>NW_019174365.1:3401283-4106456 GCF_002260705.1 Seriola dumerili | reverse complement strand
CACACACACACACACACACACACACACACACACACACACACACACACACTCCTCAGCTCCCTCACAACACCAACAATGGCTCATTACCCATCTGCCATGAGAGCTGTTTATATTCAGATCTTACCCATTGAGCACCTGCTGAGTCTCACACACACAAACACACACACCTGACACACTCTACTCTGATGAATTTCTTAAAAAAAAACCTCTTGGTGGTGATGTAAATGCAATTGTAAATGTTTGATTTTTCCTGAAGACCCTGAAAAACCTCCCTGTCTCTTATTTCTTTATAACATAAAATAATGACAAAATAAGCAACAATCAAAGTTAATATTTGGGAAAAATAAGCATCTTTGCATCTCTTTGGTATGATTCATTAAAACTTCATCAGGAGTATGTAGGTGTATTTGGAAGGGATTTGACAGTGGCTGGAAACGTTAGCGACCTTTAACCTCTTCAACTCCCAATCCATGCTGCGCAACCAAACTTTGGTCAAACCTACAGAACTTTATTCTGACTTCCAGTGGAGACCCCAAACTCTCCTTTGATGTGGCGAACCTGTCAGCAAACAGTTGCTTATTTACAAAGACAACAGACACAGAGCAACATTAGCATTCAGCTCACCAGCTAGGCTCAAACTTTGTCTGCTGGTTGGTGCTGGGCAGGTAGCATAAAATGTCAAAAAACAAAACAATGAGCTGAAAGATGCTAAAATGCTCTGTATAGCTGAGGGAGACTTCACAGTTGGGTGTTAAAGTGTATTTGTTATGTTTGTAAGGTGGTTGACATAAAGGAAACACCATTCATTAGTTCATAATGGAGACAAAGGGAGTCAGAGTTGATGTCAGGAACAAAGGAAGAAAATATGAGACTTCCATGTTACTTAATCTACAAGTAAGACAAATTATTAAGTGGCTGATGGTGTGTTTCCTGTGTTTCAGAAATGTTGCTGGATGACTTCCTGCTGACCTACCTGGTGTTCATGTCCACCCATGACCTCTGTCAGGCTCTTTTGGGACAATATCCTTACTGGCAAACATGTGTAAAAACATAAATCACACTCATATCCTTTCTGCCTCCACACTAAACCTGCTTTGTCTCCTTGACCGCTCTTACCTATAGCAGCGCCCGCTGCAGGGGTCAGGAGGAGGGCAAGGACGCCCTCTTCAGGAAGCGTAAGGTACTGCAGCTGGTGTCCCACTGGAGCAGGCTTTACAAGGACTTCCTCAAGGAAGAGGAGCACGTCAGGAGCTTCATGAAGGTGCGGCACTACTCGTTTCATCACCGCAACTGATTTTTTTTTTTTTTTTAAATATCTACTTTCGCTCTGTTTCTTGTATTTGAAAGGATCCTCTGGTGTCCTTTTACATGTGTCACTAAAGAACATCAGAGGTCTCGTTCATCTTCACTTGTCTCTGTCTTGATCTAAAATGGGGTATTGCACAACAGGACATCTGAGCTGCAGTGTGTGTGTATGTGTCTTCTCTGATCTACTTGTTAGCTGCATCTCCTGTTAAACTGAACACTTTTTCAGCCTGCAGGGGGAACCTTGTTTTTATCTCATCCCTCCGACAAAGGACCAAACAATAAGAGAGAAAAATACGGGCACTTTCATGATCTATCATATGAATTTGGGTTTGATCATAATATCTGGCTTTGTGTTTTTATGTCAGAGTATCTAATCACAAGGAACAATGGAAATAAGAAAAAACTGTAGTATCTACACAGGACACCGTGTTCACTGAAAACACATACAGATTCTCAGTGTCACATCATTGTCACATTTCTCATGACAAGTGCTGCTTCTATCTGCTGTGTTCCTGCTATATTTTCACATAGTGGGCCAAATCGGATTTGAATGCCTGTGACGACCATTGCACACACACACAAGCACACACACACACACACACACACACACACACACACACACACACACATACATGTAACATGATCACACATGTACACTTCCACACGCACACCCACAACAGCTGCATACACTCACCAATCACTCTTCCCTCTGAAACCTGACAGCTCCATTGCTCAGTGCCGGGTTGCCATGGAAACCAAAGTGCGAGGGTTGGCATGGGTATAATCTCATATGGAGTGTGTAACCCAGGTGATAGTTGCCTAGTAACAGAGGAATGAGAGGGGAATTGGGATGGGATGCTATGGTGGGTCAATGACAGCGATAAGCAGGTGGATGCGTGTGTGGTGCGTTCGTGTGTGCATACGTAAGTGCGTCTTTGCAAGTTGTTAATGTTTCCTTCCCCTGAGCTTTCATGTTACGTACTAATGCTCTGCCATGCACACACTCTAGCACACAGACACAACAGAGCGTGCCCAGTCACCCATTTAAGTACAAGGTACAGAATTTGTCTCATGTTTTTTTAATGTAATCTACCTTCGCAGCATAATTTGCACTTGATGCTACTCAGTAAATGAGCTGCACAGAGTGGAATGTTAATACCATGTAGTTTTATTTTGTTGGTTCAGATCATCTTCTTAACCTCAGTTGTATGTCATAGCTTACAGTGGCAAGAAAAAGTATGTGAACCCTTTGGATATTTTTTTTTTTTCTTGCATTAATTGGTCATAAAATGTGATCTGATTTTCATCCATGTCAGAAGTATAGACAGGCTCATAAAACACAAACAAATGTAATCTTTCATGTCTTTATCGAACACACCCATTAAGCATTCACAGTGCTGGTGGAGGAAGTGAATGGATCCATGGATTCAATAACTGGTTGAACCTCCTTTGACACTAATAACCAGTAGCTGCTGATCAGATCTGCGCAAAGTTCAAAATGAATTTCTGACCATTTTTCAAAGCTACCTCAGCTCAGCCATATTCTTATGATGTCTGGTGTGAACCTCTGGAGTCCAATCCACAGCATCTCTTTTAGCCCAAAAGGCAAATTTTCTTTGTGGGAAATGATTTGGGTGAACCAACCTGATAAAAAATTTGCTTGCCTTCTTTTAACCATAATAATTCTGTTGTAACAGGCAGCTAGTCAGATATCTGTTTGATATGGAGCCAATGTAGAACGATGGTTAGAGTGTCTGTGCGTGGTTGACAGTACAGCTAAAGTCTGAGAGCAGCCAAAGACCATTCAAATGTTAATCCTGCAGCCAGTTGCCAGCTTTTCTGATGGACCAAACAAACAAATATTTTACCATCAGTCAACAAGTGTTAACATGAGATTGTGGGTGCAATGTCACGGATCTTGGTTTTCGTTTTCTCTGTCTGTCAGACTCTGTACAGGTGTGTTTTAGAAGATCTGTACGAGTTCCCCACACTGGAGAAAGATCTGAAGGAGTTCCAGAAACTTCTGCGTCGCAGACAGTAAGTGGGTTTGTCTCTGCACAGGGCCTTTGTTGACTCTTTTTTTTTTCCCCATGCTTGCCTGCATCCCTCCTCACATTTGTGCTTGTTTCTCACAGCACTGTGGATGACTGTCCTCCAAACCAAAAGGTAAGACAAACAGATGAGAGGAAATATTTACAAAACCCATGATGCTTATCTTGTTGTTGCTTATGTTATATTTTACTAATATGACATTAGCTCTAGATTTCAAAAGTTTTAATGGTATAAAAATGTATGATTTTGTTAAGTATTAGAGGTGTCCTGAAAACCAGTCAAATAACCAAGCTCCCGATTGTGTCTGCTGACGTTGAGCAACAATTCCAGGACTTAAATTAGCCGCTCATGCCAATAGTAAACCATGAATTTAGAAAATTATAGGAAAAAGTAAAGTCTAGTCAATCATACATTATAGAATAGACAGCTTAAACTCATAGATGTGCAACAGTAATATAGGAGATGATACAGATGCTGTCAGTGCATCACAATATTCAGTGAAGTATAAACAGTGTTATGCATCTTCATCTTTCTTCTGCTCTCTCTCCTTCAGAGCAAACAAATGTATCAGCAGTTGAGTTTGAAGGAAAACTGTTTGCAGCTCCGAAGTCCGCAGATTGAGACTAGAGAGGGTGAGTAACAGACACAAACTCATGCACACATATACACAACACACTGCCCAGGACTGTACACAATTATGCATAATGACAGTCTGTGAGTTTTAATTTCAGTGTGCACATGCAAATTGCTTAAATACAGCGTGTTCAGCTTCTTTGTGTGCTTGAGTACTTGACAAAAATTAACTCCAGCCTCTCTCCATAAACACTTAAGTCTTTTCTGCATCTGCTTCATTATTATTTTACAGTATTTCAGTATTTTTGTTGTAGCCATCTACTGTGAACATTTTCTATGTATTTCTCAGTTATCTGTTGCGTGTACGTGAGCTCTGACTCCTACCTGAGCGTCCACACACACCCGTCACTGGAGGCCCATGAGCTGCTGAGGATTGTGGGTCTGAAGATGGACAGAGCAGAGGAAGACATGGTGCTCGCTGTGGTCTCACACACTGGAGGTACGCACACAAAGAAATGCATGCACAATACATAGTGAACATATAAACATAAGTATTAAATTCCCTCAATAATTAAAAATAAAACCCTCACACTACCTACAGTATCTTATCAAATATCATGTATAAGTTGCTCCAATGCAAATATTTTAATTGCCAAGTACTTTGTGACCAATAAGTACCTGAACAGTATATATACAGCTTTATCCCTGTGTTTGCTGTCAGCCTCACCTGTTGCTTCTGCCCTGGCTGGCTGGCTGCTGCCCTCCTCTTCCTCTCCCACATCTTTTTTAGCTGCTATCCCTTCCTGACTGGTTGTGACTTGGCATCTTGACTGTGCTGTTCAATTCGCAGCACATGTTTGTTCTGCACATCTGACTGGCCAAGTGCTTCAACCACACCGTTGTCACAATAACAGCAGGGTGTGGGGTATCTGTTGACAAGTTGAAATGTGCTCTCAACACATATTCATATGTGAATACATATAAATTGTATTATCTGTGATTATAAAATTGTTGTACTTGATCCCATTTAAGGGTCAAGCATAGAGCTTTGCATGACCTCAGCATGGGCCCCTCCTGGGCCTTGGGCTGGGGTCATCTGTACCCTTTGACCACCCCAACCCACCCCCACTACAGCTTTACGGTCGTTATTACCTATAGCTGTTAACCTTTTATACATTGCTATTAGCTATTTCAGTCACTAGTTGTCTATACTAACCATTTATCCTCCTATTTTTTTATTTTACTTTTAACTATTTTAAAAATGTATTCATTACTTTCAGCCAATGTTAACTATTTCAGCTGTTTATTCATTATTACTTTAGCTATCTATTTTAACCATGTATTACTTAGCTAATTGTTAAGACTTCTCTGCCCACTTACAAAACTAGTTTCATGCACTCTCATTCATAACCATGTTCAGGTGTTACAGGCATTAGGGTTTTTTTTAAATTTTTATTTATTTATGTTTTTTATTATTAGTTGAGCTGCTGCACCTGCTATACCCCTTAGCAGCTGCAGAGTGCCCCTGGCCCATGGTTTGACAGTCTAGATTATCGTCATCATCTCTCTCTCCTTCTCTCCCCTTTTCTTTATATAGTCGTCTCTGCAGAGCGGAGGGTGTTACAGCCCAGTGACTGTGTGTACTCAGAGTCTCTGACCCCACAGGGAAAGCTTGTGGCCTGTCGCAGGGATCTCACTGAGATCTTGGTATGTAAATGCACTGCTCTGTTTGTGCTTCTGTCATTCTGCAACATTCAATCTTTCCATGTGTTTCGTACGTGCTGATAGAGGCTAAAGGTGCATCTTGTAGGTTTAAAGCAAACCACAATCTCAAAGATCTGATTATTTAGGCATTTGCTGCTTCTGATATTGTTGGCTGCTTCTTTATCATCTTCTGGCTAAATCAGGCATGAAAATAAATATTCTACTTCCCCATGACTCATTGTGACATATTTTCACAGTGTCACAAATGAGTCATGCTTTATAAGCAAGCTGGAATGACTCAGGTCAGGTGATTGTTATTAACATTGACTCAAAAGGAAAGAAAAAGTGTGAGCCACAATTAATACCGTGACGGCAGGATTGGAAAGTGCTGTATCAGGGCAAAGTGTTCTTCTGAAATGGTATGTGTTTCAGATTGGAGCTTATGTTGTGAATCCTTAAAACCATTTTACACTATTGGGCATTTGAACGTAGTTTTAGGGATTTTTTTTGCCTGGATATGTATATTTAGCATCCTGTCATTAACAAACCTGTAGATTCTCTAGCATCATTGTTCTGTAGTTTATTATGAATTTGAGACATTGTTGCTATTGTTTATCGTATTTAGAGATTCCGTATATAGTCAGTACATATTTGTATGTACAGCATATACTGTATTTCTGAGCATACGCGATACAAAGGCGACGACATCTTTCTTTGCACTAACTTACCTTTTCTTTGTGTATATGCAGCCTCCTTTGACGGACAGCGCTGAGCTAAGCAGGAGGCCTGTGCGACTCTTGGGCATCAACACCTGGGATGTGGCAGCTGCTCTCACACACCTGGACTGGAGCCTCTTCAAATCCATCCACGAGGTATACACTCTCACACACACACAAATATATGCATGTGTTGCATATACATACAGTAGGGTATAATAAATTCATATTCATGACAGATTGCTGGGGCATAAGCATTAAAGATGCAAATGCTCTACAAGACTTGGCTGGATCATGAGTACAGAAAGTCTTCTTGCAGCTGAGCGGCTTCCAGGAAGAGCTGAATATTTGTTGGGAAAATGGTGAAGCAGAGCACAGATATTTTGGATGTTATTGTATCATTCGGGAATCTGGACAATGTTTTGTGCTGGATTCTAATTGTCTAATGTGAGAAATTGCTGCTTTCCTCTGTTTTATAATAAATTAATTATATGTGGATTTTGGACTATTGGTTGGACAAAACACACAATTTTAAGATGTCATGTGGGCCTCTGGAAAATTCTGATTACCGTCAAATAATTACATTCTTAAAGGGAGTAGATATTTTGGGATGCATTCCTCTGAAAAGCTTGATGTCTTTCACTCACACTCTTTCCACCTTTCCCATGCAGCAAGAGCTGGTGTACTACACTCTCAGCCGTACTCCTGGTAGCCACACGGCGGCGCTCTCAGTCCTGCTCCAGCGCTGCAACGAGGTCCAGCAGTGGGTCATGTCCGAGGTGCTCATGTGTGTGTCTCTCAACAAGAGAGTGCAGCTGCTCAAGAAGTTCATCAAGATCGCTGCTCAGTAAGAACGCGCGCACACACTCGAACATACACAAATAAAAGTGTATATATCAAGTACGTCGAGGTAGCATTTTGATGCATTTTTGTGCTCGTAGTTGTAAAGCCCAAAGAAATTTGAACTCCGCATTTGCCATCATCATGGGTCTCAACACAGCAGCTGTCAGCCGACTGAACCAAACCTGGGAGGTGAGTGTGTGTTATATTTAGTGTATTTATACACATACGTTGTGTTGTAAATCTAATTCTGACCAAAAACCTTCCCTTCAGAAATGTCCGGGCAAGTTCAAGAAGCTTTTCTCAGAGTTGGAACTCATCACGGTGAGACAGAGACAGAGATACAGTATTTGCAGTTCCTCTTTCGATTTGAAAAATCAAATCTTGAAATCTCTCTTCCTTCTCTCATCATTTTTCTTTTACTCTGTTTTCTCTCTTCCTCCATCTTTCTTCAGGATCCATCTCTGAACCACAAAGCCTACAGAGAGGCCTTCAAGAGGATGAAACCTCCCAAGATCCCTTTCATGCCTCTTCTCCTGAAAGGTATCATCTCCAACCCTCCACACACACACACACACACACACACACACACACACACACACACACACAGCATACCAAGACTTTATTGTTTTTTTGATGAATGACACTTTAATACAGCTGTCCACTGCTCTTAGATATCACCTTTATCCATGAGGGAAATAAGACCTTCCATGACAACCTGGTCAACTTTGAGAAGCTGGTGAGTCCACTCAGTTCTGTAATGTCTTTCAGTGTTTGAGTTAGTGTTTCAAACTGTTTGAAAGTGACCTTTCAGGAATTTTGCCTTACCTTTGAACAAGGCTTAAAATGTCATCCAGTAACTATATAGATAACAAGATGAGATGTATCAACAGGTGATTAACCATTGAGTCAAATAAATAAATGGAGTATAAATGCAGTAATGTACAGTATATGGCACTTTTTGCCTGTAATTCACCCATTCACTCTCATAAGTGGCATCGAGTTACCATGCAAAGTGATGGCCTGACCATCGGGAGCAGTTTGGGTTTCAGTGTGGACAGGGCCAGCATGTTGCTAACACAAAAATAAAAACTCAAACAAGCCAGTCGGTCACAATCTGGTGCTGATTTGCAACAACAACTCTGAAGTTGAAGTTTGTTTAATAATCACAAGTTGGAGATGTAAAATACAGTAATCACTGTGTTGTAGATGAATCTGATGATTGTTTTCTCAATTAATCAGTTTAACCGTTTGGTCTGTCAAGTCAAAAAATGCCCATCACAATTTCTTAAACCCCAAGACATCATTTATTTTTGTAGTTTATTTAGCAGATTTTTCTGTAGAGAGAATTTAAAGGCAGCCATCTTTCTTTTTGCCTTTGTTGAAACAACCTTGGAGATAATTCAAACCTGTTTCAGCAACTTCATCTGAAACAGTAGAATCACTCCTGGGTGGTGCGAGGAGAAAGACGCTGAAACAGGATTACTGGCTAGATAATTAATTCTGGTCATTGGAAGAAAGCATAATTAACGTAAGTAGAAAGGGGGAACATTTGTCGGGTCTGAGAGAAGAAAACTGCTGCAGCAGGACAAGACCAGTGATGGAGAAGCAGAGCGCAGTTGGAGATTAAGGAGTTGACAGAATAAAACCTTTATTTATACTGTACTGGGGGGAATTCACTGAGACCAAGCTCTATTTTGCATGAGTGGCATCTTTTCTTTTTAACTGCTGACTTTCATCTCAATCATTAAAAGTGACCACTGACACATCTGTTTTCCATCAAATAGATAAGATCTGCTTCACTTTGAAGAAGATGTCATTTATATTGTTATTTATAGCGATGGGGCAGGACAAATCTGCTCTAAAATGTTAGATTTTGATTGTTTGGCATCGCACTGATGCAACATGTTTTCTTCCTAACCAACAGCATATGATCGCAGACACAGTGAGAATGATTCGCCACTGCCAAAGCGACCAACCAGGTCAGTCTTCTCGTTTCTGGGTGAATTTAATTGGTACAAATGATCCTAACATCACAAATGATAAGTTATCAGGGCTCTTTAGGTTCATTGCCTCCCCTCTCTGACAAAATGTTATACCAAATGGGGTGTTGATGTTTTGGATCCATTCATTGTGAGGAATCTACTGCCATCTGCAGTCGAGTCAGTGTACTGCACCTGTATCTTTGTCTCTCCCACTCAGTTTTCTGTTACAGTTTCTAAGCAACCATTTCCAGACAGTCTTTTATTTTCTTTATATGGCCATAATAGAGTCTGTGTTTTTACTAAGTGTGTGTGTGTTCCTGAGCCCAGCAGAAAACTCCTCTGCGTGACTAATGCGCGTGTTTTGTGTCCGTCTCTTAGGCAACGAGGTAATCGGGGTCGACAGTGCGGAGGTGAGGGCGAGTGTTAACTACCTGCACATTATCGACAATCAGCAGACTCTTTTTGAACTGTCACACAAACTGGAGCCACGTGCTTAAACACACACACACACACACACACACACACACACACACACACACACACACACACACATACACTCGGAGACACACAAACACACTGGACACTGGAATGGAAATGCTAGCTCTGTGTGACACGAAGGACGCTTTGTACAGCAAAATGTCACACACTCAAACATACACTGCAACAAAATCACACTACCAGCAGTGGTGCCAAGTGGACAATAAGATGCCATGTGTTCAGACCCAACCCACGAAGACACAGAGCTGCACGCTGCCTGTTCTCTAAAGGCTTTATAGCACTGAACATGTGCTTGCAAAAAGGATTTCTAAACTCCATACACGTTCTGTAAACTGTCTACAGGAAGAGATTCTGCACAGCAAGACCAAGATTTGCCAAACTGAGATAGAGAGTAAAGGAGGCTGTAATTAGTTTGTACAGTATCTATTGGACTGAATATGCCCTTGGTTTTGTTCTTGTGATGATCCTCTGGTTATTTATGAGCCTGTTTAGCAGGGGGAATGTTCCTTTATTTCTGTCAAAGTCTCGTCCACCCCCACCCCCACCCCCCCATCACCCGGAGGCCAACAAGGACTTCATATCCTTGTCATCATTTCAGTTACAAACACAAAAACAACTGTAGAGGAGTTGGATGTGTTTTTAACCTGATGGCTGAAATCTGCCCCATCTATGGTCTCATATTATTTCATCTGCATATCGCAAATCTGCCTCGTGACGCATGTATATGCAGGGTACATGCTATAGTTATGTAGGTGTATGATGTGGAGCTTTTTTTGGTTGTTGTGTTGTAGCATATTACGTAACACAAGCAGCAGCCATTACTGAAGCAGCAACACTTTTTGCACCTACAACTTTTTCCCTTTTGTCACTGAGCCTCTGTCTTTTGACTAACAATGTGCAGCCTCAGTGAGTGACAAAAGGTGTGACATTAACAGTGTATTGTACCTGACATGTGAAGGAAGCATTGCGAGAGGTTTTCACTGACTGACTGTGAGGTTTGAAACACTTACAGCTCTCCTGAACGTGCCAGAGTTCAAAAACTGTTGATGAATAGTGAACAGTTATTCCAGTCCTGGATGACTTTTAGCCAAACACTCCTCGTGCACTCTTCTCTATGATGTTTTTGTGTGAATAGATAATGATTATTTTACATTGTATATAATATGGACCTATACATTTTTCAGTGCCAAATGTCACATTGATCCTGCAGCATAGATGTACTGTACTGTACTGCTCTTGGTTTGTTTAGGAGTCTTTTTTTTTTTTAATTACATAATTTTTGATTTCCTTGAATGAGCCCTGGAATGAAGTCTGGTCCTTGATCATGTAAAGCAGATCTGACTCCTCGCAGAGATGCTTTTTGACATTATGATGACTGATTTCAGGGTGTGTGCGTGCTTGTGTTTGTATGTGCGTGTGTGTGTGTGTGTGATGCTATCCCACTCATCTTGGGTTGCTATGGAAACACAGCCCCATCATAGTCCCCCCCCCACTTTCTTTTTTAATCCTTGAGTTGTATATGTTAACAGATAGTCAAAGCACTGCGCCACAGAGCTTTAAGTAATAGCTTTATTCCACAGAACCATGTTCATGAGGAGATTTCATCACTGATGATTTGTTCTTACTGACTGAAAAGATCACTTCATTCAGAAGTGGTCTTGTGTAAATTGTCTGAAAACCAACACAGGGTGTGGACAGAATAATGGAAGCACGAGGTCACAGACTTCCTCCATTATAGTAAGACTGCCTGGTGGGATTTTTACAGCTTTGGTTCATCCATTGATTATTTATCACTTTTACTTTGGTTCTCATAATTTTGGCCCTCCAACTACATGTTGGCAGGGAAAATGATCTTTTCTGAATCCAATCTGGCAACATATTCCTGTTGACACAGCCGTGACATGTGAAAAGCATCTGTTTGTTATTCAAATCCCTGAGTAACCAGCTCGTCTTGTTAATACAACTATGATTCTGGCTCACTCTCTGAATCATTCAGAAACGATATATGATATATATGATGATACATACAGATTAAGACATCCTTCAGAGCCATGAGCAGTCTTTATGTTTGGCAGACCTTATTAGTGTTTGTATTATTTTGTCCTTGCCCTGTATCTGTTCATGTGGTCACGTCAGTGGTACATTTCTGTTGAGTAGGAGGAACCATGCGAGGGTGAGATTCCTAAATGTTATGTAGTGCTGCATGTCTCGCATTGTTTAGATAGTTATGAAGCATGGGGGGGTAACGTGCAATACAGTAGAAATGTTGTTGCCACAAGTGTTTGTCATCATCATCATTTCAACACTAAGCCTTTCAGAGCACAGACCATAATGATTCAGTTACATAAGGGGAAACCTGAATTTCACAAACTGTCTTAGTGCCAAAAGCATCTTTAGTTCATTACAAGAAGAAATTAAAAGGTGATCTCTATGTGAAGACTCACGTTGAACATATTTTGTGTGTTTGTATGTGTTACAAATAGCTTAGTCATTGCCTTTGCATTAAAAACTCTTTCAAAGACAGACTGTAACCCACTGTTGTCACCAACACTTTGTGCAGATGCTGTGATACTGAATGTGGAGCCAGTTATAGTCAACCAAATTGATGAATTCAAATTAAAAGATTATTTGAGCCATGTAAGTATTTGGTATTATGGGGATGTAAAATCTAAACGAATTGTAAAGAAGTCTGTTTATTGTGCAGGATGTGCTGCTTGATGTTACACATGTGAGTCTTGAGATTGTTCCTTTCCAGTAACAGTTAATATTACATAAGCAATATAAAGAAGATAAAAATAATATTCAATTCTGAGAGTGGATTTCTCCTTTAAAGCAAAACTCAATACCTACTTGCTTAACAGTAGTGGATGGAAACATGCATTCTCTGCACGTTCTCTGGAAGTTTGTTCAAAATTTACAATAAATACTGATCGAAACAGCTTTTAGAAACAGTTATGAGATAACGCTAAACTACAGTTTTATTGTTTGGCATTTTTAATGTAACTGTCCATTATAACGCTATATTTACCTAAAGTTTGCTAACATTAGCTACTGGTATATACCAGGCAGAGTAAGGCTGTACCAGCAAAAACTCCTCAGTGTACTGAATTCAGCAACAATGCGTTTTATTTCTTGTGAGCTCAGCTTTGTACGAGGAAAATCGTTATTTCTTCTCTACAAAGTTATAGTCGCATTTTAAAGATGCTTTTTGTGAAACCAAGTCAGTGATTCTTTGACTGCGAGAGCCGATAAATCAGAGCTGTGGTGTGTTCATATTCAGTGTCATAGAAAGGCCTTGTGGTAGTCATTTTTACTATTAACCTGTACACGACACACACATGCACAGACACATCTCTGCTCACTGTGTCCAGACAGCAGGGTAATCGTGCTATATTCGTTATTTATTGTAATATATTGTTTATTTATGTATTTCAGAGGTGACAAAATGCCTCAGTTTATGTGCCAGAGTTTCAACGGTGAGGAAGTGCACACATGAGAAGGAAAGATGTTTGTGGTTTGAAGCTGCAATGCTGGAATGTAAAAGTACTTGTTATGTTTTGTGGCCACTTGAGGGCAGCAGACGAGCAAGTCGGTGTGTTGATGCTCATCTCTTTCCTCTGGTGTCAGACGCTTATATGGAGAGGAAGCCAACAGGCGGCTGTATTTAGTGTTTTATTGGCCATTGTCATGACTGTGTAAAGTTGTGGTTTTTTAAAGAAATGTTGTTTAAATTCTGTTTGCATGTTAAATCAGAAAAAAGAAAAAGTTCACAATGCAAGAGAGGAAACAGTGAAGGCTTTGTACTATTGTAATATTGTTGATGTGTAAATATATGCCTATGTTGGTATGTTGTTATTTATCTGTTGTAAATGCAAAAAAAAAAGAAAAAGTCAACCACAAAGCAATACGTCTCCCCTCGTGTCCCCTCAACCTTCGAACAGCTGAAGCCACATGTCTTTTCTAAAGCTGCGTTTTACTATGTCAAAATTTTACTGAAAACAAATAAATTATAGGTTTTATGTGACATCTCCAGGTGAGCGAGTGTTTCTCTTCTTGGCTTGTGTTCAGATACTTTGTGCTTGTTGTTTACCCTGTGCGTTTGACCGGTGACCAATGATATCACAGCAACAGTTCAAACACACTCTCTGAAGCAAGTAATAGAAAAATGGCCTTTAAGCTGTTTCTGCAGGATTCTGTCAGAGATGGGAAGAGGACCTTCAGCATGCTCACGATGAAGCTTTTTGAGAGGCATATATTGGGGCCGCTTTCTTTTTCTTTGTTATAATTCAAGAATGGATCTATGGGCCTCTCATGCCCAGTGAACTACGTGTCTTATTTATCATTTCAACGAGAAAAAGGAAGATTGGATTAAAAGGTTACAAGCATTTCTATGTAACAGATATCAGAAGTGGATTATACATTAATGGACAGTGTTCATTCTTTCTTTCTTTATTACTCAGGCCTGTTTTGTTTGATACTGGGATAACGTTGATAAGCATTCTTATGATGAAATAAAAATAAAAAAAGATTATCTAGAGAACAGACAGCTGTCCTAAATGTTCCACAGTTCCAGTAATAACTTCTTTGATACTGGTTAATTTTTAGCCAGATACTTCACATGTACGTGTCTCATCACACTATGAGGTTCTTGTTTCAATAGATAATATTTCTTTTATATTGCACTTTATTTAAGAGAGGCCACATTCACATGTTAAATGTTTGCTGCATAGATGTACTGCAGAACTTTGGTGAAGACCCACTTTTAAACAGAACATCAGTGTGATGAGCAGCTCAGCTTTTGTCTCTATCACTCACATTGAAAGACAGCCTCTAATCCCTTGTTGTCTTTATTTATATAGAAAATAAGACGGAGAACAACTTCTTTGTTCCTGGTTAATTTCTATCCAGACACTCCTCCTGTATGTTTCTCATTAGACAATGAAGTTTTTGTATCAGTAGTTGTACCTCGCTCAAGACTGAAACTTTGGGGACTGTGTTTGCTGTCCTGGGTCTCAGGCTGTGAAACAGTCTCCCCTGAGAGTCAGATCAGCAAACTCTCTCAGGTAGTTTAATTCAAAGCTACAAACGTATCTTTGTCAATTACAAGTGTTATTGTAATTGAGTTATTATGTACATTTTTTTGTGTTTTTCCTTTGTCTTTTTGTTAAGCACTTTGTAACCTTTGAAAGGTGCTATATAAATGAAAATTTACTTAATTTGTTCCTATAGAGATTTTTTTTATTGGCCTTTTTATCATGATAATAATGCAAACACAATTAACAAGGAAAATCAAAAGAGCATACTGTCTAACAGAGCAACAACATCAGCGATAAGGAAAACAAATAAAAACAAAATGAAAAAAATGACTTCATTGAAAGGCCTGCCTTGTGTGGATGACAATCCTCAAGGTTAAAGAACTTGATTTTTTTCTACAGGAAATTTGCTTGAGGCTACAAGTTATTAAGATTATTGCTTTTCAGGAATTATTGTTGTTCACAGATATTTGATAAACCGTCCAAGATTCAAAAATGCTGAGAGTGGATTTCCCCTTTAAAGTCAGACTATGTAACTTTTGATGAATCACAGCCATCAACAACTGGCTACAAGAGACAGTTATGGGATAATGCTTAATGCTAAACTACTGCTTTGCTGTTCAGCATTTAGCTAACAAGTTAAAGATTCTGTGAACAATTGTCACACAGTCCGCTGGTAAAGACACTGATGGAGCCAGTAAATACTTAAAACATGTAAGGACGTTTTGACAGTCGACTGGTTGACCAGGATTGGAGCAAGTCGTCCCCATGGCCAGTCCGCCTGTGCTCTGGTTTTATCTCTTTCTTTGTTGGAGGCCTCTTCAAACGAAAACATGGTTTCTTCAGTGAAGGAAATTCTGGTAAGTCCCTTTCACCTGAACGCTAAGTACTGCAGTGTGCCATCTCCCCTGTGGTTGGTGTGTTTATAAATAGGGGGTGGGCAATAGTTTAAGGAGGGACTATATCAGCTGCTGATTTACTTGTATTATATCAATACATCAATGATGAATAATGTATAATGCCAGAGTTCAACAACTGTTAATGAATTGTAAACAGTTACTGCTTCATTGCCAATTTCCTTGTTTTCATTTCAAAGTCCCTGTTAATTTTTAAAAACATTTCACCAATGATATCACAGCAACAGTTTAAACAACCTCTCTGAAGCAAATAAAACAAAGTGGCTTTTCGGCTGTTTCTGCAATAATCTTGATCATCCTACGTCCAACGGTGCAGGAAAGCTCAGAGACTCTGACGCCAACATGATCTTGCTGTTATTCTTGTTTGGTCTGACTCTGGGTGCTGAGTCTCCTTTGGATAAACATAAAGTGAAGCTACAGCGGGGAAATTGTCCTGCGTTCTGGTTCAGCTTCAGTGGCCGCTGCTACAAGTATGTTGCCACACATTTGACCTGGGCTGATGCAGAACTCCACTGTGTGTCAGAGGGAGCCAATCTGGTGTCTATCCACAGTCTGGAAGAAGAGGATTTTGTCAAATCCCTGATCATGAACTTTGACCACGCTGAAGGATACACCTGGCTCGGACTCAGTGACAAACAGAAGGAAGGAGGATGGATGTGGTCTGATGGTTGTGCAGTGAAGTTTGGCTTCTGGAATCCAGGAGAGCCAAATAATGAGGAAAATGAAGACTGTGTACACAATAACCTCGGCAATAATAAGAAATGGAATGATCGACCTTGTTCTGATACTTATGCCTCTGTTTGTGCATCTCGCATAGACTGTCCTTAGCAACTGATGTTTATGTTGAATTCAACCAGTTGACTTTCCACCTGTTGCTCTGTAGAAATGTTTTGAGCGTCCACAATAAAGATACAAATGTACAACTTAATGTGTGTGTCTATTTCACAAACTTTTTCATGGACACTGGATATTCACACACTAATTCCAGTGATCGGTCAAAGGGAATATTTTCCCAACTTTTTGATATCCTCAAAGGCTTTCTCCTAATTTGACCATACAGAAATCTACCACTGATAGTAGTAACACAGGTGATTTCAATGGTGGGTCAAAGGAAATATCCAAATGTCAAATGTTTTGTTTTTCCGTATTAAACCTCATCCAAAAGTAACCAACATATTTAGAAGAAAATTTATTTAACTGTACAGTTACATGGGTACATTCTGGTATGCAAGTCTTCTCTCATGAGTAAAAGTGATTGTCTGATGATATTAATGTTATATGACCCTAACCCTTGAGATGACCATTTAGTGATGTTTCCACCAGTACGACACATCATCAGTGTACGCAAGTGCTGTGCTGAATCATCAGGGATTGTAACACCTAGTCCTACTAAGCAAACATATCATTTACACAAGGTCAAAATACTGTATCCTCTTGCATTGCTCTGCAATTATACCACCAAAAGTTAGTTGGCTGTGTGGTTTGTATTCCACTGTGTTGAGTTTCTTCATGTACTTCAAACAATGGCACCTGAAACTGAGCTGATCATGTTGGAGTTGGAGCTAATAAATAAACAACAGTTAACAACAGTTACTTTAACTGGAATATCTGCAATGCAGAAATGACAGAAGACATTGGACTAGAAAGTGTGTATGACCATTGACCTGATTGAGGCAGAAGGAGGGTGAGTTTTCTGTGCTTGTCCGGACGGTCACTGGGAGACATGCAGAACAGACCAGCTACAGTTGTGCTGGTGTGTATTGTGTACTTATATTCCTAGCGAGGTACACATCAGGCTAAGGTGTAGGCTACAGTCTAAGGTACACAGCTTTGGCATATGGTGTCGATTCTACACAGAAATATAAACTGGCCTTAACCCTAACCCTTATCTCCCACGGGCCCCTCCTGAGTGGGTTCTTGGCCCCCCCCCCCTGCGCCACCTCATTTAAAAAATCCTGGATTCATGCCTACTTACAGATGATTTAGATGTGATTCTGGGAAATGATTTGACTGATGTTTATTCACCAGCTTTTGCTGTAACACAGGCCATGACCAGGGCAAAGTCTGTGTCATGACCTCAGACAGACGAATGTGATATAGACATTCACTTATATTTACATGACTCTCTCTCTGTTTCCCAGCAGGAATTGACTCCTTTGGGTACTTCAGGTCAGGTAAGAGTTGTTTTCTTCATTGGTCTTCTAAACCTGTCCCACTTTGTCTAATCCCTGGCAGCCTATTAGAACAACTAATCATCATCTTGATCGTGTCAAATTCCAGGTCTAAGTACCTGTGGATTGTGGTATGGCAAGTATCACACTATTCTGTCCATTGCACACTATCAAAGTCAGGTTTATAGTTATGGACTTGACTTATTTAGAGTGATCAAAGGTCAAACCACTCTTCACATTTATTCACACAAGATCTCAAGCAACCAAATATCTAGAATAAGCATGCATGTGCTCATCCCGCAGAATGCCAATACAGTGATTTCACCAAACTCTTAAGTCTTTAATGCAAGCATATTGCACATAAATGGTTAGGGACTGGGAGGAAGGCTTACTGAGGTTACTTTTAGCTAGAGGGGAGTGACAAGTGTTGATTTCACGTGGATGTTGCGCCTTCTGATGACTCTTTACTGTGTGATCACTTATAAAACTTTGACTTCAAAATTTACATCATTTGTTGGCTCACCTTCAAAAAACCCACTCCATCATTTTGAAAAATGCTTAAAAAAGTGGACAAGGGCTGAGAGGCATAAGAAGGTCCCAAATGGTTCACTCGCTGTCAGCATTGGCCTTACAAGGTTCACAATTATTTAAAACAGTAGATGGCGTTTTGAGCCATTTTCAGTCCATGAAATGCCAGTCTTTATGTCTTTGGTAAGAAATGTCAATATCACCACCATAATTTAGATGTTTCATCACAATACAGTCAAACCATTTAGTTTAGAGCTCTAAACATGTTTGAGTGTGCAGTACCTCTTTAAATCCTGTTTGCATGTTAAAACAAAAAACACTAAGTTCATAATGCAAGAGAGGACACATTGAAGGCTTTATACTTTTATAATAACGTTGATCTGGAATATATGCCTATGTTTGGTATTGGTACTATTATCTGTTGTAAATGAAAAAAATCAACCTAAAAGCAATACATCTTCAGCTTCAGTTGAAGCCACACGTTTTTTCTAAAGCTGCTTTTTATTGTATCAAACTTTTACAGAAAATAAGTAAATTATAGCTTTTATTTGACATCTCTAGGTGATCTGGTAGGTGGCCGGTGAGTGTAAATGTACATATACATATACATATACATATACATATACATATACATATACATATACATATACGCATATATATATTGAGGGATGTATGTACTTTTTTTTCTCTTTCTTTCGTAATTACTCAGACCTGTTTTGTTTGATACTGTGATAATATTGATAAGCATTCTTATGATGCAATAAAAAATAATTAATATAGAAAAACAGACTGCAGTCCTGAATGTCCCAGAGTTCACCAGTGAACAACTTCTTTGTTTCTGGTTAATTTTTATCCAGACACTCCTCATGTACGTTTCTCATTACACTATGAGATTTTTGTATCATTGATATGTTGACCATATGACTTTTATATTGTTCTTTAAGATCATCCTGTACATTTCACAGTGCCAAATGTTGAATTTTTGCTGCATAGATATACTGCAGAACTTTGGTTAAGACCCACTTTTAAACATCAGTGTTATGAGCAGCATAGCTGTTGTCTGTAAAATACTCACATTTAAAGACAGCCTCTAATACCTTATTGTCACCAATACTTTCACAAACAAATAGAGTGTATCAGTGAACTATTAATGTCTATTACCTCTGTTAGGCCCTTCAGGTCCTCTGAACAAGGCCTAGTAGTTGTACCTCGCTCAAGACTGAAACTTTGGGGACTGTGTTTGCTGTCCTGGGTCTCAGGCTGTGAAACAGTCTCCCCTGAGAGGCAGGTCAGCAAACTCTCTCAGGTAGTTTAATTTAAAACTGCAAACTGCAAAGTGCTATTGTGATTGAGTTATTATGTACATTTTTTGTGTTTTCCTATGTGTCCTGTTGTACACTTCTTGATTTTATTCTGTTCTTTAACCTTTTAGTCTGTTGTTAAGCACATTGTAACCTAGGTTTTGAAAGTTGCAATATAAATTAAGATTTACTTTATTTTTTTTCCATGAAGAATTTTTTATTGGCCTTTTTATATTGATAATAATGCAAACACAATTATCAAGGAAAATCAAAAGAGCATACTGTCTAACAGAGCAACAACATCAGCGATAAGGAAAACAAACAAAAACAAAATGAAAAAAATGACTTCATTGAAAGGCCTGCCTTGTGTGGATGACAATCCTCAAGGTTAAAGAACTTGATTATTTTCTACAGGAAATTTGCTTGAGGCTACAAGTTATTAAGATTATTGCTTTTCAGGAATTATTGTTGTTCACAGATATTTGATAAACCGTCCAAGATTCAAAAATGCTGTGAGTGGATTTCCCCTTTAAAGTCAGACTATGTAACTTTTGATGAATCACAGCCATCAACAACTGGCTACAAGAGACAGTTATGGGATAATGCTTAATGCTAAACTACTGCTTTGCTGTTCAGCATTTAGCTAACAAGTTAAAGATTCTGTGAACAATTGTCACACAGTCCGCTGGTAAAGACACTGATGGAGCCAGTAAATACTTAAAACATGTAAGGACGTTTTGACAGTCGACTGGTTGACCAGGATTGGAGCAAGTCGTCCCCATGGCCAGTCCGCCTGTGCTCTGGTTTTATCTCTTTCTTTGTTGGAGACCTCTTCAAACGAAAACATGGTTTCTTCAGTGAAGGAAATTCTGGTAAGTCCCTTTCACCTGAACGCTAAGTACTGCAGTGTGCCATCTCCCCTGTGGTTGGTGTGTTTATAAATAGGGGGTGGGCAATAGTTTAAGGAGGGACTATATCAGCTGCTGATTTACTCGTATTATATCAATACATCAATGATGAATAATGTATAATGCCAGAGTTCAACAACTGTTAATGAATTGTAAACAGTTACTGCTTCATTGCCAATTTCCTTGTTTTCATTTCAAAGTCCCTGTTAATTTTTAAAAACATTTCACCAATGATATCACAGCAACAGTTTAAACACCCTCTCTGAAGCAGATAAAACAAAGTGGCCTTTCGGCTGTTTCTGCAATAATCTTGATCATCCTACGTCCAACGGTGCAGGAAAGCTCCAACCAAGACTTCAACCCTGCGTCATTCTCCAAAGACTTACACAGAGACTCTGACGCCAACATGATCTTGCTGCTCTTCCTGTTTGGTCTGACTCTGGGTGCTGAGTCTCCTTTGGATAAACATAAAGTGAAGCTACAGCGGGGAAATTGTCCTGCGTTCTGGTTCAGCTTCAGTGGCCGCTGCTACAAGTATGTTGCCACACATTTGACCTGGGCTGATGCAGAACTCCACTGTGTGTCAGAGGGAGCCAATCTGGTGTCTATCCACAGTCTGGAAGAAGAGGATTTTGTCAAATCCCTGATCATGAACTTTGACCACGCTGAAGGATACACCTGGCTCGGACTCAGTGACAAACAGAAGGAAGGAGGATGGATGTGGTCTGATGGTTGTGCAGTGAAGTTTGGCTTCTGGAATCCAGGAGAGCCAAATAATAATGGAAATGAAGACTGTGTACACAATAACTTCGGCAATAATAAGAAATGGAATGGTGGACCTTGTTCTGATACTTATGCCTCTGTTTGTGCATCTCGCATAGACTGTCCTCAGCTACTGACGTTTATGTCAAATTCAACCAGTTGACTTTCCACCTGTTGCTCTGTAGAAATGTTTTGAGCGTCCACAATAAAGATACAAATGTACAACTTAATGTGTGTGTCTATTTCACAAACTTTTTCATGGACACTGGATATTCACACACTAATTCCAGTGATCGGTCAAAGGGAATATTTTCCCAACTTTTTGATATCCTCAAAGGCTTTCTCCTAATTTGACCATACATTTTACAAATATTTGATAAACCATTTGAGATTCTTTCTTTCTTTTTTTCTTTCTTTCTTTCTTTCTTTCTTTGTAACTCAGGCCTGTTTTGTTTGATACTGTGATAATGTTGATAAGCATTCTTATGATGCAATGAAAATAAAAATAAAAAATCATATAGAAAAACAGACAGCTTTCCTGAATGTTTCAGAGTTCAGCAGTGAACAACTTCTTTATTACTAGTTCATTTTTAGTTCACGGTTTACACAGATACACAGACACACATGCACACCCACATACATACACACACAGTACAGTATACAGTAAACAGTATACCATATATTAGTGTTTGCAGACTGACCTAAGAACTAGTTTATTGAAAATGGTTCAGGTGGCCACAGCGAATGAATTGGTCATTGTCAAATTTGTACTGTTTTCTTTTGTGGTATATGGCACATGCACAATTATACATTCTAGTAAAGTCTAGTAAGGAAAACAGCAACAAGAAGCACCTGGGTTCAGCTTCAACCCTGGTTCTTTCTCGCATTGTTACTTGTTCTCCTTAT
This sequence comes from Seriola dumerili, assembly GCF_002260705.1. Classification (NCBI taxonomy): domain Eukaryota; kingdom Metazoa; phylum Chordata; class Actinopteri; order Carangiformes; family Carangidae; genus Seriola; species Seriola dumerili. The sequence goes on along the minus strand of NW_019174365.1, from coordinate 4,084,254 downwards.
GTTTCTTCCAGGGACTCTGATTACTAGTAAAAAGACATGCACATTTAAGTAATTGAGGACTCTAAATTGTCCAAAGGGGTTTGAATGTTAGTGTATTTGTGTGTGTGTGTGTGTGTGTGTGTGTGTGTGTGTGTGTGTGTGTGTGTGTGTGTGTGTGTGTGTGTGTTTTTTTCTGCTTTCCTCCCAGTACATGTTGGGATACATCCCAGTACTTCAAACTTTTTTAGTTTGAAGTTTGAATGTTTGATGTAATGAAAAAAAGTTTGTTACATTTGCATCCAGAATTACAAAGTGCACACAAATGTAAAACTAATAAGATTTACCCTATAATTACAGAGAAAAACTTTATGTGACATCTCCAGGTGAGCGAGTGTTTCTCTTCTTGGCTTGTGTTCAGATACTTTGTGCTTGTTGTTTACCCTGTGCGTTTGACCGGTGACCAATGATATCACAGCAACTGTTCAAACACACTCTCTGAAGCAAGTAATAGAAAAATGGCCTTTAAGCTGTTTCTGCAGGATTCTGTCAGAGATGGGAAGAGGACCTTCAGCATGCTCACGATGAAGCTTTTTGAGAGGCATATATTGGGACCGCTTTCTTTTTCTTTGTTATAATTCAAGAATGGATCTATGGGCCTCTCATGCCCAGTGAACTACGTGTCTTATTTATTATTTCAACGAGAAAAAGGAAGATTGGATTAAAAGGTTACAAGCATTTCTATGTAACAGATATCAGAAGTGGATTATACATTAATGGACAGTGTTCATTCTTTCTTTCTTTATTACTCAGGCCTGTTTTGTTTGATACTGGGATAACGTTGATAAGCATTCTTATGATGAAATAAAAATAAAAAAAGATTATCTAGAGAACAGACAGCTGTCCTAAATGTTCCACAGTTCCAGTAACAACTTCTTTGATACTGGTTAATTTTTAGCCAGATACTTCACATGTACGTGTCTCATCACACTATGAGGTTCTTGTTTCAATAGATAATATTTCTTTTATATTGCACTTTATTTAAGAGAGGCCACATTCACATGTTAAATGTTTGCTGCATAGATGTACTGCAGAACTTTGGTGAAGACCCACTTTTAAACAGAACATCAGTGTGATGAGCAGCTCAGCTTTTGTCTCTATCACTCACATTGAAAGACAGCCTCTAATCCCTTGTTGTCTTTATTTATATAGAAAATAAGACAGAGAACAACTTCTTTGTTCCTGGTTAATTTCTATCCAGACACTCCTCCTGTATGTTTCTCATTAGACAATGAGGTTTTTGTATCAGTAGTTGTACCTCGCTCAAGACTGAAACTTTGGGGACTGTGTTTGCTGTCCTGGGTCTCAGGCTGTGAAACAGTCTCCCCTGAGAGTCAGATCAGCAAACTCTCTCAGGTAGTTTAATTACAAGTGTTATTGTAATAGAGTTATTATGTACATATTTTTGTGTTTTTCCTTTGTCTTTTTGTTAAGCACTTTGTAACCTTTGAAAGGTGCTATATAAATGAAAATTTACTTAATTTGTTCCTATAGAGATTTTTTTATTGGCCTTTTTATCATGATAATAATGCAAACACAATTAACAAGGAAAATCAAAAGAGCATACTGACGCCAACATGATCTTGCTGTTATTCTTGTTTGGTCTGACTCTGGGTGCTGAGTCTCCTTCAGATAAACACTATCACAGTCAAGTCTATAGTTAAAGATTTTACAAATGTTTTCCCCCTATTTGGAATTCCAAAAATCATTCGAGTGATCAAGGGTCAAATCTTTTTTCAACTATGTATCAAGAATAACAAAATAACTGCTTGTCCCACACAAAGCCAAGATGCTCTACAGTGATTTCACAGAACTCTCAAGTCTTTGATGCAGTGCTGGGTTCAGTCTTAATGACCTAGTTTTTGGTCACAAAGTATGTGGTCCCTGGAGTGCTTTTTTTTTTTGCGTTATTTAAAAGCTATGTGTGGTCTTCCTCCTATGTCACACACTTTTGAGCCAAATTATGACAGTGGCCACTTGAGGGCAACTCACAAACAACATGGTCTTCATGTTGTTTGTGATGATGGTTCTCTCTTTTCCCCATTTAATACCTTATCGACCGTACATACTGAAAGCTTTGTACTGTTGTGATAATGTTGATGTGTAAATATATGCCTGTGTTTGGAATGTTATTTTTTATCTGTTAAAAAAAGTCAACAAGAAAGCAATACATCTTCTCTCATGTCAGTTGAAGCCAAGCGTCTTTTCTAAAGCTGTGTTTTACTATATCAAAATTTCACAGAAAATTAATAAATCATGTTCATGAATCAGATGAACATGAAGGGAAGCTACAGAGAGGAAACTGTCCCATGTTCTGGTTCAGCTTCAACGGCCGCGTTGCGGCTACTCATATGTCCTGGGCTGATGCAGAGCTCCACTGTGTGTCGGAGAGAGCCAACCTGGTGTCTATCCACAGTCTGGAAGAACATCATTTTGTCAAAGACCCGATGAAGAGCTTTGACCCCGCTCGGACATCTACCTGGATCAGAGGCAATAACACCCCGAAGGAGGGAATATGGATGTGGTCTGATGGGTCTGCAGTCAACTTTATCTTTTGGCATGCAGGACAGCCAGACAATGCTGGAGGGCTTGAACAGGTGTATACTACAGCTTGGGTCCAGATTTGAAATGGAATGACGTAAAGTGTTCTGAAGCATTCTCGTTTGTTTGTGCATCTTGCACAGTTTGTCCTTAGCAACCAAGATTGATACAGATAAATATCTAATGAATGTTGGACACTAACACACACCTTTCAATGGTGGGTCAAAGGAAACATTTCCAAAACTTAAATGTCAGTTTTTTTTATTTTTGCCTCATTGAACCATAGAAAAATATACAGATTTAGAAGAAGTAAAAGGGATTGTGTGATGATATTAATGTCATGTCTTTTACACAAGGTTAAAATACTTTTGTATTTCTTAAAAAAAAAAAAAAAAACTGTTACACTATTTTCTGTTAACTTTATTAAATTGACACAATATTGAAAGATATGAGAAGCAATGAGAAGTGAACCTTCAGAATGTTTATGATGATGTTTGAGATATTTGTAATAAACTCACACAGATACAGGACGTTTCATAGACAACACAGAATAAAACTGATTTCCCTTTTGGGTTGCTTGGTCCATGTATCAACAAATAGATTACTTGTTGTTTTGTTTTGTAGCCACTTGAGGGCAGCAGTTGAGCCAACAGGCTGCTGTATTTAGTGTTTTATCAGCCATTGTCATGACTAAAAAAAGTCATGTTAATGCTGCAAACACCTGTCAGAGTTTTCTGATTTGCTTAGAAATATCTTCTTTGAAATCTGTCTGCTTCAAAGCTGCTCCTTTCCATTTCTTGTTCTGATTTGTTTGTGCTTTGTGTTTTTTCTGCGTCTTGTTTTTAGCTCAACAGAGTAACTGCTCCTGATCTCAAATTCATACCACACAGAGTACTTTCTTTAGTTACCCTTTGCACTTGAGGTATATTTTATGTTAATTTCTAGACATTTTGAGGTTATAGTGTGATGCACTCACAGCAACATCAGCTCTCGTGCCCCTTGCATGCTGTCAACCAGAAGCCATTCAGTTTTATATGCTGTATATTGTTTATTTTCTGATGTGTGCTGATGTGTAATATATATGCCTATGTTTGGTGTGTTGTTATTGTTTACCTGAAAGTGTATTAATTATAGATCTTATGTGACATCTCCAGGTGAGCTAGTGTTTTTTTGGCTTGTGTTGAGATACTGTGTGGCTGTGTACAAAGTGTGAAAGTCTTTACCATGTGCATTTGACCAATGATATCACAGAACAGTGCAGACACCCTCTCCAAAGCATATAAAAGAAAACAGTCTGTCACCTGTCTCTGTCTGGGTATCAATCCCACCTAAGAGTGCAGATCATCTCCACCCACAACATCAACCTCTCATCCTGCTCCTGTGACAGAGAGACGCCAACATGATCTTGCTGCTCTTCCTGTTTGGTCTGACTCTGGGTGCTGAGTCTCCTTCAGATAAACATGAAGTGAAGCTACAGCGTGGAAACTGTCCCTTGTTCTGGTTCAGCTTCAACAGCCGCTGCTACAAGTACCTTTCCACTCATATGTCCTGGGCTGATGCAGAGCTCCACTGTGTGTCAGAGGGAGCCAACCTGGTGTCTATCCACAGTCTGGAAGAAGAGGATTTTGTCAAATCCCTGATCATGAACTTTGACCCTGCTCAGGGACCCACCTGGATTGGACTCAGTGACACACAGAAGGAAGGAAGATGGATGTGGTCTGATGGGTCTGCAGTCAACTTTGAATTGTGGGGCGCAGGGCAGCCAGATGATTATAGAGGAATGGAAGACTGTGTACACGATAGCTATGGCAGTGATCTGAAATGGAATGATGACCCATGTTCTAGCCCTACACCTTTTGTTTGTGCATCACGCATAGGCTGTCTCCAGCAACTGAGATGAGTCATGTCCAATTCAACATGTTGACTTTGCACCTGTTTTCCTGTTGAAATGCAATGGACCAACAAAATAAATGTGCAAATGTTCAAGTTTATATGTTTATAGACGTTATTTCATTCATCTCATTCAACTAATGTGTTTGGTGATTTTGTCAGATGATGTTGCGATTATAAAATCAGCATTAGATAGATAGATAGATAGATAGATAGATAGATAGATAGATAGATAGATAGATAGATAGATAGATAGATAGATAGATAGATAGATAGATCTCCTGAACCTCTCTATTCTGAGATGAGACGTTTGCTGCATCTGTAGCTGCTTCTCTGTCCTGCCAGAATGTTGTGGAGAGTATGGTTGGTATTGTCCAAGATGGCCTCCATCTTACATTGCGTGCGTCTCTCCACAACAGTCCTGAGTGAGTCCAGACTCCCGCCAAGCACAGACCCAGCCTTTTTGAGCAGCCTATGCAGTCTCCTTGTGTTTGTGTCTGACATGCTGTTGCCCAAGCAGACTTCAGCATAAAAGAGTACACTGGCCACCACTGACTGATAAAACATGTGCAGCATTTCACTGCAAACGTCAAAGGACCTGAGCTTCCTGAGGAAAAAGAGCCGGCTCCGCCCCTTCTGGTAAATGGCATACGTGTTCAGGGACCAGTGCAGAACAGAAGCTTGGAAATGGCTTGAAGTTTAACACATAGTCTTAATGGGCTGCGTTTCAGTCACTATTTCAAACTTGCTCCGTTGTCTGACAACAGAAACATAAACTGTATGCTGTATGTGAGAACAGAGAGTAAGAGAGAAGCAAACGGATAAAGGGCTGACACCGGGCTGAGCAATGATGCCAGTTGTTCACTGTGGTACCACAGCAGTTATTAAAGGGATAGTTTGGGTTTTTTTGACTTGGGGTTGTGTGAGGTACTAATCTGCAGTAGATTCTGTTCAGCGCGCTCCCAGTTAGGAAAGCCGACAGGGAGCACCCAGCAGAGCGAGGTGTTGCTGTGTACGGGGCCACGAGAAAAAAAAGTGTTACAGAGACTGTTTAAATGTTTGCTTCATATAGAATATTTTCAGTGGTTTATCTGCTTGTGAAAACAGCACTTTCCACTTTCCAAGGTCACAGTGATCTCACATTCATGTGAATGCAATATATTGGGAACGCCCACAGAGAATTTCACTACATCTGGCACAGACATTCACTTTGGACTCAAGGATGAACTGATTAGAATTAGAATAACTCATGAATTTATACACTAATTTTGACACAATTTAACTCAATTGTCTATGAGAATAGAATGATGACATTTCACATCCAAATGGTCAAAGGTCAACTTCACTGTGACATGATAATGTTCTGCAAAAACATAAACGTACAACTGTGAGGCATTAATTCTAGTTTTATAAAGCCTTGTTTTTATTTTATTTCAGTTAATGAAACTGTTTTTCTCTCACCTAGTTTTGTTATTTTGTTTGTTTTAGTTAACGATAATAACGTTGGGCAGCGATGGAGAGGAGGCCATTTCAACTTGAAAGACTTAATGTGATCTTAAAATCAAAGAGTTTGTGGTTGTTAGTGGAGATGAAGACAATTTTGCAATGTGTGAACAGCTGCCTCAGTCTCATCTCAGCTGATTCCAGCTGGCCTGAACTGCTTGGAGAAGTGGTAAGCCACTCTCTGCCACGTACTGTGTGTGTGTGTGTGTGTGTGTGTGTGTGTTCGGTGGTTGTGTGTCTGTGGAGGGGAGGTACGGTCAGTGGTGGTTTAGCCCCAGGGTGCACACAACTCTACTGATGCTGGGAACCCCTATCATTTTGCAGTCATGCTGATGCAGGCTTCTGACAACTAAACAACAGTGGAGGAGGAAGGAGAAATGAGGGAAGTGAGACAAACAGAGCGGACAGGCTGGGTGTAATGCAGGTGCTGTGTAATTATCAATCTGACAGAGTGCTAAATGAGTGGAAATCATGCAGAAATTGATACAATAGACATTAAATAGCAGTGTTGTAGTCAGGCCTAAGTGTTCAAGTACTGAACACTTAGCCCAAGTCCCCCCTCCTGTCTATTTCTGTCACTGAGATTTGCTCTCAAAGTCCAATGCTTGCTACCAGGAATACAGTACTAGTATGGAAATATCCTTTATTTGTTGAATAAACAGGAAAGCCAGATAAACCTTTCCAAATATGTTCAATCCCTGCCGTATAGGCACCTGTTTGAACATCTAATCACAAGCTGTGTCAGGCCTTTGCCCACGTCAAATGCTTTCTCTACACTACTGACCTGATCACAGATGTAACTTGTTTAAATTTCTTTTAAGTATTTTGCGTTTCTTTAAGGGCTATGTGTGGTCTTCCTCCTTTGTCACACACTTTTGAGCAATATTATGACAGTGGCCACTTGAGGGCAGCAGAAGAGCAAGTTGATGTGATGACGGTTCTTTCTTTTCCCCATTTAGTACTTTATCGACCGTACATACTGACAGCTTGGTACTGTTGTAATAATGTTGATGTGTAAATATATGCCTGTGTTTGGTATGTTATTTTTAATCTGTCATCTGTTTAATCAACAAGAAAACAATACACCTTCTCTCATATCAGTTGAAGCCAAGCATCTTTTCTAAAGCTGTGTTTTACTATATCAAAATTGCTGTAGTAATTTTTATCTTATGTTGTCTTATGTTCAGATACTTTGCGGTTGTGTACAAATGAAAGTCTTTGCCAAATACATTTCACCAATGATATCACAGCAAAATTGCAGACACCCTCTCCAAAGCATATAAAAGGAAGTTGCCTGTCAACTGTCTCCTTCAGGGTCTATTTCCCATACGACGGTGTAGATCATCTCCACCCAACACATCAACCCCTCGATCTGCTCCTTTGATAGAGAGACGACAACATGATCTTGCTGCTCTTCTTGTTTGGTCTGACTCTGGGTGCTGAGTCTCCTTCAGATGAACATGAAGGGAAGCTACAGAGAGGAAACTGTCCCATGTTCTGGTTCAGCTTCAACGGCCGCTGCTACAAGTATGTTGCCACTCACATGTCCTGGGCTGATGCAGAGCTCCACTGTGTGTCGGAGAAAGCCAACCTGGTGTCTATCCACAGTCTGAACGAACATAATTTTGTCAGATCCCTGATCAAGAACTTTGACCACGGCGAGGGACTCACCTGGATCGGACTCAGTGATATCCACAAAGAAGGCAGATGGATGTGGTCTGATGGTTGCGCAGTGAAGTTCACCTTATGGTGTGTGGGACAGCCAGACAATAATGGAGGATCTCAGCACTGTGTTGTCAACAAAGATTTGAGTGACCAGAAGTGGAATGACGGAAGATGTTCCTTAACTATTCCCTCTGTTTGTGCATCTCGCATCAACTGTCCTTAGCAAATGACATTGTCTGATTCGAGCTGGTCACTGTTCACCTGTTGACATGAAGGTGGCTTCTATAATAAAGATGTGAATCTTCACTTGTATATTTTTGTAGAGAAGTCATTTCACTAATTTAATTTTCATAGAAACACATTAGGTAACTTCAGTGGTTGATCAAAGGGAATATTTCCACACCTTTGTAAGAACCTCAAGACTAAACTAACTAATAACTAAGTATTATAAGGAGAATTAAAAAAAAATCCATATACAGTAAACATGATTTCAATCCATAGATTTCCATAGGTGTGTGTAGATTTTTGTTTTTTTGGTCCATGTCTGCTCCAGCTTTGCATCATTCACTGGGTGTGTATGTGTAAAATTTTGGAACAACACAGGTTTAATGGTTCAGTGTAATCACAATGACACTATTTACCCACTATTTATTTTTTCTGTTCATATGGATATTTGTGCATAGCTCAAAATTCGCTGAAAATTTTAATCCACTACTAAGTTCTGCTAAAATCACGATAAACCTCACTGTGGTGTGGGTTAGAAAAGCATAAAGGCTTGTAGTCCCTTTACAACAGAGGAAGATTAAATGCTTAACAATAATTCTTAAAACATTACCAGTGGGTTTACACGAACACGATGATCAACATGATAAACCCCTCTATTATGTAACTTTCTGAATACACAGTATCACATGCAACCACCTCAACTCAGGTCTCTGTGAGAAAAATGACAGGGATGACATGACCTTGAAATCAAAGCAGTTTCAGCCTACATTACCTGACAACAGTCACAAACCACTGAGTGTGCTTTTTATTGAGTGTAAAAGGAAACACCACACCACTGCCCACACCTGCTCCTTAATCTGCTTCGATAAGATGTACAAGTTGTGAAGGGGTCATTTTTCTCTGAGAAACATATGTGAACAGGTGTGTTGAATACAGTCTGGGCGAGTTGGCTGTGTTCTCTCTGTGGAGGGGAGGTATTGTCAGTGGTGGTTTAGACCCAGGGAGTAGCAATGGTTTCCTGATCCTGGTAACCCCTATCATTTTGCAGTCGTGCTGATGCAGGCTTCTGACAACTAAACAACAGTGGAGGAGGAAGGAGAAATGAGGGAAGTGAGACAAACAGAGCGGACAGGCTGGGTGTAATGCAGGTGCTGTGCAATTATCAATATGACTTATTGTTTTAGTTATATCATCTGTATATTCTTATTTTCTAGTTTGTGGGTCTCAATGATCTCAAAGCTTGAAGCCCTTTTCAAGTGCTACCTATACTAGGGAAATATTCAATCCTTTTGAAATATTCAATTTGTTAAAGCTAAAATTTAAAATTTTGGGAGATATGCTTATTCGCCTGCTGACAGAGAGTTAAATGTGGAGCTTGACTCACCTGTCATGTCTGCCCAGTAAGTATGAACCACAGCCAACAGTTTGTTAGTGTGGCTTAGCTTAATACACAAAGACTGGAAACGAGGTGAAACAGCTAGCCTGGCTTTTTCCACTGGTAGATGAAAAAGCTCATGGAGTAACCTGTTTGTTCCATCTGAAATTCCTCTCAAATGCTAGACCTAAGTGCTGGAGGAGGAATTCAGATCCTTTACTGAAGTAAAAGTTGTGACAATGTACCCTACAAATGTACCCTAAAGTTGACTTAAGCAAAAATATCATCTGCAAAATATTGTATAATAAATAAAAGTATTCATTGTGCAGTTTAAGGAGCCCTTACAGTATTTATTTTGTTATATTTTTTGTTTGTATTTTAATTGTTATATGTTGATTAATTGAAGAGGTGGACAGTACTTGAGTCAACTCATTGTTGTATTGTTCCACCATGCATTTACAGAATGACTCCTACTGAATGAACTGACTCACTTGTAGAACCTGTGAAATAAAAAGTTGTACAAACCTGTAAAAACTGTACAAAAGCTTAGAAGAAGAACTGGATAACAAAGGGTAACCAGATGAACATATAAACAAAAGATCCACAAAGCCTAATATCAGCCATCACATATTATTGTATGTATATTAGCATAATATCAATATTTCATTTTGTTAAATATCACAGTTATCCTCAGTACTGGTCACATGACACCCCTAAATCAGACTCATCGATAATAACATAATTGCAACCCTTACAACTTAATATACTGTTGGGTAGATGACTCTGCAACAAAACATCCTGTTGAATAAACTGATCATATGCAAAATCTCAATCTACAAAGTAACTATGAAGTATAATGTATTTAGTGAAGTAAAACATAATATAGAGTACAGTACAAGTCATTAAATTCTATGAATGTATTTACGTAAATTCAGCCTCTGCAGAGAGTTTGTTCAAACTGTTAATGATACACAAATATTTGTGTGTACAATGCCATGGCAGGTTCACACAACCACCAAAACAAATGAAATCCTCCATACCATATCAGGGGTAGGGCCCCTCTTGCTCCCCGGGATTACCACGCCCATGTGCTGTTTTCGCGCGAAGAGATGGTCTGCACCATTGTGAGTGCGGGGTGGGGGTTTCAGAAGAGAGACTACTTCTAAACATAAATAATATCCCATTTTTCAAAAAATGTAAGTGAATGAAGGATTTATGTTAAATGATTGTCAGTGGACTCTCAAAATTATAATTATTGGACTCAACTACAAATTTAGATGTAAGCCCTCCAAACACAAACCTCCTGCTTTTGCAATCACCCGACCTCTCTAGCGGTTAATTTTTAAATCCACCTCTACGCATTGGTTGTCATAGTATAAGGCATAACTTTCTGTTGTACCGAAATTTGCCACAAAACGGAGATAAAATGACCCTCACATCAAAGGTAAGCGGCAGAGCAGTGCGTTTAAATGTAGCTTTCTTTTCTATCAGTTTTTGTGGTGGAGAAAAGTCATTACGAGTCAAAATCAACACCATTGTTAAACAGCTAACATTGCTTGCTTATCCGAGCTGAGTTCCCTCCACTGCAAAGATGCACAAATACCTTTCTCCTCTGAACAAGGTAATCATTTTGGCTTCACTATGGTAACCCAGACATCCGGTCATAGCATAATGTACCTACTGAACAAAACTTGTCTTACGGCTTTGTTTTTACTTGTTTAAGCAGCTAGCTTACACGTCATCTGTCCACGGCAACTTAAATTTGAGTTGATGCGCAGAGCAAAGCGGTGCAGGCCCAGTGTTTGTCAAGGAGATGGAGATGTTGGTCCAATCGTTGTCGTCCTCCTCATGTTAGGTCAGATGTCAACACCCGTGAGGCTGGGGGGGGGGTTGAAGTCCATATCAACACGTTAGACAATGGATATTAACTGCATGGATCAGACTCAACTCTGTTTTACACTATGAAAATTTATAGTCACACATATAGCTGAATCTGGGCCTTTATAAGAAATTCAGTCCTGCCCCCACGAAGGCTTGTACACTCGTCATAAGTGGACATGAAAGACTTACATGTCAACACTTAATCTTAATATCCTGCTTTTTAACGCTTCAAAAGCTTGTTAATTTTTTTTAATCTGCTGGATATATCCTGACTTTCCCTAATGTAATGAGAATTGCGTATAAGACATGTTCATAAACATTGCTAAAGAAGATTATAGTAAAACCTTTTTAAAAAACACTGGATTTCTATATGCTCTATTTATGTGAGGCTGTGGACAGCACTTTTAACACAGCAAAACCCCACCTAAACACTTTACTGTAGTTTCTGTATTATTTATTTAATACACACATATTATGTATATTTATTGACGTCTGTGGTACCCCAAACGATGAGCAAGTAATAATGCCATGTTCATTTTCCACCTCACTGTGTCATTGGTCTCAAATGGCCGTGCCCTGCTGTGGCTGAGAAGTTGCACAGGCCTGTGGTGATAAGGATGTCCTTTGGGTAACTTTGGTACCTGCCAGTGTAAACTCAAGAAGTTTACAATGATAGCCAGCCACAGCTCTGGGGATCCTGGCAGTTACTGTAGTGACACAGCTGAACTAAATTCATTGTTCCCACAGCTTTCACTCAGTGGCCAAAGCTGTCCACTGATGGAATGATGCTCCCTCTGGTGTAAAGTGTGAAAATTGGTTTAACAAATGGTCCAGTGGCTTATCTTTTTTTATAGCAGGTCTTGTATGGTTTGACTAATGAATAGCCCAGAGAGTCCAGCTCTTGGCCTGTCACTTTGATGTCCGCTGCGCCTTCATTGTTGTACACGGGAGTGTAAATACACATTCGTAAGAAAACTATGTGTTCTTCCTGTTTTGTCAAGGAAGTGCATTGTTGCCACAGTCAGTAATAATATCTAAATAAATATACAACTACATACATATAATTAATTAATCATTAACACATATCATTATTTCCACCAGATCTAATTTAGTTTATGCCTGATATGTCTGCCAACAGGCTTCACGTTTCAAATCCAAGTTCATCACTGCTGAGCTGGCTCGTCTGTTCAGCCAGTCAGACAGCGAGGAGGAGTTTGAAGGTTTCAGCGAGGATGAGGAAGAAGAGGGCAGGCGAAATTGTAACAAACGGATGAAGACCAAGGTATGAAGTGTTTATTGTGGACTACATTATTTGATGAAAATGTGTGATATTGCAGCCAAAGTACCAGCCTGTATGCTTTTTCACTCTGGATTTCTCCAGATTGTGGATTCAGAGGAGGACAGCGATGTGGACACAGGCTTCTACTCTGATGGCGAGAAAGTTTCCCCACCAAAGAGGAGGAGTCTTTTAGTAGCCTTGAGGTGTGTTCACAGGGCAGTAGCATACACTGGATTACACAGCCTTTAATTACAAGGAAGGCCCACATGATATTTCTTGAACAGGCAGAGACTATTGGTGGACAAAGGCTCCTGTTGCTGGTACTACTGCGGTCTATTATTTGTGTCAAATCACATTTGATGTCTTAAATCTCGACAAGGTAGTAATATAAAGGCATTCATTTTTTAAATTTGGCGATGAAGTTAATTGGGCATGGATTCGGTCTAGTACTGTTTTCCAGTGTATTTGTCCTATGGCTCAACTAAACAAGGGACCCCTATTAAACACATGCCTGGCTCATGATATTAGTGTTGATTTTTCAATAGTTGTATAATGATCTTATTTTAATCTTGCTCCTCAGGTTTCCCATGAAAAGACTGTCTACTCCAAAACAGAAATCTCAAGGGGAAAATGTAAAACAGCCTGTCAAAGAAACTCCATCTTCAAAGAGAGCCAGAGGACGGCCGAGTATGAAGCAGAGGCGGGACGAAGAGGAGGAGGAGGAGGAGGAGGCGGAGGAGCAGCAGCAGCAGCAGGAGGAGGACGACAAAGAGGAGGTCCTGTATCAGAGTCTAAGGAAACGAGACAAGAACATCCAGGAAAACAAGGCCATGGTAATGAAGCCTTAAGACCTTCAGTGTTTTCTCCATGTTCTGACAAACAGAAATTATATCAGTCCCTCTCTTGTTAGATGTCCTTTGACTCAGGTCTTCTCTGTTGTGTCTTTCAGCTGGCTAAGCTGTTTGCTGATCTGAGCACCATGGCTGACCTGACTCTGCCCACCACCCCTCAAGTAAGTACACACACCAGCATCAGTTTTTCCCAAGCCTATATCAGAAAAATGAAGATGCACACCAGTTGACAATCACCAATCACCAGTCACAAGTACACTTTAAAGTACACTAAAATTACTGGCCTGATTTGGAAACGCTGTTTTTGTTTTATTTCTGCAGAAGAAGAAGAAGAAGCAAGTGCCAGAGAAAGCAATGCCACGGAAACGCAAGTCTGAACCAGAGATAGGGTCAGAAAGGAGGAACCCGTCTCGTAAGGCTCGTCCTCCTGAGAACTTTGCGGTGGAGGAAAAGAGCGAGCCGATCGCCCACAGAACCCCCAGGTCTGTAGATGTCAGGAGACTGATGGAGGTACGACATGCACAAGCACACTCTTTTGAGCCAGATGTTGATGATGATGAATTTAGAAAGATTTTTAATGAAGTAATTGCACTCAGGATACACAATCACAGTCATCGTTTAGTCATCTAGTCAACTTTCATCTCAGTCATCTATAAAACAAATAAAAAAAAAAACCTCAAAAAAAGTGCAGTTATGATTTTCAATGCAAAACTTTGTATTAAAACTTTACCAGCTACATAGCAATATCCAGTTTGTGTCTTCTCTGTTGAACTTATCTGCTGTCATTGGTCAGGTGGATGAGGAACATGTCGGTGTAAGTCGAAAAAAGAGGAGTTCGAGGTCGAGCACGTATGTGAGGTCAGTTGACGAAATCACAGAAGAGGAACTGGACAACATAGCATACCGCAGCAAAGACAAGATCTGGGACAAAGAGAACGTGAGTCACATGAAGCCTTTACTCACTTAGTGCCGTGGGTACTGTCAGTACTGCACTGTACTATCAGGCATTTCAGGGTTCAGGGTTAGTGCATTACTTCACTGTGTGCTTCTTTTGTTTTTTTATTCCAGGGCAGCTCATGTCACCAGTGCAGACAGAAGACTCTGGACACCAAGACAGTGTGTCGCAGTGGTTTCTGTGTGGGGGTCAAAGGTCAGTTCTGTGGGCTGTGCTTGAAGAACCGCTACGGAGAAGATGTACGCACTGTGCTGCTCGACCCGGTCAGTGCTAATATGCTTGTGTTAAACACTTCATTTTCCATTTCTTGCACTGTGGGTTTGGTAAATTTGAGGTGAATGTGGGTTCTTCCCAGATTGAAAAGACACTTGAGAGAGAGAAAAATAATTTTGATGTTTCAAAGTATTGTTGGTGACAAACAGATTAATAAACAATTTGTCTTTTGTAAATAATAACCTTTTATTTTTCATTCATTCATTTGTTATTTGAATTTGACCCTTTGAACAAAAAAGCTATTGCAAAATCCTACATAAGGGACAGTTAAAAGCACAAAATGCAGCACTATCATGCAGAATGGTGGTAGAGAGGTGGTCAGGGGCCATACTGACGAGCTTAATTTTGTCCCTAATGTAATGTCAGTGTATATTGACTTTGATTTTACACAAGTAAATATTAAAAATTTGATGTCTTTGTATTGCTGAGTATTCACATACAGGATTTTTGAAATACAGATACATTTTCTTTTATTCTGATTGATGTGTAGTTATCGAAAGCTTTTATATTTCGTTTTCAAACACCTTGCATTCAGTAGGAAAACTCAGGGATTTTGTTTAGATTTTCAGCAACAGCAAGACTTTTGTTTTTTGTTTGTTTTTGTGTTGTTTTTAATAAAAGCTAATTATTTGAGAGTCCAATAAAAAAGACAAAGAAAGTGAAGGTACAGATGACAGATTAAGATACTGTGTCCAAGCCAGAACTACACTAAATTATAATATATAAGAAAACATCTGTGCCTAATTCGTCTTCTTATCTTTTTGCAGTTGCTTATTCGTCTGTAGTAGAGCAGCCTGTGTTGATTTGTTTGGCAGCTGCTTTGAGGTCAAAGTACTAGTGACACTGGGAAAGTTATCACAGAGAAATGCAGTGCAAAGCACTAAATCAGTGACCGGTTATCAGTAAAGATGGATGAATGAAAAACGCTTGTACAGATTTCAGCACAATTCAATCACGTGTTAATTACCAGAAGCATTAGAGGCATGTGATATGAAAATGATTAAGACTTAAGGGTGGAAGGAACTTAAAACCTCATCATGAATTCATTTGTGTAGAGAAAGAACATGTTTGGTCACCTGCACTAAATTTGGACTTTTTCTTTACAGACGTGGTCATGCCCCATCTGCCGAGGGATGTGCAACTGCAGTGTGTGTCGTAAGAAGGAGGGCCGCTGTGCTACTGGCATCCTCGTGGGATTGGCCCGCTACAACGGCCATGACAATGTCCATGAGTATCTGGAGAGGTAGGCCACCTCCTTCTCACTGTGCAGTCTAATGTTACAGGCTGGAAACTCCCTAAAACTAAAGTCGAGAAAAATTAGTCAAGTCAAGCATGACAATAATCATTAGTCGCAGCCCTGTTGAGAAGTATTCTGACAGCAGTTAGAACTCATGTCTTGTTTCTTCTCCATCACAGTATTCAGAAGGAGGTGCAGGAAAGTCCAGAGTGTTGACCAGCGAGGAGAACCTGCTGTACAGCTGGTACCTGGAGGAGGTTCTGGTGCTGCACAGTACTGTTGAACTCATTTTAATGCACATTTTTAGGTTTAGATCAACCTATTGGCTAACTAGAGAAACCTTTTATATCACCTTAAGATAAGGCACATACACTGTTAATGTTTTATATAACCCTGATTTAAGGCTGCATAAGATACAGGATCGTTTTTGTTTTAAAGCCAGAACTCAGTTTTGCGTTGTATATTTTCTTTGGAATATTTGTACTCTTGATGTTCACTAGAACAAATGTAAGTGGTTAACTTCTGTGTCACAGATGCCACCATAGTCTTTTATGCCAACAGCTTTTCAAAAAAAATTAATAAAGAATGGCATTATCAAATGATCTGCCATGTTTTTTTAATGCACGCCTTTATCTGTTGATTGTGTCTTTCTTACAGACTGTGTCTTTTAAGGAGGAAAACCAAGCCTAATATTGTTGTACACTTAGGGGAGGTGCACACCCCTTTTGGTTATCTGAAAGGTTATAGCAGGCAAGCCTGGCTGAGATGGGTCATTTTGTGTGTGTGTTTCGTTGCTGTATACCTGGTGTTAAGTGTGTGGGGTCAGGTTTAGGTCAACTATTGGCTCCAGAGGTGACCAGGGAACCAGTCAGCTGATTTGGTATAATGACCTGGTACCTCAGGGGCAAAGCCCTGTCAGAGGTCAACCTGAGGTCATTGGATCTGGATGGTCATGAAATGTTTGTGAGAAATAGAAAGGTATATTACAGCTGTCTGGTGGAGCTTTTATCTAATGACAGATGTCCTAATTATCTGTTGTCAGTGTCAGTCTTACATTGCACAGTCAAGATGAATGTGTGAGTGTGTGAACATACTACAGATAGGTTATAAACCTTTATACAGTGTGAATTAAAAGCCTCAAATGTATTAGTCCAATGATGAAGACTGAATTCTGAAATCTCTAGTTAATTTGAATTTATTTTTTCTTGATGAAACTCTAACCCAGTGTGTCATCAAACATCCAAAGTGATTAAAGATAATGGAGTCAAAACATCAAAAGTCTGTCCTAGTTTTGAGAGTTCATTACATTAAAATCCTTTTTACCTTCAAAACTCCACAAAAACACTTGAGGGTGCAGGAAGAGGTTATAGGTTTAGGTGTTTTTGAAGTGCTTCAAAGTGAGTTAGATGTCAGACGTGTGCGTGAGCTGCCTACTACATGATGCTCTTTGTAACCTGACAGTCAGAGTGACCTGCCGGTGAACTCACTGCCTCAAGTCACACTTTGGTTGTAGCTGAGTTACACTTAGGGTGTTTTGTAGTTCATGTTTTCTAAAGTAGACAGTTAACAATCGCTCAAAGCAAGTGTGTGCTTTTGAGTGATAATAGATTGTCCTGTAACTGGATGGTCACAGGTTCGATTTTCACAGCAACATTTTAGAACCCATCAACAGCAGAAACAGTAACCAGGAGCAGTAATTGCCCCTGAAGGAAGTACAGACACTCCATCATCACTGCTGTCACAACACAGCTGAGAGATTACCCAGAAATAAGGAGGAGTTACAGAAACTGTCTGTGTGTGTTGAGTGCTGTGTCCTTTCTACTTCTACACAAATACCAGAGCATCAGAAAGGGATTTAAGACAGTTTTAATCACTTTATTGTCAAGTGTTATGCAGGCAAAGCATTTTTTCTGCTTGAAGTTGTCCTTTTTTTTCTTTTTATTGACATAACACGTTTGTACAAACCAGTTTTAAAAATATCAATAAACTGAAGCCTTTGAGGCTAACCTGGCAAAAAACCCATTATCAAATGTCATGGAGACAAACAAACATCTTTAGAAAAAGATTTACAAATGAGATGTCACTACAAAATATCAAAGAAAAAAAAGTTGGTTGTCACACAAAATATTACCAAAAACATCTAAATTCGTTTGGTATCAACCTTTTGAACTTTAAACAATAGTAACTTTTTTGCTTTCTTCTTCTTTTGTTATTTATTTTTCTCCAAAAACATGTTATGGTGCAAAGAGAAGATAAAGAAATGAACAGCAATGGTCAGACGTAGAAAAAAAAAAAACAGAAGCACAAAGAGTAAAGAAGAGAGAGAAGCAGCACTACGGCAAAAAACTGAAACATGCTGTACACAACCTCAGAATCAACGCACACAAATACAAGTCCAGCAAAAGGCAAATATTACAAATCAAGGATAAATAATAAATTAGCCATACACAGTGGGGTCCTGTGTGTTAACATACTGGGGAGGGGAATTTTTTTTAAAACAATCGATAAATTCTATAAAATAAAAGTATCTTTTAATTTAAAAAGTATGTACGCACTGAACTAACACAGAGCAACACCACCAGAAAACATCTCAAATATCCACATAGCTAAATAGCCCGACCCGCACCCCCCTCCCCCCCACAGCTCTTATCACCGTTTCACTTTACTTGTCTGTGCTGTGGTCTGCTCTCCACGTTACCCCCTAATAATGCAGGAGAGCTCCCATCTCTCTCCATCCACCTCACTCTGAAGATCCCTCTGTACAACAGCTTGTGTTAAGGCAATTGCGGTACATCGGTCACAGAGCAGGGTTAGAGGTGGAGGGGTGGAGCGGGGGGAGGGGGACGTCACCACAGCGCAGAAAGCAAAATGCAACATCAGTGACAGTGCAGCCACCCGACAAAACCAGGTACCATCTGATGGTATCTGGGGTATCTGCAAAGCAACCGGCTTTGTTCAGATGACAGCACTGCTTTCAGATGGTTTCCCTAATCTTAGAGCGAACTGGCTTCTTTAATTAACAGAGCAAAACTTCCCCTAACAATGTAAACATGGTTTCACTAGGATTGTCATTATAGTATTGCTTTCACTACACAAACAAAGTTGTAGAAAGCTAGATTGTTTTTCTCTATAGAAACCTTTTTTCTAATGGCCACTGCACCTCAATAGGAATGCATTATTCATAAATCTTTTTATATGTGCTTTTTTCTACTCTTTTTTTTTCTTTAGAATCATCCCCTCTTCTTCAATAACAGTTTATCCGTTAACTGGTCTCAAAGGAATCAACACCTGAATCTGATCCGAGGACTAAACCTGAACCATGAATAAATCTCAAATTAGGTAGATCCTCTCCATGACAGCATGGGAATACAAATGCACACTCTTTCATACACGCACACACACGCACACCATCCCAAGACTGTCCCTGCCCTGTCACTGCTCTGCAACAGTCCTGTACCATGATTGACCCTCAGCACTGTCTGACAGGTATGAAACAGGAACACAACTTTGTGCATAGAGTTAGATTCTGTTGCGATTAGGAAAATGTCTCAATGTCGGATGGTTTTAGATTCAGCAGGTCCCCCTGTCTTGTGCTAATCTAGATACTACTTACATTCCTTTCCCCACCGCGCATGGAATTATTATAGACTCATTTTATAAAAGCCAAACTAATCTTTCATATGTTTAGGCTAAATTTTTGTTATTATATGTGTTAGTTATTTTTTGGATTGTAAAGTTTATATTTTTCGGTTTCTGTTCATCGCATGATCCCGTCTCTTTTGAGTCCCTTTTCATGAGAGAACAACATTTTTAAAATGATGTAAGATTAAAAGTAAAAAAGAAAAAGAAAAAAAAAATTAGCCACCCTACAGTCCCTGCAAAGACTCCCAAAAAAACAGGAAGTCAGCCTTCCGCAAAAAGAAACAGCAGTCAGCCGCCTATTCAAACTCCTCCTCTTCCTCCTCCTCTTCCTCCAGGTGATTAGAGGTGGTGGGTGTAGCAGGGTCAGAGTCACGCGAGAGGGTCGCCACAGCGACAATCTGTGGGGAGGCCCCCAGGCCTTCGGGGGCGTCTTCCTCCATGTCATCGGTGGTGATGATTGCCACCGCGGCCCCACCCTTCTTGTTCTGATGGGTCTTGATGTGCTTGGACAGGTGGTCGCTGCGCATAAATCGCTTGGAGCATTCAGGACACTCAAAACGCTTCTCTCCTAGAGGGTAAAGGACAAATAATTCGAGACAAAATCGGAGTCAGAAGAAATCATAATGATTGAAAAATATCAAGAAAAGACCTGTGGCTTTCTATAAATAATTGTCAAAAAAATTTGCTTTGGTTGTTGCGTTCTTGGAGCTTTGTTACAGAATGGCTTTGCTCAGCATTACAACTGTATACATCTGCACATGGGTAAGTTGTACATTACAGAAATCCAACACCTAAATATTTATCAGTTAAATGTTTTGGTCATTTTTCAAGCAAAGAATATGACAAAAATGCCAAATATTGTCTGGGTCCAGCTTCTCAAATGTCAATCTTTGTCATATAACATAGTTGGTAGGGTTATACCAACGTGACAAGGGTGAACCACGTCACCACCTACACCCCTCTACCTGTGTGTGTTCTCCGGTGTCTCTGCAGCTCATCGCTTCTGGTGAACCTCTTGCCACAAAAGATCCAGTTGCAGACGAAGGGCCTCTCGCCGGTGTGCCAGCGCAGGTGGGCCCTAAGGTGGGACGTCTTGCCGTACACCTTCCCACAGCCCTCCATGTGGCAGATGTGCTGCTTCTTCTTTGTGGGGTCCCCGCTGTTCCTACAACACACACATTCGGGTTAGGAATGAGCTGGAGGATGTTAAGCACTTTCAGTTCAGGTATATTATTTAGTTCAGACATAAAAGTATACCACAAATACTAAAAAAACATAAATCATAAATGTACATAAAACAACCTTGTTTTATACATCTGTCAAACCAGTTGTCCTACCATGATGGATTTGATTTCTCTATATAAACAATGTCCTCAAAACCAGCAGGTTCCTAAATGATTAGAGCTTTAACCCCAGTTATACTATTGTATCCATACATAGTGTGTTTCTCATGTTTGTACCTTCCCTCTCCATCCCTGCAGTTTGGACAAGAGCAGGCAACACGTCGAAGCCTCTTGCTGGGGGGTCCCTCCTGGTCTGAAGAACTTTGTACGGAGCCCAGCTGGTCTGGACTCATCGATGAGCCTGATGCCACATTGCCAACAGCGACTGTCAAGGGAGACGACTGAACTTTGACTCCATCCTGACCCTGTGGTTGACCTGAAAGGTGATTTTAATTGACATAATGTGTAAACTTATTAATCAAAAAACACAGCGTTGTATTGTCTGTGGGGTAGTCTGAAAAAAATACAAAATGGAAAGCTGAAAGAGTAAGATCAAAAACAGTCTTGAGAAGAGCAGCAGGATCCTGGTATAGTTCAACTTTCTATGGTAAATGTATGAAGTAGTCTACCACTAAACTGGAGGTTGGAAAGGGGGCTGAGGGGCAACTCAGTAGTTCTTCATGTTTTCTACATGACTAATAATCCTCCCTCCTCACCATACTGCTATGATTGTAATAAATGCAGAGTCATGGATTAGTCACAACACATTCACACGTGTCCTTACCCTGTAGACCAGTAATGGTGAGGGGAACACCCTGCACCTGAACCCCAGCAGTGCCCAGCCCTGCGATGCTGACCGTCTGTACCCCAGACCCCGGGTTGATCTGGGCTGCGCTCAGCGTCAGGGGAGCTCCACTCAGGGAGACCAGCCCTCCACTCCCCACTGTCGTCCCACCAGCCACCGGGGCCAGTGTTAGCTGCTGTGGCACAGCTGTCCCCAGGCCGCCCTGCAGGGAGACACCGCCAGGCAGCTGCAGCGTCTGCCAGGTGATCTGCCCAGAGGGGGACAGAGTCGGGGTACGAATAAGGACCTGGGCTGGGTTCTGGAAGGCCTGGATGGGCTGGAGGGTTTGTCCAGGGGCCAACTGGAGGGTCTGAATGTGCTGAGGTTGCTGCTGGCCCTGGGGCTGACCCTGACTCTGAGCCTGGGGCTGCAGCTGGATCTGCTGCACCAACTGGTGGCCCACCTGGCCCACGATCACCTGCTGTATGGTTCCTGTTGTATCTGTCTGGCTCTGCAGTCCGTTGGCCTGGGTCTGGCTTTGAGAATCCGCCTCACTGCTCTGCACTTGGGTGTCAGCTGGTCCACCCTCTGATCCAGTAGAAACCACTTGTGCTCCATCAGACAGACTGTCACCTTCGGCTACTGCTGTTGTCGAGCCACTTGATGCTGTAGGAGGAGCCGCCCCAGACACTGCTGTTGTCACCAGCTGGTTGCCATTGGCAACAGAGAATGTGCCATCTGCTGATTGGATAAGCTGGACAGCCCCGCCCCCTCCAACATTATTGATCACAGGCAGAGCCAGGGTCATGCCACCGAGGTTTATGGGTACTGTGGTCATAACAGGAGTCTGGGAGCCCTGCAGAGTCTGCAGCTGCAGCGGGAAAGACTGCGCAGGGCGGATCTGCAGCGGGACCGTTTGATTAGCTGTACTTGTCAGGATGGCCTGCTGGTTGGCTGGCTGAAGGATGGCCTGGGTCTGACTTGGGCTCGGGGTCTGGATGAGCTGAACCTGCTCAGGCAGAGCTCCGATGGAGGCCGTCTGAGCTGGGCTGATATGGATCTGCTGTCCATCTGCAGTCTGGAGGTGAGGGATGACCTGATACTGGACCCCGCCCCCGGCATTGGGCAGGTTCTGAACCTGGATGATCTGGAACTGCTGCTGTTGCTGCTGCTGATTGGCTGCAACACTGTTGGTCCCACCTACTGCCTTCACCTGCCCAACAGGAAAGGAGCAGTGATACAGTTAAGAGGACAAACACTAACGGACACCAAAAAAAATAATTTACTGAAACCCATCAAGTTTCAGTCCCCAACCTCCTTCACCTTGCGTCCACCAGGTGAGCTGTCATTAGCCAAGGTGGTGGCCACGGTCACTGCTACAGGCTGATTGGTGTTCTCCTTGGCCATAGTAGGTGCCGCTGTAATGATCTGCCAGCCGTTCCCTGTGAACTGAGCTGGGACCAGTTCCAACTGTTGGGGCACCAGGGCCTGACCCCCAGCTGTGTCCACCACTATCTGACCCTGGAGCTGACCTGCCTGCAGCTGGATCTGACCGGCCTGGACCTGGATCTGCTGGGCCCCTGCCTGGGCCTGGGCCCCCTCCACTCCCCCCTGCCCTCCGATCTTACTGCAGGTGGCTGCTAGCAGAGCCAAGGGAGAGGGCTGAGAGGAATCCTGGAGGAGACAAGGTAGGAAAGAGGGCGGAGGAGAGATGGAAAGGAGGGGCAGAGAGAGAGATGGTTAAACGGGAGTGACAAGGGAGGGAGGGAGAACAGGCGAGTCAGAGACGGAAACACACGTAGAGAGCTCATATACATACACAAACAAGAAAGTAAAACATGTAAGTAATAAAAAAGCCAAAGGGAAGGGATGAGCAAGTATCATTATACACACTCACATAATGAACAATTTGAAACGGTGAAGAAAAAGAGTAAAAGAGTGAGGGGTGGGGAAAACATGGTGCAGAAAAAAGAAACACGAAAAAGCTGAGAGAAAGAGAGAGAGCTGTCAGTGGAAGTGGGCGGTATTACAGGAAGCGAGTGGGTGGGCGTGTGAGAACCACATTTCTCTTTTCTCAGAACACTAGAAGAAAATGCCGCCTTCTCTCTCTCTCCTCCCTTTCAAAGGAACTAGGTCGCAGGCAAATTTTTAATGCTACACATCTCTCAACAGTGCACGAAAACAGCCTAATTTCTGTATCAACTTCAATAGCGTGGGAAATAACAGCAGAAATGCATGTCATACACGTTTTTCAACAAAAGACGCATTCAATAATAACTGCCTGGCTGAAAATCATCTCCAAGAAATATACAACCTCTAAAAAGCAGCTAAAAATAGAAATTCCACAGTTGTGGAGGCACATACCAACGCTGCGGGTCTTTAAAATAAATCCATATGCAGAATTAAATCATTTTGACCCTAATTCAAACAGACAATTCAAAAGTACAGTGGCTGAAGTGTGACAGCCATGTAAGCCTATTCATGAGCCTCTGGGTTGGCTCTCAGCAGGGCTGCACAGAAGCAGGAAGTTGAATTCACCAGAGAAACGCCCCCAGAGGTGTCTGGCTGGCTGGGAGGGGAGGGAGAACATTTTTGGCCTGCAGGCAAGGCAAAAGTATTGAACTATAATAAACTCTTATTTCTTTTTTGTACCTGTGATCCAGAACTTTTCCCCTTTTTAGATGCTTTCCCTCCTTCAGTTCCAGATGATTCCTTCTTCGAGTCTGTGGAAAGAGAGCAGAAATATTATAATATCATCACATGAGTATGTCTGAATGGTACAAAGTCCCAGGATAGGAAGGCACAATGTAAGCACTGTGTTCTGTGAATAAAATGTGATCATAAGGCAGATACAGCACAACAAAGGTGATCAATAAAGGCAGACAAACCAGTAACCTCATCATCAATATCAAAGGGGCTTGAAGCCTCATATCTATGAAACGGAAAGAGAGGGGTGGAGAGGGGGGAGGGTACCTACCACTCATAACGCATTAATATACCGAGAGGGAGAGGGTGTAGTTCACGGTAGAAGGCCGGCCGGGTACAGAGGCGGAGGACGGCCTATATGTTCGGCGCTGGGCCGTGGCGGATCTGCCCGTTTGACGAAACCACCCACCGGCCAGGAAGGGCGGTGCCAAGCGCAGGCACAATCAAGCAGCCTCAAATAACGGAAATAACGGAGAACACAGTGACCGTCCCCGGCCCGTCGGCCCCCTCGCAGCCCCGTCGTATGCCTCTTTTACCGGATAGACAGACCATAAACGAGCAAATTGGCGCTTGTCAGAATGATATCCACAGAGAAGTTGGCGGTGTGTGACCGTAGAGGCCCACCCACTTCCATTTAAGCATCAGGACAACACCCTCTCCGCTGCTCCTGCCTGTCGCCGCCGTTTCTCTCGCCGCACGACGCGGGGACGCCTCGTCGCCGTCCGTCGTGCACCGAAACCAAACCGTCACCAGTGTTTGTATTTTACGCGTATTCCCCTTTTTTTCGTGCACAATTGATTTTTTTTAACGGGGAGATACGGGGAGATAGCTGTGGCTTTTGTGGGCGGACGCGCTCCTCCCACATATTCAGATTGGACGACGGGGCTCAGCGTGCGAGGGTCGAGATGGGAGTTGTATTTTGGTGAGGCCTCGCCTTCTCGAGCTGGATTGGGCGGCCGGGACTACAAGTCCCATGATGCTCCGGCGTGTCGGTCGCGGTTGGAGCGGCTGTGTTGGTAGTCATGTTGGTGTGAGAGCGAGAGGGAAGGGCGGTGACTTCTGTGTTGTGGGGGGTTGGGCGAACGGGAAAGGGAGGCGTGTGTGTGCGTGCGTGCGTGCATGTGTGTTTGTTTCCACTTTCTGGTGTCACAGGATGACAGCCCTGTTTAAAAGAAGAACAACAAGTAGAAGTGTTATTTATTTAATTACCATAGAAAACAATTTGTAGCTATGAAAAAATTGTCATAACGCATCAATGTTGAAATACTTGTGTTTATTTGCCTTTATGGTGTATGGTATTTTCCCTCATCAGTCGTCCACTTGTTCCCGTATCTATAGTCAATTTTGAAGCTTACATGGCAGAAAACAGTACTTTACTGTGCTCAGGGAATTTACGGTACAAGGCTGAAACAGGCCATCCAAGGATTTAATACCCAACAAACTTAATTAGGTTATTTATCAAGTACAAATGCTCAACATAGTTTGAGCCTCTCAAATTTTACATATATTTCATAAACATATTTATTGATCAGTTGTTCATACTCTAAAATGTCAGAAAATAATGAAAAGTAGCCAAACAAGATTTCCTGTTGTCTTTCTTTTTTTCCTACCAAAAGTCCAAAACCCAAATGTTACTATAAGAGCTTTGAGCATTTTTGCTTAAAACAATTACTTAAACAACTGATGAGTTATCAAAACCTGTTGATCAACGAATTGATTTATTGACTAACAGTTTAAGCTCTCATACGTATCCCCAAAAAATTTGGTCCACAATCCAAAGATATTCACTTTTAATTCAAATATAGTCGATATAATTATATGTTAGTGTAAAAGCCATTGCAGATATATCAATAGTGAAAACAATTATCAGTTGCAGCCTTTCATTGGTACTTGACCAACCAATCCTATGATTTATAGATTAATCTATTATTAATATATATATCATATTAGTATGATACAAGTATCCCAGCCTTTGTATCTAAAATTGAGATGTAGTTGATGTGTATAAAATATAAAATACATAAAAATGTCATTGCTACTACTGTTCAATAAATGCATTTGGACATAGTTCAGGCCAGAGGGAAGAAGGGGATGAATTATGGGTATTTAGCAGGAGAGGAGCAACAGAGAACGTAACTGATAAAAAAGTTATTTGCTGCAGTGGCAGTAATCACACACAAGTTTCTTGTGTGTGTAACAGTCTGGAGCAGAAGTCATGTCTCCCACCCACATAGCAAAACTTTTTTCTATCTCCCAAAGGGAAATTATATATTAAATTCATTCCAGCAAACAAAACTAGGCTACATGTTGAGGTACAGTCGACGGCCTGTATGGTCTCTGGCAGGGGTCTCTCCACCCCAGTTTGTCTTCCTCAGAGAAACCCCTCCTGAGTCAGGAGTGACGTTAGCCAAGTGGAGTCACCACCCTGGTTCACAGAGCAGAAAACATCATTAGCAGACAGCCAACTGAGGA
This sequence comes from Seriola dumerili, assembly GCF_002260705.1. Lineage (NCBI taxonomy): Eukaryota > Metazoa > Chordata > Actinopteri > Carangiformes > Carangidae > Seriola > Seriola dumerili. The sequence goes on along the minus strand of NW_019174365.1, from coordinate 4,057,716 downwards.
TATGCCCCTGCTACACATGGGAAATATTTAGGATCCTAGGCTGTCAGCTAAGACAGTACTGTGTCACTAAGATGCATCCTGTCACATTAACACTAGGCAGGATGGTATTCAAAGTGGTTCAGTACTGATATACATCTTTGTCTTACCTCAAAATATGTGAAAGTTCAGTTCCAAATGTATAAGAATTTCGAGGCTCTTTAATATTCATAATTGATGTTGATTTTGATAAAAAAGAAGATATTAACATATGGATTTTTATTTGGCCTTATTGATCAGTGTTGTCATGCTGAGACATTTCTTAGACCTAATGAGTTTAAAACCTGACTTCCCCTCTTCCAAGGCCTAAAAAGAAATAACTGTATTGAACATGGCTGCTACACAGGCCTGATACACTTTATGCTCGTGTGGTTTCTCTTTCTTTTTGTTCATGGGAGCGCTTGTAGCTTAGTCGTGTTTTCACAGCTAAACTACACACAGACACGCACCTGTGGTGGCCCAGAAACATACATATACGCACACATGCACTGTAATTACTGCGGAAGCCAAGTGCCTTGTTCCCGCCTCTTGGGCCACTCGGCAGGGCGTTGCTAGGCAACGAGGTCTGGTCTGAAGAAGGGGTGTTGTCTGTGTGTGTGAGTATGCATGGTGGTGGTGATGGAAGGGGGTGTGGTAAAGAGAAGGCCTTGGTCTGTTATAGATAACTGCACCATGTATTGGAAGCTTAATTTCCCACATTCAGTGCTATTATATTTTGTATTTTTGTAGTGAGGAGTTTATTCACAACAGCATTATTCTTCAATAAAGTTGTATTCAACCTTTGGTGGTCATATTGGTAAGAAAAGTCTTTCAGGGGTTTTACAAATTTAAAATAAGATTAGGACTTACAAAAGCTGAAAAATTATAAACGGCTAGTAAATAAATATTTTGTGCAGAAAGTGAAAATGGACGTGATACTTGTTTTCCAGCTGCTGCCACTAGATGGCGCCATATACCAGTATGGGCTTCACAGTTACTGCCATAGACTGTATACACACACCTGCACCTATAGTATCCACAAATTGTAAAAGTGGCAATGCCCCAATGAAAAATACTCTCTTATAAGTAAAAGTTCTGCATTACTGTTAGGAGCAATAAAATGTACCTCAAGTTTCAAAGTAAAAGTACTCATCATGCAGAAGAATCATTTTATTATCCATTTTTTATTAGCCTATAAGATAGTTGGATTATTATAACTAATGCAGTAACATGTAAACAGAAACATGAAGCAAATTTTTTACCATCAAATATACTGTTAGGTAGACAAATATATAACAATACATTATATTTTATAAATTGATGGTTTATGTGAGTATTACTCACTCATAACTTCTGAAATACAGAAATGTATAAAGTTGCATAAAAAGGAAATACCCAGTTAAAGTAGAAGTTTATGAAAATTGTACATAAGTACAGTAAGGTACCTGTGCTCTCGTGCTACAGTACTAACTGATAAACCAAATTGCTTCCTTTCATTCAAAGTCATACCTCTGTGGCCTGTGCGGTTTTTGATTAGCCTACCATTGCAATTACATTAGAATTAAAGACTTGGAAGTTCATAGCTGCTCCACATTAATAAAATGAGAATATATTTACAGTCTACATTTCTTTCAACTTCAGTGCCACCCGTTGGCTTTAGGAATACATTCATGACAACACAAGCAAGCACAACACAACAACTACAACTTAGTGTTGAGACAAATCTGCATCTGCAAGTCAAAATTTGTGAATGTGCAGGAACAGATAAGGACAGAAAAAGTTTTGAGACCAAATTAAGCCTGAATTGTGAACTGAACTGTGTCACTAGATTTTAGCAAGCAGTTGGGGTTTACTTGCTATCTTTAAAGCAGTGCACTCTCAGTTTTGGCAGTTTGTATGTCTTACATGTGAACTCCAACTGAGAGCAGAGAAAACTGCCTTGGAAATCATGCTGATTCTCGTCATGTGCCTGGAATCAGCTAAAATATGAGATCAAATTTCAAACTGAACATGCAAATGAAGTGATGTATCTAGTTTATCTAATGTATCTAGAAGACTGACCAAAGATGACATTCGCTTTTTGTTAACAGATTTTCTTGTCAGCCAAAATTGAAGTGGAAAAAAACATTGTGTCCACATCAACCTGGCACTTCAGACATAATGCTTCCCCTCTGAATAAGGGTGGTGTTTGTGTGTGTACAGGAATGTATAGCGCATCTACGCATGAGTGTGTGTGAGTCAGCGCACGTTTACATGCAGTTGTGTTTTTTATGCGTGATATCCCCGTGTGCTTTCTGCACACACGTATGCGTAGGTGTGAATTTGTCACATGCGAGCTTGGCGTCAAGAAGTCTCCTTTTCCTAAAGGTTGGGTTGTAAAGACAAAGAGATTTATGACTTTTACCATTTGTGTGTGTGTGTGTGTGTGTGTGTGTGTGTGTGTGTGTGTGTGTGTATGTGTTCACAGACCTGGAGAACTTGTTCACAGGTCATAACAGACATGTTTTACATAACTCTGCTAATTAGATGGATATTCATAAAATAGATCAGTCTGTACAAATCCTTTTGTACCTGTAAATGTGAATGACAATAGCTGATATCACTCTGCTATGTGCCATCATAACTCCCTAATGTCTAGCATTACACCACACACACACACACACACACTTAATGTTGGATAATAGAGCAACTATAGCTGTAGGTGCAGTGCTTTAATCATAATATTACTGTCTCATAAATTGTAAGTGTGTATGAACACAGTAACCTGAGCAGATGTTGCCTCACTTTTTTAATGTTCTTATTCCTGGAAACATGACACATCACATTACACTGAACTGGACTTGCATGAATCTCTGTGGAAGCTGGCAGCGTTACACTTTAATGACAGTTCAGTGATTGATGCTTACTGGTGTCTGGATTGAGTGGAAAACAACCGGTGTGTCTCAGTATCTTGGTGGGCATTGTGCCCGTTCAAGGTGTGGGTGGGACATGCGTGTGACCTACAATGAGAAAAGTCTTTTTTTTCCCTCTGTGGCTGGATGACTTATCTTTTAGCTCACAAGCCGAAGCATGATTTCACAGTGTATCACTTGTTTTTGTTTTGAAAAGTCGGCTGACAAATGTTGCCTTTAACACTGTGATTTCCAACCTTTTTGGCTTGTGACCCTTTAAAAGGAAGTGACATCTACTTGAGTGTTCATTTCATTTTCAGAAACATGATTTTTAACTATAGATGAGAACAACATTATTACATACAGATATGCAAGAGACAAACACAAAACAATAAACGGTGACAAAAGGGTGGGGGGATTGTGGGGTTAGGGGGTTTAGGGGTGGAGTCGCTTTCAGCCCAATCCCACCACAGATGGCATGAGTTCGCAGTGCCTCCAACCCAGCAACCCTACAAAGGCTGAGAATGCACAGTGAAACACAATGACTAACAAGACTTATACTACATGCAGTAACAACTCATTTTATTTGAAACATCAGCAAACTACAAAACACACCTGCAAAAAATGGTTGTTCAAACTCACTAAGACTGAAAAAAAACAAATTGATAGGAAAAATATTCAGAAATGACCTGATTAGAGTTCAAGTGTTAGTGAGACTGCTATCCAGCTCCTGAAGAGCTGTAAGTGCTTTCAATAAATAAAATATAAATAATCTTTGAGCCAGCTCAAAAAAAGACATACTATAGGGCATAATATGATATTTATACTAAGCATATCCCTTAAGAAATGATTATCTCAGCCCAAGATATTTTGGACAGTACATAATTGTGGGGGGTTATAAATGACTTAAATAACATCTTAAGTTGATTAAATAATTATAATAAATAAAAAGACCGCAGCACTGGTTTCCCACTGTTTCCCACCAGGTCTCTTTCATTGTGATCTTATATTTGTGCAATGTTTATGATAGGTTTGTGAAATTTCTGTTGGAAATTTTAAGACTCCAATTTAGATGACAGGTGCATGTGTGTCTGTTGAAATAAGTGTGTGCATATGTGCGTATGTGTCTTACACGGGTGTGTCAACAGGAAGCAAATTTGACAGTTTCTGTCAGTGCCCAACACATTTGTCATATTCAGTTTAATTGTCTGGAATAATAATCCTTTAATGTTTGAAAAAAAAATTTTGTAATCCAAAGTGGGGTGTGTGTTTTGTGTGTGCACACATTTGCATGTATGAATGTGGGTGTGTGTGTTTGTGAGGGGTGTGCTAAGCTGAATGCAGAAGTGAAGTTTTTCCAAAGAAATTCTTTTGCAATTACCCACAACACCAGAGGGCAGAGCGGAATGTTAACCAAGGTTGTCATGGTAGCGACAAGAGAAACATCCAATCAGTGGACAGAAACGCATCCCCAAGGCTGAGCATCAACTCTGACTTAAAAGATGAAACTCCTGAAGACCTCCACTACTGACTTCTTTCACCCACTGTGATCATTTCAGGTGCACCAAAGCTTTACAACTTTTTAGATTTGGAAACCAAGCTCTCAGTCACCATCCAATATTCCTCTGATAGACAACCTGAAGCCAGGTGTGCTTTCACTCTGTCTTTGACAAAATATGTATGTAATATTGAGAGAGGATTTCCCCTTTAACTTGAATGGCAGGCAGTGAGATAAGTAATGAGTAAATCAGGGTTGTCTGTATTTTTAGTTTAAACTTAATTCTCAACTAAAACTATTTCAGTTTTCTGAGTTACACTGAATAAATATCAGATAACCATTTTAACACTTATCACAGCATATGCTTTCAACAGAAAAACAATATTTTAAAAGACCAGTTTTAATATCTGTATTTGATGAAATTATAATTTATTGCGCTTTGATAGCTGCCTTGATTATTGTCCTTACATCCAAGTAAAGGCATTTCAATATGGCATGATTTATATGCTGCACGACTTCAACCCTGATCTGTGTAATTGGTTGTTTAATGAGTACTCAATATCTTCATATTTCATATCTTCCACAGTATGAGTCTCCAGCTCCTGAGGTTCCACAGCAGGAGACTCCAGCTGTTGAGGTTCTGCAGCAGGAGTCTCAGGCTCTTGAGGTCCCACAGCAGGAGACTCCAGCTCCTGACGTTCTGTAGCAGCAGTCACCAGCCCCTGAGGTGCCGCAGGAGTCTCCAGCTCCTGACGTTCCGCAGCAGGAGACTCCAGCTGTTGAGGTTCTGCAGCAGGAGTAGTCTCCAGCTGTTGAGGTTCTGCAGCAGGAGTCTCCCATAAGGCCTCCAGTTGGAACTGAGGATCACGCACTGCTGCTCCCAGACTTTCAAGCTATACTATATCATACGGTAACTATAAATATATAATTTTAAAAATCATTCTAACTCATTTGGTAGGGGGGTCCACAACACAACTATAACGACTATGACAGTGTGATTGATATTGCTGGGCTCAGTTTCAGAGCAATTTGATGAAAGATAGAAACATTGACAGCCAATCAAAATGCATAGTTCACAGGCAGACGGAACTTGTGTTCTACTCTTCAGTAATAATGTTGCTGTGTACCTGAGCACCACCACTGTCTGCCGCTGCCTGCCAGCCCGCTGCACCTACCCGAGCTGCTTCAGCCCATCACCCAGACCTGCTGTCCGCCAAGGTAAGTGTGCCACCCGTCTGACAGTTTAACATGTCACATTCAACATGGTAGATGACACGGAGAGTCATCATTGAAAAAAAGCCACATTATAGTTATTGTTCTTGGTCTGGATGGCCCTTTAGGGTATGTTGGTGTTTGGGTCTCGACAACCGCTCATCCAAAAAACTTCACAGTCAACACTGCACTCCCTTGGGTTCTCAAACACAGCACTGAGTTTGAAGTCAATTGGATGAGTGGTTCAAAGGACAGCTAGAAAGACTGACAGGAAGACACACATTCCTTGGTTTATAGGTAAGATTTTATAGACCAAACCATGAATCTGTTAAGAAAATATTTGACAGATTCATCAATGATAAAATGCTTGTTAGTTACTACTTGTTAAGACTCAGAATTGCAGCAAATATTTAATCACTGACATACTTATCAATGACAATGCTGACGATCAACAGATAACATCTAAAATGCGTAGCTGACTTACATCCTGTCTAAACTGTTGGGTTGTTGTCAGTATGTTTTTTTCCACTTTTCACTAGAGTGCATGCAAACACACATGTCGGACCGCAGTGTAAATACTAACAAACAGTTTACTGTTCTGCCTACAACTCCAACAACAGTGAAGCCAAGACCTGAATGTAGTTACCAGTCCTACGACTCAGAGGACACCTTCAAAGACTGAGTCTGAATGACCAGAATGTGCAGAATGTGCACGCTGGCAACAACTGCAAGTATTTACTACATGCTCTCAAACTACTACAGGCACGGCGCCGCTCATCTGTGCCGCTGTGATCATGTGCATATTTTACATGTGTGTGTTCATATACGGCGGTTCACGTACCCTCCCATGTCCTCTCCTCTCCTGCAAATGCACAGGTGACACTGGAGACATTACAGACACACCAAGAGAGGGGAAAAAGTCAACCTGCGGTCAGCCTCCAGAACTATATGACCCCAGAGGTTCAAAGGTCAAAACAAAGAGCTCCTGAGGACAGGAGATGAGATGCTCAAAGATGTGATATCATTATGGTAGAGATAGGAGCAAAACCTTGAACTGAGAGTGAACTCTGAGTTGACCTGTGACCCCATGAACCATGCATTATGCTCAAGTTTTAAAAGTAATTTAGGATATATAATGACTGATTCTGTTGTTGGCAAATGAGGCAGCAAAATGTTTATTTACACTTAGATTCATGATTAACACGGGAGGTTGAGGTTACAAAAACTAATTTCAATCAGCCAGCTGTACTTGGCAGAGAAAAACAAGATTCCTAGTGTTGTATTTTATGGTTCAAGATACTGAAACCTTCCCTCTTTGTTTATGAGAGGCGCTTGTGCACACAAGTTATTGAGAAATGCACTGAAAACCAAATGTGATCGCCATTATCTCGGTTGTTTCACCGTTGCAGCTTCACAGCCCAAATGCAGCTGAACTCAAAGATGCAGAATTAAGCAGAATTGAAAGACTATTAAAGAGGACGGGACCCATGCTGTGCTTTCAGACAGTGAGCAAGCATGTGTTTAAACAGTCTCTTTGAAGCTAAATGTGAAATGATTAAGTCCGCTTAGAAGTCTGTGCGGCTCTTCAGTGTGTGTTTGTGTGTGCGTGCACGGAGCTCTTTGAAGATGGTACTCTTGCATGAGTTCAGGAAGACCTTTACAGCAGCGCTAAGTGGAGGGTGAAGCACGCCATAAAGATCCAAGATAAGTGTGCAAATTTGTGTGTGTGCATGTGTGTAGTTCATTGCAGGACCTGACATGACTTGCGGGCCTGGTTGAGCTGACGCCAACCACTTGTTTCTGACTGTCTGTGTATGTCCTGAATGACAGCCCAGAGGCAGCGCATGTGTGTGTGGTTAGGTGGGAAAAGAAACGTTTCATGTTTGACGGGAACCATCAATAAAACAGCAACCATGAAATCACCTCAAAACCACCTGAACCTGGTCTGAGAAAAGTGTGTAGGAATGTGTGTAAGAGTGTGTGTGGTGTGTGTTTGTGAGAGAGAGAGCGCGAGAGAGAGCAAAATAGAGACTGATGGCGAGCCGAGGGATGTGTATTGACCTGTGTTCTTTTCATTTGTCTGTTTCTCCATCCACTCTGGCCTGATTGATGACCATGAAGAGCAGAATTAGTGTGTGTGCAGAGGTGGTTAGTGTGTAAATATGTGATTGGCATCAGTATAAGAGTAAATGTACAGATGATCTAACTGATTTATGCTCGTGTCACAAACTGCAGACATTTTCAGACAAATCTGGGCGTGTTTTGCATTTCTTTGTGGAATAAATTAACAATTTGTTGCACGACAATTAGCATGAAAAAGCAAGCAGCTTTTTTCCAGTCAATTTAACATCAAGCCATCTCTCAGTGCTTTTCTTAACCCCCTCTCTTCTTCTGCTCCCCCAGCCCCTGAATTTTATGGCAGGCATTGTCGTGAGGTGAAATGCAATGAGTGGGAGGAGCTCTGGTTAACCAGTGTGTGTGTGTGTGTGTGTGTGTGTGTGTGTGTGTGTGTGTGTGTGTGTGTGTGTGTGTGTGTGTGTGTGTGAGAGAGAGAGAGAGAGAGTGTTTGTATGTATCTGCATGCATATGTAATGTGTGTGGCTTATTTCATGGGGTTGTGTTGAAAAGTTTTTTGGTCCATATAGAATAAGTCATGGTAACCCATACACACGGACACATATATCACACTAAAAAAAGATAAAGCAAAAAAAAAAAAAAAGTATATTTTCTGAAAGAAACCTATGTGGACTCCTTTCTGCTGAAAAACTGCCAAGGAATAAGTTATTTTTTGAGCTGCAATAGTATACAGTATTTTATACTACTATTCAATATATTGTATTATATGTAATAGTTACATTTGAAGCACTTGTGTCAACTGAACAGTGTAGGGATTGAAGCGTTAGTGATGAAACAGTTGAAATGTCAGTTATATTTTGTCAATCATGAAGTGGAAAGCGCTAAAAAGACTGATATTGTTGCTCTTGAACTGTCATTCGAAATGGCAATTTGAAATGAAATGTAAGCACTGAAAGTAGCTGAAGTGAAATCTGTGAAAGCAGTTAATTTTAGTTGAAGTGGAAGCGCTGGAGATAATTATGTTAATTGTGGGTTAAAGGCAGGCACCGACAGCAGCTGGTACACTATGTTAGTAAGAGCAGTCACACTGTAAAAGCAACAGCTGTGGGGATTTCCAGAGGGCTGCTTTCTCTGTTTACATTCAGGTAGATGGTAGACAAATGTTTGGGATGATTTCAGTTTTTTGGAAAACCATGGAAGGCTTCTTTTCCCAGTCTATGTTGTTCTTGCCAGAATCCCCTTTTCCCAAATCTCTCCAACAAAGGTGATGAGTAAAATGTTATTATGATCAATAACCATAAGACAAAAATATTAGAATAAAACTCTGGTTGACAAATACTGGCTTTCCCCTTTAAAAATCACACTTAGACGCACAAACACACACTTGAATCCACACACAGCTGCTGCCAGGGCCGATTGAGAAGAGACCCCACATCTACTCAATCACTACTTGCCTCAGATAGAGAGATGGACTGCTGGCCAATAAGACACATAAGCACACACACGCACGCACACACCTCAAAGATGACCTAGACCCCCCATGCTGAGGTAGCAGTGATCAAGTGCATCAAGTTCATCCATCAATGCTGAAAGTGAAAAATGACGTCTGGAAGTGTATGATTATGCTCCTGGGCTTCCACGCATCAATCACCGGACACACGCACACACACACACACACACACACACACACACACTCGACCACACATTAAACACAGAGAAGACGCAGAACTTGAAAAATGAACAAGAGTAAATTAATCTCCTTGTCTGAGAAGTGTGTGTCCGAAGAATACTATGTGTTGTTTGTGTGTGGGACAAGATGTGGGCTTGTCGTGTGTGTGTGTGTGTGTGTGTGTGTGTGTGTGTGTGTGTGTGTGTGTCGGTGAAGAGCAGAAAGAGGGATGAACAGTGATATTGGTGACGAGAACAGAGATCACGGTCAGAGCAGGATTTAATCAAGGAAAGAGAGTGAGAGCAAGTTTGTGTGTGTGAGAGGGAGAGTAGTGAGGTTTATCTTAGTGCTCTTCAGGGGCTGATACCGAGGAACATCAGTGGCTTCAGCTGAAGAAAAAAAAAATCTTAGAGAAGCTTTAAAAAAGCTTAGAGAAATCAAAACGTGTGTGACGCGTAGAATCAGACTTCCTGTTCTTATCTTCATCCCCTGCTCCTCACCTTCTTCTCTCCCTCTCATCACTGTTCTTCATTGGTGTGTCAAACATGGCGCTATGGGAGTGTGTATAATTCAGAAATGGTGGTGTGTGTGTGTGTGTATATATATATATATATATATATATATATATATATATGTGTGTGTGTGTTGGATGTGTCTTAATTTGTGTGTCAGAGCCAGCTGTGGGAAAATAGGCCATAATAACAGACTTGAAATGCTGCATCCGCTCTTCTTTATCATGTTAACTATTACAGCAGTTGCCAGACGCTAGGCTACATAAAGAGTCCTCCTAAATAATGGCTCCTCTGTGTATCTGTGTAGTATAGGAAATAGGGGAAACAGCTGCCCTGGCTTGATAAATGTCCCATTTGTTTATTTCATACAGAAATCGAGGTTTGTAGATTTACAGGAGTTTTGTGTTGGGCTATTTCTTGTTCAGGCACAGTGACTTTCTGGAGTCTTTGCTCTGTCTTGTCACACAAGAAGTTTGGGCGTTCACTACAAGTGATTCATTTTTTTGTGGCTCATTGTAAAATGCATAATGCACGCTTTGAGATTTTAGGTGTATTTTTCTTACCATGGAATCAGTGGTTTCCATCCCCTTCTGTTGGACATAAAAACTCAGTTACCTGAAACTTGCTTGAGTTGTTTAACCTGTCTCCCTTCACATCAAGTCTGCATTCATATTGGTCGGTGATACATTATGATTGCCCTGTAATGCAGTTTTAGTGCAGAATGATTATAAAAGCCTGAATTACCTCACATACAACAATAATACACCTTCATAGAATTTTAAATGTTTCAGCAGTCTGTTGATTGAATTTCAAAAAACTTCAGCTTTCTAAAACACAACAACATGGTTTACACTAGTAAGCTGTGATGTAAAATATAGGCCTAAATGACCTGTAGTAAATTACCTCAAATATAATGAGCTTTAAATGTGTTTTTGTGGATCACAAGCACCACAATAATACATAAATAAAACACAAGAAAGCAGGTAGAGGGGGGGTTGAGATGAGTAGAAACAGGAGGAGGGAAATAAATTTGTGTGTTCAGAAAATTTGTGTTGTTCTGTGAACCAATCTGTCAACTCTCATCATGTGAAAAATTTAATTTATAGGGGGTGACAGAGTGAATGTCCCAGTGACAGGAGGTGAGGAACACAGCACTGAGACACACCTTAGCACCTTAGCAGATCCCCATATTTTAATGTCAGATGGCACAAATAGATTGATGTAATGCCACAGGCTGCTGTTACAGAGATAATGTCACATTCACTGCCTTACACAAAGACCTTCATTGTTAAATATGACCTAAATGTGTCTATATTTTTAATAAAAGTAGAATATTTCTCATGTGAAGACCTCATGTCAGCTGTGGTTTTATGAGAAGACAAGATAACACATGGTCTAAGAGGCAGCTATGCTAAGTAAACAGGTTGCAGCATGAGTGGATAAAAGCAATTGATCGACAATCAACACACACATGCTTCCTTTGAAACTTCTGAGACAGAGCTACCTCACAAATGTCAACGGCATTTGAAGCAATCAATGAAGACCGCTCGTACAGAGGCAGCTAATTAATATCTTGGCGCGCAGGATGGCCCCGCGACATAAATCTGCAACTTTATTGTCAGTAGTTAACAGAGACAAGACGAAAGTTGATGGAGGAGCAGAGAAACTCATAACGCAAGCAGCTTCAGTGAGGATGCTTGTTAAAAAGATACCACTTTGCAGCACAATGTGTTTGTGTTTGTGTGTGTGTAGGTGTGTGTGTGTGTGCGTGTGCGTGTGCGTGTGCGTGTGTGTGTGTGTGTGTGTGTGTGTGTGTGTGTGTGTGTGTGTGTAGGTGTGTGTGTGTGTGTGAGTGAGTGAGTGAGTGAAGCAGAATAAGAGCTTCTCATCCGCTCCAGTTACTAATCACGGTCTCATTCTCTCTCACCCTGCATAATTCTCCCCCTCGCCATTATAAATCTTTCTTCTCTCCCCACCTCTTCCTCTCTTTCTGAGGGTAGAGACAGCAGATGTGTTGGCAGGTTAAATGACCTCTGTGATGTATGACTTAACAAACCCCAGGCATCCATCAACCCTAACCTAAGTGTGTGCGTGTGTTTGTGTGTGTGTGTGGAACAAAGAGAGAAAGAGATGCTACTCATAAAGTGCAATTTCAATTCACCTTCAGCCCAGACTTGTGCCTCACAAACACACAGCAGAGGCCTCTCCTCTCCTCTTCTCTCCTCTCCTATGAATCAATCTTTCTCCACCTCTTTTCCCCTCATTTCATGAATGAGTGTGTCTCCTGGCGTATGTAGATGTGCTGTATACATGAATGTGAATGAAGCGCTTCTATAGTGTAATTACACTGGCCAGGATTCCCTCAGCCTGCTGCGTAGACAGATTGACTAGAGAAGCCCTTTCTGACCCAGGAAAACCTCCATAGAGTTAGAGTTGTTTGGCTGAAGAATGTTTCTGCATGCAGCAACATAAGAGACCACTCATGTGTTCTGCTTTGTTTTACTATTACTCTGCTGCACATATATGATTGTGCTCTTAAAGATGTCTATCTTCAATTTGATTTGAGAGAATAATACTTGTACCACGCTTGTGCTTAAGAGACATAACAGACAACCAAAGAGGCAGAGATAGACAAAGAAAGTGAGTTTGTGTGTGTGTGTGTGTGTGTGTGTGTGTGTGTGTGTGTGTGTGTGTGTGTGTGTGTGTGCGCGTGTGTGTGCTAGCTTGACAAAAAGAGCAGTTACTTATTGATCCTTTATCTAAGTGCAAATGAAAGGGGATCTTGTGAAATCGCTTATGTGAATGTTTCCATCACATCAACCTGAACACGTTTTCCTGACTCTGCTGCCACAGTCGTCCATCAGCCCCGCGCTGACAGACGGCGGACGTGCCCTCTCCACGCAGTAATTACAGGAAGGCGAGGAGGAGCTGCTCCAGGCACATCCTGGCACACAGCTCACCTGGATGACTTTTTCCCACTCCTGTAAAACAAGTTCAGTTTGTTTTTGCTGGGTTGAGTTTAGAGGGCATCAAAGACAAATTCAGGTCAATCAATCAGAGGGAGTCTAATGTAGAGTGAATGTGAACTTTTTATACTCAGGATAGATTTGATGATTTTTACAGTTTTGTATCAGTCCACAACATATGATAAAATCAGCTAATAACACAGAGAGAAAATGGCTCATGTTCTTATTTAACAATTACAATTGGACCTTTATGTAGTAATTGTTACTTTGTACTCAGTGGAAGCCATATTTTAGTTAAATATGAATTTGAAGTGTATATATATATATATATATATATATATATATATAAGTATATAAATATGAAGTTTAGATCATATGAAGCTGCTGGACAGAGTTTATTCTGGAGGTGAGTGTAGACAGGTTTCTACCCAATACAGCTTCTATTCTCCATCAATGTACAAATTTTGTATTTTACAGAAAGCTTTCATGTCTTCATACTCAAATCATATATTTTGGGTATAAATCTCTAGGGAAACAAAAATTTGCGAGGGTAAAGATCAAAGTTGTTGACACAATATTCGTCCAACAATAAAACGAATGGACAGATGGCTTTTTAGTGGAACCTTTCCCCACAGAATTTAAAATGGATCATGACTCCAATCAGTCATTTAGTCATCAATGATCAGGCGCTTGTTTGTGTTTTTTGATATTTTGTATGTATTTTTTGTTGGGTTTTATGTATTTTAAAGACCCATCTAGAAATGGGCATTGCAAACTAGCTTAAGCTATAGGTTGTGGTGTGTGGCACTGATTCATGTGATATATTTGTCCCTCGAAAAAATAAGTATTAAATACAGACATAAAAAAAATGACAGAGGCAAAAGATTTATTCACTCATTTACAAAATCACTACTGAAGCTTTAGGAGTGTCAAGCTAATGAGAAGAAGTAACTCTAACATGAATCCTTATACTAAACCACTCGTCATTGTCACAAACGCACCAAACAACTTTGCTGAATTTGCAACCTATTTGCTTTTTTCTTTCTTTTTCACAAATTGATTGGCTAACCCCCTGGTTGTAATGAATATTTTTTGTGTCATGTTTAGCAGCTTGTCTTTTGACTCTGTGATTCTCCCGCTAATTGTCTCAGCAGGGCAGCTGACCAAGATGGCTGCCCTGCCCTCTGGATCACTGTGACTATGCCCTACCAACAATAGAAGAGAGGAGGAAAACAGCAAGGAGAAATAAAGTACTTCACCCACCCCTCTCCCAGAGAAGTGCTAGATCTTTATTTCACTCTTTTCTTTTCGCTTTTTCTGTCTCAGTGCCCACAAAGTGATTGGAAAGCACACGACAATCTTTTTTTGTTGACGTTCGATGGCGCGTAATAATGTGGTCATTATCATCGCTAAAGGAACAGGTTGGGGCTCAGACAGGGTTTCATTGGGGGCCTTTAAAGCACACACACACACACACACACACACACACACACATAAACGCAGTGTGGGAAAAGAATGCTTCTAAAAGAGGGACAGCTGTTTGGGTGGCTCGTGAGGATGGCGATCAGGTTAAAGGGATGATGGCCTACTGTAAACTCCACCTGTGCATTCGGCCACGCCTGAGGCTGTGGGGGAAAACAGTGTGGGAGCCTGTGCTTTTTGTCCGGTCTACTGGGAGGTGTGCATTTGTGATGGGGGCTTCCCAAAATGAGACAAAAATAGATCCGTAATAGATCACATTAAGATGGGATTTTATCATTGTGAATTTTAAAACTCTTTTCAAAACCCCCAAACTCAAATTTACCAATAGGGTAATAACTACAGTGGACAGTACTGGGCTACAAGGGTGAGAGTAGGTTTGTTTCAGGCTCATAGTTTGTCTGTTCGCATGTTAAAAACCACAACTAGGCCTATTATAAAATATTAAACATATTCACATACACACAGATAGACTTACAACTGCAAATACTCAGATATGTAGGAAATAAAAGTAAACCTGAGTTTGTGCAAGAGAAGAAGGAAGCTAAAATTGTTGTCCATTTAAACCAGCTTTGTTTGTTTGTTTGTTTTTGCTTATTTTCATTATATATTGTTAATAGCTTATAAGAAGTAAATGTATGTTTTGCTAGGTGTCTGTCTGTCCATCTACCATTAATATTTATATTGAAATCAATATTAATTTGCAACTTAATACATTTAATTATATGATTTAAAGGTTTATTAATCACACCAAACTGTACAATTTCCTCTAGCATCATGTTTTGCTAAGGTAGTTAGCTTTAGGAGGAAATTCTTTTACCAGCATAACTCAGTTTAGCTAGTGACTATCTTATTTAGTTATGTGGCATAAAAAACTGAGTCAACAAGAGTATTTTTCATTTCCAATAGGCCTACATACAAGCTACATACAGCTTTAGCTAAGCTAAGGCTAGCCATGGGATATAGGTTTTATTTGCCATTGTCATTACCCGTTTTATGTTGGTGCCCAATCCATGTCGTGCATGTGAAAGGGGGTCAACACTATGCCTAATCCAACCCCTAACCCTAACTGTAACCACTAGCCACATTTTTACACACGCGTAGAGCAAATAGGGTTTCCGACATGGACTGGGCAACTACAGACATTAGTCTCTCGTTTTAGCTGTGTAGTTGGCTAGCTGTCTAGAAAAGTGGGGTTGGCGGTTTTTAATGTCCATGGATTAAGATCAAAAAAATCATAACCTAATAAGACATATTTTACTGAAATACAAACTTCCTGGCGGGAGTGGGAAAAACTATCCCAGTGTACAGTTTATTGCAACTGTTTTTCAGACATTAGAAGTAACTCCATGCACCTTGCTTTAGCCACTAAAAGTAATGTAGAATAATGCACATGGCCTACATACTCTTCCCCATCTTTATGAATTTTGAAAAATATGTCTTTTAATCAAACAAAAAGAACTACTATGAAATTTGAGCTCTCTGATGGAGTGAACTGTTTGTCTTTGCACAGCATCACTAAAATTAATCTTGCGCACTATCAATCACATGGTGTAAATGGTCTGCGTTAGTGTGTGTGTGTGTGTGTGTGTGTGTGTGTGTGTGTGTGCGCGCGCGCGCGCGTGCGGGGGAGGGGTTGAGAGGATAAGGAATGTGATTAACTTTTTCGTCTGTGTGTGTCTAGCTGACTTCATTCTGGCTGCTCATAGAACAAGAGAGATGAAGAAAGGACAGGGAAGTAGTTAATACCAAACAAATGAAGGAAATTGATTAAATCTTGCTGTTTTATTACATTTGAAATTAAAATGAAATGTTCCCTCTGTGGTTTTGCTCATAGGCTATATTAAGATTGTTCTGGGTTATTTCAAGGGTGTGCGTCATCATGTTGGCAAACTATCAATGGTTTAAAAATAGGATTACCTCTTCACATTCAGGTTATGAAAGCTTTTCCTCCAAGTGTAAATAGTCTGAACTTGGTTGTGTATTTGAATGGTTTACAAAGCTGGGAAACGCACAGGAAGAGGTGTTTTTTTTTTTTTTTTTAAAGACAACATTTGTTTTCAGTTGAATGAGATGAAATTGTGGAGGCAGTGGTGGTGTCCTCCCTTTTCCTCCCCCAGGGCTGACTGGATACGCCCCAGGGACAGGATGGGATGGACCGGGCCAGCCTCTCATTCATTAGCCTCTCCCTTTGCATGGCTTCACAACTTCAGCAAAACAACAGGCTGTATATCTGAAACAAAGCTTTTCTGTCTTACCTATCAGGCCAGGTTGTTTTAAATTTTCAAAACCTTAAAGTGTTTCAAGACCTTTACTTAAAAATACATTGAAACTCTTTTGTCTAACCTGTCTACAACAAGGTGTCCCTCTATTTGTAAATTGCTGTAACTAGTGAGTTTTTAAATGTAATATAATGGTTTAATTGCTGGCATCATATTTGCACACACATTCAAATTCATTTTATTTCATTTTACGACCTGGGTCTTTGAGGTCCCATTTAACGCTGTAAATGAGTAAATAAATTGTGACAGGCATAAAAAACCCCTAGCATTAACAAATAAATAGTTGCTGATAAAACTGCAAACTTATTTATTAACCAAAATGAAATACACCTGCTCAGAAAACAGTTCAGTGTGTGGCCGATTTTTGTCGTTTTTATTGATTTATTTTTTGATTAACCAGCACTGCTATGAGTTTCTTTCCTTGAAATGCGCCCCTCGCGAAACTTCACTTTATAAAATTTACGACGACCTCGAGCGCAAATGTTCAGAGACAGTCCGAGCTGGCTTCTGATTGGTCCTCAGGCTCTCAGCGGTACTTCAAAGCCATGAAGAGGCTACAACTACTACAGCAATCGGAGAGGAAACACACACTCATCACAGACAGTCACCGCGGCCACGCGGGCACACACACACATACACACATACACACACCTCAGCCGAAGATACAGCACAGCACAGAGCATGGCTGCTACACTGCTAGGGGTAAGTTTACATTACTTTCTTCTTCTTTTTTTTTGCTGAAACATCTTTTAATGAGAAACTGCTAAATTATTCGTTTACTATAGTTGTAATGTCCTTTACAGGTCTCACTGTGTAGCAGTTAACTTAATGCTTTGAGGAATTTTACCTCTTGTATTGTCCCTGTAATAACCAATAACATTCATATAGTGATACAATAATAAACTAACAGTATCCATGTCTGCGGCTTAGAGTCTTTCTGTCATTCTTTAATCCGATAGCAGTAGTTTCATCAGTTTTCTTTCCTCTGTTGTTTTCATAGATCCCGTCAGTTAGTGACTGCTGATACAGGGCTTATGGTTTAAGTAAAAGGAAGATTTAAGAAAAAAAAAACACTTTCGTGGTTAATAGTCATTAATAAATCTTTGAGGTCCAAAGTTTCGCACAGTGTATGATGATATCTAATATTTTGTGTGAGTTTACGCACACCATGTTTAGCGAGCACTCCGGAGTGACAGGTCTACATGTTTGTGTTCCCCACAGGAGGAGCCGCGGTTGGGCAGCACCCCGCTGGCCATGCTGGCCGCCACCTGCAGCAGAATCGGCGAGCCCAGCCCCTCGTGTTCCCCTGCTCTCTCTGATGGAGCCCCGGGACTCGTCAAGGGCTTTCACCCTTGGAGAGGGGGCGCCCCGGGCGCCAGTGGCTTGGGAGTCTGTCTCACCTCGCTCGGGGTGCCCTCTGGGACCTCCAGGGGCACCGGACTGACGGAGACCTCCAGCGCTTTCTCGGTGACCTCTGTCAACTCTCCTTTTGGAAATGATCTTTCGATGTATCACACCGCTGCGTCATCAGACAGCAATGGTTCAGATCCTACACACGCACAGCGGTCTGTGTTTCTGACCAAATTCCCCTCCTCGGTGGATGGCATTGCGGGGATATATCCCAGGATGCACGCGCATCCCTATGAGTCATGGTTCAAACCCGTGGGAGATGTCGGTAACGCGTCTTCTTCTTGGTGGGACATGGGCACCAGCTGGGTGGACACACAAACCCCGGGCGGGTTACCCTCTCCCCTGAGCGGCTACAGCACTGACTACAGCTCCGCATTCAGCCCCGGTACTTCCCAGCACCTGCTCCCCGCCGCACAGCACCTGTTTGACGGCTTCAGGCCACCTGTTCCGGCTCCCTACACAGAGTCTACGACCACGGGGGCACCTGCGCTAACAGGAACCCCCGTCGTCTCTCTGACTGCATCTTCCCGCTCCTCCTCACGGCGTTACTCCGGCAGAGCCACATGTGACTGCCCAAACTGCCAGGAGGCGGAGAGCCTTGGCCAGGGGGGCACGAGCCCGCGTCGGAGGGGCCTGCACAACTGTCACATTCCGGGTTGTGGTAAAGTCTACGGCAAGACCTCTCACCTGAAGGCCCACCTGCGCTGGCACACCGGTGAGAGGCCATTTGTCTGCAACTGGCTCTTCTGCGGGAAACGCTTCACGCGCTCCGACGAGCTTCAGCGGCATTTGCGCACACACACCGGGGAGAAGCGATTCGAGTGCGCGATTTGCCACAAACGGTTCATGCGCTCGGACCACCTCAGCAAGCACGTGAGGACGCACAGCGCGGAGGGCTCAGAGGACAACCTGGAACCGGGACTCGGTAAAGGGAACAGCGACACGGACAACAGCCTGCCCGGTAGTCCGAGCCAGTCTCCTGGGCTGCTTGTGCGCGAGACTGTCCAAACCAGCGAGGGACAGAGAGCGGTGGAATAATTTACAGAGATCAATATGAACAACACGTGGACATTTGATTACACTGCACCTGCCTGTATGGAGAGTGATTTCCTGGACGCTCCAAAACTGAAATGGCACTTTATCATGAACTTTAGCGGTGGATGAACACTGTGTCCTGTCCTGAATTATGTTATTTGTATCCCTCAAAAATAAATTTTTACTCTACAGTTGATCACACTTGATTTATTTGAAGATATCCTTTGCGCCTTATTTATTCTACAAACATTTACAATTTTTTATTTAGTTAAACAAGTAGTCTGTTATTCAATTGTTTTGTTTTTTCTTGACATCATTGCACTCTTTTCATTATTTAAGGTTAAGCCATTACCGTTACAAGTTATCTAAAATATATTTCGTTGAAACAAATTGTTATAATTGATCTCTGCTTGCTAATCATGATTATAACTTGCATCAAACAGGATCATTTTGGTACATTTTTCTTTTCTCGTTGGGCCTGCCAGGCATGTGATTTAGCCAAAGCATTTTTTTGTGTAGGCTATTTTTTGTAGGCTATATTATAGTTTGAGTCTTTTTTTCTGAGAATTACAAATACAAAACAGTGTAGGCTTTAACCAATATCAAATGTCAATCTAGACTATTCTAAACCAGGCAAAGCATTAATTACTAACACTAACATTAATCATACTATGAACTTTTCTGTCAGGCACCTGAAGTTTATTTATTCAGCCTCTTCAGCCAACAAAAAGGGCTGTTAGGATTTGATGAATTGATTTTTGGTCTTGGTCTAGGTCAAGACCTAGACAGTATTAGAACAGACATGGGCTATTAAATCTGGTAAACTACACCTTGAAGTAACAATTCTGTTGAGTTGTTGACTTGACTTGTAAAAAAATTAAATTTACCTGATCAAGATATTTAAATTATTTTTTAGGTCTGTCCTGCACTGGCAATACTTTATTTATGAGTTGTCAACTGCTGCAAATATTTACATTGATCAGAAACACTTATCTCAGTTGCCTTAGCAAGCATCTCCACCTAGTGTTCAGTTGATACAGTTATCTGTTTTCTAGACCACATGGGTTCCGGATGCTAAAGCTTAAAGCAGAAGTTGGTCACACTTTGAACTTTTGTGTATTTTGTTGCAACGCAAATATAAGGAAAAAAAATTTCCAGATCTATACAAAACCTTAAATTCATCTTAATTGAAAACACTGACAGTGTATTCATTGAAAATACAGACTAGCTTGCAAATGAGACAGCAGTCTTGCTTTTCTTAGTATGTTAGTGATTTTCTTAGTATTTGTCATATGTTTCACCAGACTAAAACGGCAAAACACAATTCAAACTCTTTGATTAAAAATAATAATAATTTAATGCAACTGTAGACCTGTTGGTATGGAAAAGCTACAGAACTCAAGAAATGATTTTTAAAAAATCTTGCACATATTTATTGTGATGAAATCATACATGCTACACAACTAGTCACATTAATTGACAACAAAACTACACATAAAAGTGCTGTTGTTACACCGAACCGCGTGCCCGGTAAAATGAGATGATTGTTACCTTATTGCTGAATTATTCTCCAGGTTAAGGATATAGACCAGTCTTCATTAACATAAACAGTAATACCCATTACTCAAGTAGCCATATCATAAAATTGTATAATTAACATATCAATAAAAGAGAAAATAATAAAATCACAATAAATAATCATTAGTGTTCCTGACTTACAGAAAAATAGAGCAGCTACTGCTGTAAACAACATTTGCGTTAAATACAAAAAAAAAAAAAAAAAGAATAGGGTTGGGCAAGCAAAAGTCACAAGATGCCATGCAACTGGCACTCTGGATCTAGTGCATGAGGAGTATAAGGAGATTAAGTCCACCTCCAGTCTCTGTAGCTTTACAGCCGATTCATTCATGCATTCATTCTTTTCCAGGAGTTGCTCTCAGAGTCTAAACATATCAGTTTATCTAGAGTTCTGGATAGTAATGGCTCTGGGATGATCAGCAGATGCATGCACACACAGCTCAGTCTCTGATATAGAGGTCATATGTTCAGGCGATTGATGATTAAGTTGCCATTAATTATCAGTGTGTCTGTATTTTACATATGGATTTTCAGTCCATTGTTATTCCAGTGTTGCGGTTTTGTTACATTAGCTTCAAATAGATGCCCTCTAATGCCCAACAAATAGCAAACTAATCATCTCAGACCCATCATTACAGCTCTGTTGCCCCAGAGACCCCAGTTTTCAGTAGTATAATGCAAAACAATTGTTCTAGTGCAAGTCTAACCAGATTATTAACAACTGACAATCATATGAAACTATATACTTATGAAAACAAAATGCAACAAATAACACTAAAACCAGATACTCCACAAATGATTGAAAATCTAATCAATGTAAGAAGAAATAAAGAGTCACTGGTGTGCTTCATGAATTAAATCCCAACACAAGACAGCTGAGGTCAGTAATGTGTAGACAGTATTATTTGAGAGCAAATATCGTACCTCTAGCTGGCCACGAGGGGGCAGACTAAGACAGGGAGACAGTACAGTTGGCGTGTCACACAGTCACATGAACCTAAAACATGTAGTGTTTTTACTATAAAATTATAAATAGAAAGCCTAGATAGAGCACAAATGCATCTACCTGCACCACACACACATAATCGCACACACACACACACACACACACACACACACACTCACACACGCACACATGTGTCCATAAGTTAGAGCAGTAATTGCTGCATGGCTAAAAAGCGAGGAATGATCACCCTTTGAGAGGCAGGGGACTTGTGCTCTTTGTCTCATCTCAATTTCCACTGGCCACATTAGTCACACAGTCTACGAGCGTCTGGTCAGTTCATTTTACAAATGTGATTCCATGGAGGTTTCCATAGTTTAGTTAACCTCTCTCAGTCTCCACATACAGCTGGTTGAAGTTTCATGAAAGTTAAGAGACAGAAAAGAAGCTTTTAGTCCAACTCTTCTTCCTTATGTCTTCTACTGCCTTGCTTCTGACCATGACCTCTGGTCTCTGGCTAGTACTGCCAGGGGTCACCAAGGGGCATCTTGGGAACTTGAATGTGCATCTCCACGGGGCGGTCAGGTGTATGATCCCTCCTGTAGGTAACTGTCTTCTCATTGGTTGTAGGAATGTATGACAGGTCCTGGGTCGGGTGACAGACATATGGAGTCAGTAATACACAAACATACACACCCTTGTCTTACTATATTTGACATAGTGCATTCCCTGGCCCTGTGACCACACCTTGACCATCACAACCAAATGCCTAACCACCTGAGCCTAACCCTAACTGTAAAACTAAATCAGCTCTGAAGTCTATTCAAACTTTTGGGACCCCACAAATATAGTGGGCTCTCAGTTTTTGAATACTGTGCATTGACAATATTAAGACCTTACATTTTCTGTAAAAAAAAAAAAAAAAAAGTTGGCCAAGCCAGAATTATGCAATTGATGTCATTTGGATAATTTTTTCAGACTTGGCTGTCTTCACAAGCTGTGTAGTTATCCTGGTGACTACTAAATTGAATTTGACGTAAAATCAGCCCCTTTAATATTATGGGGATTTCATAAATGTTCAACCGAAGAAGTGGATGGCAATGATTTGTTACATTATGTAATCCTTGAGGAAGTAGATACAGCTTTTCAACACTTGCAAAACTCCCAGATACGGTAAAATACACACCACATTTCCCCTAAAAGTGTAATGTCACAGTGGAAACATGGTGACCAATCTATAATCTGTAGTGTCATTAAGATGAACAAAGAATGAGGGCTTTCCAAACGATTGTAAACAACTCAGACCAGTTACATATCTCCCCCTTGCTCATATTTCCATCTTTTCCTTCTTCTCAAAGGCGCTATACATCACTGTAAGGTCACAAATCTGGACGCTGTACATGGTGAGCTGGGAGTTGAGAGGAAATGTAAAATACAGCTGTACCTCTAGCAGCAGTCTCAAATTTCTCACTCCTGGTTTGAGCAAACAGTTCACATTAACAAAAGTATCCTAAGGATTTAAGGGCTCCCTAAAGCTTCTTTGGGCTCCAGGGACACTTCAGCCTCCCCTCAATTAAACCCCTGCAGTGCTGATCCACCACCAGCCTACTTGACTTCTGAGAACTAACCTTTACAGTGCAGTGATAAACTCCATCCTCGGCAGTGCCCCCTGGTGACCAGCCTTTTTTCTGTAGAACCAACCTTGACATGGCGACCATCACCAGCCCACACAGCACTGTCAGGGCACATACACCGAGGAACGTTCCCACAAGCCTGCTACTGCTGGCACACTCTGTGGACACACACAGGAACACACACACACACACACACATGAGGTTTCACTGTGGAGAACTGGAACACTTTAAATAGGTCATAATGGAATCTGAACACACACTCAAACACACACTAAAATGTGCAAAAGAAATATAATTTTATAGTTGCAGGTGCAGACATCCCTACTGACCCACACAAAACCAACACACACTCAAATGATTTTTTTTGCATTTCTATATTTGTATAATGCATTCCCTATCCTGTAACACAAACCTCAACCTTAACAAACTACCTGCTTGACCCCAGGTCTTATCCTAAACCCAATCCTAACTTTAATCTTAAAACCCAAGTTTTAATCCTCAACCAACCCTTTGAAGACAGTGAAGGACAGACTGAACTGTCCTCAGTTTCCTCACTTTCAATGTCTAAAACTTAGAAGACGTGCAAGAGCAGCAGTGGTACAAGAAGTATTCAGATCCTTGACTTTGGTAAAAGTACCAAGACATTGATGTAAAAATACTCCATTACAAGTCCTGCATTCAAAATCCTACTTAAGTAAATGCACAGAAGTATTTACAGCAAATTGTACTTTAATCATCGAAAGTAAAACTACTTTTTACATATTAAAAGGTGACCTGTTATAGATATATTGCTATATATACACTGTTGCTCATAAAGTTGGAATAAAATATTTTTTACCTCTTTCCATGAAATGATTGTGACAATGTGATTTATTCTTCCAAAGTGAGTACTGATGCATTTAAATTGGAATAAACAGAGGATTGTGTCTGAAAACAAAATTATTCCAACTTTATGGTTATGGTCACTTTATATATATATATATATATATAAATATATATATATATACTGTATATATGACATATTACATTGTTAATAGTGATGCAACGATGCATAAGCAGCATATACTGTCGTAGCTGGACACAGTAGAGCTTGTTTAACTACTTTATAGGTCACTGGTTCACATCCTAGGGGTCAGGCCCCCTCCTAAGGGTCAGAAAGTAAATCTGAGGGGTCATGAAAAGATGAATGTGGTATAAAAAGAAGAATAAACAAAATTCTACTGCATTTGTAATCATTTTTCTGACATGCCTGTTTGGTTTGTGTAAGGAAATCTGTGGCACCTAACTTTTCATCTTTAACAATGAGTTTAATTTCAGAGGCTTATTATGTTTTTTATCTTATGTTTTTTACATCTTGTACCTCACAATTGCACTTCAGTTCAGTATTTGAGTAAATACACTTAGTTACTTTCCACACAACACACACACACGCAGCTCGGTTAGTGGCTGCTGTGCCAGTGGTGCTGTACTGAATAGTTAGGAGGCTGTGTATCTGCTGGGGAGCATGTGTGGATGACGGGTTCATCGCTCAACACAAAGAGCCCAAAGACCGCTCTGACATTTTGTAACAGGGTTACCATGGAGACCTGGCTCCTGCTGCACCCAGGAGGGGTAGGCGTGAGCAGGAAGAGAGTGTCCCGTTGGGTTGAGGGGGGCTGTGGGGACAGGGCAGGAGAAGGGGGGTTGGGGGGGGGCGGCTGCACAATGAGCAGTGCTGTTCCAAAAATTGGGAAGGCGGGGATGAACTGTTACACTTGGATGTGCAATTATGTGTGTGTGTGTAACCCAGGGCATGTGTGAACTACTGGGTTTTAAATTGTGTGTGTATTTGTGTGTGTGTGTGTGTGTGTGTGTGTGTGTGTGTGTGTGTGTGTGTGTGTGTGTGGCTGTGAAAATCAAAATGAAATTGACCTGGGAACTGAAGGGAAATGTAAAATACAGCTGTAACACTGACAGCAGACTTGCTGACTCAAATACACCAGGGTGCTGTGGTGCAGCAATGGTAGCAACGGAAGTGACCTCGAATGAAAGCATGTGTGTGTGTGTGTGTGTGTGTGTGTGTGTGTGTATGTGTGTGTTGACATTATACCTGGTCTTGTGCTAATGTGAAGCTGGGTCTGACCAGACTGTGAGCTGGTTTGAAAGCGATAGCGACAGCTGTCATTACTGATGTACATACACTGAATCCACATCTCCCCTGCTTGACCTAAAAATGGAAGAAAAGACAAGAGAGAGACAGATGGAGAGAGAGAGAGTGAGCGAGAGTGAGATGATTTACAGTCTAGAAAGACTCAGGGACAATCTTAACCCAAGAGCTCAACAGCTCTTCATTTCCCAACTAAGCTGCACTAATCAATATTTTTATATATATATATATATAAACATATAAACATGGCACCCAGGTGAACACGCTAATTTTTGCCCCTTTTCTGTGCTGTAACATCTTTCAGAGCACAAACACTGTAAAAAGACCTGTCACCTGACCATCACGGAGCTGTTAAACCAGAAACCAGATTGTCACTGCACTACACCTTGCGCTCAAAGAGTTTGAAAAACACACAATCACTCTCTCTGCAACTGCATGTGATGGCATTGCTCCCTGCAGTTGTGTGTCTGTGTCCTCTCAGTCTGAAAAGAAAGGCAAACTCCTCTGGCAGTGTGAAAAGAGTCAATTGCCTTTTTAGCTGGTTTACCCGTATTTGAAACACATGCTTATATGTGCTAATTATCGTATAGAATGAGTATTAGAGACTGGTGAACATAGTGGAGCATTTAGTTGCTGTGTGCCAGTCGTTTCTCAGGAGTTGGTGGAGACCAAATTAGAGCACCTGGTGATTGGTTACTCTGTAGGTTCTTAGTTAAAACTTTTTTTATCAGGGTTAAGCTCGGATGAAGCCCAAGGTTTGAATTAAACACATATACAATCCATGATATTATGTCATATTATAAGTAAATTCATCTCTCCTGATATCCACAAAAAACATGAATGGTGCAAAGCCTATGTGAAATTTGTGCTCAGTGCAGATTCTATTGGCTAAACTGAGTTTACCTGATACATCATCCATGTAGCCCACCAATGGTGCGCAGGTGCTGTTGCAGTGTCCTGCCTCTTTTTGTGTGAGCCCGTGAGACAGGTGGCAGTCCACACACTTCCTAAAAGAAAGAGACAAAACCGTGTGTCAGCTTCAACTACAAATCGGTCTGTAGGAGCTTCCAATCATGCTTTGTGGTAGCGAAACAGAAAGTGACAAGTACCAGTATGATTGGCAGGTGCTTTGGCAAGCAGGGCATCTCTCACAGAAGTCTCCAGAGTATCGGGGGTCATCACACACACACTTGCCACACACACATCTTCCCCGTCCGCTGCATAACAAGCCGCTGGCTGACTGGCAGGTCCTTTTGGAGACGGGACAAGCGCAGCTATCTCCCGTCCAGCCATCCTCACACACACATTCACCTGACACACACTCACCCCGTCCTGAGATGGACAAACAGTGACAGGAGGAAAAGTGTTACAGAGGTGAATGAAAACTTGTGGACTATGTATGTTTTGCATCAAAATTGCTCATATTATAACTTTTTAATTTCTTGTCATATCTCTTTGAGCTAAATGTACGTAATACTTTTAATTTTTAAAGTGTGTCCCCCTTACCCCCACACAGCAGTCCCCCTTCATACGGGCAGGAGAAGTCATCTCTCTGGCAGTATTTCCCGTACACTGTCCCAAGCCTGCTCTGGTCACACACACACTTTCCACACTCACACACGCCCCGACCACTGCAGTCCACATCAGACCCATCGGCTCTGCATTTCCAGTTTGAATCTCTGTTTGAGTCGTTAATCAGTCCATGATCTTGCCTCTGTTGCTGATTGGCACCGTCCTGGGTCCCTGTACATGGTGATTGGCTGTCGTCATGACAGCGCCTTGTTGATCCACAACGGCAGCGACATTTAGAGTGAATCCTAATGACAGTGGATTCGTTGTATCCCACAGGACGAACCATCACTCGTACATCTTCATCTTCACCATCATCAGGACAGGAGTGCAGGCCAATGGTGATATTGAAGTAAACCTGCATGAAAAGACAAAGATGTTGAAAACAGCTACTGAATGATTCTAAATGGTAAACAGTAAAGCTGCTTATCATCAGCATGTTAGCATTGTTATTGTTATTGACATTAACATTGAGCTCAAAGCAGCTCTGTGCCTGTGTAGCCTCACAGAACTGCTAACATGGCTGTAGATAAGTAGATCTAATTTGACAATATTAAAGGTAATACAAGACTGCAATCACCCGGTCCTGACATAGAGTAAAAATAAATTTGTTGCAGTTAAAATACATGATAACCTTGAAAGCCCATTTCCATTAGAAAGGGGAGTGACAGATCTTCACATAAGGCGAGACAAGTAAAAAACATACCAGAAGAACAGATTAATGACTGACTATTTAACAAGCATTTCTGCTTGTTAAATAGTCAGTTAAAGTAGACTGAAGAAAATTTTTCCCCTTGAAACTCCTGGTGTTAATCTAAAAAGAATGACATTAAATGAGCTACTTCTCATTGCATCATTATGACAATTTCTGATAAGGCTTAAATAGTTGGATAAGGACCCGGGGGCTAGCTTAATTTGATGATTATTCTGTTGATGTGGTTTATGTGGAACATTGTGCATGCCAAAGCTGTGAATCAACAATCAGGCTGTTTGCTTGATTTTTATCACCATTCTGGTAAGCATGGGTACTTTCCATAATTCACTTTAATCCACCCGTGGATTAAATGGATGAACTTCACTTACTTTGTACAATAGGACTAACTGCAGAGTAGTGTTTAAGCAGCTTTGTGTTTGAAAAAGTTAAGAGCCCCAAAAGGTTAAGGAGGAGAGGAGTCTCATAGGCAGTTTAGGGGATGAACAGAAAGAAAATTTCCAAATAGAGTCAAAACACTCCAATTAGTACCAAATGAGCTCCTGTGTGGTGCCAAGAAGTATATATATATATATATATATATATAAAAGCTCTTTGTAGTGGTGCAGACTATAGGACTTTTGTTTTTGCAGATAAATGGTTCAGGTATGATGGCAGTGGATGTCCAGTGACCTATTTCTAAATATGAATGTCCTAATTGTTTGCATAAAAGTTCTGATGTAAGGAAAAATAGGTATTTTAGGATGACATCACATGGAAATGTTTTCCTGTTAAATACAGCCTATAATCCTCTCAGCTCGGATTATTTACAAAATCTTTTCTGTCACGTAAAGCTCTCAGTGATGTCTTGTGTGTGTTTGTATGTGTCACAGTAATCCAATCCAACCAATAAATGTCCACTGATATCGCTAGGATCTTAAATCAAAGATTTATGGATAAATCTGAGAAACATTTAGCCAAATTCTTCATCATGCGTGTGCATTCTGATACTTCTGCATATGGAAATTATGTTTGTGTGTTTACCGTCTGGTCGGGCTGAACCCCTGAGCAGCTCTGGTCCTTTGCTGTGGAACCGTCAGGACAGACAGGTGACACAGACACCCAGTACCTGCTGACTGCCTTGTCCTCCACTGACACCACCACCGCCACCTCTGACAACAAACTCTGGGTGGAGAGAGGGAGGAAAGAGATGAAAAAGCAACATCAAATTTACTACATGGTATCAAGAAATTCTTTAAAGCCAACGTTACTGGTGAGCAAGGGATAATATAGAGCGAGAACAGGTTGCAAGAACAGTTGCAATTTAAATTTTAATGAACATAATCTGTGAGAGTGAAAAGTAATGAAGCAAGAGAAAGAGAGACAGAAAGAGAACTGTGATTAATTAAAGTTGTCACATGTCCCCAGAAAGCCCTCATTGTCGTCCTGTCTTTCTTTCTGACATACAGGGGGGTTTATGGGAACAAGGAGGTGGGGCCAAAAATAGCATCTTTGTATTCATTCATGATTAGGACACATGGTTTCCGCGGGGATCTGATAGCTATTATAATGCCAGCTTCTGTTCAGGCTCTGCTGCTTGTGTATGCATGTGTGTGTGTGTGTGTGTGTATGTGTGCGTGGCTGTGCACCCGGATCTGTGGATTCGGCAGATTCTCGAAGCAAACAATGGAGCGCTGTGCCTGAGGCAAGATTATAGCCTAGACTGCTGCCAACTGAACAAACGCTGAACACACACACACATACACACACACACATGCACACAAACACGCACACACACATGCCCATGCACAGAAGGCCTTACCCCTCTGTAACCTCATGTTCTCGTTTGTGTTTTTCTGTATCATTAGGCCTTCAGCAACCAAAAACATCTCCCATCATCTGTTTTACCAACTTCAGGATTTTAGAGTAAGTCTTGTTACAAGTGTCATTCAAACCTAAATTTGCTAGATACCAACAAGCTGCAGGCACCTTCAGAAACATACTGTAGTATCACTGATTCACAACCCTTTCCTGCAAACAGGAATGTGCTCTTGGTCAGCTTGCATGATCAAACAAGGCCAAAAGAAAACCAAGCTCATGTTGACTCAGCAGATCAGCGGACTAATTCCTCAAAAACTTTTGAACCCGGACTGCGTGGGCTCATGTATTCAGCTCATGCTGTGCTTCTGTACTCCTCTTGCCAACCTTTTACTTGACCCTGTCGTCTTAAGGACTGATAATATACTGTGAGAAACAAAGGGATCTAAAAGCAAGAAAGACCTTATTCTCCAAAGCAGGGCCGGCCCAAGCCTTTGTGGGGCCTTAAGCACAATTAAATTTTGGTAGGTTTGGTCTCAACGTTGGTAGGGCTGCAACAACTCCGCCACCCCTCCAAAACAAAGGGACTGACTTTTTAATGCCATCAACCAAATGGTTTATTTACATATAAGATCTGAATTTACATTCAGAAATGCCTATACGCAAATGTTATATATGTACAGATGTTGAATCTCCATATATTAAATGTATGTACATATGAAGCAATATCATTAATGTATATACAAGTCCAGGTACAAGTCTAAGTACAAGTCACCGTAAAGGTAATAAAAACGTCAAAGTATAGAAGGGCTTAAAATGTCGTTGTATAGTAAGGTATAAAAAGTGATAAAAACGTCATAGTATAGTTAGGCATAAAACATCATGAAGATGTCATACTATAGCAAGGCATAAAACATCATAGTATAGTAAGGCACGAAAAGTCATAAAATTGTCATAGTATAGTAAGACATAAAAAGTCAAAAAAATGTCATAGTATATTAAGGCATATAACATGGTAGTATGGTAATGCATAAAAGGTCATAAAAACGTCATAGTATAGTAAGGAATAAAAATGGCAAAAAATCTCGAAGTAAATTATGACACAAAATGGGCAAAAAACATCATAGTATAGTAAGCCATAAAATGTCATAAAAATGTAA
The DNA here is from genome assembly GCF_002260705.1 of Seriola dumerili. NCBI lineage: Eukaryota > Metazoa > Chordata > Actinopteri > Carangiformes > Carangidae > Seriola > Seriola dumerili. Next base: position 4,027,132 of record NW_019174365.1, on the reverse strand, counting down.
TAGTATAGTAAGGCATAAAAGGTCATTAAAAAGTCATAACATATTATGGCATAAAACATCATAGTATAGTAAGGCATAAAAAGTCAAAAAAATGTCATAGTATATTAAGGCATATAACATCGTAGTATAGTAATGCATAAAATGTCATAAAAACGTGATAGTATAGTAAGGCATAAAACGTCATAAAAATGTCATAGTATAGTAAGGCATAAAAGGTCACAGTATAGTAAGGCATAAAATGTCATAAAAATGTCATAGTATAAAAAGGCATAAAACGTCATAAAAACGTCATAGTATAGTAAGGCATAAAGCGTCATAGTATAGTAAGGCATAAAATGTCATAAAAATGTCATAGTATAAAAAGGCATAAAACGTCATAAAAACGTCATAGTATAGTAAGGCATAAAACTTCATGAAAACGTCATAGTATATTAAGGCATAAAAATAGCAAATTATCTCATAGTATATTAAGGCATAAAATGGGCAAAAAACATCTTGGCATAGTAAGCCGTAAAATGTCCAAAAAAAAGGCATTGTATAGTAAGGCACAAATAGTCATAAAAACGTCATAGTAAAGTAAGGCATAAAACGTCATAGTATAGTAAGGCATAAAATGTCATAAAAATGTCATAGTATAAAAAGGCATAGAAAGTCATAAAAACTTCATAGTATAGTAAGGCACAAAACGTCACAGTATAGTAAGGCATAAAGTGTCATAAAAACGTGATAGTATAGTAAGCCATAAAAAGTTACAAAAACGTCATAGTATAGTAAGGCATAAAACGTCATAGCATAGTAAGGCATAAAATGTCATAAAAATGTCATAGTATAAAAAGGCATAGAAAGTCATTAAAATGTCATAGTATAGTAAGGCATAAAATGTCATAAAAATGTCATAGTATGAAAAGGCATAAAAAGTCATAAAAACGTCATAGTATAGTAAGGCATAAAACGTCATATAAAGATCATAGTATAGTAAGGGATAACATATCATAAAAATGTCATAGTATAAAAAGGCATAGAAAGTCATAAAAACTTCATAGTATAGTAAGGCATAAAATGTCACAGTATAATAAGGCATAAAATGTCATAAAAACGTGATAGTATAAGTAAGGCATAAAATGTCAGAAAAATGTCATAGAATAAAAAGGCATAGAAAGTCATTAAAATGTCATAGTATAGTAAGGCATAAAATGTCACAGTAAAAAAAGGCATAAAATGTCATAAAAACAACATAGTATATTAAGGCATAAAATGGGCAAAAAAAAGGCATAAAACGTCATCGTATAGTAAGGCATAAAATGTCAGAAAAATGTCATAGAATAAAAAGGCATAGAAAGACATTAAAATGTCATAGTATAGTAAGGCCAAAAACATCATAGTATAGTAAGGCCAAAAACATCATAGTATAGTAAGGCCAAAAACATCATAGTATAGTAAGGCCAAAAACATCATAGTATAGTAAGGCCAAAAACATCATAGTATAGTAAGGCCAAAAACATCATAGTATAGTAAGGCCAAAAACATCATAGTATAGTAAGGCCAAAAACATCATAGTATAGTAAGGCCAAAAACATCATAGTATAGTAAGGCCAAAAACATCATAGTATAGTAAGGCCAAAAACATCATAGTATAGTAAGGCCAAAAACATCATAGTATAGTAAGGCCAAAAACATCATAGTATAGTAAGGCCAAAAACATCATAGTATAGTAAGGCCAAAAACATCATAGTATAGTAAGGCCAAAAACATCATAGTATAGTAAGGCCAAAAACATCATAGTATAGTAAGGCCAAAAACATCATAGTATAGTAAGGCCAAAAACATCATAGTATAGTAAGGCCAAAAACATCATAGTATAGTAAGGCCAAAAACATCATAGTATAGTAAGGCCAAAAACATCATAGTATAGTAAGGCCAAAAACATCATAGTATAGTAAGGCCAAAAACATCATAGTATAGTAAGGCCAAAAACATCATAGTATAGTAAGGCCAAAAACATCATAGTATAGTAAGGCCAAAAACATCATAGTATAGTAAGGCCAAAAACATCATAGTATAGTAAGGCCAAAAACATCATAGTATAGTAAGGCCAAAAACATCATAGTATAGTAAGGCCAAAAACATCATAGTATAGTAAGGCCAAAAACATCATAGTATAGTAAGGCCAAAAACATCATAGTATAGTAAGGCCAAAAACATCATAGTATAGTAAGGCCAAAAACATCATAGTATAGTAAGGCCAAAAACATCATAGTATAGTAAGGCCAAAAACATCATAGTATAGTAAGGCCAAAAACATCATAGTATAGTAAGGCCAAAAACATCATAGTATAGTAAGGCCAAAAACATCATAGTATAGTAAGGCCAAAAACATCATAGTATAGTAAGGCCAAAAACATCATAGTATAGTAAGGCCAAAAACATCATAGTATAGTAAGGCCAAAAACATCATAGTATAGTAAGGCCAAAAACATCATAGTATAGTAAGGCCAAAAACATCATAGTATAGTAAGGCCAAAAACATCATAGTATAGTAAGGCCAAAAACATCATAGTATAGTAAGGCCAAAAACATCATAGTATAGTAAGGCCAAAAACATCATAGTATAGTAAGGCCAAAAACATCATAGTATAGTAAGGCCAAAAACATCATAGTATAGTAAGGCCAAAAACATCATAGTATAGTAAGGCCAAAAACATCATAGTATAGTAAGGCCAAAAACATCATAGTATAGTAAGGCCAAAAACATCATAGTATAGTAAGGCCAAAAACATCATAGTATAGTAAGGCCAAAAACATCATAGTATAGTAAGGCCAAAAACATCATAGTATAGTAAGGCCAAAAACATCATAGTATAGTAAGGCCAAAAACATCATAGTATAGTAAGGCCAAAAACATCATAGTATAGTAAGGCCAAAAACATCATAGTATAGTAAGGCCAAAAACATCATAGTATAGTAAGGCCAAAAACATCATAGTATAGTAAGGCCAAAAACATCATAGTATAGTAAGGCCAAAAACATCATAGTATAGTAAGGCCAAAAACATCATAGTATAGTAAGGCCAAAAACATCATAGTATAGTAAGGCCAAAAACATCATAGTATAGTAAGGCCAAAAACATCATAGTATAGTAAGGCCAAAAACATCATAGTATAGTAAGGCCAAAAACATCATAGTATAGTAAGGCCAAAAACATCATAGTATAGTAAGGCCAAAAACATCATAGTATAGTAAGGCCAAAAACATCATAGTATAGTAAGGCCAAAAACATCATAGTATAGTAAGGCCAAAAACATCATAGTATAGTAAGGCCAAAAACATCATAGTATAGTAAGGCCAAAAACATCATAGTATAGTAAGGCCAAAAACATCATAGTATAGTAAGGCCAAAAACATCATAGTATAGTAAGGCCAAAAACATCATAGTATAGTAAGGCCAAAAACATCATAGTATAGTAAGGCCAAAAACATCATAGTATAGTAAGGCCAAAAACATCATAGTATAGTAAGGCCAAAAACATCATAGTATAGTAAGGCCAAAAACATCATAGTATAGTAAGGCCAAAAACATCATAGTATAGTAAGGCCAAAAACATCATAGTATAGTAAGGCCAAAAACATCATAGTATAGTAAGGCCAAAAACATCATAGTATAGTAAGGCCAAAAACATCATAGTATAGTAAGGCCAAAAACATCATAGTATAGTAAGGCCAAAAACATCATAGTATAGTAAGGCCAAAAACATCATAGTATAGTAAGGCCAAAAACATCATAGTATAGTAAGGCCAAAAACATCATAGTATAGTAAGGCCAAAAACATCATAGTATAGTAAGGCCAAAAACATCATAGTATAGTAAGGCCAAAAACATCATAGTATAGTAAGGCCAAAAACATCATAGTATAGTAAGGCCAAAAACATCATAGTATAGTAAGGCCAAAAACATCATAGTATAGTAAGGCCAAAAACATCATAGTATAGTAAGGCCAAAAACATCATAGTATAGTAAGGCCAAAAACATCATAGTATAGTAAGGCCAAAAACATCATAGTATAGTAAGGCCAAAAACATCATAGTATAGTAAGGCCAAAAACATCATAGTATAGTAAGGCCAAAAACATCATAGTATAGTAAGGCCAAAAACATCATAGTATAGTAAGGCCAAAAACATCATAGTATAGTAAGGCCAAAAACATCATAGTATAGTAAGGCCAAAAACATCATAGTATAGTAAGGCCAAAAACATCATAGTATAGTAAGGCCAAAAACATCATAGTATAGTAAGGCCAAAAACATCATAGTATAGTAAGGCCAAAAACATCATAGTATAGTAAGGCCAAAAACATCATAGTATAGTAAGGCCAAAAACATCATAGTATAGTAAGGCCAAAAACATCATAGTATAGTAAGGCCAAAAACATCATAGTATAGTAAGGCCAAAAACATCATAGTATAGTAAGGCCAAAAACATCATAGTATAGTAAGGCCAAAAACATCATAGTATAGTAAGGCCAAAAACATCATAGTATAGTAAGGCCAAAAACATCATAGTATAGTAAGGCCAAAAACATCATAGTATAGTAAGGCCAAAAACATCATAGTATAGTAAGGCCAAAAACATCATAGTATAGTAAGGCCAAAAACATCATAGTATAGTAAGGCCAAAAACATCATAGTATAGTAAGGCCAAAAACATCATAGTATAGTAAGGCCAAAAACATCATAGTATAGTAAGGCCAAAAACATCATAGTATAGTAAGGCCAAAAACATCATAGTATAGTAAGGCCAAAAACATCATAGTATAGTAAGGCCAAAAACATCATAGTATAGTAAGGCCAAAAACATCATAGTATAGTAAGGCCAAAAACATCATAGTATAGTAAGGCCAAAAACATCATAGTATAGTAAGGCCAAAAACATCATAGTATAGTAAGGCCAAAAACATCATAGTATAGTAAGGCCAAAAACATCATAGTATAGTAAGGCCAAAAACATCATAGTATAGTAAGGCCAAAAACATCATAGTATAGTAAGGCCAAAAACATCATAGTATAGTAAGGCCAAAAACATCATAGTATAGTAAGGCCAAAAACATCATAGTATAGTAAGGCCAAAAACATCATAGTATAGTAAGGCCAAAAACATCATAGTATAGTAAGGCCAAAAACATCATAGTATAGTAAGGCCAAAAACATCATAGTATAGTAAGGCCAAAAACATCATAGTATAGTAAGGCCAAAAACATCATAGTATAGTAAGGCCAAAAACATCATAGTATAGTAAGGCCAAAAACATCATAGTATAGTAAGGCCAAAAACATCATAGTATAGTAAGGCCAAAAACATCATAGTATAGTAAGGCCAAAAACATCATAGTATAGTAAGGCCAAAAACATCATAGTATAGTAAGGCCAAAAACATCATAGTATAGTAAGGCCAAAAACATCATAGTATAGTAAGGCATAAAACGTCATAAAAACATCTTACAATAGTAAGGCATAAAACGTCATAGTATAGTAAGGCATAAAAAGTTACAAAAACGTCATAGTATAGTAAGGCATAAAATGTTGTAAAAATGTCATAGTATAGTAAGGCATAAAACGTCATATAAACGTCATAGTATAGTAAAGCATGAAAAGTCATAAAAATGTCATAGTATAGTAAGGCATAAAAAGTCAAAAAAATATCATAGTATATTAAGGCATATAACATCGTAGTATAGTAAGGCATAAAATGTTGTAAAAAAGTCATCGTATAGTAAGGCATAAAACATCATAGTATAGTAAGGCATAAAATGTCATAAAAATGTCATAGTATAAAATGGCATAGAGAGTCATAAAAACATCATAGTATAGTAAGGCATAAAACATCATAGTATAGTAAGGCATAAAATGTCATAAAAATGTCATAGTATAAAATGGCATAGAGAGTCATAAAAACATCATAGTATAGTAAGGCATAAAACATCATAGTATAGTAAGGCATAAAATGTCATAAAAATGTCATAGTATAAAATGGCATAGAGAGTCATAAAAACATCATAGTATAGTAAGGCATAAAACATCATAGTATAGTAAGGCATAAAATGTCATAAAAATGTCATAGTATAAAATGGCATAGAGAGTCATAAAAACATCATAGTATAGTAAGGCATAAAACATCATAGTATAGTAAGGCATAAAATGTCATAAAAATGTCATAGTATAAAATGGCATAGAGAGTCATAAAAACATCATAGTATAGTAAGGCATAAAACATCATAGTATAGTAAGGCATAAAATGTCATAAAAATGTCATAGTATAAAATGGCATAGAGAGTCATAAAAACATCATAGTATAGTAAGGCATAAAACATCATAGTATAGTAAGGCATAAAATGTCATAAAAATGTCATAGTATAAAATGGCATAGAGAGTCATAAAAACATCATAGTATAGTAAGGCATAAAACATCATAGTATAGTAAGGCATAAAATGTCATAAAAATGTCATAGTATAAAATGGCATAGAGAGTCATAAAAACATCATAGTATAGTAAGGCATAAAACATCATAGTATAGTAAGGCATAAAATGTCATAAAAATGTCATAGTATAAAATGGCATAGAGAGTCATAAAAACATCATAGTATAGTAAGGCATAAAACATCATAGTATAGTAAGGCATAAAATGTCATAAAAATGTCATAGTATAAAATGGCATAGAGAGTCATAAAAACATCATAGTATAGTAAGGCATAAAACATCATAGTATAGTAAGGCATAAAATGTCATAAAAATGTCATAGTATAAAATGGCATAGAGAGTCATAAAAACATCATAGTATAGTAAGGCATAAAACATCATAGTATAGTTAGGCATAAAACGTCATAAAAACGTCATGGTATAGTAAGGCATAAAAATAGCAAAATATCTCATAGTATATTAAGGCATAAAATGGGCAAAAAACATCTTAGTATAGTAAGCCGTAAAATGTCCAAAAAAAAGTTATAGTATAGTAAGGGACAAATAGTCATAGTATAATATGGCATAAAAAGTCATGAAAACATCAAAGTAAAGTAAGACATAGGTAAGGCAGTATAGTAAGGCATAAAACGTCATATAAACGTCATAGTATAGTAAGGCATGAAAAGTCATAAAAATGTCATTGTATAGTAAGGCATAAAACGTCATAGTATAGTAACGCATAAAATGTCATAAAAACGTCTTAGTATAGTTAGGCATAAAACTTCATAAAAACGTCATAGTATAGTAAGGCATAAAACGTCATAGTATAGTAAGGCATGAAAAGTCGAAAAAATGTCATAGTATATTAAGGCATATAACATCGTAGTATAGTAATGCATAAAATGTCATAAAAACGTGATAGTATAGTAAGGCATAAAAATGGCAAAAAATTTCATAGTTAATTAAGACACAAAATGGGCAAAAAACGTCATAGTATATTAAGGCATATAACATTGTAGTATAGTAAGCCATAAAATGTCATAAAAATGTAATAGTATAGAAAGGCATAAAAGTTCATAAAAAAGTCATAGTATATTATGGCATAAAACGTCATAAAAACGTCATAATATAGTAAGGCATAAAAAGTCATAAAAACGTTATAGTATAGTAAGGTATAAAACTTCAAAAAAACATCATAACATATTAAGGCATAGAACGTCATAAAATACTCATACTATATTAAGGCATCATGAGCCATAACAATGTCATAGTATAATAAGGCATAAAACGTCAAAGTATAGTAAGAGTCAAAAAAAAAAAAGTATCTTTTTGTATATCCTTTTGGTCGAAAAGGGAAGCTGAATTCGAAACCACAACCTTTTGACTTCGAGGAATCAGTAACTACTTAACTACGATGTCATACCATAAAAGCCACCATAAGAGTGATAACAACGTAAGGTATAAAATCACATAGTACAGTAAAGCATCAAAAGTCATAGTAAGAGTAAAAAAAATATAAAAAGTATCTTAATGTGCACAATTTTAGTCACAGGGGTAAGCTGGATTTGAACTCACAACCTTATGATTCCTAGGCAGCAGTTCTAACCACTTGACCATGAAGTCATCCCTAAGAAATTTACTGTAAAGGTCAAAATAATGTCATAGTATAGTGAGGCTTGAAAAGTCATAGTATAGTAAGGTATAAAATGTTATTGTATGGTAAGGCACAAAAAGTTATAAAAACGTCATAGTATAGTAAGGCATATAACATCATAGTATAATAAGCCATAAAATGTCATAAAAACGTCATAGTAAAATAAGTCATAAAACGTCAAAAAATGTCATACTATAGCAAGGCATTAAACGTCATGAAAACATCATAGTATAGTAAGGCATAAAAGTTCATTAAAACGTCATAGTATAGTAAGGCATAAAAAGTCATAAAAATGTCATAGTATAGTAAGGCATAAAACTTCATAAAAACGTCATAGTATAGTAAGGCATAAAATGTCGTAGTATAGAAAGGCATAAAACGTCATAAAAATGTCATAGTATAGTAAGGCATAAAACGTCATAGTATAGAAAGGCATTAAACGTCATAAAAACGTCATATTATAGTAAGGCACGAAAAGTCATAAAATTGTCAAAGTATAGTAAGGCATAAAACGTCATAGTATAGAAAGGCATTAAACGTCATAAAAACATCATATTATAGTAAGGCACGAAAAGTCATAAAATTGTCATACTGTAGCAAGGTATAAAACATCATAAAAACGTCATAGTATAGTAAGGCTTAAATCGCATAAAAACGTCATGGTACAGTAAGGCATAAAAATAGCAAAATATCTCATAGTAGTATTATAATAGTATTATTATACTATTAAGGCATAAAATGGGCAAAAACCGTCATAGTATGCGTAGTAAGCAATTAAATGTCATAAAAACGTCATAGTAAAATAAGGCATAAAAAGTCATAAAAATGTCATAGTATAGTAAGGCATAAAACTTCATAAAAACGTCATAGTATAGTAAGGCATAAAATGTCATAGTAGTAGTCTTTACCTTGTACGCGTCCACCACCAGCTCTATTAGATTTGGAGCTTGGAAGAGGCCTAACCTTCCCAGGTAGGAACCAGGCAGTAAGTGCACCAACTCCTAGGGAAGGGAAGGAAGTGATGGTAATGAAATACTTTCATGCTTTTAAATTAATTCCTAGATAATATTGGAAAAAACACTACACTAGCACCACAAGTCAGACAAGTCAGTACCATTACTATTCATATAAAAACATTTGATCTCAGAGAAAACTCTTGCTTCCCTCAAATCTTTGTGGGGCAATGTACAGTATATTTTCGCCGTTACAAAGTTGTACTATCTGTTGTTAAGTACATGTGTGGGAGACATTACCTCGTACCACTGGTACTGCTGTTTCTCCACAGCAAAGATGGAGTAGATATGGTTTTCAAGCAGCTTATCAGACAACTGACCCACACTGGGATGGTCCTGAGAGAGAGAAACCAACAAACTAAATTACAAAATGTAAGTGCCAAACCACGTTTAAGAAGACTGTTCTTATGGACAGTTATTTTGTATATCATCTTAAAGCATTGATCTGTTATTGTCAGGTTAAAAGTCTGCAAAACTTTTTCACCTCCAGCCTCTGTAGAAATGTACACAGTCCATTATTGTGTGACCATGTGAGCTTTAAGATGCACTGTACGTCCAGCTGAAGCTTCCTCGCTGATTGTGATTTCTGAATTCAGTGTGGCTTTTCTGGCCCTGACTGCTCAGCACCTACAAATATCTTCCTCCTCTCACCATCCTGGTGCTCCCTGTGTAGACGTTGTTCTCCAGGTGACAAAGGCCATCGTGTGGCGTCACAATCCCGGCCAGCCGGCTGTCCAAGGCGAGGTGAGATGGCTGGTCAGTCATCAGGAGCAGCAGACGCTTGGCATCTGGTCGCCAACCCACTGCCCTCTAAAAGAGAGACAAAAAGAAAATCAAGATGCCATATTATGCTTAGCTGTAAATCTAAAAAACCCAAGTTATTGCCCAACTTCACAAATGACATCATTTTTATTCTCATACAGCAGCTACACTCACACAAGCTAATGTGGAAAATATTGTTTGTGTGTGCTTCATATTTTAGAAGTTTACAACATGTGGTAAGAAACTGCACATTCAGACATGTTACTCATCTGAATTATATTAGTGCCCTTGGTGATCAGCTCTTTCTATAATGCCCAATTATGACAAAAGCAGCAGAAATTCTTCCATCAGCCACAGAATCTCCCTGTTTATGTCTGTGACTTGTCATAGACACTGTGAGAAAAATGGGTTTGTGTGTGCACGTGTGTGTATTTAAGGAAACTCAGTGAGCTTATAAGTAGGCCTGACATAATGTAGAGTCTATTTCTAGACTCATGACCACCACGGTGTTTCCCTGCAGACTGGTTACTCAGGGCCCCCCTTGCATGGTGTGAATCACAGCCCTCCCGCAGACATAGTATAAGCAACCGTGACTCTATGTGTGTTCATCTGCCATACCCCAGCAATGGTGTCATTAAATAGTGGGGATCCAGTGGCACCATCCAGTGCTGAGTCAGGCTGCCTCCATTCTCCTAGAATAAATGCTTCATTTAACAGCATGAGACTTACCTCCAAATTTGGGCTTAACTAACATTTCTGTGAATGTATTCAATAAACTCTGTTTGGCAAATCCCTTTCTCTTTGTTTCACACATGTAGCCTGAGTTCCCGGCATCTGTGTATACACACCTGGCAGACAGCAGCTTGCAGCATAGCATCCAGCCCTCCCTCAGGTGTGTCCATGTTTCCGGAGATGCGCTGGCGTTTGATCACCCGCGTGAACTCGCTCATGTTTCCCGTCATGCTTAGGACGTGGTGGAAGCCGTGGGCTGGACGACAGCGGATCTCATAATCACTGGTGAGAGGCAGAGACAGTCATAGAACAGAAAAAGATTTTAATTGCAACATTCAGGAATGCAGAGCTCCAAAACAACCACCAGAATAAACAAATGCCAAAAGCCTGTCTGTTGTTTCAGTCTCCCAGCACAGCTCATCATCAAAACAATGTTGCCACCAGCAACTGATGAGTCTCTCCCTGAGTCACACAAAATTAGGAGCACATAATGGGAGCAGTTTGCTTGGATATTTTTTTTTTTAAATAATCACCACACCAATCTTTTTGTCTCATTAAAAGAAAAAAAAGTTAGCTGACAAATATGACAAACCAGGCTTTTTATCCTATTCACAGCAGGAACATTAACTAAATGAGCTCTACCCACTTTTTTTCAGCTATCAATAACCAAACCGGTAAATTCTGAGCCTTACCTGCAGGGGTTGTTGATCTTTGAGGGATGGACGTTGATGTAAGGGGAGACAGGTTTGTCCACGAACGAGCCGAAACCCAGCCAAAGGTCTGAGGAGTGCTGTGTCATACGTAGAGACAGAGCTACACCCACTGTCTTCAACTGGACCACAGACAGCATATATGGGTGAAGAATGGTACACAGCGGGACAAGAACAAAGGACAAAAACAAAATCAGATATGACACAAGAGAAGAAAACAAAAACTGTATTCATGTTTGAGAGATTCCTCATTTAAAGAAGAGACGTCAGCTCTGATATTTCTGCAATTTATTCGATATAAAATGAAAATTACTCATCTCATATGCGCCAACGATCTAATACTGAGTCATTATCTGTGTTTAGGAGTACAGGTTCTTTAAATAATGCACTTTGTCCTTATGAAAAAAATTGAAATACTTCAGCACTGACTCACTGAAAGGAACAGTGATGGCTGAGTGTTTTAACACGTACATGATCCAGGTTTTCCTGCATAGAAGCCGATACATCCACCAGGTAGTACAGATCCACAGGGTAACGCTCCAGCTGCTTCACAGCCACTATGACGCTGGCTTCTGCACCTAGGAACACACACACACACTGAACAGTTAACTTTAAGTTTTATCTCTGCAGCTTTAAGAAAATGTGGTGCAAATTAGAGATCCAGTCATATTTGAGGCAAAAACATAAATTTGTCAGTCGTCCTCACCTGGTCTGAGGGTGATACTGATGTCTCCTGGGGACACTTGTGTGTTGCTAATGGTGGCATTGACCTCCACCTTGATCTCTGTCTGCTCCATGAACTCCGGTCCACAGCCTCTTCTGAGCAGGTTCACAGACAGGTCGCAGCGCTGGCCAGGCCACAACCCATCCTGAAAGTCCTATAAAAGGTCACACAAGGTCAAGAGGGGGAAACAGCAATATCTCTTTTAGTATATTTTATTTCCACTTTTTCAATTTTGTATTTACAAAATCATGCAAATGATAGAAAGCAACAAAGAGAAATCAGCAAGCCAGACATGGAGCAAAATAGCAGGCAGACAGTTGTGAAGATGCCTCACATAATGCGTCTTTTGAGATGTTATCACAGTAATCGTGTCTCAGGAGTGAGAACCAGTAACAAGAAAACAAAGTAGGTCAAGTTGAATGCCACATTGTCCCATGTACTCTCATAAGTCAGGGCCACTGATGCTGAGAAATATGTGACCATCTAAATCTGTCAAATCTCCTCTGTGTTTTTGGGTTTATTCAGATTTAAATGTCTCCATTTGTAAAATAATAACATCTGGTTGAACCACTATTTGAAGCAGGGTAAACATCCCTGTACTGTTCCAGTAATGAATATATTCTTTCACCCACTGGTTTGACTGTGTGATCTTTGGTGTCTGTACCGAGTGCTAAACCACTGGTTCGTTTCACACAAGAAAACATTGGAAATCGAAACTGGTTTCACATTTACTCACTTTGGTTTCATTTTTCATTTCTGTCATTTCTATGATGTTTGCATTGATTTGCAACGATCAAAGAGCCATTATAGTTTTATTATGTGAAGTTACTCATCAGTTAAAAATATCAGGATGAATTGTCCTGTTTGTGTTTACTCATCCATGTCCTCATCTGCTCTCTGTGTATCTGATCACTGAGGAGAGGGAAGTTAAATCCAAGTGGGAGATCTGACAGACAGAGATGGCTTCGGATCGTCCACTTAGCTCTTTCTTATTTAGCACAGTAGTATATTAATTGATCAGCACTGTGTTGAATGAATCTTGATACATTGTAGATAACCTCTCCACTGCCCAATAGTCAGCAGCTCAAACAACACAGCACAAAAATGTCATGCTTTGCAGCTTTAGAGTGGATTATCGACCTTTGGCACTTCAGTCTGAGAGAAACACTCACAAATACACTGGAATTGACCAGAAACATAAAAGTAGACCATTAAATCTGTGTATTTACAAAGTGTCATGGGCCTGATTGGTATGAGTCCATTTAAAGAGTGTGACATGACCAACAAGATCACACAGATAAGGACTAAAAATAGCACAGGAGCAAAGCAGCCACAGTAAGAGCTGAACATGTAGCTGAATATGCGACCACAGGCTGAACCTGAAAGCTCGAATGACTTCGGTGTATTTATGGCTGCGCCCTTGGCTATAATTTGTCCTGCATCTACTCCGAATTTCAGAAAGTTTCACAGAGACTTCCTGGGACTTCCCTCACACAGTTTGCCCTCTTCTCCTGGCATTAAATGAAAGTGTCAGGATGTGAACGTGCACATTGATAAGCTCTGTACTTGCTTGAGAAACAGAGTGGATGGCCCTGTTAGTTTGTTTGTGTGAGTGTGTGTAGGAGGTTAGAGAGGTGGAGAGGTTTGAATGCTTTCACACACAAGTGAGCAGGGCCCCGTTTAATGATGTCAGATAAGGTTAGGGTTCACAGGGTGGGAAAGCACCTGAAGTCTGTAAACACACACATGTTGATAGTCTGGTTTAGCCACAGGTTAGCTGTGTGTGTGTGTGTGTGTGTGTGTGTGTGTGTGTGTGTGTGTGTGTGTGTGTCTGGTGTGGGTGTCTGGGAGGGTTTACAGCTTCTCAAGGCTAATTCAGGATGGGCTCTTTACGAGACAGTCTGACACCCAGAAAGCAAAGACAGATACAGACAAACACAGGCGGAAATATTCACACACACACACACACACACACACACACACACACACACACACACACACACACACACACACACAGACGCCCTCACACAGGTCATAGGGCTGGGCACTGAGCTCTAACATACACATTATATTCCCATCTGCGGACGCCGTGAAAGCTTTGATGTGTGTCATCTGTTGAACGCTGCTGGCTGCATTTTTCTCTCACTCTGCCAGACACACAAACACACACTTTTTATACACTTCCCTACCTCCTTGAAGCACCAGGCGCACTGTGGTCCACGACTGAGACACTCTGTGCAAGAAGTGATACTGGTAGACCGACACGCACTGTCACCTGCGGACGGGGGAAGGAGGAAGAGCAGAGAGGAGAAGAGAAGAAAGAAATGTGTCATTAGCATATGAAAGAATGTGTGTGTCAACACTCATTAACCATGCAGCAGAGGCCCCTGTGGATATTAAGAGATCTCATAAACACTTTTGATGATCGAAGCACCACTTAGCATCTCATAGGAGGCTATTCAGAACAGTCATGTAGTGGGAAAACGTCTGGGAGTGTGGGAACAGGTGCTTGAGTTGTTGGAGTGGTGCAATGGATCATTTCCCACACCCACACGCACTCATGCAGGCACACACACAGAGGGCATCTAATTATGAGTCAATCAGTGAAGGCTACATACGAACGCATGTAGGCTATTAACGAAGTGGCAAAATCTGCCACAAATCTGTCATGGTGCAAGATGCTTTTCCACAACATTAGCAAGATTGAGATGTAGACTGAAAATTTTTACGAGGTGACAAAGGGCACAAAATGGACCTGAGGCTTAAAGTAGTGGGATGAATGATTCATTGAAGTGAATTATCTGCTGAAATCCAATTTTCCAGAGCCACTTCAGTGAGATACAGAGCTGGAATGTAGGACAGAGAAAGGCTGCAGGTCCTAGCATCACTAACAAGCAGCTGTGACCCAATTAGCACTGCTGGCCTCTGGCAAACTCCTGAATAGGTGAAGCATTTAACTTCTATTTATAACTAATCAATACATGCTGAAACAAGAGGTTGATGTTGACTAGACTGCAGAGGGTTCAGCGGCTTCCCTTTAAACATAATTTGTGTCTTACTGTTTAATAAGACAACTTATACGCCTTGTGTTCAAATGTTCACACTCTCCCTAAAACATGTGATATTGTGTGGAAATAAAATCTTAAAATGCTCTTAAAAAGGCTCCTTTTAAGCATTAGGAGCAACCATCGACTCCCTGCAGAGAGCACAGATGATGCGGGATGGGAGCTGATGTTGCGCAGTGATGGCTTGACATGATACAAGACGCAGGCTAATTGCTGGGATATGATGTAATTGGCCCTAATGAGCCTCCACTCACCGGCACTGGAGGCTTCTGCGCAGACAGCGACCACCACGCAGCAGAGCAGGACACACAGAGGGACGCTGCTGTATGTGCGGAGCCAGGAAGTCATATTATCCTATCCACACCGGGAGGGTGACCGGAGCGAAGCAGCGAGGAGGCACAGGAGCAGAGGCTGTAGGCTTCAGCTACTGGAGATGAACGGGGGGAGACCTGGTACCGTGCGTCCGCCGCCGCACGAACAATAGCCGGGAGTGCCGTACCGAGCCGCGGGGCATTGTCGTTCACCCAATAACCTTCTAATCCCGGAGAGGTATTCACATCCCCGGGTCAAATCAGCTTACAAGCGCGCTCCCCCGTGGACCAGGAGAGGAGGTGAAGCAGTCGGTAGAGTGCAGCGTCAACAGCGGCTGCGGCGCGAGCCCCTCCATCTATTTCCATCCAGCCGCAGGTGAGCGACGTGTCCCCGCGTGCTTCCACGATGGACCTAGTCTCACAGCTGATGGTGAAGTCTCATTCCGGGACAGAGCGCAGCTGAGCTACACACATACACACACACGCACACATATGAGTAGCCTACACCAACCAGCGCTGCGTTCAGCCGGTGCGCGCCAACATGCTGACTGAACGTCCCACACCAAAAGCAGGAGAGTGACCGTGTTTTAACCGCTGTACTGACTCAGGCAGGCGGTGCCATGGCAACGACGCTGTATCAGAGAGGGAGCGAACGTGTGAGTTAAAGAGGGAGGGAAGAGAGACAAATAAGGAGAGAGAGAGGAAGAGAGACATAAAGAAGTGCTTACTACGAGGAGTTGTGGTGGGGTGCATTCCAAGTGAACCATGGCCTTGAATTGAACACTGATGTTTATATTGCTTCTTCAGGGAGCCGTTTAACAGCACTGAGGGCTCCTGTGTGTGTGTGTGTGTGTGTGTGTGTGTGTGTGTGCGTGTGTGTGTGTGTGTGTGTGTGTAGGGGGGGGGTCCAAAACAGCGTGTGGATGGATGATGGGGTAAAGGAGAAGAGGGGGTTGGACCTCTTGCAGAGGGGTTCACAAGCTGGTGCTAAAGGAGGATGAGGAGGAGGGGGATTTGGGTCCATTGTGCACAGATTCCAATGACATGGAGTAACCTCGCCTCGCCGGCTGCTCCGCTGAGCAGGAGCCAAAGACTTACTAAACAACTCAACATTTTAAGCCGGAGGAAAAAAGAGACAAAGCAAGGACAAAAGGCACAATAGTCTACCATCTTTGGCATGATTGGGCGCTTGTCTCTTCGGTAGAGGTCTTACCAGATAAAACAGACATGTTTTGCTTGGCACGTAGCCTAAACAGTGATTGTGAGAGTGCCAACAGTCAGAACCACTGCACAGCGGTAAGCTCACCCAGTACACACACATTCACACAAATCCCTTATCTACTCTGTTTGACCTCATCAGGACCCTGGAGCCAGGCCAGCTACGCCTCTCCTCTCATTCATTCACATAATTTGTCTAAAGGGAATTTTTTGGGGGGGCGAGGGGGGTTGGCGGTGCCAACACCTCCCCATCCATGCCCTTTTAGCAGTCACTCTCAATTATGGTAATGAAGCAAACACACACCACACTGTTTTCTAAGTGTGTGAAACATCTCCAAAATCCAGATTCCATAGACCCTCTCCACCCAGGCCAAGTCTCGCCTCTAGGGGCTGAGGAGAGCAGGAGGGGAGTTGGGGGGTCTGGAGTACAAAATATGGATCTGTTCCCTGCTGAGTAAACTTGATAACGAACTCCAGTGTAAACACTCCCTCAGGCTTGTCAAAACTGGTCAACATCAGCATCTCAATGACAGTTGTCATACTCGTAAAGCTGACACAAAACACTCTTCTTCTCTTATCATTCCTCCACCCACCTTTCTAACCTCCCTGCCCTTGACCCTCTTTTCTCTTTCTCTCCCAACAGTGTGTTTGTGTTAGCAGTCTGCTGGGCTTTCCATCACGCTGGTCTGGTCGCATCATTCTCCAACCACACACACACACACACACCATCCTAGTTAATGTCCCCTACTGAACTATCACTTTCCCTCAAACACCTTCCCAACTTTCCTTCTGAACACTCAAAGTCGACTCATCTCGCTGAAATTTCTCCCACATTCTCCTTTCATTCACTCATTCTTTGTCTAAGCTGATGTGAGGACAAAGTAGGGGTCAAAGGTGAGATGGGACCCAAACGGGGATTCCCATGAACAAAACCAAAGCAGCCACCACAGATGCACAAAGTAGTAAGACATTTGGAGAAATCTGGTACCGGGGAAATTTTTCCTTTCTTTGTCTGAATGTCTGCGTTTTGTCTCATTTAGTGTAGGCTGGAGCCAAACAGTCGCACAATTATAAAACCTTTAGCATTTACTCGCTTTAAAGAATACATTTCATCATATTTCTGTTATAAACACAGCAATCTGAATTCCCCTCTCATACGTTTGGCATTTAGTGAACTGAATTCCCCCTTATCAGAGTATTATCACAACCCTACACCTACTTGACAATTTTTTATACATACCACACATTTCCATACACACCGACACACACACACACACACACAGACTGTATAGTCTTTTTTGTTTTCAAATCGAGTGGAGGTTAATGTTAAATTTCCGTTTCTGTCAAAAGTGCACATCACGAATCAAGAACTAGGCAGTAGTGATTTATATATGGCTTTTGCTATTATTCAGCGTCTCCCCACAGACAGTTACATTTCACTTTGTGACAACATGAAAGTCTAAAAATAGTACAGAGGAAGCTTTCTGTGTTCCTGTTCTTGCACATGTGAGTATTTATGTTTTTCAAAGAGTCAAAGAACCCCCTCCATGGAAACTCAACGTAGAACTGAAATTTCTGAGGTGATAATAAGAAACAGTTGTCAGACACATTATCTGGTCAGAGCCTTCGTGTTTCTATTGTCACCACTTCACTATTTTGAATGTCACCAAGGGAACAATCCTATAGTTGTTGTGTGAAATAGATCTCAGTTGTTTGACTGGTGCTAATCCGGTTTTGATCCTCATTCTACAAATAATGCTGTCATAAACTGTATGTGAACACTCTGTGTTTTACAGATGTGGTCTATTTTTTCATTAAGGAAAATGTCACCTTGAGATAAACAGCAATTTTACGTGATCTCCAAAGTATTTCAAAGACTAAAGTCAACAATGCTTTAGTCGGTCTTTCAGTGCTTTCCAAAAGCTGTGGCTCTCAGCCCCAAGTCTTACCGAGTTTGGCACAAACTTTTCTCAAACAGGAGTAAGCAAATAGTACATTTACTGAGGTTGGTGTATGCGGGATTGACTAAAAAATAAACTAGAGTGCTCACATCCGTCACAATGAAAGAACATGTCCGCCAGTGCAACCATGTGATTACATGACGTGTATGTTGGACAGCAATGAAGATCGAGCATAAGCTTTGTCAGGCTTTAGACAGGACAAAACTTATTTGTTGGATCAATTCGTTGTTGGCTTGTTACTCACTCACCCCTCCACAAACTTGACTTCCTTATGTTTAGCTATGGCTTTTATGTTTTGGTGGAGAAATCAACAACAGTGGATTCTCAGTTTCTCAGCACAAGTGAGATTTGTGCTACTTACTTTTGTTGTGCGGCTGCTCGATTTATTTGTCTTTTGGGAAATAAATGTGCATCTGCTCTTCATGAATAATGTATTTCTTGACCGTCAGTGCAGAATGGTGAGTCTACAGAAAAACATTAACACGGAGAACGAATGTAGAAAATAGTACAAAGTGCTGCTTTAGCAAAGAGGTCTTGAAGATATAATGAGGTTCTTTGTAACTACAGTACATAGACAATGAAAGCATTGATTACTACCACATTTATGCTAAGCTGTTTATCGACCTTAAAATGTGACAGCTTAACAGAAATGTTTGATAATTAACAACAATTCATTGTGATTCTATGTTGCCTCTTTGATTGCAGCCAGAAAATCTTCAATATTCACTGATACTAAAACTTATAAGACCACTGGACACTGACCCAGGTAATGAAAAGCTTTCAGTTATTATAGCACCAGTAGTGGCTTTGAGAGCATCAGAACCACAATAAATATCCCCCTACAGTAAGATGCGATTTCTTTTTGAGCAGCATCTCAAAATATCTACATAAAATGTCACAGATACTTTGATAAAATCACAATAAAAAACCCCTCTTTTCTCAGTTGTGCTGTTTCCACAAGTGTTTTTTCATACAGAGACCACAATACCCATAAACCCTGTTACTTACTCTTGCAGTATGGTTGATGTTTTACCTATGAATTTCATTTCTACCACTCTCTGACATTATGAGGTACTTGGAAACTGGAAGTGGTGCACTCACAGACCATTGTTTTGTGTATGGCAGTATAACTTTAAAGTGTTTGAATTGAGATGTACAGTATATCTTAGAGTGGGAACAAAACAGGTTTAATTTATTTCCTGTCTGGTTTCATGGTTGGAATGATAGCACATAGTTGGATTTGAAAAAACATGCGTTTGCTACCTCCTGCACATAACCAAGGAAACTCCGTGGTTCTTACCATGACAATGACATTTACTTACATTTACATCAGTGGCCATGTGGTCAATGCATACACGCACAGACACTTGCAGCCACCTACGCCTCAGTCAACCACTAGCATGACTATCAGCGCACATCAGATACTTCTAGACCACACTGACCCATGTTTTTCTGCTTTTTACTGCCTTATAGTCCTGAGGAAATTCAACTGCAGTGATTACAAAACAAATTCTCCAGAATGAGTCAGTTCTTTTTAGGATCTGGCATCAACAACATTTCCCGACCTCACTAATCTGCAACTCCTTTAATATGGATGAGGTGACAGAAGACCTATAGCCAGAGTTTTCAAGTCGAAAAGAGTCTGCACTTACTTTAAACCGCTCACGGCCTTACTCTCTCTGATGGTATACCCTGAGCTGGAGAAAGGTCAGGGAGGATGTTCACGTCTCCCCCAACATACAACCACCTGTTATGTGACTGAAGTATCATTCTTATGTAATGTGATTCATGACAAATGAGCCATTCTCGTGAGCTTCCTTTGGCTACACAGACAATGTTGATTATTAGGAACAATTGACTATTTGATGACAATAAGAAAAATATAGAATATCACCAAACTTACTATTTAAAAATACTTGAGGTACCAAGATAATATACAAAGTAAAAAAAAAGGAAGAAAGAAAATAAGAAAGAAAGAAAGAAACAGAATCTCCCTTTTGAGGGACTATTTGTACGTTTTCTCTGCAACAGAACGTGGTTTCTTGCAGGGAACAGATTGTGGTGATTGTCACTTGACAAGGTTATAATACGCAAGGTTATAATATGCCCTCTGAGCACCACCATGCCTTCAGGGCAGATTGAAGGCTGCAGTGTGCTAACTTCAGTAGCAGAAAAGACATGATGGAGACCAGAGTTAACATGGGCGTTGCTTTCCACCGCTGCAGACAACTCTTGGCGAGTAAAGGAATGAAGTTTGATGCTTAACTTGCAATGTCTCTTCTAGACTGGAAAGTAAACAGCTGTTAATTTTAATGTTGGCTATGTAGTGATAGCAAAACTTACAAATAGCGCGTTTAAACACTGTTATCCTGCATACTCTAAGTGAAACCATGAAGGATGAACACCTGTTAGTGCAATCCTGTGGGCACAAACACACACTCATCTTTATCTTGAAACGTGAAAGTGAAATGCAATAAGACTGCCCCTGGGGTGGCTTAGTTATCTATTCCCATCATCATGCCCATTTCCGCTTATCAGGGAGTCTTGGAGAGTCCCTGATTCTCTCACCCACATCCTGGGTGCCAGCAGCTGTGCACTCTCCAACTGTAATTCTCTGAAGGCCAACAGGGCTGCTCTCTGGCTCGGTGCCAGCCTCACCATGAAAAAGAAAGGGAAAGAGGGAGGGAGACAGGTCTCTGGTCTCAAGGACTTTCAGCCACAGTGTCTATATTTGAGGGAATAACACATTTCGGAGTGCTGGGTTGGTGCAGGGAGGAGTAACAACGATAGGCCATCCTGTGGTTGCATTTGCAGTCCAGTCCACACATACACACCCACACCCACCACCAGTTCCTCTGAATCTCCACCTGGGTTGGATTTACCGGACACAACTGTTTGGCTGTGTGCTGTAATGTGACCCAGCAAGGAAATTGACTCTGATTTCCAGGTATTACACCCAGTTTCTGTTTCACTCCAGACAAAGCCCCACTGCAGCAAAGCAGGTGACTGATGGTGCCTCAGTGTTGACGTTGTCTCGGTTCCCAGTCAGGGTTAGGGGGTCACAGGTTGTATTCCCAGGCTGGATCTAACAGATTAGCAGTGCAAAAATACACCAGCATGGGCTAATTTCGACAACTTGCAAAATGATGTAAAAAGTGTAAAAAAAAAAAAAAAAATCCAGTCCTGTTTGACATTTTATTTGAATTAATTAAAGGGACAGAAAGGACGCTTTATATCTCACTAAAGCTTCTACTGTTCTGGGATACCCCTACATTTCCTGTCAGGCAAAGGTCAGGACAAAAGAGTCTAACCACCATGTTGCAGGCAGTATTATATGGCTAGAGATCATGTTCTACCTTAGAGGCAGCAATTTGACCTACAAAAGAAGAAACAAAGACAAACACTTACAGAGCAGTGACAGCCAAGGAGTAAAACAAAGGAACATTTCTGTGGCTTTAAAGTGGTATTGGACAAAGGATCTCTGCTCGCTGCCACTGAAGCCAAAAATTATCTACAATGAAGCAATCTTGTCCGATGAACAGATATCAAAGGTAATAGTATGAAAGCAATATCACTGTCAGGGAAAATCTATGGGAAACTCCCTCAAATTTTAAACTCCCTCAGTTTTCTGCTTCACTTCCCAGCAGTTTTCCTCCTTCCCTCCCAGCAAGTGAAATCACACTGTAAACAGCTGACACAATGGACAGTCAGTTCTGTAAACAATAAAGCAGTATGAAAAAAGATAAGGTACTTATAGAGTTTCACATTTTGAGCGAATTAGTAAATAAGTTGCTGAGTTTTTAACGATGCAGCTAATTAAAAAAAAAAAGATCAGGTCAGGCTGCATAGTTGGCAGCGAGCTGCAAGTTCGCAAGTTAAGAGTGTCTCAAACGCAGCCTAAGCCTGCTCAGAGCGCGTAGTGGTTTACTTTGGTTTAGTTGGTATTCTTCATGAACTGATGATGAATTGATCATATGGTGATATTCTTTGTGGTGATATTATGCTTCACCCGGAGCCTTTCATTTACACTCATTTGGAGTTGTCTCAGATTTTAATTTGGTAATTGATCGGAACACATTGTAAACACTGATGGTTATCACCTTGGCCATGACTTTAAAGATACTATCTATGTCATTTTAACATTAGTAAACTACAGCACTGAAACCACTCATAACATAATTGGACGTTCATAACATAATTGGTACCAAATGAGCTTTGCTGCTGATTTGACCCAGTGACCAACTGTGGCACTGCAACAAAAGCTCAAGAAACTGCAGTTTAAGAAAACACATGCATACTGACATAACATGACTGACAACATATTTGCTTACTTTAATATGTTGCCAAAAACTAACTGCCAGTCGTGTAAGTGGAAATACTCACTTGAGTACTGACTGGCACGTTTGGTCCTCAGAGCTTTCTGTAGTTGTGTGGACTCGTTACTACAAACCCATATACTTGACTTGACTATACTTGGTACCAGCTCTCACACAGACTCGCTGCTCTCAACCCGTATTATTCTGTACACCAAACTGCAGCTTGTACACCAAAGAATGCCGAAGAGACTACTGCTACTATTGTGATACATTTAACCAATAAGTGAATTAAAATATGAATTAGTATAGTTTAGTTTATTTACTTTAAAAGGACACATGTAGCATCAACACAATTATCACAATATATTCAGTAAAAACACTTGTTGATTTCATAATTGATCTGTTTTACGTGGCCTTATGTTTTCAAAGGATGATAACGCATATTGTTTTATTTCCACTTGATACGAGCATCTGTGGCCTGAATCGTGTGCAACACCAAATAATGGAGAACTTGAAATACTCCACACATTTAGTGGACTCGTGTATACTGGAGTATACTAAGGGAGAAAAAAACACTAGTTCACTAGTGTGGTGGAAGCAAAGAGAAAAAACTTTCATGGTGAAATCATTGTGTGAACAACTGTCATAAGGACGAAAGCGTGCATCATCTAGTGGTCTCATACTACATCTGTGCTTGAAGGCATTGAGAAAGAAAAAAAATCTTTGATCACAGAAGTGTAACAGGAGTCAACATCATGTGTGAGATTAAAAGATTGAACTGATCAAGCATTCAGGTAAGAGGGGTGGATCTGATGACTCAGACTACTGGGTGTATAGTATATAGGGAGTACTGGGAGTGGTGTAAATAGGTTTTTTTGTTACTCTGTATCCACTGTACGTGCTGGGGCCTGAAACACTTACTTATTCACTCTGGGAAACCAGCAACTTGAGGAAGGTATTACATCACCTCTACAACTGTGTGTGGGTGAGTGTGTGTGTCAAGCATAAATGCATGTCCAAGCAGGCTGGATGGTGTTAGGTTATGTGTGTTTCTGTGTGTCCCTCCCCCTTCCTGTGCGTCATCCATGAATATGTCATCCTTAAACGGAAGTACTCATGATGCAGCAGTTCTCTGATTTCCCTCAGACCTACAAATACCAAAGAAGTCTGTGAGAGAGGAAGAGAGGGAGGACTGTTTTTATGAAAACAAACTGCTGCGAGTATTGGTATGAATATCAACCTTTGATGTTTCGCAGTACACTTGGGGGAGTCAGCTAATGTGTGTATATTGACACAGCCCCTCCTTCACTCCTATAAACACATACACACAAACACGCACAGCTGCTGGACTTTGGACTGACGTGCTTTGGGAAAGCAGGGAGTTTCTGTGTCATTCAGTGGGCTGCTCCTGTGGTCAGGGCTTGGCCGGCAGAGAGGTGGAGAATGAAAACATCGAGGCAAACTTTTCACCTTCAGAACACACTCAAGACAAAGTCAGCCTTCCATCTGTCTCATACTGTACAAATGTGATCCCAGTTTTGTCTTATTTGGCTTCATTTGCACACAAGTCACGGTGAGTGTGTAAATAAATCATCTAGATACCAATTTAACAATATAAAACGACTTCATTTCAACTCCTGCAATTTCCTGCAGCTCCCATTATAAGTAAAAGTGTTATCATCTAAATGGAGTTGTATTAAAAGTACAATTTGAAAAAAAGTAGGTATGTAAAAATAACACAATAAATACAGTCCTGCATTTCATCTCTTAAAACAACATATACATTGTTTTAAGATAAGTTTTCCCTCCACTACATCCTCATCTTAAAGCTGCTGTTTATCAATAGAGTTTTCCTATTGTGGATATTGACAGGATCTCACTGTGTGACAGGGCCCTCTTGTGGTGCACCATTGTAAACAGATAAACAGTAATTAAGGAGAAATAGGGCAAAAATATCCTGGGTCTCACAGTCTGGTCTTGTTTCAGTGCTGACGGATGAAAAAAGGTTTGAGAAGAAAACTGGAACAGGGAGAGGTGGAGGTGCATTTTTTCCTCAGATGAAAATGTGATTATAGTTTTTCTGACTTTTACAGATGCAGGTTAAAGGTCAGAGTGCAGGATTTTTGCAGCTTACAGAGATTCAGTATCTTGAACCTAATTTATTTAAAAGATAGTTCATGTACCTGCTTACATGATCATACATTACACACTAGTGAGAAAATGTTTCAAGGTCTCCACCGTCTGTAGTCGAGCTGAATCAGGTTGGCTCACACTCTGCTTACTAAGTCATTCATCCGTCTATCCATTAGAGGCCAAGAGGGACATGGGCTGGCTGGTGTTTAAATGTACAACCTCCTTACAGAGGATGGAGAGAGAGAGGTCCAATTTCACTGTGACTGAAGGAAAAAGAGGCCACTGACTCTGCACTGGGACTCTCACACACACTCTTCGAATGTACTTTCAATTGTGCATCTTTGTGTTACTGTGTGTGTGTGTGTGTGTGTGTGTGTGTGTGTGTGTGTGTGTGTATGTTGTGAAGTGTTTAATAGTTAATAAGAGCCTTGTTTATTTGGCAGGGCTGCTGCCCACACAGCAGATGATGCTGAAATGCTGAGAGATACAACTTAGGAAATACAGGAAATAGTTTGGATATTTTGTCAACACAAAATGCAGCATATGGCAACCAACACTCATTCTTTGAGAATTTGGAACAACTTAGAGCATTTTGGTGTTGTTTCTAAAACTGTGTATCTATCCCTGGTTTTACATTTTAACAGAATGGAAGAGGACTTTTCCCAACGCATCATAATTTAAAATCACATGGAGATATTGCACAGATGGACTTTCAAAACAGAGCTCATACAGACACCACGGGTTGGCTAAAAGAATATCTAACTACAGCACATACGCAAACACACGCAGACACCAAGAAAATGAATCCTCCTAATCAACTGGCCTCTTGATCAATATGTCTCCCCCAGGAATCTCTGTGAAAGTAATAGCACATTGCAGCTGTCTGGCTTTCCATTCACTTTCATTACTCATTACACATGCTCATGTACACACACGCACGCACACACACGCGCGCACACACAATACAAAACTAATAAAAAAAATAATTTTAAGATTTCTACATGCACTAATGTATTCTCCAGGCACCTGGATTGAAACAGTGATGAAAAAAACAGTGGAAGTAAATTCAGTAAATTCAGTTGAAGTTTTGAGTATGTTTAGCACATTACTTGTTGAGGATTAAGGATTTGATTAGAAGTTGAAAAACAGTATCTATGCAAACATGAATGTGAAGAGGTGTTGGAACTGAGCTGCAGAACTCCAATAAAAGTGACAGTTTGTGGGAATATTTCACTTTTATTCAAGTGGCCATAAAGGTGAAATATTATTCATGTCATTCTGTTGAGTTGGCATCCTGGTAAATGTAGGAAATCATTCACTGAAGTGAAACTAGACAGGACAAGCTGAGGGACGGTGTGTGTATAAAAAAGAAAACTTACTTCATCACCAAATATAATCTGTGAGAGTGTAAATTAGCGACTGAGATGGCTTCAATGTCAAAGCAGAGGTGAGGAGAGGACTGCTGAGGTCTGGTAAGATCACCTCTTTGCAGTCTTCAGCCCCGACTGACACTGCCTCAAGTCTGTAAACACAATTTGAAACGTGAAATTGGTGGAGTTCACCTTCAAGACCGTCATAGCTTTTAAGATTTAGATAAGAGCTTTACTACTTCCTACTCATTTCGAAAGCATTCAGAGAATGTTGCCAAAATACTTTAATTGGTTTATCTTTACAAATGTATCTCACTTCCTTTTTGTCAGTGACCCTCCACTTACTGCGCTGTCTGTACTGAAACACAGAGTGCCGTTAGAAGAGTATCGACCACAGCAGAAAGCCCACAAAGTGCAGCTGCATCATTAAGGCTCCACCTTTGACTTTTTAACACATATTTGACTGTTAACAAGCAGGTTTTCTCTTCAACTAATGACCTTAGTAAGTGGACAGAACAATGATGAAAGACACTGCATTGATTTCGGCTATAATGACCACATCCATGCCTCTGTGTACTGTGAGCTGCTGTGTCTAAGTGTTTGTGCATCCACAGGCAATACACACAATATGGTATATATACCATATATCAAAGAAAACAAGACCCAGAATGTGGATGTTTGGGCATAAATCATTTCAGTCTCCATGCTCTCTGGAACTAGCTCTGGGGACTAACCTCACAGAACATTAATACCACTCTCTATCAATCTTCTCATCTAACTTTTGGCAAGAAAGTGTTCAAAACCTAAACAAAATTATTCCTTTAATTAGTAAGCCTTAGAAACACTTGTAGGTGGACTTTTGAACTTTGGAGAGAGTCAGACTAGCTGTGTCCCCCTGCTTCCAGTTTTTATGGTAAGCTAACCACCTCTTGACAACAGCTCCATCGACACACAGACATAAGACAAACTTCTCTGGTTCTTTGTAACAAACTGAAAATGTGTATTTCTCAAAATGGAGAACAATTATGTTTGACAAACAACTCTGTGCTAAGCTTTCCTGTATCATCTAATTTCCTGTATTGTCTTTATTTATTTATTTATTTATTTCTGTATATCCTTTTTAACTTTTTCTTCTGCCACGTTTCTAGTGTTATTTTGCTCAAAATATCCTTCTGCTAACCTCCCTCTCTGCTTCTGTTTCTGTCTTGTTCCGGCCTCTTTTTCTTTCTGTATCATTCTGCCAAGTCTTCGGTCACTAACAGGAAACAAGCAGCAAAAGTTCTTAAGTTTTGGCAACAACAAAAATCCCATTTGTTTACCCACTTTTTCTTACTCAGGCACTGTGTGTGTGTGTGTGTGTGTGTGTGTGTGTGTGTGTGTGTGTGCGCGCACTTTGTGTCCTGAGTTCAAGGGCATTCCCCCACCAGTCTCCTGGCACTGATTACAGCAACATGTGAAAAGATGGTTGGAAGAATTGTATATTTTCACACTGTATGCTCATTGCACACAAACACACATGCAGAAAGAAAGAGAAAAGGCTTTTGTTATTCCTTCTTTTTGTTTGTTTCGCAACACAAAATGACTGCTCTGCTTCATGCGACGACAGGTGATGAAACCTCACGTCACATCACATTCAAAACGGAGGGAAGAAATGCTCGACTTCTCCTGCTTTTATTCTCCTCAGCACACATGGAAACAGACACACACATGCACTGACAGCGGGTGCCATCACCTTTTCTTACAAGCAAGTCGGCCCTTTGTGTTAACCTTTCTTTCAGCAAAGGCACTGATTAAACAAGTCAGCCGTGTGACCTTTAACCTTCTGTTACCAACAACGTTTCATCGCACGTTTAGCAAGTTTGGCGTCCTGTCAGGAGCTGACAGGGGGGAGTGTTCGGTACAGCTCTGAGTCGAGAGGTGAAAGAACAGCAGGGTGGAGATTCAAGCTGGGGTGTGTGCTATCACTGTGTATAGCTTAAAGAAGAAGAGTCAGAGGAAGAGCAAAATACAGAGAGACTGATAGAGAATGAAGGGCCTGCTTGCTGTGAGTCCCAGAGGGTGAATTGATTTTAGAATTGGTTGTCTTTGTCAGAACACACCAGTAAGACTCTATTGACTGATTGCATAATCTCTCTTCATCTCCTCCTCTCTCCCTCCTCTTTCATCCCTAAGCTCCTCTCTCCTTCATTCCTCCGTTGTAGCCATTGCCCGCCGTATATGCCCAACACGCGACTACATTTTTTTCTCAGTGGCTCTGACCCAGTACCGTGGAGGCCCCCCTAGATGGGTAGATCAAGCCAATCAACATCTCCCCATGTCGGTCATGTCAGTGAGTGATTTGACTGGCACAGGTGCTGCATAAATAGTTTAATCAATCAATCATGCTGCTAAAGTACGATATGATGTACGACATAATGGCGCCCCCCAAAATGCGAATACAACTCTGCCAAAAGAAAGATTCAGAAACAAAGACAGAGGGCTGCAGTCCCGCTTCAGGCATGTGTCATTCACTGCAATTAAAGGAACTGATATAGACATTGTTTAGTAATTCACAGGTGGATTTTCGCCACTTCTAACTGCTAACTGCTTCCACAGCCTTCAAACGCACAGTTACTGTGTTTTCATTTAGTGCAAGTGAAGGAGCTAAAGAGAAGGTGTGTGTGTGTGTGTGTGTGTGTGTGTGTGTGTGTGTGTGTGTGTGTGTGTGCATGTGTGTGTGTGCGTGCAAGTGTTGGGGAGGGAGACATTGTTTTCAAAACCATTAAAGACATTTCTCTCTCACACACACCAAACACACACACAAACAATCAGACAGGAAAAAAAAAACTTTACAGCTTTAGGGAAATAACGGAACGCCATGTTTTGAAACATTTTATTTTCCTTGTCGTATCTTTTGACAAGTTTTGATTTTTGACAATCAAGTTGTAGATTATATTTTGGATCCATTTTTGTCACTATAGATATGTGACGTTTATCATCAGACAGTCGCAGTGATGCCACTTTTTGTGTGGCTCCTGTTCTGCCACTTGTTGATCTGGGAGCATTGCAATTGATTTAGTATCAAACTGGAATCTGTTTTTGCTGTTTGTCACATTTGGCCACGTTGCTCATTTATTCTATTGGGGTATTTACAGGATGTTATCATGGGCAGTTGAGAGCATAATAAAAGCCCTCCAGTCATTCTGGCAGTTCCACCTAAATGACATGGGAAACCTTTTTTCTATATAAATATATATAGTTATATATAGTTTATAGTTTTATTCCACAGTTCTCAGCTCCAGGCAAAGTAAGGAGGGTCCCCAAAGAAAACCTTGCCTAAGGCTCCCCCTTGTCTAAAGCCGGCCCTGGCTGTATCCATGTCCTCGGCCGTCCTTCCATTCCTCCACCAGGGTTTCTTCATTACTTTTCTATTCTCCCATCCCTTTTCTTCCTTTTCCTTCCAACCCAACTGTACTCCATACACACACACATGCTGATACACACCATCCTCTCAGGTTCCTTTACTTTCCCCAAGTCATCAGTAGGAGGTGAAATAAAAACCTCTCCTGTCTTACTCTCACTTACTGCCCAAAGAAAGGATGCAAATATTTTTTTTCTGTTTTTTTAGTGTGTAACAGGAAATAAGCAATGAATAATCCACACTGTTGTTTGACAAAGAAGCAGTTACGGTGCGTGTGTGTGTGTGTGTGCGTGTGTGTGTGTGTGCGTGGCAACATCTGGAGCTGAGGACTGCAATGGATGACCAGTTTACCATTTCCCCTCCAACCATTTTGGAGTGGAACCAAAAGCAGCGTGGCCACACACCATCTGGAGCCTTTGGATGGACAGAACTTGAACTCAAACACATGTGTGTGTGTGTGTGTGGAAGGGGGGGGGGGGTTGTGTGTGTGTGTGTGTGCATGTGCGTGTGTGTGTGTGTGTGCATGTGCGTGTGTGTGTGTGCGTGTGCGTGCATGTGTTTTCTTGTGCTGTACTGATAATGCACCTCAGATACCAGTTAATAATGCCTGGAAAACCCTCACTGTGATGGTGAGTGTGTGTGTGTGTGTGTGTGTGTGTGTGTGTGTGTGTGTGTGTGTGTGTGTGTGTGTGTGTGTGGATTTGATACTGTGAGTTAATGATGTGTGTGTAACACGGTCCTCTCACATGACTGACTGAAGTGGCACGCTGCTGTTCATGTTTTTTTTTGTATCTCAAAACTGTGTGCATGTGTGTTTATGTTTGTACACAAATGTGTGGAAATGTGCCAAGTTCAGTTAAATATACTGAATTCTTTTTTTGAAAGTCACAGGCAGTAATTACTCCAGCAATTAGTCCAGCTCTGTGAAGTAACCCCAGGGTGTCTGTTAATCCACCGCATCCTGCACCACATCCCATTCCACCATCCCCACCTCCACCATCATGGCAGAGCACCTGCACCTCACAACTGTGGTCAAAGGTGACTCTAGAGTCTGAAATATCAGGATGACGATAGCAAAAACGGACTGTTTTCCTGTTGTGAGGGTCGAGGACATTTCCAGCAGAATCACAGAGATTATACGGGACCATCCAAGGTTAGATCACATTGTGGTCCACGTGGGATTGAACGACTTCCCAAATCAACAGTCAGAACTCCTCAAACTGGACTTTGTCCACCTGTTGGATTTCCTGGAGTCACAGAAATGCCACATTTTCATTTCTGGATCTAATTTCTGAACCTACATATGAACAGAGATAAGAATCCTTCAACATTAACTGATATCATTCTCATATCCTCATTCAAATAATCCACACAAATAATCTAATAGTGGTGTCCTCCAACTAGATATGAGTGACCATTACCCAATTATGTTTACCAGAAATGTCCATTTGCCCAAAACCAAGTTCTGTATAGTTGTAAAAAGGAATTCAAAAAATTGTAATCTTGACTCATTCTTATCTCACTTTCAACACAGGTAACCTATCTCACACAGGCAGCAGTGTATAAAAGTGGGTGATGTTAAATCTGAGTTTCCTCCACAGGGTTCCTAGCTCCGGTATTATTTACTATCTGTATTAATCTGTATCTGTATTAATAATAGATATAATTTTCATTTTAATGCAGATGATACTGTTTTTTATTCAGTAATTTTATACAGTTCAGCAACTTCCATCCAGTCAGTCATTGATACAGTCAGTCTACAACTCTCATCTATTTTCCTAGAGGATGATCATAGGTTTTGTATATATAAAATTAATCTCCAAAATAACTAGAAATTATATTTGTCATATGAATACGGTAGGGTAAGTAAGAACTCAATTATAGTACTTGCATTACTTGTGAGAGAAAGAATATTGTGCTGTACGAGTACAGTGGATGACCAGTTTATCTCCTATCTCTCTATCTAACGATTTATCTCTAATCTTCTTTCAGTATCAGAAGAAGGTGTGAGAGTTGACGTTGATGGATTGAGCATGCCGTGTTTTGGAACTGCCCTCTTTGCCTCCATCACATAGTCACCTGGATGAGAATGTGCCAACAGATACTGTCTTTCCTGCTCAGCCCAGCCATCACCCTTAAAGTTCAGAAAAGAAGTACACCTATTCAAGAAGACTGATAACACTGTGGTGCGTATTGTTCTCCTCTTATTGTTCACTTATTAAGTCACGTTTAAAAGATGGACAGAAAACGACCATGTTGTTCTGCCATCTGCACATTTATGAACACAACAGACTTCAGCTTTCTTCTCTGTCTTTATGAATGTACAGAAGCTGTGCAGGAATAAAGTCTGGAAACAGCTTGCCTCGCTAGGGTAAAAAAATGTGCCACCTCTAAAGTTCACTAATGAATACTTTACATCTTGTGCGTTTAATCATAATCCCTACAAAAGCCAAAGTGTCGAAAGGTCAAGCTAGCTGTTTTGACTCTCTGTGCTAAGCTAAGCTAACTGCCTCAAACGCATCAAATGAAATAGTTTGTCAGGCACAAAAAAAAACACTGAAACATTGCAAATGAATTGTTTAACAGTGTGCAGGGTTTTTGGATCCACTCATCACGCTCCTACGTACCTGCTACCTCCCCCACCACTAAATAGATGTGCAAAGTGTTCCTCTCTTTTGAAACTTCTCAGCTTTAAACTATGCTGTCCAAAACATGGAGGACTTGGGGTTGTGGACAATGATGTCATTTAAGGCTGCATAAAACCGACATATTAAATAATCAACATTTTTACATACTTTTCCAACATGGAAAACTCCAGACAAATGTACGTTAAGTGCTCTATAGGCAGCTCTTCCTGCTCTGTCTTTGGTAAATATCCATACACCCCTGTGACAGCAAAACCTAAAATACAATCTGACAAAAACACCTTTTACGTCCATCACCCTCTGCTTCTTCTCTGTGTGTCTTCTACCTCGTTACAGATGCCTCGATGTGTCTTGACCCAGACAACAATCCAATCAGAGGATTTGAATTATGGATGGACTGCATAACAAAGACAAACTTTGACCATAGAAAATCATTCTATTGGCATCAGTGAGAGACAAGAGAGCTGTCCTTTTCCCATCCATATCTGTCTGTTTGACCTTTTTACATTCAATGGAGACAGAGATAAAATACCTCACTGGAAGATTCTCACTGTCCTGCTGCTAATCTGTCTCAATCCAGTTTTCATTGCATGCTATAAAAAAGATGGGTGTGTCAACACCACCAGTGTGACTTGTTGCCTTTGTTTAAAATTTGTTGCACAAAAACAAACAATTTGCCATCCATCAGCAGCACACATTTCACATACCACATCACAACACCAAAAACGTTTGCTTGAACATTCACCCGACAGTCATACAGTGACAACTTTTATACATGTAATTTAAGGTTTACATACATTTTTTTTATAATGTCGGGTTTTGAAGTGTGTGAAGTGTAATGAAAAAGTGAAGTCAGTATTGAGCAATACATATTACCGGTTTAAAAAAAAAAAAACTGTAAATACCAGTGAAATACTTACAAAATAGCCTACCTTTATATTTAGATACATTTATCAAGCTAATTACTCCTACTTATAATAATGTTTTTACATTTATGTTATTGCAGCTGTGGTCTTGACCAGGTCTCTTTTGAAGATTTGGAATCTCAATAGGACCATACCTGGTTAAATAAAGGAAACTAAACGTGAAAATTATCTGCCACATTATTATTATTTTATTTAATTGTTTGCACCCCTGACAAATACAAAAAATGTGTTGGAACAACCTATCAAATGTTCAAATCTAATTTAAAACTACCCATTTCTGAAGTATACATAATATTTCAGATAATGTATTATTCATCAAAGAAGGTTCCGGGTTCGAGTCCCGGCTCGGGCGCGGGGTCTTTCTGTGTGGAGTTTGCATGTTCTCCCCGTGCTTGTGTGGGTTCTCTCCGGGTACTCCGGCTTCCTCCCACAGTCCAAAGACATGCAAATGGGGACTAGGCTGATTGGTTACTCCAAATTGACCATAGGTATGAATGTGAGAATGAATGGTTGTTTGTCTCTGTGTGCCCTGCGATGGACTGGCGACCTGTCCAGGGTGTACCCCGCCTCTCGCCTGAAAGGATGCTGGGATAGGCTCCAGCCCCCCCGCGACCCTACGAGAGGATAAGCGGTAGAAAATGGATGGATGGATGGTATTATTCATCATAACCAATAATATTTTCTACAATGACTCCAAAGCATGTCTCAGAAGGTGTGTGCTCACCACAGAGAAAGTACCGGAGAGGCAGTATTTTAAAGACAGAGTGTGTTTGTCGTTTGTTGTGTGCTATTCAAAGACCAGTCTAGTCAAAGTAATTCACGCTCCCAACACACAAATTTGACTTTCACATGTTCATGAAAACATGTTCTCAAATGTCCTTTCATTTGCGTGCATGCATTTCCAGGTTTGACTGATGTTGGTCTACAGCCATTACCAGCTTTTGTGAGATGGCTGTTGTTTGTTTTTGGGCTTGTGTGCAGGGTTGGGTGGCTTCTGCAGGTGGAAAAGTGAGGACAGAGATAAATGACAGCTATGTTTCCCACTGGTGGGAACATAGCTGTGGCCGATGGCATTAGTTTGTCCTTTCTTTTTGAAAACTGTTTGGTGGTGTGTTCGTCGATTTGTGTGTAAGTTATGATCATGATCACTACTATCTGGACCATCTTGATCATGATTCCAAATGATAGAGGAAGTCTAAAATGTGAATTTAAAAAATGTGTGTCCAGCAATGTAAGCAAGTAAAACTGGTTTCTTTTGTTGAACTCAGGAGATTAGCCTCGTCCATATTTTAGCGTTCACATGTGTTCAAGTGACGGAAACCTGCCAGAATACCAGAGAGAGACATCCAACCTTTATACTCCATGGAAAGGTGAGAACAGCATTTTCTATTTAGTGATGATAATCTTAATTCCTCTAGGGGATTAGAATATTGACTGTACTGTTGATTTACTAAATTATAGGCATTGCAAAGTGCTTGTGTGTTCTTGTTTTATTTCTTCAGAGGACTTTTTAGATGTTAAATAACTGTCATAATTGCTAACATGTCCAATGCAAAGTTAGAATCCTCATCAGGTTCTTAACCATGTAAATGACATTGAAACAAAAAAACAGCATTGTTCTTGGTATTGCAGAGCAGAGTCTGTTAGCCCTAGAATCATGAGTATGGAGTAAAAAAATGATCAGACTTTTATTTTATTAAAACAGCTGATGACGGTCGTTATCGCAGACATTTCTGTCTGGCTGCCGATTGGTCACCCAACCGTGCTGCTGCTCTCCCCCACTCACTAAACACAGCCTCCGTCCACACTAATACGTTTTCATTATAAAAGAGTGTTTTAAAAGGAAACCAATCTCTGACCAGACAAGTGTTTTAGCTCCGTATCAGAAATACTCTCCGTCCATACTTACACACCTAAAAATGCATATCACGTGATGATAGCTGTGTTCCATTTCAGGGGCTACAGCCATTGGGAGACATGGTATAGAAAGGTGTGACCCCTCTTAGCCATTGTAGACCGCAAAGGCCGAACCAAAATGAGACGGCCCGGCCTACGAAGGATCTTAATCCATTCCCAACACTTCTGCTAACAATGCTAGGCTAACAGTGTATACCTCAAATCAAACACAGCCTTTGTGCACCTATCGGAAATTACGATTGCAACATTTGATCATGGTTGTCCCCAAACCAAAATGTCTGCCGGCTGCTTTGAAAAAATTTTATGTTTTACTTTATTGTGTGTGCCTATCGGTGACGACACCGTGTCCTCCTTCCACGGCTGCCATTTTCATGAGTCTGAAACACAGTGGTGGTCACTCCCGTTCCGCTATGTAGCCAAGATGGCGGGTGTCCGGGATTCCACAGTCAAGTTTTTGCCTGTTTTGAGTACACTATCCAAGTGATCATAGTTCACTGCATGATGCCATGATTGTCAATGTGAATGCACACAAACTCACAGCTTGGACAGTCACTTTTTAGGTTTAGCTAATGGTCAGTTGTAGAACTACAATTCATGACGCAGTTATCAAAGAGATCACGTGAGGCTCTTTTTCTGCTTCCACAGATGATGTCAGCAGCTTCCAGGAAAACTTTGTGTTTAGCAACAACTGCTGCTCTTGGCCTCATCGGCTCTGTTCTTGCATTCTCTCTGTATTTTGAGCTACCATCCCCTGTTTGTCCATCATCTACCTGTACATTAATGGATGAAGACGCTTATGAAGCCATGGATCCCACTGAGAAGCCCATAGTCCTGCTGTGGTTCTGGCCTCTTGGTGTGAGGTTTGATTTCAAGACCTGTTCTACCTACTTCAACATTGATAGCTGCCTACTGACAGATAATAGATCCATGTACAGTAAAGCACAGGGAGTCATTTTCTTCCATAGAGATATAAACTGGCATTTGCAGAACATGCCTAAGGACCCACGTCCAACTTTTCAGAAGTGGATTTGGTACCATGTGGAATCTCCTACGAACACAGCGAAGATTCCAGGTTTGGACAACCTGTTCAACTTAACACTGAGCTACAGACGAGATGCTGACATCACGGTGAGGAATGAGCTGATAATCAGGAAAACAGAGATGAAAGATGACTTTGTTCTGCCCAAGAAAGACAAACTGGTGTGTTGGATCGTCAGTAACAACAATCCAGCTACTGGAACAGCTGTGAGAGAGAACTATTACCGTGAACTGTCCAAACACATACAGATCCATCTCTTTGGTGCTTTTTCAGGGAAATTGTTAAGTTACGAGGACTATTACTCAACCATTGCTAGTTGTAAGTTTTACCTCTCATTTGAGAACTCAATCCACAGAGACTACATCACTGAGAAGGTGAACGGGCCCCTCGTGGCAGGGACGGTCCCTGTAGTTTTGGGTCCACCAAGAGAAAACTACGAGCAGTTCATTCCCTCTGATTCCTTCATTCACATCAATGATTTCCCTGATCCTAAATCACTGGCAGAGTTTCTGAACTACTTGGACACAAATAGTGAAGCGTACATATGTTACTTTGAGTGGAGAAAGCACTACACAGCCACTCCTCATCTTCTGTCAATGCAAAATGAATTCATTCAGCCCATCTGCCTCGCTTGTGACCACATGTCGAAAAACAGGGATTACCATGTAGTCAATGACCTTTATGGGTGGTACTGGTCATGAAAAGCAGGTTTTTTTGGGGGTTTTTTTTGTGAGTACAGCTTTTGCGCAATAAAACAAAGTGAAGCACATCGAATAAACTGTGGTATTTACAGTAGAAAGCAAACATCCATCTGACACCGGTTTCATCTGTCTTCCTTTCACTTGTTGTGTGTGTATTGCTCCAATGATCCAGTAAGACCAGGTGGGATGAGACAGAGACAAAGATGCTGTTTGTGACCAGTATTTGCTTTGATTCATTTGTCATGTCAAAGGCTCACCCCTGCTTTCTATACCTTTTCCTTCCACACCCAACAGTGGAGGTAAAAGATTAGAAGATGGATGATGATGATGCAAAGATCCTGGTTTGTAACATGATTTGTTCGGCTGGGTTAAGGGACTGAATCTCTGAGACTGTGCTGTTATGAATGTAATATCCATAGACAAATAAATGACTATACATTTACAATTATAGCTGATAATTCCAATACTTTTAATACATTTTATATGGGGAAGGTGATTTACATTATTTATTCATTTGTTTCACTTTGTAGCTATAACCAGTTTGCTTTGTGTAAATCATAATAAAGTTACCTAATTTTCAAATATGGTTATGCCTTTGTTAATTTTTCTATTTTCTGCCTTTGTCGTAGCACTTGGTAAAGTTGGAGATGCACTGCAGCTACTACAACACCTCCTTTCAGGACTGATTTTGCATGTTTCAATTTGAATTTTGAACACCCAACAGCTACTTACCCAACCTTTATGAAAATCACTTGTTTAAAAGTCAAATTTCTCTTAGTAATGTTTGACCGCCCAGCCTGACAGAGTATTGGTTAGGCTAATGAGAAGGTGGGACATCAGTCAAATGTGACATCTGAAGGGATTCGCCGCAAAAGAGTGAGAGAAAAGCCAGCAAGTTTTCCTAAGCTGCGTTTCACTCGCCCAACCCCTCAGTCACATTCTGAATCCAGCAGAATATTTACACACTCACACTCTTCCAAGCAGGAACAGCATTTCCAGCTTCACGGGACCAGCAGGTATTTCACTATAGCTTACCTTCCACCTGATTTGCTGCTTTGAAAAATTATCATTGCCACCGCTTTTTAGTGGAGGAGCATTTTCTATTGCAGAAATGATGTTAATTTGGATCCAAACAAAAATTGTATGATCATCCATTTCACTTCTCATGCTACTTTGGTAATAGATTTTTTTTTTTTGGGATTATGAATTCTTAAATGACTTACCCCTGCTGCTTCTGATTTAACACTTAGTATAGATTCTAAAACTCTTCAAAATTGATGAGGATATGTGTTGCCAATGATCATGATAAGAGGATCTTCTTTCCTTGCAGTTTTAATATGGCCTCTTCTCCCAATTTTTCTATTTTACGAGCCATCCTGACAGTGACTCTCATGCTGGCTGGAGCCATAGTCCTGTTTTTAATGCACTATACCTCACTTTCATCTCCCAAATGGCATCCTCTCCCGGCTTATTCAAGGCGGCCAAACGGCACTGCAGAGACACAACAGACTGTCAAGCCTATCGTGCTGCTGTGGTTCTGGCCTGAAAACAAAAGTTTTGATTTTCAAGACTGTAAGAAGCTTTTCGACATTGACAGCTGCCACCTCACAGATGATAGGTCTTTGTACTCCAGGGCTGAGGCAGTTGTGATATTTCACAGAGCTATCCATGATGACCTCTCCAACCTTCCCACCTCACCAAGACCCCGATTTCAAAGGTGGATCTGGTTTAACATGGACTCACCCACCAACACACACAGGATAGCAGGCCTTCAAGGCCTTTTTAATTTAACCTTGAGCTACAGGCAGGATGCAGACATCCACGTTCGCTGGAAACTGACTGTCAAAAAGAAACCAGCTGAGCATTTTGTGCTACCAAGGAAACAACGATTGCTTTGTTGGATTGTGGATAAGAGTGACCTCAGCGCGACATCAGTGGAGAGATACAGCTATTACATAGAGCTTGTAAAATACATAAAGGTGCATGTCTTTTCCAGCTCCTCTGCGGAGAGCTTGAAGGGTGAAAACTATTTCCGGACTATTAGCAGCTGCAAATTCTTCCTTTCCTTTGAGAATTCAATTCACAGAGATTACATTACAGAAACATTCAATGGTCCTCTCACAGCTGGCACTGTGCCGATAGTTTTGGGCCCACCGAGAAACAACTACGAGGACTTTGCCCCAGGTACTTCCTTCATACATGTAAATGACTTTCCTGATGCTATGACACTGGCTGATTTCCTCCTCAGGCTGGATGAGGATGATGAGGCTTATATAAGATACTTTAGCTGGCGGCAATTCTATACTGTCAGACGTCATCTTACGGAGGAGAATCATGAGTTTGCACATGCGATCTGTCAGGCCTGTCATCATGTGGGCATGAACAAGGAGTACAGAGTTGTACCTGATCTGTACAAGTGGTTCTTACTGTGACACTTTCATGTATGTACCGTACCTCTGTGATAATCATGCTACAAGGAAGTACTCATTGTTGTATTGTCTATAGAAAATAAAACAAGTTTTGCCTCAACACAGATGAAATTGTACATTTGATCAAACATTATGGGCAACCATATCATCATTGTCCTGTAAAACCCACATATCTCCAAACCTGTGCATGATCAAAGAAAACAGCCTTGTTTTTAGTTTTGTGACAACATTTTTCAGGTTCTGCATGGTTCATGTAGCTTTAAAAGGAGAATTTTTCTTAATCTATAAAGCAACACATAATCCTTCAGTTTACGTTAAAAAAAACAAACAAACTAATCACAAAATATAGGGATACATGGTCAGCGATAATCAGGTTTTTGAATAAAGAGATTATATTTTTGCACATGTAAACATCTTATCCTTAGTCAGACTAGTGCGGACTAGAGAGACCAATACATAAGAACTGATGAAGCCGCTTGGATAAGAGGCGAAACGTCTTCCACAGACAAATACAAGTCCAGTTGCTTTCGATTTAATTTGAGAGAGAGATAACTACGACCTGGATGAATGAGAACATTCACAGACATCTTATCCTGGTATCAGGAACGTGGATGTGCTACCTGCAGTGCCTGGATAAAAACCATTACACTGTGGCATGTAAACACCTCACACAGGTTTCTCAACACTCTCTGTTGGCACAGAACATGTAGCGCCTGAGTGGTGGCTCAGTAGTGGCTAAGACCCAAAACTGGGATACTGATGCGCATGTAAACACACTCAATGATGAATGTTACTTTTGTTAATCAGCAACAGAAATACTGTAAATATTCAACTATCTTGTGATGTCATATGAATGCTTTGCAACTTGTGACTAAAGTCTGCACACATTTTTACTCATGTGTACAAAGAAGAGATGATGAGCAGGAAGCTATGTAGTTGTCAGGACAGCTATAGGACAGTGGTCCATCTATTTCCACAGGGAGCAGAAAAAAGACAAGTTAAGTCTTTAGAGTACTCCTCCCTCATCTCTAACGACTCATGTTTCAAGCTTGAGGTTTTTAAAGTGAAATGTGTTGAAAGAGAAAAAACTTCCAACTGTTCCTAAATCACTGTGTGAGCAACTTCAATAAGAACGAATGAGTGCATCGCCTAGTGTCTGGATCTCATACTACTTACGTGCTTTATTTTGGCTACAGTTGAAGGAGTAGAGAAAGAAATAACTCTTCGATCAGGAGCCAACAGCATTTCTGGGGAAAGTAGACAAGATTTTAAGTAAATTAACAAACAATTCATGTGGCCAGTAGAAGGGTAGAGAATGAAAACTTCAAGGCAAACTCTTCACCTTGAGAGTGGACGCACACACTCAAGACTTTGACCAAAGTCAGTCTTCAGTCTATCTCATACTGTACAAATGTGATCCCAGTTTTGTCTCATTTGGTGTCTTTTGCACACAAGTCAGAGTGAGTGTGTAAATAAATCATCTAGATTAAAATTAAAATGGCACTGAAAATAAAACATTGTCCCTCCATGAGCTGAAGGAATCAAAAATCAGTGCATATAATTAATCAAACAATCATAACAATCTTTTACTTCAGTAAAAACAATTTAATAATATAAACTTCAATTCAAATAAAAGCCCTGTATTCAAACTCTAGTAAAAGTATTATCATCTAAATGGAGTTGTATTGAAGTACAAATACCAGTTCTGCATTAATGTCCCCCGCTACTGATATATTATTATATTTTACATTATTAGATTGTTAATACTAATGCATCGGTATATAAGCAGCATTTTACTTTACATTGTTTTAAGATAAGTTTTCCCTGCACTACATCCTCATCTTGAAGCTGCTGTTTATTAGGGTTTTCTTAATGTAGATATTGACAGGCTCTCACTGTGTGACAGGGCCCTCTTGTGGTGCACCACTGTAAACAGATAAACAGTAATTAAAGGTGAAATAGGACAAAAATATTCTGGGTCTCACAGTCTGGTCTTGTTTCAGTGCTGATAGATGAAAAAAGGTTTGAGAAGAAAACTGGAACAGGGAGAGGTGGAGGTGCATTTTTGCCTCAGATTAAGTTTTGAAGTAGTTTTTCTGACTTTTACAGTTACAGGTTAAAGGTCAGCGTGTAGAGATTAACACTCTTTAATTTATTAGTTTATACCTGGTTACATGATCATACATCACATGTTATCGAGTGCATGTTTCAAGGTCTCCGGTGTCTGTAGTGGAGCTGAATCAGGTTGGCTCACACTCTGCTTACTAAGTCATTCATCTGTCCGTCCATTAGTGTTTAAATGTACAACCTCCTTACAGAGGATGGAGAGAGAGAGGTCCAATTTCACTGTGACTGAAGGAAAAAGAGGCCACTGACTCTGCACTGGGACTCTCACACACACTCTTCGAATGTACTTGCATTTGTGCATCTTTGTGTTAATGTGAGTGTGTGTTTACTTTGTGGTCGCTGCTGTGAAGTGTTTAATAGTTAATAAGAGCCTTGTTTATTTGGCAGGGCTGCTGCCCACACAGCAGATGATGCTGAAATGCTGAGAGATACAACTTAGGAAATACAGGAAATAGTTTGGATATTTTGTCAACACAAAATGCAGCATATGGCAACCAACACTCATTCTTTGAGAATTTGGAACAACTTAGAGCATTTTGGTGTTGTTTCTAAAACTGTGTATCTATCCCTGGTGTTAACATTTTAACAGAATGGAAGAGGACTTTTTCCAACGCATCATAATTTAAAATCACATATGGCGCGCCAATTGTAAAGTGGCATATGCTGAAATTAACCACAACGTTTTGTCACATTCAGCTCCGAACAATGTAAAAAAAAACCTGAATTATATATGAAGTTCAAAAATATTCTAGATATCTAGATATAAAATCCAAGGTGTTGAGCAGGTGGTTTGCAGGAAGACCTGCAACAGGAAGAGAGAAAGGAGGAAGTGCAAAACTATGAGAGAGAGAGAGAGAGAACGAGAGAGAGAGGACATGAAGTAGAAGGAGGGGGAGATAAGGGAGAAGAAAGAGAGAGAGGCACACAGCCTGGGCGCTCATGTGTTTGAGGGAACAAACAATCAGTAAGAATGATTCAATGATTTTCAGAAAGTTTACAGCAATCTCGTTGGCAGGACAACATGGACTCAATATACTGGGTTTAATTGATTTATTGAGACTGAGACCAACCCGTGAAACGGTGGTAGAATGGTAACAGGTACAACGCCTGAAGTTGTGAAAGAATAAGGAGCTAACTGAAAGTTCAGGCATAAAGATGAATGTTAAGTTTGGATTTGAAAGCCTCAGATAGTCTGATGTCAGCAGAGAGGTTTTTCC
The DNA here is from genome assembly GCF_002260705.1 of Seriola dumerili. Classification (NCBI taxonomy): domain Eukaryota; kingdom Metazoa; phylum Chordata; class Actinopteri; order Carangiformes; family Carangidae; genus Seriola; species Seriola dumerili. The sequence continues at coordinate 3,984,312 of NW_019174365.1, read as the reverse complement.
TCTGCTGCCAGCAGATGCCTTTTTAACTCTGGGGACAGACAGGAGCCCTAATTTCTGGGAACAGAGAGCCTGAGATGGAACATAAGGTTTAAGGAGATCAGACAGGTATGAATGAGCGAGCCCATTTAGAACTTGGTGCATCATTAAAAGCACCTTAAAGGGATAGTTCGGGTTATTTGACGTGGGGTTGTGAGAGGTAGTCATGCATAATCTGTGTATTACCTGCAGTACATTCAGATCAGCGCACTGCCAGTTAGGAGAGGCGGTGGGGAACACAGTACACTAGCAGAGCTTAGTGTTGCTGTGGGTGGGACCAGCAGAAAAAACTGTTTTAGACACTTTTAAAAGACACCCACTGAAACAATCCAATATCTGTTTCAATGTATGCTTCATACAGAATATTTTCAGCGCGTAATCTTCTCACCAAATGAGCACTTTCCTTTTGTACTACATTTTTCTCAAACGCTGAACTACTGTGTTCCTACACACAAGCACAGCTACAGCGCGCACTGTATTACGCCGCAGCAGCAGGTCAGCTGAGTGAATCAGAAAAAGCTAAACTTCACTTTGTTTTGATAGGAAGATAAAGCACTGAGAATATTCTACATGAAGTGTACATTTAAACGGATATTGGAATGTTTCGGTAGCCATCTTTTAAAAGTGTCTAAAACAAGTTTTTTCTGATGGCCCCATTTACAGCCTCACATAGCTCTGCCTCTGTGCCGGTGCTCCTGACTGCCTCTCGTGGCTGGCAGTGCATTGATCCAAATGTACTGCAGGTAACACACTGACTATGCAAGACTACCTTACACAACCCCATGTCAAATTACCCACACTATCCCTTTAAAGTAATCTGACATAGCGAGCCAATGAAGGGAAGCTAAAATTGGTGTAATATGGAGAAATTTTCTGGGTGTAGGTCAAATTCTTTCTGCTGCATTCAGAACCAATTGAAGACTTTTGATATGAGCACATGGCAGGCGAGAAAACAAAATGTTGATAATCAAGTCTTGATGAAACAATGGCATGAATTAAGATTTCAAGGCGAGGGTAGGATGAAATGTCACACCCAGATTCTTGGCTGGCAGATATGGGAAATAACACAGTTGTAGACAGTTACTGTTACTTGATGAAGTAAGGGCCAATGACCAGCATCTCAGTTTTATCTGCAGAAAATTTCAAGAGATTCAGCTTTTCACAGCAGGCAAATAGACCTCTAACTTCATAATTTGATAAGAGTCATCAGCCCTTATAGGCAATTACAATTCAGTATCATCAGCATAATGGTGAATTAAAGCCATCACTGCAAATTATTTGGCCAAGAGGTAAAATATAAAGACAAATAAGCAGAGGACCAAGAACAGAGCCCTGAGGCACTCCATATTTCACATCAGAATATTTTGATAAAGTATTATCACTATCAAATAAATGAAAAATAAATAAATAGTATTTATTTCTAGAGGTATTTTACCTTGCTGATAGTTTTTTTTTTATTGTTTGTCAAATGTTTTCTGGGGATTAATCAGAATGATGACAAACTGTTTGTCAAAAAAGACATTTTCGTTTTTAAATGTAACTTTTCAGCGCTGTAAATAGCACAAATAAAATTCCATCACTTCCATTGTATTGTGTCACTCAGCTTCCACAAGAGGTATGTAAGAAAAAATGTTGTCTGTTGGATAATGCCACTTCATTTGTGAATGACTAAGTTATGAAATTGAAAAGCTGGATGGTTGAAGGATGGCTCCATCACTGTGGAAGTGATTGCTGGCATGATGATAAACACAATGGAATAATTAAATGAAATAATAATAATTCTATTAAACTCACAATGATTCATGAAAGTGGGCATGTTCAATTTAATCACACAACAGTGTTCATTAGCATTACCTTCTGGCAGCAATTAAGTTTACAAAGACTAGAGAATACCTCATACTAATTCCTTCCAGGGATAGCTTGATATTATATATATTAGATCCACACAGATTTTATTTATTAAAGATATTGTGTCACATTTAAGTGTAATCTACAGGTTCACAATACAAACCTGAGTCACCTACTTCCTGAAATTACCTGACACTACATCTGTGAATGAGAGCAATGACTCATAAGGTCCTAGCTGGCTTGATTACTTCTGAAGTGATACAGAATAAAAATTGCAGTGGCAGATAATGATCTAATTTGGTTTTCAGCATCATTAAGTTTGAATAATTACATTTACATTTCTGTCTGGTGAGGTATGGGAAAGGGAGAAAGGGGAGCAAAAGCCAGAAATTATGTCAATGTGTGGTCTCATTTGTAATAATTGAGGCTAAAGCAAGAACATGAATGAAAACCCAGACCTCTAGAGATCGACATACTGTCATTTCCGCCAGTCAGTTAGTCTTTCTAATGAACTTAACACAATCCTGCCCTGGCTCATAAAAGGTGCATGTGCAGTTGCTGGGAGTTTTATTTAGGAATAATATTAACAAGCAAATTTTCTGTTTGGCACTTTATTAAAGTAATTTTGAGAATATGTTCTCATATTTTTAGTGCATTGTAAACATACTATTATCCTTTTATCATGTGGTATTCCATTTCCATCTTATCATCTATTGCATTGTATCATTTTTAAATTGCAAATATCTAAAGACACATCCGATTTTGTAATTCTTTTATAACTTGTCTTAAGTGTTTTTCTGCACTTTGAATTGTCTTTTTGTTGAAGGGTGCTGTTCAATTGCTGTCAGTAGGCTAACTCTATTCAACTGATCCAGAGTAGGTCCATCTAATTCCAGCAGGAAGGGATTGGCGGTGTCAGCTGCCCTGAATGATTATTTATGCTCTCATTTTATACTTTGCTTATAGAGTTTGAATCTGGAGCGGAGACTGCGACTTCTGATCTCAGTAATTATAAAATCTTGGCTACTGCCCTGGATGATACGAGTGTGAGCGTGTGCGCTTGTGCGCGTATTCGTGCAGCGTGTGTGTGTGTGTGTGTGTGTGATTGCAGTGGTGCTTAAGTACCTTAAGCAGCGCCAGGCAGCACACACGCGCTTCTTCAAGCGGATGAACTTCACCGGAGCGCTCTCTTTACAAACAACAACCAGACGCAGAGACAGCAATTTCTCAGCAATTTGAATACTTTGCTCACCTCTAACATTTCCACACTACTTGGATCTACTTGTTCGGACAGCCATTATTTTCCAGCCGGGCATGAAGAAATAGAGCCGCGCCGCCCTCGGCCCACCGGGAAGCGGACTCCTCTCTCTCACCCCCGGTCCGCCTCCTGCCGCCTCCTCCTGCTGGAGCTGGAGAGATGCCCGGGGCAGGATGTGCTCCAGCCGCAAGATCCTGTGGAGCCTGCTCCTGCTGTCCTTGGTGGAGGTGGGCCTGGGTGTGGCGAGCATCGTCCTGGGAGCCGTGGGCATCAGCTGGGTCCGGGGCGAGCACAAGCCGCAGCAGGGCGATGCGTCCCCGGTCTGGAGCGGACTCTGTGTACGTCCTAGGAACAACTCTTACCCTTGATTTTTACCTTGTTTACTTCCACTTCCAGGATAAGTAGCTCCAGGGATGTAGACTAAACTCTTTTTACGTATCCACCTTTGTAAGAAATGCTTTTGAGATACATTCAGTGTAGCTATATCATCTCTGTAAGTATTCATATACACGACTGACGAGTAATAATGTTTGATTGAATGAAATAACACTTCAAATCTGACTAAAAATCACCTTTTTAATTAAAAAAAAAGTTATTTCATCTTTTTATTTAAGGGCTTTTCCATGATGCCAGACTTGCAAACAGCTTTTGGTTTGATTGGGGTATTACATTGATTTTTGTTTATGACGGTGGCTGTTTATCTAATATTAACCATTCAGGCTCTCCCCCTTTTTTCTTAACAGTATTAATACCCTGGCTGTAGTAAAGAGTCAATATTTTGGCTGTGTTTGTCCATTAGATGTTTGAGATACACTCAGAGTTACTTGGCCCACTAGATGCCTCGGTGCTGGAGCTAAAGATTGGTTTCATTAATTCATGCTTGAATTGTTGCTCAGTGCTTAGGAGGGTCAAAGCTTTTACACACAATCATCCTCTCCCTCTACTGCATATGTCTCCTCGTGTTACAGCGCTGCTCTCAGCCTCATTGTCTTGATTTTGCTGCTGCAGTGAAAAGATGAGTTTCTGACATTTTTGGCAGCCATAATTAACCTCTAATCAGATACTTTACTATGACTGCTACTCCAGCTGGGGAAACACAGTCTGTGTTTCACTGGCTGTGGCTAAGAATAACTAAGTGCCTGGAGCTCAAGCAATATGAGTCATAATATCTGTATCAGATTTTTTTTTTGCAAAGTTTGGCATATCTAAAAGACTAAAGTGTGTGTACATATGTGGGTGTGCAGGAACCAGAGTGGGGGAGACAGCTATTAGTGATGTGACACATACCGTGTACAGTACATTTGAGTGTGCTCCCACAGTGCTGTGTGTGAAGTTGCTGCAAAGCTGTTATGCAATGTGATGCCTGTGTGTTCAACCTCACAGCTGTTGAGCGCTGTCTGCTGAGTCAGCTGTCCGTGTCTCGTGATTACCCAGAGGTTTAGATCTCCTGTCAGGACCTGAGAGTCTTTACGACTCATTGACCACTGTCCCCAAAGTGAATCGAATAATCGTTTTTATTAGTGCCCTGCTGGAAGAAAAGTGATTGTCATTAGTTTTTGTTAACTTGCAGTGCATTTCCATGACTTTGGCCTATGTTATGAAGGAATTTCTTCAAACATGAGAATTTCTTAGTAGTTATTTTAATTTTGTGACAAGTAAAAATGAATTTGAGTGTCTAATTTCTAAAATCTAAATCCAAAAGACCTAATCATCTTTTAAATAAATAAATTCTTGTGACGAATTATATCTTCAGAAGCCACAAATGTAAATGAAAGGATCACGAAATTTTTTTATACATGTCTGTGAGTGCTTACTTATTTACTTACTTAAAGTTAAACTGAGAACTCGAATACCCATTCAAACTGTTTCATGTCTTGACAAATGAAGAAGAGAAAGTAGCTTGACAAAAAAATCTTAACTTAAAATGTCAACTTACTGATGAAGGCCACAAGACGGGGCTGAAAGCTCCAGAAGAAATCTGGAAGTAAGTTGACCTTGTGTAAATCTTACAAAAATCAAAGGTCAAGAATAAACCTTCAGGCTTAAGTGAAAGTATTTTGATTTATAAGATGCTTCCAAGTGTCCATTAATGACTCTTGAACTACTGCAGGCAGTGTAACTGATACTGTGATTGGAAATGTGAGGAAGCCAAAGAGTGACATCACACCAGTGTTGTAGTTGAGTCACTAAACCTCGAGGCAGAGTCAAGTCTTTTCGAGTCTGAGTCGAGCCCCCATTACCTGGGTCCCAGTCCGAGTCATCAAGGTTGAGTCTGAGTCGAGTTCCAAGATGGGCTCCAGTGCAAGAGTCAAAGAGCTGACATAAAAAAAAAGAAAGAAAAAAAGGTCTACATTACACCCAAACAACGTAGCTGTCATGTGACATGTGAAAAATGTGACACAATAGCCAAACAAATGCACTTACGAACATGCGCAGGCACTAAAACTAAGAACAAAACTTCCAGGTTCGGACTCGAGTTGGACTCAAGTCCGAGTCCTGGACTACAACACTGCATCATGCACACGAACACACACACACACACACACACACACACACACACACACACACACACACACACACACACACACACACACACACACACACACACACACACAGAGCTGTTCCAGTTCAGTCGGAATCACTGACATCCAGGACAATATGGCTTCCTGCTAGGAGCCCACAATGACACTCTATTTTTAGAGGGAGAAAACTGCATCTGAGTGACTGAGTGTAAAGAATACATTCACCCTTTCTGTAGTCAAGACAGGGAGGAGAAGGTGATAAAATTATTTCAAGTTACATATCACTTAACTGGTAATTTTCTCAAACTAACTAGAACTTTTGGAACCGTTCATTTATTCATTTGTTGTTGTTTCTCTATTTCCAGTTTCTGGTCTGTGGGATGTGTGGAGTGCTGTGTGCACGAAAGAGGACAGGTCTTATTGTAAGTACTCGTATATATTTAGTTGTTTTGTTTACCTAAGACCCAGCACCCTCTTTTGTTGTCCTTTCCTCTTCTTCTATTACACTGTGGTTGCGCTCTATAAACAGCATATTCCTGCATGAGGGAGTGTTTCAAAGGAATAGGTTGATATTTTGGGAGATATGGTTAATTGCTTTCTTGGTGAGAGTTAGACAAGAAAATTGAAACCGCTCTCATATCCGTTCAGTAAAAATAAAGCTACAGCCAGGAGATATTTAGCTTAGCTTAGTATAAGGGCTGGAAACAGAGGGAAGCGGATAGTCTGGCTCCGTCCGAAAGTAACAAAATCCATCTACCAGCACCTGTAAAATTCACAGATAAAATATTATATCTTGTTTGTTTAGTCTGTTCAAAAGCCAACAATTCACTTTGCTAGACCAGTTGTCAGGCAACTTGTGGAGACTCCACATAAATCCTCTGTAAAACAGTTTAGAATGTGATTGGTCGGCTAGAAGGTGGTGCTGGTAGGTGAATTTTGTTACCTTTTGATGGAACCGGGCTAGCAGTTTCCAGTCTTTGTGCTAAGCTAAACTAACTATGTGTTGACTGTAGATTAATTTTAACAAACAGATATGAGAGTGGTGTCAATCTTCCCGTTTCACTAGTGGCAAAAAAACAAAATAAGCATATTTCCCAAAACAACAAAAAATTCCCCAAAATTTCTTGCTTTAGAAAAACAGCCAGTCTCACGAGTAACACTTCAAGTTTGGAGAATATTAGACATTGTTTTGTCTCTCTGCCTACGCATCTTCTTCTCAGTTTTTTTGCTTGAATCTTCAGCTCTTGTGTGACTGTGTTAACCTCAAACAAAACCTGCCAAGATTAAGTAAGAGTCTCACTGACTGATGAGTTTCAAGGCCGATTCGACTGTGTTCTGTGTTCATTGTCCTCTGTATCAGATTTCATGATGTCGAAGCAAACTGCCAATGTAATTCAGAGTACATTTTTGGAGATGATGAGCATTAGGTGAAACAAACGAGCCCGTGAGAGATACTGAAGATGAAGCCCAAATAATTATTCATTGTTATGTACTGAAAAGCTTTGGGCTATGATACTGATACTGATAATATTTATTGAAACCACTAGAAAATATAATGTGTTGTCACCCATCAGCCATTAAATATTAATCCACACACATGGGCTCTGAAGTGTATAGACTGTATATCCATAAGGATGCATACTGGAGGATGCAGCATGTCATTGATAACACACACAAAGTTTGCATAATCTACCCCTGGAAGTTTACAAGTAAAAACTAACCAATCATGTCAGTCACCCAAAGGTGTGTGTATGTGTATGTGTGTGTGTGTGTGTTGTCCTTTGAGCTTGTGCATAGTGCTCTGAAAGAGACATCTGAGGAAACCAGAGGAGACAAGCAGTCACCTCTCCTCTTCTCTTTCTGTCGCTCTCTCCATCTTTGTTGCTCAGTGATCGCCTCCCAGTCTCTCAGCACCTCAGAGTCCTTGTGTCTCTCTCCGACTGTCTCTGTCTCCTGTGGGGACGGCACCAATGATGGATTAGTGTCAGCACAGTCTGCTGTAACAGAGACATCCCTCAACCTTTCTCTCCCATATGCATCACCCTATCCCTTCCCCGCCTATTGTCTTTGTCGGCATCTTTCTCCTCATGCCTTTCCCGTTTTTTCATCACTCTCATCCGTCTCTCCATACCTTCTCTGTTCAATCTCATTCTCTCAGTAGCTTTGACGCTCTGACTCACTCCATCTTCCTCTCCTCATCTCCTTCCATCCCCTCCCTTCTTGTCTGCCTGTGGGGTGATGATTGCATTAGGTTGGTTTGGCTCCGGACTCCTGCCAGCCGCTTTCCACACTTCACCGGATAATGACTGAAATTGGAGATGCCCTTTTCCATGCAGTTAAAGGCACTAAAGGCATCTGTACTGGGAGCAATGAAAGAGAACCTGCACTCCAGACACAATATGTGCATACACAATGAATGGAGAGTAGAACTGTATCGATGGATTTTATTATTCTGATTGCAAAGTAAAGGAACTGCAATCATTTTCCCATCAGATCCTGCTGGAAAAACAATCAGATTCTCATACTGGGTTTGAGATTTCCAGATAATGATAATAATAAGAAAGTTATCCCTAAAATGTGATTGATTAAATACTGAAAGTAATATCTCAAAACGTTAATGAGACACATACACAAGCACAAATACAGCAAGTGAGTAATGCAAGCGTTATTTAGAAGCTGTGCAATATTTCTGGAAGAGACAGTGTGCTTTCAGAGCAATCCAATTTTCTAATAGGAAATGAGATTTATTTTGACTGATACACATTACTCATCACAGCAGCCGTCATCCAAAACAGCAGAATGATGGAGATGGAAGCTTAATGGTAGTTTGTATATCTCCCATCTCATCACATTTTGTCAGTTTGTTTACAGTTTTGTTGATAGGATATCAATTCTGCCGTTTGCATTACCATAAACCATTCTCTCTGTGTCCCCCAGATGATCCTGTTTTCAGCGTGCTGTATCTGTGGTCTGATCGGTGGCATCCTCAACTTCCAGTTTGTTCGGGCGCTGAACAAACGACCAGACTCGATGCACTCGATCCACCTGGCTGCCATGACTCTGGCCTGTCTGGGTAAACAAACACAATTACATAACACAACGACACTATGGTGCACTGCAAGACAGCATGACAAAAAGTTCATATTTATGAGTGTGACATGTGTACGCTATCAAAATGTCTTGTCCAGGGATCTCATCATGTACGTTATCTACGTGGCTGACCTGTCGCCTGGCCAGTTCTGAGCAGCAGAGGATGTTCCTGGAGAGGGAACACTCGTTGCACCACTCACACGAGATGACTGAGAAGGTGGGAGAACATGGCAGCAACAATGGCCTGTAGCTCCAACGTACTGCATGTTCAGTGTTGCATGAACATTGCATGTTAAGTTATCAAGTGTGCTTGTATGTCCCCCTAACAGGAGATCCTGGACAACTCCAGTAACGGCATTCCTCAAATCTCCTACAATGGACACAGTACAGCATCACCATGATGATGTATCACCAAAGGCAAATTGCACACACTGAAATAGAAACCTTGGCAATGAATCGAATGCTGTCAAAAGACAAATGTAGCATGTACTTCCTTCTACATATCCTGCGACATACACAGTACACTATACTCTGAGTGCAGGGTGTGAATCCAAGTGTCTCGCCTTGGAGCCCTATTGAGTGAGAAAGACATTTTGACAGCAGAAGGGAGACGTTTGTGCGTCTGAATAATTATGCAAACATGGGTTCAAACCCCCTCTGTTCAACTGAAACCAAAGCCAGGATGGTGGGCTGCCGTTTGGGTGACAATTCAGGTGACAAACATCTGCGTGACATCATCTGACCTTTAAGCTAATGAGCAGGAAGGATAGATTTTATCCAATCAGATGCCTCAAAGTGATGAGCACAAATCAAGCATACAGCTGATTCACTTGTGTGGAAGAGCTACTGCTATTTCAGTCCCAATGTCCTCATGCTCTCTCTTTCTCTGTGTCTTGTTATGGAATGCAAATGTTGAGATAGCCTACAGTAAACTGTATATATCATCTGATAATGGAATGCTTTGACATGAAAATACAGTGATGCCTAATGTACTGTAATCTATATCCATGCTTGTATATCAGGAATCTAGTCGTATCTATAAATAAGACATATTTTTATAAATGCTTCTTATAAAAGGGAATTCAAATAAAGTCTGAGTGATGGTTTATCTAGCACTGATTATTTCATTGGAATCTTGTGCGATTTTTTTTTTATATTTGATGGTTTAATTTACAAACACAAAGAGCAACAAGATTAGTTTTGTGTTATTAGATTAGGTTCACCTAACTTAAAGGTATATACAGTAAGCATATGTGTGTGTTCTTTCGGAAAATAAAGTTGTTATAAAAGTAAAAGTTATTCCTCATTAAGGGCAGTTTTTAAGCAGGTCTCAGAATTCCTATCACGGAATGACCTCCTTTATCCAAATCAGTCAGGCTTTAAGAGTGGCCACTCCACTGAAACAGCTCGGTTGTCTATGACAGCAGCCCTAAGGGCAGTTAGAGCTGCAGCTCAGTCCTTAGTTCTTATCTTGCTGGACCTTTCAGTAGCCTTTAATAGAGTGAACCACCGCATCCTGCTATCTATACCCTCAGACATGAGCATCTCAGGCAAATAACTTTCTTAGTTTGAATCCCATCTCATCTGAGTGTCACCTCAGTGTGTCATGGCAAGGGCAAATGTCCTTATCCCATTCCCTCTCCACTGGAGTGCCCCAAGGATTGGTACTGGGACCCTTCCTCTTTGCAATATACACCACCTCCTTGGATTAAGTTATCCGCTTGCTTGGCTTCTCTTATCACTGCTATGCAGATGACACCCAACTATACCTATCGTTCCACCAGACAGCCCCACAGTCTCTGCGTGGATCTCGGCATATCACGTTGGATAAAGGAACGCCACCTTAAATCAAACCACTTGAAGACTGAACTCCTTGTCAAAATTGCCTCCTCATCCTTTACCCCACCCAAGGTTGCAATAAACCTGGGTGTCATGATGCTGCCATTCCTGTGTTTCACAGTTGGGACGGTGTTCTTTGTCTTTGGTTCCTCACCCTTTTTCGTCCAAACATAGCAATGGTCATTATGGTCAAACAGATATATTTTTGTTTAATCAGACCACAGGACCTTTCTCCAGAAAGTAAGATCTTTGTCCCCATGTGGAGTTGCAAACTGTAGTCTGACTTATATATGGCGGTTTTGGAGCAGGGGCTTCTTCTTTGCTGATCAGCCTTGCAGGTTATGTCAATATAGAAGTCGTTCTACTGTGGATATAGATACTTTTGTACCTGATTCCTCCAGCATCTTCAAAGGGTCCTTTACGGTTGTTTTAGGATTGATTTGAACTTTTTGCAACAAAGTAAGTTCATCTCTTCCTTCCAGAGTGGCATGACACCTTCAAAACTTTTAAGATGAGTATCTCAAAACCGCTCAGAACACAGACAGAAGCTTATAATTCCAAGGGGACGAAACTGTGAAAATGTACCTTGGTCCCTCTGCTATCAATATACCTTTATCTTCAGTCTCCGCTATTAAATCTAAGCCAGTTAATTAAAGACTCACTGTTGGCAAGTCATAGAGGTGTAACACTATTATAATTGTAAGTAGGAGTGATTAGTTTGAAAAATGTGTCTGACTTTGAAACTGACTCTTGTCCTACAATAATAATCAGAAACTAGCTGATCAGTTAGATAAATACATCTGCAATTAGAACTAACAGTAATCATAGCAACTTCACTCAATTTGGAGATATTGCATCTTGAATAAAGATCCCCACTGACAGCATGCCAGCATTTCCCAGCCCTCTGTAAGAAAGGTAAACGTTCAATAATCCCACATATATTATGTCTCTATCTCCCCTAAGTAAAATCAAAACACCTGAACTGAGCCTGTAGCAAACACAACCTTATAAGCATACATCAGCTGGTTCAGGCTTTCTGCGCGTGTGTGCATGTAGAGGTTTTTAACTGATCAATAATTAATTGACTTGCTACTACAAAACAAAAGCAGTAAAAATAACTACTACAGGATACAGGATCATTGAGCTGTGTGTTACTGTAAGCTGTACAGTTTCAGGGGTGTCTTTACATTTGGAGTTCATGTTTTCATTCCCAGTATTCTTAAAGCAGCTGAAACATTTTGGCTAAAGCAGGAAATAGAAGAACTGATGACACATCAGATTCACATAAAACCTAGTTATTTGAACACATGGGCTCGCCCATGTTTTATGACTCTGTAGCCATATGTACTATATGTGCACTATAATCAAGTAATGATCATGTTAGAGCTATTTGCTGATGAAAGCGTCCGTATGAGTTGTAGCCCTGACCTCAATACAACAGACAGAATCCGCAGTGCTTACATGCATGCAGTTATTCTATAATTAAACACACGTGCAATGCATGTAGTCAGTCATACTTAAACGGTCTGCTTTTGAAATTCGCCAGATGTTGCACTAGACCACCAATATCTCAGACCAAAACAAATGTTTTGGCAGCCACACCTCCAGCCTCCCTTCGACCACAACTACCCCCGCCTTTCATGTCCTCAGCAAGGTGTTACAAAGCCCAGTGAAGGCAGCCACTAAACACACAACAAGAAGCACAACTGAATAAAGTAGCAAACGTAACGTTTGCCAAACAAACTCATTATATTAGTTACAGCAAGTGAGTTAACACAACTCACTCTAGCCTCCAGCCTGCCCTAAAAATTTAGCACTGCTCAGACGGCATATTATAACCACTTGTCTTGTAAACACAACAATGGCCGAAGCTCAGCGGCAGACAAAAAAAAACAAATAGCCCCTTAAAGTGCTGAGAAAAAATGGAAATTTGAACATCCATGATAAGCAGGCAAACTCAACACTATGTGATATGATCAAAGGCGCCAGAACAGCTACTAAATGTCCTGGATTTGCTCAGATTGTTTTCTCAACAACATATTCACAATGGTGACACCATTGGTTTAGCATAATATAATATGTGAATATTTTAGTGAGTTGACTTTTTCATTACTCTTTACACAGTCAGTAAGGCTACAACTGTCAACTGTTGAATCTACAGTCACAACCTAACACAACACAAAATTAATGTAAATCTTAATCTTAAATTACATGTGTAAAAGGTGTCATTGTATAACTGGCGGGTGAAGGTTCAAGCATAAATTTTAGGTGCTGTGACGTAGTTTGTGAAATGTGCATGCCTCTGATGGACAGCAGTTTTTTGAGCAACTTAAACAAAGGCAACAAGTTACACTGGTGGTATTTACATCTGCATTTTTATAGCATGCAATGAAAACTGGATTGAGACAGATTAGCAGCAGGACAGTGAGAATCTTTCATCGAGGTACTTTGCCTCTGTCTCCATTGAATGTAAAAAGGTCAAACGGACAGATATGGACGGGAAAAGGACAGCTCTCTTGTCTCTCATTGATGCCAATAGAATGATTTTCTATGGTCAAAGTTTGTCTTTGTTATGCAGTCCATCCATAATTCAAATCCTCTGATTGGATTGTTGTCTGGGTCAAGACACATCGAGGCATCTGTAACGAGGTAGAAGACACACAGAGAAGAAGCAGAGGGTGATAGATGTAAAAGGTGTGTGTCAGATTCTATTTCAGGTTTTGCTGTTAAAGGGATGTATGGATATTTAGCAACAACAGAACAGGAAGAGCTGCCTATAGAGCACTTACATAAATGACAATGATGAACTTGTGGGTTCAGATGCAAAAATAAGAAAAGCATCAAGCCCATTCATTCCTACTGAAAATGTAAATGTTTATAGAGGCTAAGTACTCTACTATAACAGCTGTAGTTTTTAGAAAAACATCATCCAAACAGGAGTAAAGAGTGTATTTGTTACAGGCTGTGTTTGGCTAATATGTGCTAGCTAATATTAATAAATGACAATGACCATATGATGGAACATATGCACTGACAATACTTAGTAATATCAGTTCATTATTGTTTTTGGTATTTTTATTGGATTTTTTGACAATGAACAGATATAGATGTATAGAGTATCACTGGAATACTTTCTTTAATATTTATAATTTATGATTTTCCACATTCCCAAAACAGTGAAGACACTGTCTTATAACGATCAAAGTTAAAAAGTATGAAATATGACATTTTAAGAGAGTGTTGGTGGACATGTTGGTGTCACAGGAACAAAACGTTGCTATATTTTCAGATGTAGTTTTTAAATACTACTGTAATGAAAAAAATCACTGACAAAATTATCTTAACACAAGATTCATTTAGTAGCTGTTCTGGAGGTTTCGATTGTATCACACAATCTTCCACAGCAGTGTCAGTGTTTATTAATGGCCCTTGTGTAGAGATCATTTTGTTTCCAAGGAGCATGTTTCACTTTGTCAGGAAGACTGATTAAAAAAATCCTCAATGAAAAATTGCATTAAGTCACTTCTGGCCAGCACAGACTTGGCGTTAGCTCTCCATCATGTCTGTGGAACATTTAGTTACATAAACTCCTGTTTTATAGCAGTGGCTTCAACAGAAAGTTGCTGTTGACTTGGCCCAACAGACTTTTATTAGTCTGGATGAGAGGCTTTTGGCCCGTTGCCTGAACTGTACAGTGGCTCCTGATCAATGGTGGACTTGATGACATACTGGATTTCTCTCTCCCTCTCTCTTTGCCTTTCAAATCATGGGACACCACACCTTTTACTGTTCTAACCCTGAACCCTTAACTATATATATTTGAAGGACTTAAAAATAAAAGTAATGTCTGGTCCTAAACTTGTCTTTGCCTAAATTGTTTGAGGTTTGATGGATGATAATTTAATGCCCTTTTGCCTTTTTCTTTTACAATTACTTAATGGCACCTGACTGGAGAATTAATGCTACCAGCTGTTTATGTCAATGCTCCCAACTCCTGATATTTGCATAACAGTGCTGGATTGAAACGGGCATTGTTTCACTTTTTCTTTTGCAGATCATCTGGACATTTCAACACAAATTTTGAAACCTGGCAAATATTTGGTGTCTTGCCTTTAATTAGATAAGAATATTGACACCCCTCTGTTTAATATGAAGCTACAGCCAGTGGACGGTTATCTTAGCTTAACACAGATATTTGAAACAGCTACCTTTTGCCTTTTACACTTTGGCTTTGTATAGAGTTGATTTGTGAGCTCCAGAGGTGCTAATAGACTAATTTTGTTTCCCTCAGACAGAGTCAGGCAAGCTGTTTCACAATACAAAGCAATTAGTAAGACATAGGTACATAGGAGAAAAAATTTTTGACTAATACTGAGGAATAATATTGAATGTCTAATTAAGTTTTATCCCTTCATAGAGAACAGTTTACTTGTTTGAGTTTTTGTTGTCTTCCAGCACAGCTTCTGTACAACTGAAGTAAAGACCTAGAAGAAAGCTGAAGTCTGTTGTGTTCATAAATGTGCAGATGGCAGAACAACATGGTCGTTTTCCGCCCATCTTTTAAATGTGGCTTTAAATAGAAATAAGTGAACAATAAGAGGAGAACAATACGCACCACAGTGTTATCAGTCTTCTTGAATAGGTGTACTTCTTTTCTGAACTTTAAGGGTGATGGCTGGGCTGAGCAGGAAAGACAGTATCTGTCGGCATGTCCTCATCCAGCTGACTACATGATGGAGACAAAGAGGGCAGTTCCAAAACATGTCAGGCTCAATCCATCAACGTCAACTCTCACACTTTCTTCTGATACTGAGAGAAGACTAGAGCTAGCTAGCTAGCTAGCTAGCTAGATAGATAGATAGATAGATAGATACTATCCTTTGTATTGGCCTAAGACGGTAGCAGAGTGGAGATGTAGAAGATATATACTTCTAACCAGCTAAGTGGATAAAGAGACTAGTTAGCAGGAGATGCGTGGAACTGTGGTATCACCCAGAGGCCCATTATAAGCTTCTCAGTGGTGCCATCCACTCTCAGTGTGGCTCTGAGTCATTAGGAGATATACGGCTGCTGGCCCATAATGAGTGTACCACTGGGCAAACGTCAATCTGTCATCGCTCCTGGGAGACCAGAGGCTGAGGGAGATCGAAGGCGTCGCAGGCCAATTGGAGATTACCTTTGTATCACAGATGCTTCAGTGTAGGTGTGACAGCATCAGGTTAGACGGTGACTGTGCTGTTACATTGTCTCCTAAAGGATTCAGGAACTACTGAGATACACTGATATGGGTGAGGAATAATTGAAGCGTTTTTCACTTTTTTAAGCATGTGTTCTGATGCTGGATCTTTATATCTTTCAGTCTGTTTGTAGATCACACCAATTTCCCTTGCTGTGCACTAGAGGGAAACTGAACACCCACTGTACTCCTACAGCACAATAGTGTGAGTAGTTAGATATCTGAAATCTTGTTGATAAAGTGAGATCTTTATGTGTACCAAAATAATCTCATCTTACTTTTCAGAGCTTTCAACGGGTCTCATGGTCCTCTTCAGCAACTATGAGATATAGCATATATAATCATATAAAGCATACAGAAAAAAGGAAAAAAAAATTCAGTACTTGGCACATTTCCACACATTTGTGTACATACATAGACACACATGCACAAAGACACACACAGTTTTGGGATGCAAAGTACAGCATGAACAGCAGTGTGCCACTTCAGTCAGTCAAGTGAGAGGACCATGTTACACACACATCATTAACTCACAGTATCAAATAGACACACACACACACACTCACCATCACAGTGAATGATTTTCAGGCATTATTAACTGTGTATCTGAGGTGCATTATCAATGCAGCACAAGAAAACACACATACACGCACGCACACACACGCTAAATATTTCCAAGAAGCCTGATTTTTGTGTATATGCGTGTGCGTGTGTGTGTGAGAGGGTAAGTAAAACAGACACTACACAGGTCATTTTCTTTGTCCTATTTTTCTTTCTTTCAGCACAAGCGCAATGCATGATGGTGAACAGTATATTGCTTGGTTAGTAACCATCTGTTGTACACTACTTTTCATGAGGCACTGTGGGATACTGACTAAATAGGGTATAATTATTCTCACTATACATTTGGACAGCGCTACAAAATGGCGAACTCCTTATATTGTGGACTATATAGTGAGTAGTGAGTGATTTCGGACACAGCCCCTCTCGTTGGTGAGTGTTTGTCCCGTTTGTCTCTCTCTGTTTGTGTGTGTTTGTCATCAGAGCGTGGCGACCTAGTTTTCCTGTTCACGCCAACTCACCTGCACACATGCTGACAATCCCTTCATCAATCAACTCAGAAGCTTTTCACCAGTCCGTTCCACTTGCCACAGTGGTATTACATTTGGCTAACCCCAGTTGTTTTGTAAATTGCTAGTCCTTTGTCTTTGCTCCTGTTTTGCCTCTGCTCCAGATATATGACCTCCTGCCTCGCCCTGATCTTTCTGGGTCTTTCTGAGTCTCCTGGTTGTTTTCCTCCATGAGCTGCCTGGACGCCATGGTTTATCACAGACTACAACCCACCAGCCTGCCTGCCCTCTCCACCTTCGTCAGTCTCCGCTAAGGATCCCCTAGCCATCTACTAAAACCGGCCAGTTCTCCTGCCTGGCTTCCCGACTTCTAACTTCAGCTGTGTCGTATCGTACTTTAGCAGCATGATTGATTGATTGGACAGTTCCTGCAGCACCTGTGCCAATCATGACCTGTGTCTATCCACCGACATGACTGGGGACATGGGGAGATGTTGATTGGCTTGACATGATCAATACATTGAGGAGGGGGTCCACTGTACTGGGTCAGAGCCATTGATTGGTTTTATGTCTCCTTTTATGTCTACTTCTCTTACTTTCTTTTATTTAAAAAATATGGAATTGCATATTCAGTCTACAGGGTGGGCCGGTTACATTTCTTCATTCTTCCACAGGCTACAATGGAGGAATGAAGGAGAGAGGAGCTTAGGGATGAAAGAAGAGGGAGAGAGGAGGAGATGAAGAGAGATTATGCAATCAGTCAATAGAGTCTTACTGGTGTGTTCTGACAAAGACAACCAATTCTAAAATCAATTCACCCTCTGGGACTCACAGCAAGCAGGCCCTTCATTCTCTATCAGTCTCTCTGTATTTTGCTCTTCCTCTGACTCTTCTTCTTTAAGCTATACACAGTGATAGCACACACCCCAGCTTGAATCTCCACCCTGCTGTTCTTTCACCTCTCGACTCAGAGCTGTACCGAACACTCCCCCCTGTCAGCTCCTGACAGGACGCCAAACTTGCTAAACGTGCGATGAAACGTTGTTGGTCACAGAAGGTTAAAGGTCACACGGCTGGCTTGCTTAATTAATGCCTTTGCTGAAAGAAAGGTTAACACAAAGGGCCGACTTGCTTGTAAGAAAAGGTGATGGCACCCTCTGAATAAAGCGACTAATCAGTGCATGTGTGTGTCTGTTTCCGAGGAGACTAAAAGCTGGAGAAGTCGAGCGTTTCGTCCCTTCACTTTGAATGTGATATGATGTGAGGTTTCATCACCTGTCGTGTCTGTCAAGAAGCATGAAGCAGAAGCAGAGCAGTCATTTTGTGTTTCATAACGCAAGCAAAGCCCTTTCTCATTCTTTTTGTGTGTGTGTGTGTGTGTGTGTGTGTGTGTGTGTATAATGAACATTTCTTCCAACCTCTGCACATGTTACTGTGGTCAGTGCCAGGAGACTAGTGGGGGAATGCCCTTGAACTCAGGACACAAACAAAACAAAACACACACACAGACACACACATACACACACATTGGCTCCCACATTGGCTCCCCACAAAAAAAACGGTCTGAGTCAGAAAAAACGAAAGAGAGGGAGAAAGCCTCCTAATGCCACTTAACATTCACTCTCACAACATTGGTAAACAAATGAGATTTTTGTTGTTGCCAAAACTTAAGAACTCTTGCTGCTTGTTTCCTGTTAGTGACCAAAGACTTGGCAGAATGAAGCAGAGAGAAAGTGCGGCAGAACACAGAGCATGAGGTCAAGGAAAGATATTAAGAAAAATAACACTAGAAAGTTAGCAGAAGAAAAAGTTAAAGGTTCTCTAAGTGATCGTCACTGCCTCTAGATGTTGCACTAGGCCACCAGCATCTCAGACCAAAGCAAACGCTTCATCGGCCACACTTCCCTTCACACTTCTTGTTCTCAGCAAGGTGATATGTAGCCCAGTGGGAACACAACGAGAGGCATAAATGAATAAAGATAGCCTGTGTACACGAGAGCCAACAAAAAGAAATCCAGACACAACCAGTAACCAACTCTAGCATTGCCGTGATACGCTCCACAGTGATCCTGACAGTAAGCCAGCTAGGGATAGCAGCATTTGCCAAATAAATTCATAATATTGGTAACAGCAAAATAGCTAACGTTATCATGCCTACTGTAGCCTGCGCATGGCTTGGTCTTATCTTTTTCTTTGTCAGAGGCCTTTTTAGCCAAAGAACATTGTTTCTTCAATGGAGGAAATTCTAGAAGGTCACATTCACCTGAACGCTGCGTACTGCCCTGTGCCATCTCGCATGTGGGCAGTCCCTGTCTTTATAAATGTGACGGTTTAACAGGGAGGGACTTACAACCCCTAACATGCACAAGGCCAGACCATATACCAAAACAAAGAACAGAGAAGCTTGGACTACAAGGTTGCCACCTTTTCTGTGAAGAGATAAGGGACCCCCCAATTCTGATTTACGTGCGTCTACTGCTCATTGATAAACTTCTCCAATCGACTCGGTAGGCTATAAATGGCTTGGTTTTACTTGACATTACCTCATTCACAGCACTGAGGACATGAAGTGTATGAAAATACAGGACACATACAGGATACATATATAAATATATGAAAGAAATGAGATGATACAGGAAAGCTTAGCACAGAGTTGTTTGTCAAACATAATTGTTCTCCATTTTGAGAAATGCACATTTTCAGTTTGTTACAAAGAACCAGAGAAGTTTGTCTTATGTCTGTGTGTCGATGGAGCTGTTGTCAAGAGGTGGTTAGCTTACCATAAAAACTGGAAGCAGGGGGACACAGCAAGTCTGACTCTCTCCAAAGTTCAAAAGTCCACCTACAAGTGTTTCTAAGGCTTACTAATTAAAGGAATACTTTTGTTTAGGTTTTGAACACTTTCTTGCCAAAAGTTAGATGAGAAGATTGATAGAGAGTGGTATTAATGTTCTGTGAGGTTAGTCCCCAGAGCTAGTTCCAGAGAGCATGGAGACTGAAATGATTTATGCCCAAACATCCACATTCTGGGTCTTGTTTTCTTTGATATATGGTATATATACCATATTGTGTGTATTGCCTGTGGATGCACAAACACTTAGACACAGCAGCTCACAGTACACAGAGGCATGGATGTGGTCATTATAGCAGAAATCAATGCAGTGTCTTTCATCATTGTTCTGTCCACTTACTAAGGTCATTAGTTGAAGAGAAAACCTGCTTGTTAACAGTCAAATATGTGTTAAAAAGTCAAAGGTGGAGCCTTAATGATGCAGCTGCACTTTGTGGGCTTTCTGCTGTGGTCGATACTCTTCTAACGGCACTCTGTGTTTCAGTACAGACAGCGCAGTAAGTGGAGGGTCACTGACAAAAAGGAAGTGAGATACGTTTGTAAAGATAAACCAATTAAAGTATTTTGGCAACATTCTCTGAATGCTTTCGAAATGAGTAGGAAGTAGTAAAGCTCTTATCTAAATCTTAAAAGCTATGACGGTCTTGAAGGTGAACTCCACCAATTTCACGTTTCAAATTGTGTTTACAGACTTGAGGCAGTGTCAGTCGGGGCTGAAGACTGCAAAGAGGTGATCTTACCAGACCTCAGCAGTCCTCTCCTCACCTCTGCTTTGACATTGAAGCCATCTCAGTCGCTAATTTACACTCTCACAGATTATATTTGGTGATGAAGTAAGTTTTCTTTTTTATACACACACCGTCCCTCAGCTTGTCCTGTCTAGTTTCACTTCAGTGAATGATTTCTTACATTTACCAGGATGCCAACTCAACAGAATGACATGAATAATATTTCACCTTTATGGCCACTTGAATAAAAGTGAAATATTCCCACAAACTTTCCCTTTTATTGGAGTTCTGCAATCACTGTTTGAACCCAGGTGCAGAGAGAGAAATATTAACAGCAGCAGTAACTCATTGTTTCATATGCAACAAGAACCCAATGAAACATAGTGGCCTCTTTAAAACATTAGTGCATATAGAATGAATGATTTCTTTCATATCTGACATTTTCATAAACAGACATTGTAATTAAAATAAATTATAGTAGTTAAAATGATAATATGCTGTTTCTCTAGATGAAGTAAAAATGTAACCCTACACCTGCCTGTCAACATGTCAGTCACTCGGTCTGTCTGTCTCTTTGTGTGTCTGTCTGTGTGTTTTTCATTCTCAAACTGTATTTGTTTATATGGCTCTCTCTTCCGCTCTCTCTCCTGATGTGACCTGATGTCACCTGTCAGTAAGGTGATTGTTTTGTCGTGGTTACACTGTCACTGTTAAATTTTAAACAGCCATTCATGCATTATCCATCACTATAAAGCACATACACAAACACACACACACCCAGGACAGGGTGGCAGGATGCTGTTCCTTCCACCTTTGCCTTGAATGACCAGACCGATGGTTTTGCATGGCTGTGCTTTCTCTAAATCAAACTTTGTTAAAATTATTGTTTTGTATTGTGTATGTGTGTATGTGTAAACGTGTGTGCATGCGCGTGTGCGTGCTTGTAAATGAAATAGTGAGAACAGAAAAGAGTATTTTGCCAACAGAGGGATGACAGTTTGGCCAGGGTCTGACAAATTCAATGTGTGTGTGTGTGTGCTAACTAGGGCCCACAGCAGCAGAAGCCACTGGGAGCTCTTGCTGACTAAGAAACCATGTCACTATTTATCACCATGAGAGCACCAGATCTGCACTGCCTTTGTGGTTGTGGTTGTGTGTGTGTGTGTGTGTGTGTGTGTGTGTGTGTATGAAATGCTGAATCATGTGACCTCCTCTGATGCTGCCCTGTCAGAAAACAGTAACCCTAGATTAGCGTCTTTGTGTACGTGAGTGTATTTTCCTATGCATGTGTGTATGTGTGTCCACGCACCCTGTAGTTGCACTAATTGACACCTCAGGTCACCTTAATGATCTTAATGTGCCATTGCAGGTAAGAACCAGATACAGAATCAATGACGTCTCTTAACAGCTGAATAGATTCACAGCATTCTTGCCAAGTTAGTCAGGGCACAATTTGCAGTTTATGTAACAAAGGACATGTTATCAAGGAAATGCATCATTTACAGTTGTTTAAATAACTGAAAAGATTCATATAGGTTATTTAAATACTGACCAAAAATGTTTGTGTAAAACCATTTTGAACCCATTTGGTAAAACTTGAGAAAAGAAAAGAAAAGGAAGGAAAAAAGAAAAGGAAAGGAAAAAGGGGAAAAACAGATTTCTTTTTTTAATGTAGGACTCAAAATTTAGTTTTTTTTTTAATTTCCTCGACTGCAATTCCACCTCCTGGCCAGCAGGCGTCAACATAAACAAATGTCCTCTAATGTTTATCATCCTCAAAGCGGAAGTCACCCGTTGTTGGTCTTCCGGTCTTCCAAAGCAGCATGGCGAACTTGGAACATGCTGAAGACGACCAGAAACATGTTAAAATGTCTGGTGAAATCCCCGCCGCCCAAGTCCAACCGACCGAACTGTCCTCCTTACCGGGCGGAGATGCAGGCGTGGTCCCGTGCTCGATCCCGTCGTTCGCCGCCGCATCCGAGCTGCTGTCAGCGCCGTACTCGTGTCTGGTCATGAACACGCACCGGAGACACATCGCCTTACCGCCCCTGTACCTGAACAAGAAGAGGACAGGTATACAGGGGGAGCTGGAGGCCGAGCTGCTCAAGTTTTCCCCGAGGTAATAACACAACAACACTGGACGCACCACGGTTTCACTTGAAACAACCTTTCCAGCTCTCCTGCAGTACGCGACACAGTCCACCATTAATGTGTACAGACGCACAAACAAACGTATGTCAACAATTTTTAGGTTAATCCTGTTAGTAGTGTGTTTATGTAGCTGTCTTGTAATGGACGGTTAACGCACACAACATGACTAGATCCATTATTATTAGATATTAACGCGCCTCCCTGCCGCATGCTCCACGAAAAGTCTTGTAATCAAAATATAACTTGCGTAAGTGAACAAAATATATTCTCGATGCAAAACCTTGAACGGTATAAAAATAACCATACTGCTATACAAAGGGGTGCCAATGTGTAAAATTAAATAATTTGCATCTGAAATGTGGTGAGACGTATAAAATTGCCCATAAAGGGCATACTCTAATGTAAAGTACGAGTACCTCTAAACTGCATTGAAGTGCAGTACTTAAATGTTACTTTCCACCACCATCGGGGCATTAGAAGCACAGGAGTAGTCTAGTGGTCTCAGGCCTGCTCCCACCCCTGATGAATAAATCGTGGTTTAGCTAATCCATTTTGGGTTGAGCAGGGAGCGATAGAAGATCCACTGTGAGCAGGAGCAGGACTGAGATGGATGACATTGGGGGCCCTGTCTTTCTGCCGGCGCCAGGCGAAAAACAAGCGACTGTGCCAGTTTCAGATGACGCAGTTGTCATTTTCCCATCCAATGCCCATGTTGTTAATACTTAATACATTAATGGGCTTGTTGGTCTTAAAATTAAGTGTGGTCAGGCTCATTCTAGACGCATTGCTATCTTGAGGCAGTGGATAGTGATAGCGTGACTGATCAACAAAGACCTGGTCTGAAGTCAATGGTGCAGTATTTCACTGTTATTTTAAGGGTGCATTATAGAGAAGATAGTAATATGCACCCACATAGGCAGGTGTACAACACGCGCACACAACGCACAAGCAGAGTGTGCTGAAAATGAACTTCAGATATTTGAATAAGTCAGGTTGAACTTTACAACACAGCCCTCAGAAGGTCAGAGCATTCTTTGTGGCATGTCTTGTGTTGCATAGTATTACTATGCATCAGGGATGTCTCTCGGACATAAATGAGGATCTGCATTGAAGTGTTCTTTCTTACTACCCGGTAAATCTGCCACAATGTTTCCCATTCATCATCAAGACTAAAATTTGTCCCACTACAAATTCGTAGTGCACAGCACATTGACTTGCTCATCACAGTTCCCAGGAAACCAAATGATGTTGTCAAATGGCTCATTTTTTCCAACGAATTGTTCAAAACCCTAAGATATTCTATTTACCTCAATATCTAAAGAGAGAAGAGCTTTTAAAGCTTGAACCAGCAAGTTTTGACATTTTTCCTCAATAATTATTATTATTGATTGATAAACAAAACTTCTGTCATCTTCTTTCGGGACTAGATGACAGACCTGCACTCGGTTGTAATTATGTGCAAAAAAGGTAAATAGCCATCTGTTGATGTCAAGTGGAGCAGAAGTGTGGCACAGCTTATTGCGAATATTCCATATGATAATCAAGCTGTATCATATCATGTTGCATCGAGTCAAACTGTTCTTATCCCACAACTTGTTGTTTTTGTCTTGCAGTCTGAAAGGAGTGCCTTTAGCTTATGACAACATCAGGATAGCTGGCCAGCACGGACACATCTATGATGACAACGGCTACATCCACATGGACATAGAGGCCAGCTTTATTGTGTTTCAGCCCAAGAAAGGACAGAAACTGCTGGTGAGATTTACATTTACAGCATTTGGCAGATGTCGTCATTCAGAGAAATGCACAGTACTTCTCAGTAGTGGTACAGATTTAAGCAATAGTGTATTTGATTTAGGATCAAAGGAACAGGCCTTGGAGGAAAGACTCATGTTCCCTGTGAGAGTTCAGGGGTTGGGAAAAGGTAACAATAAATGAAACAGTAAATGGGGCCAAACAGGACAGATACATAGCACACAGTATCACAGCACGTAACAGCCCTGGAAACAAAAAATTTGTATATTAAATATTCTCAGACAGTATAATTACTGTACATGAGTTATTGGGGCATTTTTTGAAACTAAAAATAACTTTTTATCTAACGAGTGTGTCTGGTAAAAGACAACACCAGCCCCACAAAAACAAACAAATCATTTACCTCTAGCCTGTCTGTGTTGTGTGTGATGTAATTTATTTCTAGCGTGTTTCTGTTCCCAGGGTAAAGTGAATAAACTAGGAGCAAGCCATGTGGGCTGCCTGGTGCACAGCTGTTTCAACGCCAGCATCCCTAAACCAAACCTGGTCTCTATGGAAACCTGGAGGGACGCGGGGCCGAGAATCGGAGCAGAGCTGGAGTTTGAGGTGATGGCACTCGACGCCGATACTGCAGGGGTGCTGCTGATCAGAGGACGGCTGGACAGGACCAGGCAAGTGTGCTGCATTGGTGCTGGTGAGGGGAAATAATAACGTTTACATAGTCTCAACTGATTTTTGTGTTGTTATCTTTGTGTGTCTCAGGGTCCAAGAGCTGATGGCTATGGGTGAGAGCTCAGAGTCGAGTGTTCCTGCAGAGCAGCCAGACACAGCACACACAGAACCGAACTCAGAAATCACAGAGGAGTTTCCTGACGACACCCCCAAGAAAAAGAAGAAAAAGAAGAAAGACAAAGTCAAAGAGGAGGAGAGAGAAGAGGAGGTAACGGCCTCCTGCCAGCAGAACAGCAGCATGACACCAGAGCTAAACGGAATAATGGAAGAGGCAAACGGCAACGAGGCTGGTGAGAAAAAGAAAAAGAAGAAGAAGAAGGAGAAACGTCCGAAAGACGAGGAGGAGGAGGTTGAGCTCTCTCCCATGGAGGTCCACGGGAGCGACTCCAGCGGCTACATCAGCGACAAGCCAGGCAAAAAGAGGAAACATGAAACTGGTAGCGATGTCACATCTGGTTTTAGTGAAGCTCCTGAACCACCGAAATCCAAGAAGAAGAGGAAAAGCGACATTGAACAATTTGCATGAAAAACTTTTTTTTCCCCGTTGGGAAAACAGGTTAATTGTGTAGAATAACTGAGGTGATATCAACTATGTTAATGACAGTGAATACTGATGTGCCTTAATGATTAAAACACAATTTTTAGGGAGCAAGTTTTCTGCCCCATGT
Organism: Seriola dumerili; assembly: GCF_002260705.1. Lineage (NCBI taxonomy): Eukaryota > Metazoa > Chordata > Actinopteri > Carangiformes > Carangidae > Seriola > Seriola dumerili. The sequence goes on along the minus strand of NW_019174365.1, from coordinate 3,958,528 downwards.
TGGGTTCTTCTGAGCTCCTCTAAAATCATTCAGAACAGAGGGTCAGACATGCAGTAGGAGCCTCTGCAGTCTCCATTGTAGCTTATGCAAAAAGCACATGAGGACAGATGCAAACTTGACAGATCAGTGCTTATTGGATTGCAATTCCCTTTTGCTGCCTGATGGGGGCAGAAAACCGCTTCTTACATCCACATTGGGGCACCAAAGTACAGGAGTGACACCTTGTCAGCTTCATATGATAAACATGGCTGTGAGTGTAACAAGGGCAGGTTGTTGCCTTGAGGTTATGTAGCCAAATGGGACAAAAGAAACTGATGAAAGACAACCGAGGCCGCAAAACTCAATTCAAGAACTTTGTTCTTTTGCCTCTTGTGCCTTTTGTGAAGTCTTTGAGAGGACGGTCTATATGGAAGCTGTAAGAGAAGGAGATCATTTAGTAATATTCATAGTATTCAGGCAGATTCACAGTATGCATCACTGCAATGATGAATTGTTTTCAGTGTTGTTCTGACTTCCTTTAGTGTTGCACGGACAGTTTCATGAAGGTGTGTTATTTTTTGACCGTGAACCAAAAGAAATTGAAATCACATTCAGTTTTCATCCCAATTAAAGATCCCTATATTTTGATATGTTTTCACCGCTTCAATTTCTTTATTCAGTGATTCGAAATGCTCATCAATAACAGCATAGCTTTAATTTTTGCAAAGAAACATCCTTGTACGGATTATTCACAAGAGTTCTTGTTTTTCATGGCAGATTCCCTCCCACCACAAACTCTTGTGCTACTGGATGGTGTCAAGTGATACAGTGCGGAGAGACAGCCTAAATATCTTTGTTTTCTTTCACCCCACCTCCACAGATATACACACAGACACACACAAATCCCCCCCCTTGCCTTTCAGTGGGGTGTCTAATTAGCTGTGAGGTGCTAAGTGTTGGAGAGTTTATCAGGAGCTGCCTAAAGAGGACAGATAAGGAGCTGCAATTAACTTGGCTCATCCTCGTCTGTCACACCTGATCATATATTTCTGTCATTGACACGAGTTGCCCTATCAGCATCTCTATCTTTTATTTGTTTTTTAAAATTACATTCCCATATCCCAACTTTAGAGAGCTGTTGCCAAGCTGGTGAGAAATGCAACCGTCTGTGATATTTATATCTAACTACACTTGCTGTTGTCCAGGACTGGCCATTATCTGGCATAACAACATCCCTTTGTAATGAGGCACCTGTTATAAGTTATAACTTGAAGTCTTAATAAATCCTTTAGTAATACTTTATGCATCAGTTAAAAACCATCACCAAGAACAATTGTGAAAATTAATTTGACATGTTGGACTGTTTGGAAAAGGGCTTGAGACAATCTTGACCAAAATCCATTCATTCCAAACTATTTTTATTCACATTAATAAATTTTCTCAGCCTGGACCAGTAACTGGAGTATCTGCTGGTTGCCAAGCAACTGATCCAACCAGGAAATATAGTATGTGTTTACTTTATTAAGACATGAGAGTGATATCAATCTTCACATCTCAGAAAGGAAGAAAATAAGCAGATTTCCCATATTTAACTATTCCTTTGATGGATCACCAAAAGAAACGGTATATCTGCATTATTACTAAAGGATTTTTTTTTTTTTTCTAAACATGACAACCTGAAGTTTGTTCTTGATAATGGCTCATAACCAACATTTAAAGCATTAGTAAATGTTTATTAACCACTGATGAGGACATTAGTTAGAAGTTATAAACAAGATCTTTATAAACTGACTCACTGAAATGTTACTGGGCTGAAGGTGATTCTAGCAGAACTACACACTGAAACAAAACGCACATACCCTCACACAAAAAAATAAACAAAAGTTCACGTTACACATACTTAAGCCTTCAGCAGGGCAACATTAGCGCCATTTAAAACTTTTTTTTTTTTTTTTTTTACAATCCAATGTAAACAGTCATTACGAATCGCTCCGTGTTGCCAGAATGCTCTGAATGACCTCAAATTGTGCAACCTCCACTGTTTGAACTGTGCAAATACACAAAACACAAAACGCTTAACACTTACAATCTTAAGATAAAGAGACTTAGAAAACAATGATTTGAAAAGTTCAGGTGACGGTTCACTGTAATTTGTCCCGCCATGACCTCCATCTGCCTTCATCACTCTCATTTGCTTGGATTCATCCCCAGCCCTCGTGCACCTCTCTTGCACCTGTGCCCCCTCCCTCCATCACCACTCATTTATCTTGTCATTCCTCCTATCACTGACTCCTCCTCTTCCACCCGTCCTGCTTTCCCTCTCCTCCTCCTTCTACTTGTCCCCCTGATTTATAGGAGGCGGTGTGCAGTTCACACACATTCCACCTCTGACAACACCCCCCACCCCTCCTGCCACTGGACTCTCATATCTAGGCATGGTCGTTTATCTTCATGATCCTCCGATGGAGAAGAGAGGGAGGGTTCGAGAGATGAGACAATAGGAGGAGTGTTGTTTATGTTGAGTGGGCCAGACTATTTTTTTCATACACCTCTGTCTGCCTCTTGTTGCCTCGATAGGAGTGATCTTTCTAGTGTGTGTGTGTATGTGTGTGCGTGTCTTAATGTGTGTGTAGGCTGGCTGTGGAGTTCCTATCTCCTGTGTTAAAGTTTCCAGGCCTGGCGGCTCCTACATGAAAGAACCTGTGGAGTCTTTATGGAGAACAAACGGCGCCCTGACGCAATGCTCAAGGTTCAGGACACACACATACACACAGAACGACCCATGCCACACACTCACTGGCTCACTCACTCATTCACTCATTCAGACACACCGCATCCACAACCCACAATCCACAAATCCCCATCCTTGCACACCCTCGTTGGCCAGGCCTAATTAGTTATGTGGTCGGCACTCTGCTCTATCCCAGAGCCCCAAATGGCAGCAGGTCATAAAACCTTAAGTGTTCCACCAGTCAGAGCTGTGCAACTGTGGCCATATATCCTCCAACACAGTCCAGGCTAGACTGAGTTGTATCAAAGCCCATCTCTCACAGGCCTACTGACATCCATGAAATCCCTTTATGGTATTTTCAAAGGCATTTCTGAGAGATTTTTGGCACTTCAGCTTTGCATCTCTGTTTTTTATGCTCCCTCAGGTAGGCAAATAGCCCGAGCTCACACAGAGACAGACTGACTCAAGCGTTAAACTCTTTCCCAAGGGAACAATGTCTGCACATACACACACATATACAAGCACACATGCGCACACACAATTAACCCCAAATGTAAACATTGCTTTTGGTTGGTGAGCTGGATTACCATAGTTAGTTTGTTTCCTTGGCACCCAACACCCGCCGTCCTGTCCTCAGTAGCCCTGGCGACGACAGACGGGTGTTTCCTGTGACACCATTTTGCTCAAGACAAAAGTGTTTGGGTCTAGATGTGTGTATATGTGTATAGTGGATCACGGTAATTCCAACTAAGGAACTAACTTTTTAATTCTTACTAAAATAAAGAATAAGCTAGCATCATCTGTGAATTAAATAAATGTGAACAGCTATCACAAAACATCTATCATTTATGTACAAGTAAAAATTATGAGGCCGAACAGAGAGCCTTGAGGAACCCCACAAGTAAACCTCATATTAATACATAAATACATATTTAATGACAATTATTTATTTGACTATATTTATATCTGTTTTATAGGTAGCTATTTCACCTCTCTAATACAATGTTATTGTACTATGTTACCTGCCTTGGGACTACAGATGTAAATTAGCATGTTTACATTGTGTATTTTGTACTGAAAAAAATGTTTTTCAAACTCCTGCACTTGTAAGTTGTGCTCAGTAGTAATACCTCCACAGTCCATAGCATCGTCTTTTTTTTTCCTACAGTAAATATTTTCTCCACAAACTCCACTGGTACCAAGTCGTCCCTATTATCTCTAAAATCACATAACTGAATGAGTTGCGCTCACTTGCATCATTAAACAGCATTTTAACCTCAGCAGATTTGATTGCTTATACTTGTTTAGTTTTAATGTTTTTAAGAGTCACTGGTGCCTTTACTAGTAAGTACTATTAGCATTATACAGTGTTTTTCTGACTTTTTTAAATCTGATCCACAAGTAACGTCACATATTTTCTGTATATTTACATCTCGTGTACTTTTTATTTGAAATATTTTCAAATCACTCAAATTTAGCATTCATTATGTGTTTTCTCCATTATTACCAAATAACATTGCAACTATTTTTCCACATAATTTTATTTGCACTTTATCATACAGCTTGAAATATTAAATTCTTTTTGTGTATCTGCCTACTTGTGTGTGTGGTGTGTGTGTGTGTGTGTGTGTGTGTGTGTGTGTGTGTGTGTGTGTCTGCCCTGGTCAGCCAGCCCAGTGAGATTAATAGGGCTCAGTGTAATCAGGAGGTAATGGGAGGCTCATAGGCGTCTAGACAGTGTTCAGACCAAACCATAACTCCTACACCCAAAACACTGGGGAATTATAGCAGGGAAAGGACAAAAGGTAAAATGAAAAAAAAAAAGGTTATTTAGTTTTAATCTTAACTGTATGCAGTTATTTTGATAGTAACATAATCTGCAGAGACAACACTAATAAAGAATGAGGCCAAATCACATGAACAATAGACATGAAGGTGAAAGTGAGCACAGTGATTTACTGTGGAACAACAAGCGAATGTAAAAAATGTATTTTTATCACTCCCTTTACCTTCTGCGTATAAATTGAGAGGAAAGTAGAAATGTGGAGAGGAGTGTTGAGGGGTGGGGTAAGGAGAGGAACACACACAGCATATCATCAGGCTTTCAGCCACAACCTCCCAAACCACAGAAAAATAAATAAGCCAAGAGGGAAAAAAAACCTTCTGGGTCTGGAAAAAATGATCTCATGTTTAGTCATGTAGCTTTACAGGACAATACCCAGGACACAACTAAATATTTTATTATTATAATTTTATGACAACCTTGTCAAACTGCAGCACAGGGCTGAAGGTATCCCTATAGGAAAGAGGGCAACCTAGAGAAAGAAAGAAGGAGAGGGAGAGATGAAAAGAAAGTGAAACCTGGGTGGCCAATACTGGTGATGATGTGTGCATTAGAGATGATTGCTGGAAAAGCACTTATAAAGTCATTGACAAGAAGATGAAAGAAACTCCCCTGATCAGTGAACCATCCACTGACTTTGGCAAGCAGGCTCATTTTGATTAGCAAAGACTATGTATGACAAATATGATTAACATTAAAAAGACAAAAGATCTTCCAGTAGTGAGTTTAGAGATCCGAGCTAAAGACAGCAGCTTTCACTGAGCTCATGATGAACGTCTTCATACTGAATTAGAGTTAGAGAGATGCCGCACTTGTCAAGAACAACATTTCTTGAGTTGAAGGTATAATTTTGAAATTATGGCCACCGGTTTTTGAGGTAATCAGTGCAGCATATGGAATAAATTGTGCCACAGGTGCACCATGCACTGTGAAGCACCTACATTATGTAATAACTATAAATGCTACAGCAATTGTACATGTCAGGGTCATGTGCTGTAGTGGGGTTTTTCCAAGTCTTGTAATTTTCCAAAACACCACCTCTGTAACTTTTGCTTCACTTTCATTTTGAAGCTGTATGGCAGATGTAAGCACATTCTTTAAAGATGATATGCAAAGATGTATTTCCCAAGAACTTGCAAAGGATTTGGGAAGCCCTAGAAAGTCCCATTTCAGTTTACTGGATTCTAGGTATTTTCTGTGAAAAAGTTATCAATAGCTTAGAGTGTAGTCAATTTAATGATAAAGAAAGTTATGACTGAGTTTTTAAGGCTGTTCATGAAATTTATGATATGGTAGAAAGAAACAGTTCCAACACAGATCCACCTTACTTCTTATCTCCAAAGCTTTCAACTTTCTTCCGCAGATGGTTTAGTTGTTAATTAGGTGCACTCAGTATGGAATTTGGTGGTTGTATATGGGGAGAGATGGCAATCCCTGTCTCTATGGGAATCCGTAGTGGAAGATCACAATATATGGTTGAAAATTTTGCAAACAGCAAATAAGATGGACTTGTGTTGAGATTTTTTTTTCAATCGGGAGAGTTGTATTCTGTTCAGAGAAAAACTGAACATTGAAACATTTATTTTAATGCTCCTTGGCACCATGAATTGTTAATGTTATGTCAGTTATTTGAAATCCTCTAAAATTAAGCATTAAAGTTCCAGCCATCGATTCTAATCCAATACACTTTTAGCCAAATTCAATAAATCTTCTGACAGTCTTCTATTTATCCATTCTGTGTGTTCTGAAAAAAACAATCCAGTGTTCCTACACAGCCCTGGCTCTGTAAATGGGAAACAAACAAAGTGGCAGTGGCTCGGACAAGGGAAAAAAGAAGACGTGCTGAACTCCACAACATGATTGCATTGTTGAGAAGGAGAGATGGCCGAGGAGCAGCCAAAGAGGACTAAGATTAGGCAAGGGCGAAGAGCCGCGTTAACATGGTTTAGGCTTTCCAACGGTGGAGAGCATGGGAAAGAACTGGGAATGGGAAAGGAATTCAGCCCTGGACTTATACGATGGGACTGTGGCCTGTGGGGGGTGGAGATGGGGGTAATGCATGGGTTATGTCAGTGATAGCTGAAACTTGGTTGCGATTGTCAACATGCTCTCATGTGCACTTTGACAGGCACACAGAAAGTAACCTATGGTGGAGAGACCTCAGAGAGTTGAAAGGCATTAAGACAAATGCAGAGGTTGCTGTTTCTGCTTGACAGGTAGGTGACATTAGCAGGAGAGTTGTGAGTATCCCTATCAACTGCTTTGCTGTTGAGTTCAAATACTAGCAATCTTTCTCTAGAATCATTTACTCTTCATTTAAGTTCAGCCTAAGCATATGTCTATGAGTGATCATTTTATTCCACACCAAGAGTATCAGTGAGGTTTAAGATTTTAAGAGGAAGAGGAAATTTATTGGGATGCCATTAAATGTAGTGACTACTTGTGAGGCTGCTGGTGTTGGGCTACTTCCAGCACTGCCAATGGTGACCAATCCAGCTGAGGAGCTAAACATTTAGTCATTCAAAAGTTTGTGCGTTTTTGTGAGAATTAGCAAAGTTTTTCTCCAGTACTGTCCATATTTTCCAACTCTGTCCTAAGCAGTTCTGGCACTGTGGTGAGAAAGAAAAAAGCTTGATCTCTCTGGAACAGTCATGTGTAAACATATTTTACATAAATTATCTCAGTGTAAAGAGGAAAAAACACTGACTTAATAGATTATGACTTACTCAAACAAACCGAGACAAACACACTTAGAGTCAAATGGCAGGAGGACAAGTCTACAGTGCTGGAGTGCTTAAAGCATGCCACTCCTGTCTTCATCATCATTATCATCATCATCAAAGAGTTGTTGTCCCAGGAAAGTCGGGCATGTCAACATACGCCACAGCTGAGAATATGACACTTTAAACAAATGAAACATGGCACCTTTAAAATACACAGTAAAGAGTGGGTGACCTTTCAAAAAATAAACACAGACATTACTCAGACAGAATGCGGGGGGTGGGAGTGGAGGTGGGTTGAGGCAAGGTGCTGACATGCGGGTAAGGCTAGGTGGGGGACCCATGCCATGCAAGGAGATTTTTAGTGTGGTGGTGGAGAGTGGGAGCTAAGAGGTTGGATTAAGAGATGGAGGGTAATTCGGAAAGGAGGAGCTGAGGGCACGCAGCGTTTTGGCCTGTGGGAGGTGTAGATTTAGAGGAAGAGGGGGGTGGTGGTGGGGGGTGTATATATGATGTGGTATTGGGGTTTATCCAACGTCTGCATGCACGCACATGCACACATGCATGAACCTTACCTTTCACTGGCCACCCAGCTGTGTAAACACCCGGTGACTGAGTGTTAGCTAAAGTGCCAAGCCAATCAGAGGGCGAGATGTAGAGGGAGGTGGGACAAGTGAACCAATGAGTCAGCTTCTGGGTGTAGAGAGAAACACAGAGAGTCAGAGTGACACAATGAATAAGAGGCAGATAGGTCAGGAGTTAAACTCATCTCCCTTACTCCCACTGTCTCCCACTTCTCTGCCTGTGTCTCCCTCCCTCTCTTAAATTTTCAAATTCAAACTCCATATATGTGTAATATATATGTATAAAATAGAACACAAAAGTTCTCTTTGCCCTCTGTCTGCGCTGTCAGTTTCGGCTGTGGCATCAACTTCTTTGAGCTGAGTGACATAACGTAAACTTTACTTTCATAATTTGCAAAACAGAGAGGAAGTGAAGGATATATCATGTCTGATCGGTGAGTGGAGAAAACAAGCAATAGAAAATGAGGGAGGTGGAGAGGAGGAGACAAATTCAAGGAGAGAGAAAGAAGCTGAGAAAGAAACAGAAAGAGAGAAAAGTGTCCAGTTTCAGATTTACAGTGGTAGTGGGAGAGATTTGGCTGTGTTCTTATAGCACACTGAGGACAGAGCCAGAGGAGGAGTAGGAAGACAGATTTACATGGTGAGAACAGCTCTGGATGCTTTGGAGTAGTGCACTGGACACATACTGTTCTCCAGTGATCTCTATATTAAAAAAACTACTTCAGTGTAACAACACAATACTAACATGTTAATCCATACTTCTTTTTTTTTCACACTCAATCCTCATGCGAAATTAATGAAATCATGATACCCAAAACACACGACTCAAGGTCTGTTCTTCCCAGGCCATCTGTTCAAGTTTTACTGTGGTACTGATATATGGACCTAATATCCAAGAGGGATTATAAGTCAAGATGGTCTTTATGCTATGTGCTATAAGAAAAGTCAATTTATGAACTGAAGTGTCAGGCTGCATTTGGGTATTTTAGGTAGATTCCCTCTAAATTCATTGTAGATTCACTTAGCATAAGTTATAAAATGAATCTTACTTTTCATACTTGTAGAGTCTCTGTTATCAATAACGACATAAAAAATTAAAACTACAACCCCTCTTGGCCAAAAATATGCAGTTTTTATTGGCCACATTAGCTGCATGACTCTAGGGATGTCAGTGTCGGTCTGTTAGTCCATGACTACGGTCCAGACTGAAATATCTAAACAGTCAAGGATTCTGATTAAATTTCATGGTCCCCAGAGGATGAATAATAATTTTTTCTGGGTGATTCGCCAACTTTTCTTCTAGCGCCACCTGGCAGGTCAAAGTTTTAACCCTTCCAGGGAAAAAAGTCAAGATCGACAACATGGAGTGGCACAGAATTTTGTACTGAAATTCATGGTTCCCAGAGGATGACCATCTGACTTTGGTGAGCCTCTGACATTTCTTTTAATGCCATCATGAGGTTGACATTTGTGGTTTTGAGTGAAATGTCTGTGTAAGTGCGGGAGTTTGGCACAAAACTGTAATAACTTGGTGATCCCCTTAATTTCTATCTTGCACCATCATCAGATAAAAGGTTTAATTTGTCCAATGCTACAAGTTTAAGATCAAATACATGGAAAACTAATAAGAACACTAACAGCTTCAGCTTTACGTGGTGTTTAGGTTAATTAAAAAATGTTAGCATGCTAACACTCTAAACTAAGATGGTGAGCATGGTAAACATTCTGCCTGCTAAACATCAGCATGGCATTGTAACTGTGAGCATGTTAGCATTTAGCCAAAAGCATTGTCGGGCCTCACAGATCTTGGTTACAAAGGGGGGAAATCCACTTGACTGAGTTGAACATCCAGACTTCTTGACAGGGTTTGGGTTCAATGCTGAGGTTGTATCTGTCAGACATTCACTGTTTACTTCCATAAACATTTAGTCACACCACAAGCTATCATTAATTTCACTCTTTGTAACCAGTAATAACAGAGCAGAGCAGGAAATGTGCCATTATGAGTGTCTGTGTGAAGGTCTGTCCTGTGTGTTTCCACTCAGACAAAACTAGGATAAACCCCTGAAGGTGTGTGCTGTGTGGCTGTGTGTGTGTGTGTGTGTGTGTGTGTGTGTGTGTGTGTGTGTGTGTGTGTGTGTATGTGTGTGTGTGTGTGTGTGTGTCTCTCTCTCTGTGTGTGTTTGTGTGCCTCTTTTGGGGTTTTACTCCTTATTTAAGACCAATATTTACCCAGCAGCCCCAGGGTGAGATTACCTCATATTCTCCCGCCCAGCTGTGCTTTCTCAGTGTTTCCACGACAACCGGCGGAATGTCCCATCATGTTTATCTGCCCGCCAGGGAAACAGAGAGGAGAGAGGAAGAAGAAGCGGCGGAGGGAGATGGAGAAGATACACTTAAGTTGGAGTGTGTATAGAAGACAGACACTCACACTCTTGTGTATATGGAATAATCACACAGGAATGCAAAAGGAACTTCAGTAGGGTAAAAAGACACAGGCTCACTGTTGGTAACTGATGTGTTCACACGGATTGGAGCACAATCAACAAGCAACAGGAAGTTGATCAACACTACCACAAGACAACTGTCAAGAGGCTGAGTACTAGTAACAGCTCTCAAATACTATTGGCAAGTTCTGATGTAGTTTGGTTCAGTTTACTTTCTATGCATGATGACTAATTAGAACTTGTGGTAACAATTTATTTCAAAAGTGCCTATTTAGCATTTATAAGCAGTAAGCAAACACTTTATGGTTTATAACACATTACAGTTTTGTAAGCAAATACAATGGAATTTTAAGTTCATTAATATCTCCTATGTAGCTTCCATGACTAATTAACAATAAAGTTAATGAATGCTTGATACCATAGCTGTAATGGCAGTTATTGACAGCAATAAACACTTAAAAATATTCTGCGATTTGGCCACATTATGTTGTTATTATATCCTGTGCCTTTCCTACTGTGATAATTAAAAATATAAACTAACGCATAGAACACTATAAGGATGTATTTAGATTTTCACTGCGATAGAATATAGTGGAATATCAACCAAGTTGATCACAATATGAACAGCAACTTCATTCAAAACAGCAAATCTCTGAAAAGCTCCAGATAGGCTGTACTGGGATTGAATGTAACCTCTGACCTCCCAGAGGGGACAAACCAAAGGAGACCTGATCCTCAGGGATCAGTCACTTACTGTTCCTAGTTTTAGTTCAGTAAAGCTTGAAGTTTGAATTTTTTATGGTATTTGGAACAATTCGTCATCATGAGTGGGCTTTAAAACCACCAGCACTACTCTGGCTGAATTCAGCAACTTTTAGAGCAGAACACTCTCTCCTCCTTTAACCACAAAAGTTGAGTTGCCCTTGAGTAAACTGTTTAACCCGAAAGCACCTAAAACTCAGAAGAAAATTTCTGCTCTGGACATTTCCTGTGTCTGAATTTGTGTATGAAATGTAAACTGTTCTGCTGCCTACTCAATCATTAAGTAGCCTAAATCAATGTTTGTGTTCTTAGTCAAACTGCTTAATTAAAGTATTATTAGATTAAATCTGAAAAACTCTACTGGGTTAAAAAAAAAAAGAAGGAAATTCTATTTGGCAAGTCAAATGTGGAATTGGTGTCCGTCCACATAACCTCAACAGCAGATGAAAAATTTTCAAATAACCTTTGTGTCCAAGAGGACTACCCACACTGTAGTAGTGTTTGGACACAGCACCAAAATAGATCTGCATGTGCTTCTACATTGTTCAGATTGGCTCAGTGATCAGTCGGAGCCAATCAGTGCAGGTTAGCTAAGGAAACGTGCAGTATACAGCTCGTAACAGCTGAGATGGACACAACTTTCCCCCAAATTGACCTATTACACAAACCAAGCTTGTGAAGTGAATGGGGAAATTGTGTATCAATTTTTGCCATTGTTGGTTTTCAGAAAAGAATGAACAATGAGAACAGATGCATGAGTTTGTAAAGTTTCAGCAAAACTGAAAGCAAATTGAAATGATCAGAGTCAAAATGTTTTCCCATCTTTATCACCACTATTATCATCTGTTATCAATTAAAAAAAAAACTGTGTTACAGATGCAGAGCACTTTATAATGACCAAGCACTCTCAAAGTGTTGAAGCCCACAGTTACACCAGTGGCCCTCTCAGCAGTCCCTGCAGTGTGGACACTGTCTTTCCATGGGAACGGACAGTTAGGCTATTTGCTTTAATTTGCAACAGAAAAGCTTGTGGTGTATAGTGACTGTTAGGGAATGTTCTATTTGGTCTTCCCCTGGCCTGTTTAAGTGATAAAAGTGTCATTATTTAGCCTCTGAAGCAGAGGGGAGAGTGCAAATAAGACTGTATGACCCTCTGTCAAGAGCCTCCGTTCTTCAGAAGCTCATTAAGGGCCTCCAGGACAGCACATCAATTGGCAGGGCCCTCCGGTTTCCTCTCTGCCTTTTTAAGCTTCTCTCCTCAGATTCAACCCACTCGTCGGCCAACTAACGACAGAAATGGACTCAGTTTGGAGCTAAAGGGGACATGAAAGGAAAGATGTGGCACTGTGAAGTGGCATAAGCCACTTATTAAAACAGCAGGAAAAGGCCTTGGATTTGAGCCAAATAGGATCTCACCCTGTTGGGCTCTGACCGGATTTGGGGAAGTTTGGGTTCACTTTTTGAGATGCTCTCCTGCTTTGGTCTCAGTGTCTGGTGAATGATTTTAGACAGTCCTGAAAGCTTTGATTGGCGTCAGTTGTTGCGCTTGACTGAACAGCAGACCCATAAAAGTGACACAGGCTATTTTCTATGAGACTGCAGTTGGGGACTGAATATGGAGCTGCAAGGCCGCTTAGTGGACTCCACCTTAATAAATTTTGTCAATGACATGAACCTAATAGAGTTTCCACAAAAGTACACTCTGGGACCGAAACAGCAGGTGGATAATACCCCACCCAGTCCGAACAACCAGACGCGGATAAACGACTCATCCTGGAGCAGGGGGCTGGATAACGGCGTGAACACTGCCGAGCTGAGGGCCGAGCATCTGGTGATGGGTCCACCGAGGTACTACACCCGCGGGGTCCACGGCCACACCAAGTCCAAACGGAGGAGGATCATCACCGTGGTCCAGCGACAGGCGGCCAACGTGCGAGAAAGAAAGCGGATGTTTAGCCTGAATGAGGCGTTTGATGAACTGAGGAGGAAAGTTCCTACATTCGCCTACGAGAAGAGGCTGTCCCGTATCGAGACACTGCGCCTAGCCATCGTTTATATCTCCTTCATGACCGAACTGCTGGAAAACACCTGAGATAGAATATTAACTTTATTCCATGGAGACTGGACCAGACTTCCTTACCAATGTATATTAATATTATAGCCACAGCAAACTAAAAAATATATCTGAGACTATAGCCGACAGATTTTTATCGCAACATTTCCAAAGAGAATTTTTTCCGAGAAGGAAGCTATATCAGTGGCAACACGTTATTACCTTTATTAAATTATTAGACTGACATAAACAAACCAAGAACATTTTACCCAAATATTTCATTTAATTTATGTGACTTATTGTTGTTTAAAAATAAACTTACAGCCTATGGTAATGTATGTGTTCTTTGCGCTCCGATGCAATGATAAAGAAAGGAACATAAAATTTAATTCAGACTCATTTTGACCAAAGGTCACAGACGTTATAGGCTATTACAACTTTTTTAAACGGGGTGCTATGCAACAGTGAAATTGCAGGTGTGTTTTTTTCAGCACCTTGGAGAGCAACACAGCCGCTCGCTTCACCTGGTCCGTCACAGACGATGAACAGGTGAGACCACGTGTGGCTTTCCTCAAACAGAACATGAGCAGATACGAAGGATCTATTGGCCCTAAAAAGCCTTAAAATGAGGCAGATTTGAAAAGCAAATCCAGGGCTCACGGCATGACGCTGGGTATTATCTTTGGCACCGAGGTGTAAATTGGCTCAGTGATATGATGAGAGAGGTGGGACAAGATCCGGAGAGGTAAACTGAGGAACAGATTCCCAAAGACAGAGACATTTAGACCAGGGAGATTCAGATCCCGAAAGGCGCTTGAACCATGCGTCTTCTAATAAAAGGGGTGTCCTCGTGCCACCCTGATCATCAGGTGTGAGGCCTCCAGGTGTGTAATTCACAACGCAGACCACCCTCATAAGTTGCCTGATCTAGTTTCATCCACATGTAGAGGTATTTCTGTTGGATTTTGATATTAGGCCTAGGCTATATCGCGGTAGGCCCCAGAGCTGGGTGGTCATGTGTGCGTGTTTAGGCTCTGAGCCCCCCCCCCCCCCCCAGTTCCAATCTTCATCACCTCCACTGTTTGCCTTGTGCGCTCCAGCCGTACACCGCCTTTAGCGACCCGCTGTGCGCACGGATCCGCCCTGAGAGCTCCCTGGGACGGCCCGTCTTTTAAACCTGAGCCGTAGTGTCGAGATCCCTGCGGGAGCCAGACCCATTTAAGCGCATACCTCAACGCGGGGCCGCTGACGGGAAAATAAACACCTCGCTCTGCTTATACGAGCAAAGACCTCCTGCTGTGACAACCTCCTGTGTTTCAGTAGGTCTGATATTTTTCACCGCCACCACTGCTCCCAACTCGGACAGTGTCCGGACCTGAACTAGGAGACTTGAGGCCTACGACAGACAACAGCCTTGTGGAGGAATTTCTGTTTGTCTTTGATTTGTTTGCAATAGGAAGCAATCTAAAGTCCACGTTTGCTTATGTATGGAACAGCAACTTTAAAAAAAGGACTTGGAAAATGATACAAAAATGGCAAAATGAGTCTGAACATGGTCTCATTTATTGTCAAGGTTCATTTTATAGACTTTCAAAAGCATTGTTCTGTTTAATTCAGCCTACAGTAATTTCAAGTTAGTAGTGAGTGGGTGTTAGAAAAAAAACAGCATTACGCATTTGGGGCAGAAATAAATTGGGGTGGGGGAAAAGAACTCATCCCTAAAAGTGAGACCGTTGAGCCTTTGCAAAAATTTACACCTATGATTCAATAACACCGCCCCAATACTACACCCCCTTTCACAATCTTGTGTAAAAAGGAGCCTGCATGTCTTAAACTCTATTCCTAATATTATAGCTAGTCCTCTCCTTCTCCTGCAGTATTATGTTACACCCCTCCTCACCCAATCACAGCGCTCCCCAAAATCCTCCTGCCCGCTCCTATAAGAGCCCCGGTCGTCCCAGTCTGGCAGCCACCTCTCCCTCTCCGTGGCGCACGAGATTTACCGTAATACCAGCCCACACCCCACTGCAGGCCACACTCCTCATTACCTGTCCTGTTTGTTGATGTTGTAACCAGTTCAGGGGATTCGGGTCAGGGGTTATAACGGTCCTTAAGACCACAGAAAAGTTTTGGAAAAGACGATGCGGGAAGAGGACTCCTCCCCAATGGACAGTGCGGGGAACAGTGAGGAGGAGACCGATCGTCAGCTGCCGCGGAGAGGCGCGAGGAAGCGGCGGGCGGCACGAAGGAACACGGACGCGGAGGAGGAGGAGGAGGAGGAGGAGGGAGACGTGGAGAGTCCGAGCCCCGGGAAGAAGAAATGCAGAAAGAGCTGCGATGGTGGAGGCGGGAGCGCCGGGAGCGGTGACAGCGAGGCCAGCAGCAGCCCCGCGCGCTCCTTCGATGACCTACAGACGCAGCGCGTGATGGCCAACATCCGCGAGCGGCAACGGACACAGTCTCTCAACGAGGCATTCACGTCGTTACGTAAGATCATTCCCACCCTCCCGTCGGACAAACTCAGCAAGATCCAGACGCTGAAGCTGGCGGCCCGGTACATCGACTTCCTGTGCCAAGTTCTGCAGAGCGACGAGCTGGACGCGCGAGGAACCAGCTGCAGCTACGTGGCGCACGAGCGCCTGAGCTACGCGTTCTCGGTCTGGAGGATGGGGGGCGCGTGGTCCCTGTCTACTACGTCCCACTAGCAGGGCTGCTGCGGATGGGACAGCACGGTAGGCTGGGCTCCTTTCACTTTTCATCCTGCAGGGAGACAAGCTGTGCCAAAAATGGTCATAGGCGCATTTTACGCACCGCACCCACATGAAAAAATCAAAGCTAATGTTCCAATAGTTATAGTCTACTTTGGCTGCAATATTTGTATGACATTCGCCCAAAACTCCCGTACAATTCATTAAGCCTGTTTTATTTTGGTTATGAAATGAGTGAAAATCCCGGTAGAGGGAAGCCAACAAAAAGGAAATTACGCACATTGTATGTAAAAAGAAGCCTTAAAATGTGGAATTCACACATCACGCTATGTAGTAGTTATTTGCAACTGATGTGTAGAATGGGGGTTTTACAGAGGAAATATGCTGTTTGTTCTGAAAATTTAGATTTAGCCTATGTTTATATTGCTTTCCCCATAGGTCACAACCAGGTTACTCTGCACTTACACAAATGCTTTAAGAGATAGTTCTACAATGGATTAATTTCTATCTCTTCAATATTTCTTAACCAAATGAATAACGTTTTTCACAGGTTATCCAGACTGTGGAACCAGTGGATCAGGCCAACCCTTCAGATAGACTGACACAGGCCAAACGCAGCTGAGGCCCAGGCACAGCCGCTGTGCATCAGGCCTGAGAAGAGAGTGGACTTTTCATATTTCCCTCTTCCCTTTGCATGGACTATAATGTTTGCAAGGGAGCACTTAGGACAGACAGGACGGATATGAAGAAATAGAGAGACCACTGCGACGATGAATGTTGTAAAAAAAACGAAAATGAGCTCTGAGGGACTGCTCTGTTTTGAAATATGAGTGAAAAATGAACAATTCATTCCACATTTCCTGTGACAATGTTTCACAGCAAATGACATATTTTGTATTTATTTTTGTACACAGGTTCGAAATTCCTTTTCCTCTCTCAAATAAAAGTTATTTATTTTTGGGATATCACAGAATGCTGAATGGATCTGGAGTCTGCGCATTTTGAATGTTGTAAATATTTGGCAATATCTTGAATAAAAAAAATGAAGGTATCTTTCATTCCTCTCAGTTGTTTTGATCATTTGACTTTAAGTTCTAAAACAAGAGGCTGAAGGCATGAGGGTAGAATTGTTTTTAATACCTGATATTTTTTGAAACACTCTCTTCCCATAGTCTCAGTGCTTTAAGTCTATGCAGATAGTTTATTTTCATTTGTTGTTGCTGAATCCCCAGTCAACTAAACCACAGTGAAGGGGGACAAAAGAAAACATCTCATACCCGTGGCTTATTCTGTAGTGATTTCTAGAGCTCAGGGATCTGGGAAAGCCATAATTAGTTGGTGGTCTGTTTGAACAGGGTGAATGTGGAGCTGTGGGAGGCATGCATGATATTCCCAGATGTCCTCTGAGCCACAGGTCAGCATGGGAGTCTCCTGCAGGTGCTACAGCAGCTACCCCAAGTCAGATAAAAGTGGTGGATATGGGTCATAATGCAAGCTAGATTGTGTGATTATATATGTGCCTAATTGTAATTCTGATTTTTTAAAAAGAACCTGTTATCTACATATAAACATCACAGAAGAAAACATAACTTAAAACTGCAAGACCATGGGAAGACCAAAATAATCTTAGAAAGTATAAATGATGATGTATAAATGACTCAAAACTGGCTCTGCACAGTGGGATTTTAATGCAAACGTTGTATAAAACCTTTTATACTGTTATCAAATACTGTTTGGATATTCCACAGATTTAGTTTCAGTCAAATGAAACAAAAACTCACCATTTCCCAGAAACCCGAAGTATTGATAAAAAATTAGACAAATAAAATGATATGTTAATTAGGGACATTAATGGTTGTTTGGACATCACTGCTTTGTTTATTAGAGGCCCATGGATCAACCTGCAGAAAATATCTCAATAACAGGCTATATAAAGTACAAATATCAAATAAATATCTGTGTTAAAATATATCATTAGAGGCAAGGTAGGACCAGATTAGACTAGGACTAGATAGGACCTACATTGCTTTTACAATCCTATATTCCATTTTCTCAAATATTTGTATGTCACTGAAACAATGTAAAGATCCTGGAGGAATATTGTTTTACTGTACCACTAATGTAATATCAGTTGAGCAATCAGAGACGAAAGATAATAAATTCAACACAAACTCACTGTAGTACGTTCCAGTGCTCTCCGTAGGCTTGTTGAGGGATGATCATAGGGGCATTACTGTGTTTTTGCATCACAGGTTGCGTGCGGAAGGTAAAGCCATCAGCTCTGACCCCGAGGCCCCTCACCAGCCACCGGGGGGAATCGATTCCCACCCTTAGATCACCGTGGCCGTGTTATCTTAAACTTGAGGCTGTTGCTCTGACACGGAGGAATGTCACCTCTGAGGCTCTGAAACACACACACACACACACTTATATAGGGTGTACACACACAGAGGGAGATTTCTCACGCCTACCAAACAGGGAAATACATTCCACACAGAGAGTAAGAAAGACAGCAAGGGGGAAGAGGGCTCCTGCAACTCAGCTCCTACCCCGCTTTGATGTTTGAAGGTGATGGGATGGCCGCTTGTTATCAGTGTGAAGGCATCTGGTTCTCTGGATTTAAGTGTGCTATGATTTATAGACTCTTTGATGACTGACACTCACACTCCAACTCTCTCTCGCTCATTAATCACAGTTTCTATCTGCCTGCTTTGGGCTGGTAGAGTCCTTTGACAAATCTAAATGTCAAAGGTGCAGGCCTGTGTGTGTTTTAATAACGCAAGGACAAGTAAATCTTAGTGAAAATAGATTTCTCCTTCCTCTACATCGACAGTAGGCCCAGGTTGTAGTTTGTCTAGATGTTTAAACACTCCAGCAAAGGTCTACCTGTATCTTTTTTCTTCCTTTAGCTTTGTGTCTCCTTCACTTCCATCTCTGTCTGAAATTCCCCATTACAGGGTAACAGGCCCTGGTTTATATTAACCCTCAACACCACAAAAAGACAAGGGGGGGAGAGGAAGTCGGGCTGAGACAGAGACACACACACACGCACACACACAGGGAGAGAGACTAGATTTACATGTCTGGTTTTCGTTAGTGCTAATTATCTGTGTTTCATCTCCACCTGAAGCATTTGGTGAGTGTGTGTATATGCAAGCGTGTACATATGTGTTGAGCATGATTGTGTTTACCTGTGTTTCTATGTGTGCACTTTTATTTGTGGTCGGCTGCTTTGGACCCATGCATATCAAATCAAGACCACCACACCTGAGAACGTTCTCTGTACTGAACTGAAATCTGCTCTCAAAACTGCACTCAGACCCCCCGCCTCCACCCATCACTGGTAGAATAAACTTTAAAGAGTGAACAGTCACACTGATTTCTTGTTGGCTTATGGCAACAACATTAGGATTTATTATAGAATGTAAATGTTTATGTTTACATCATTTTGAATGTCTTTGAAAACCATACAGGTGTCAGGTTGAGAAACTGGGGTGGGGTTGAGGGTTGGGTCCACCTGATCAGTCTGATGTGATGCTGTATTAGTTCATACTTACTGAACAGTATACTTATCATGAAAGACTAACATTTTGCAGCGAGTGAGTTTATGTAACTGATTGTATAACGTCATGTGTGGCAGAGGAGGGAGCTTTCCTAAGTCAGAAAAATAACCCTGATCACGGTTATCTCAGTTTGGGCTTGAGACACAGTTCTTAAGAGTAAGTCATTAAAAACTGTGGAGACGGGTTTGAAAGAATTAGACATTTGGGAGGCAGTGGGGTCTAGTGAAAGACTAGAGTGGAGCTGAGTTGAGTAGCATTATGGAAATTGTAGGATCCAGCCCATATCTGGGACAAGACGTCAGGATATCTTGGCATCTGCTGCATCAATTTTCACCAACTGAAAAAAAAAAAAAAAATGTCTCTTGTGAATCCCTCAACTTTATGGAAATGACTGGATTACCCCTCCAGTGACAAATCTGAATGTATTTCATTCCTCTGTACCTGAAGAAGCACCTGTTTGGACTCCTTCTCTAAAATAATAATTATTAGTATGATGGGCAGTAATGCTTTATAATGTCAAGTCTCTATAAAATTAAGCAAGAACAGAGTGAAAGAGAACTGCAGCCTAGTAACATAATGAAGACACACACAGGCATCCACACACACACATTCCCTGAGGTCGGTGCCAACTGCACCCATCATTCTTGACCTGTGACCTCTCAAACTGACCCTGTCCCACTGACTGCAGCGACCCCCAGCTGGACCAAGAACCACCACGTTCGCCTCCACAAAATGACCACTCAGTTGACTAATACTTCTCAGATGCATGGACAGAGACAATGGCACACAGGAAGAAAAATGTCATATTTGTAGGGATGAGTTTGAAAATGAGCAAGCTGAGATAGTAGTGCGAGAAAGAGGACGAGAAGTCAAGAGAAGGAGGCAGGAAGAAGGGAACAAACTTATACGAATCCTCTCGGCGCTCCTGCCCAGGGCTGTTTATCTTGCAGATTGAGTTAAGCACAAGCCTCTTATAACTCTCCACATACCAGACAATATCACAGTGGCCCTGCTTTACGAATATAAACATAGGCGTTTTATCAAAGACCAGCACAGTTCATTCAAACACATAGGCTCTTTCTCCTAACTTAATTTACTGCACCCTATACAAAGTTCCTTTATTAGATTTAAGCTGTTTGAATTTCTAATTCTGGCTGAAAATGGGGAACTTTAGGGGGTCTATTGATGAATCTTAAAGGGGTTTTCTTCATGTTTACCTTATAAAACCACACTGGTCTCTTATCATGCATACATCTATGGACTATCAGTATGGAAAAGCCCTTGGTCACGCAGAACACAGAGTGTGTTATTTCCACAGAGAGACAGCATTGTTTAACTCAACATAGGAGCATTCACAATGATGGGAGTGTGGCTTTCCATTTGGGAAATGCATGTTTCCTTGTTGTGCTAACAGGAGAGAGGATTGTATTGACTCTGCTCATAGTAACAGAGATTTGTCTGACACACTAACACACACAAACACACACACAGTGTTGCATCATCCTGCATTATATAAAGTTTTTGAGCTTTTCTTAGTTGAAAGCAATAACCAGAGCACAGCCATAGTTTACTGGCATTCAGAGGGCCCCTGTCATAGGCGAGTATACACACACACACACACACACACACACACACACACACACACACACACACACACACACACACACAAGGGTAAAGTGAGGGATGACTTGGCAGTAAGAGCGACTCCAGCCTCAGAGTTGGTCTAAGGGGAACTATGCTGGGAGAGAAATAGACGTTGAAATCTGCAGCCTTCCCTCTGGTGTTCACTGTGGGGTGGTCTCTGTTTCTTTCTCCCCTTTCTTTATTTCTCCCTCCTCAGTCCTTCCCTCATTACTTTGAGGTGGTCTGTTTCTTTCCGCCTCGCTCTTTCTCCCTCTTTCCCATCCCAAATCTCTTCTCCCTCTCCTCCTCTTCATCATATTCTCTCCTTTTATCCGTCGTATAATCTCCCTCGCTCCGTTTAATATTTTCCCCTCTCTCATTTCCTCCTCTTCTTCAAACTCCCCCCATTTTGCCCCTTTTGTTTACCTCGACATGCACATACAAAAACGTGCCTCACTAATTGCTCAGTGCCGCTCGCCAGGAGTGTGCGTTTAACACTGGAGAGTGTGAGTGTACTTTAAGAAAGGAAGAAAACCATAGCAAGACAAAGAGAAAGATGCTGGGACTGTAAGAAAACAAAGTCTTGCTGATGCAGTGATTATCGCTGGCCAGCATATTTCTAGCCAGTTGTGCTCTGTGTGTGTGTGTGTGTGTGTGTGTGTGTGTGTGTGTGTGTGTGTGTGTGTGTGTTACTTTGCAAAGAGTTTAATATTAGAACATTATATTTCCCTTCCTGACTGTTGTTTTTCTGCCTGCGTCTCCCTTTCTTCTCTCTCTCTCAGAAGGTGGTTGTTGTGTGATTTTATAAGCCTGCCATTTGGTGTCATATGAACCATTGCTTGTTTTTTTCAGGTCCTGTAAAACAGGCCTAAATGCCCCATAATTCTCTTCCCCTGGCTGCCTGGTAAGGGTTAGTGCCAACTTTCAAACTCACTAACGCAAACACACACACACAGACACACACTGGAGTCATGGCACAAGAGGAAAAGCGTAAAATAACACCACCTATTTAAAAAAAAAAGGTGAAAGGTTTGTGGAGACCAAAAGCACATATAAATGCAAGGAAGGATGCATTAAGACAGAGATGGTGGCAGAGAGAGAGAGAGAGCTTGTGTGTCTGAAGAAACAATAGCACAGTAAAAAGCTAGGCACCAGGATTACAACAGGGCAGAGAAGTGTGTGAGTGTGTGTGTGTGTGTGTGTGTGTGAGAGAGCACATGCACGTGGGAGAGTTATAAATAGTTGGATCATCTGGAGCACATTAGAGGTACAGTGTTTAAGTGAACAGGTCCGCTACCTGCAGCCACAGAAACCTCAGAACAGACAGTGCCAAGCCCCCCCCACCACCACACACACACACACACACACACACACACACACACACACACACACACACACACACACACACACACACACACACACACACAAAAAAGAGAGAGAGAAATCAATCAATACAGGCAAAGCAATTTCAGCAAAACTAAGCTAAAACAAATCACTGAACCAACAGACAGACTGGGCGTCAAAGGAAGTGCCTCACACAATAACACAACCTGACTGTGGTAAATCGTGGCGCTCCACTGCTTTAAGACAAACAAGGGTTATTAGCAAAGGCACCAGAGGGATACCAACTCTGCTATTACATGGTGGGCTTGACATGAATTTAAATGGAGAGGAAACATAATGTCTGTGCAAGGTTGTTTAGCTTTGAACTGACCATAC
This sequence comes from Seriola dumerili, assembly GCF_002260705.1. Classification (NCBI taxonomy): domain Eukaryota; kingdom Metazoa; phylum Chordata; class Actinopteri; order Carangiformes; family Carangidae; genus Seriola; species Seriola dumerili. Next base: position 3,935,796 of record NW_019174365.1, on the reverse strand, counting down.
ACTTCCCAAGACCACACACATGAGCAGCACACCTGTATGCACTAATGTATATCAACAACAATGTATCCGCTTTCTGTGTTATACACACACAAATATGTGTGAAAGCTTGTGCACTTAAATAATACAAGTTCAATTCCCCAAACTGAGTACAAACACACATTTTGCTGTAAAACTCCTCTATAATCTTTGTGATTTAAATCCTTATTCCTCAGGCCATCTAGTTACACTATATAACATCTATTACCTGTATTTGTTTAAGGAGGGCTGTTTACAAAGGGGGATCTTCATCTCCCAAATGCATGTGTAACTGCAAAAAATTTGTATTTACACTGTCTACTCTCACATATAAACCTAAAGCTAATAGTTGTGTTTTTTATCTTTTAGGAAGTCCTGCTTTCATTACATCTTCTTTCCAAGTTTGGTTAAAATCTAAGGCCCCCAAAATCAGGAGTTGGTGAAGGAAGTGGACCCTCCCCCTCCAATAGCACATTTACACTCACACACATACTGAAACCGGAGCCACAGGAAGTGGTCCTGCATGTCAGGGTAGACAAATTATTCACCGTTTGAAAAATGCACCTTTTTCTCCTCTCCTATATTTTCTTCCTCCTCCTGACTCCCTCCTTGCCGTCTTCTCTGCGTTTATTGTTTTCATTTCAGGTCCTCCAGAGAGGAGCAGTAAGGGAGACAAAAAGCTCTGCTACCTGTGTTATCTCAAAATGAGCTGCATTCAGACTCAAAACGAGCTGCTGCTGTGGTTGCACAGGCCCCAGAATTCTGGGAAATATTCTCCTGCGGTGTTCCCTGAAGACTTGTGGTATTCCTGCCCACAGTATCCCCACCACGCTTTTGTGGAATTTCCTAAATGGATGAAAAGCAGGTTTATTTGAACTCTTTTGAAAAGTGAAACATAGATCTTCCTTATCTCTGCGCGGCTGTATTATTTTACTGTGTAAACCCAACTGTGAACAGGCTGAGGGAGAGCATAAAAAGAACAATTTTGTGCTGGTTTTATGAAAAGAAGAATGAACAAACAATAAAACCACCCAGTTTAACATATAATGTGTGCAATTGACACTGTAAAACCTCCTTTCAGTGACCTCACCAGCAGATTTACTTTGTGTAAGTGAGTCCATAATTTTAAAAAAAAATATGGATAAAAATAAGCAATCTATCAATTAATGGGATTAATACAGGAAGTATACACAAACGAATTTGCTTTTTCTAGCTTATTAACTGAAACAGGAACAATGTGATGAAAACACGATATTAACCACATCATGATCTCTGTACTTTTACTGTTTTAATCCTTTCAGACTTCAACATGGACTTTGACAGTGGATGTAAAGTGAGTTAGGTACAGTCTGTCTACTAGAAGTCCACAGTCTTCATTTTTAAACAGTGAGTATGATTCGATCCTCAGTGTATCTTCATCACTTCAAACCTCTGCCAGCAAACTGCAAAACTCTTTTAGCCTGCAATGGACTTACATATACAATCTTTTTAGTTTTTATCACATACATTAAAAAGCCCATGAAAAGACTTGAAGGAACTAAACTGCCATTGCAAACACTGCTACAAAGCTGCATGGGTCATATTTGGGTTAATGTATCTCAGCAGTATTTTTAAATCCCTGTTAGTTTCAACTTATGACTGCTGTTTCTCCTGGTCATTACAGCACAGGTGAAAAGTACTACATAAATTAAGTAAACTTATCTTTTGTTGCTTTGCAAACTCACATATCAGAGTGATGATAGCCAGACCGCTTTCATAGCAGAAGAATTTGTCATTCAGCCTCATATAACCCACCTCAGTACCAGTATTTGAGTAACTTAAAAGTTAAATTCCTTTCTACCAACCTGGTAACTGCTTTGTTTTGTACTATTTCTTTCTCACACTTTTATAATACATTGTAGTTAGTATGCAGTATTCTTGGGACCTCTGTGCAGAGCTGTGTTGCAGTTTTAGGGTCTGCTATCTGTGCTCATCGTGTGACATGTCTTTTTGCGGTGGCATACCATATGTCATTCATTGATAAATATGTTCCCCACAAGGACAGTAAACTATCCAACTTATTTTTTGTGTGACAGCGGTTACTATTGGACCATAGGAATGCGCACACAGCAGTAGAATGACACTTTAGTTGTGCACCAGGAAGTGTCCACTCTCCTCCTGTCAGGACCGTGTGGATTAGGCCGAGGTCAGGGGGGAGAAGGTTGTGTTAAGTGGAGTTTGGAAGAGCGGCCGCCAAACACACTCTCCCCTCAGGCGAGTGGTCAAGGGACAACTGAGGACACACACACACACACACAAGCGGCTGATTCAGATGTAAACATATTGCCCCATCAGTACCCACAGTGCCTTGGGCTAGTTGGCCCACTGGCCCACCCTGGTGACCCTTGTTACCGTGGTGATTAGATATTTGGAGGCCTCATCTGCAAACATTTAGGCAGTGTCACCCCTAAACTACCTTGTGTCACCCTGCCACCATGGGCTCAGTAGCAACACGCGCACAAACATGCAACTGAGGACACACATTGTGCCACGTAATTAAAACAACTGATACATCCTCCTTGCGTTATTGCTGCCAGGTAAAAAATGTGCAACTGTGGTCTAATTTTATCTTTTGAATATCAAATACTTGCCCCAAAGTGGCTGTCAAAAGTTTATAGTTTCCTCCTTGACAGAAAACAGTGGCTGAGGTCAGCTTGAACTCTCAAACTACTCCAGCACCATAATCCACATCTGTCCATCTGTATGCTCCAAACACTCACATTACTTTCTGCCAAAACATTTCTATAGACACACCTTTTGTTGGAATTGAATTCTTTAGCAAAACAATGCTGCAACATAAAAGTAGTGTATTAAGCCCCATCCTTTTTTTTTTTTTGATTAACCATAACAGCGGTTCCCAACCTTTTCCAACTCACGGCCCACTTGAAATCTCAAAAATGTTGGCAGCCCACATCTGACCTCATAACAATACAGACGGCAAATAATGCATTCTCAGAGCACTTTTTATTTCAGTGATAACAACTGAACATTCAGGACTGAACTGAAAGCAGGGGAAACATGTAGGAAGCTCCAGTCTGCACAGTGGCTTATCACAGCAATAGGCCTCAATACTAGAAAAAAACATTTAAAAACATTATTCATTTTGTTATTTATATAATTAAATTTTTTCCCCAAAACTTTATTGTTTTGCAAATGATTTGTCGGCCCACTTGCAATACCTTTGTGGCCCACCAGGGGGCCACGGCCCACAGGTTGGGAACCACTGATCTATTGTTTTTAATACTTGTTTATCTATATATGTGGTTATCAAAAGATACATTTTAAGTAGAACTTTAGCTTAAGCTGAAGAATTTCATGCTTGCTGGTTTGGTAAAATCCTCGCAAAATCCAAATCTGCAACGCATCAGGGAGAAAGTAAGGCTGTTTTTCTTGTAGTCTAAGCTTCTCAACTTTATGGAAATGTGAGGTTTCCAGCCAACAACAAAAATATATACCTATAACATGCATTTCCATCATCATTAAATTACGAGTTGCTGTCACATTCCACTTCCTGACCTCTGAACTATGACACACCGGTCCTCCTCCAGGCCAGACCATCATGGACACTATGCCTCAGGTCACTCATTGGCTTAAGCAGAGAAGGAGAGTGTGTTAAAATAAGTAAGTGGAAGTAAGTCAATGACTCCTTTAAATGACAAATGAATTTGGAGCTGTTAAGCCACTTGATCAACATATGGTTATCCAACAAATGCCCATACAACATGTACATATTATGTCTTTATGTCTATCATATCCAAAATTTACATTAAACCAACCTTATTATTTACATGTTTTCATCTTGTGTGCTTGCTCTATTACCTTTTAATCAAACATGTACCTGTTCTCTTCTTCAAATCTTCCCAATGTGACTTCAAGTCTTTTGAGTGTATATTTACTTTTTACAGTTTTGTGTGGCTCATTGTGGTTTGTGAAACTATGTATGGCATGCACAAAGTGATTTATTTGAGACATACCTCTAATTCTTACACTATCCACTTACCCTAACAGGAGTTTCAGATGGATTGGCAGTGACCTCTAGTGATACAAATACAACACTGCAGGTTAGAAGCTGCCTAGTGCAGTCTTCAGCTGTCAGTACTAGGGACTTTTTTCAAAAGGAAGCAAATGATAAAAAAGATGAGAACACCTGCAAAACAGGTTGATCAACAAGCCACTATTATCTAATTTCCTGCGTACAAGAACTGCCTTAAACTTTATGTATGCACAGAGCTGGATGCAAAAATACCATTTAGCTTGTCACATGTTTTGCTCATATCAGGCATGTACAGTAATTTAAAGTGTGGGTATAAAGTCTACTGTCATAACGTGCCTGTGTGTTTCAGAGCGGTGTGTGACAGAGAGGGAGTGATAGACTGACAGAAAAGAAATAGCCACCACCCCCACCCCTCTCTCTCTCTCTTTGCCAGGCAGTGTAAGATATAGCTCAGGTTAATGAAGGTGCCACTGGGACAATGCATTATGCATTATCACCAGGTTTGCAGATAGCCACTGGTCAACCATGTGAAAAGCTGCACTGGCTCTTGCTCTGTCTTCTGATAATGCAGAGACACCATATTATCAAAACATGTATATTCAAGTGTTAATTCAGTAATAGAAGAAGTACTCATATCATTTACCCCAATAAAAAAAAACATTGCCACATCAAAAATACTCCATTGCACATAAAAGGCTAGTAGTCACAATCCTACTTAAATACTGCAGTATTATCATCAAAACGTATTTTTCTTTGTATCCAATATACATACTACACCTAGTGACAGGCCCGTATTAAGAAGGCAGAGGCCCTTGGGTACAAAATTTTGGAGGCCTCCCCTCTGCTCTCCACACACATGTAATCCAGGTTTTGAATTATGGATTCTTAGCTGAGGCTGCTATCAGTTGGAAACATATGGGATTTACACTGGCAGGCTACAGCCTACGATCACAACATGAAGGACAACATCAACACCTGTAGATATTTATTATCATACAGGATTTACACCACATGATTGCAACAATACTTTCCTGGGCCAGCAGCAAAAATATCAACACATTAGCCCACAGTGTGTAGCTGAATGGCACACGCAAGCACATACTGCCCCGCATCCACCAATACAGGTCTTTGATTCAGATTCTTCCATCAAGCGCGCGCGCTGAAACTGTTGTTGAATTAGTTAGCTAAAAGTAACTTACGGGTCAAAAGTAGTAGATAAATTGCGGGGCTGCTAAACTGGTAACCTACCTGCCACAGCCGCGTCTCAGTCAGATTCAAGTGGATATGAAGGTGGGGCAGTTGAACAGGTGAGTGCTGCAGGTGTGTGGCTCTCTAATACTCAGCTGAACTAACTTTAATGGCTGCCACGTTATTGTCCTCTTCTTTGACGTTAGCATCGTCTTCTCCAGACTCTTGCTAATGCTAGCAAGCCGACTTTTGAAAAAGGTTTAGATAGATGGTATGTTTTAACGAATTTCAGTTTCTCTGATATCCTTCTCTTTTTCCGGCTTTGTCTTTGCTGCTGCTCTAACGTTTGTTTTACATAATGTTTTGATAAGTGTCTCTCAATCAGCCGCCCGGCTTTGCCGCTAAATTCCCATGGTCACCACCTCACCTGCCTGACGTCATCATCATGCTACAGACACAACCAGTAAACCAATCATAATATTTTTCTTATTTGCAAATAAAGCAACTCTACATTCATTGCTTCATATTTCAACACACACATAATTCGTTTATTTGATTTGATTATTTAAAAATAAGTAAATAAATAAAACAAAGACAGGAGGAGGCCAAAGTTGATGGGGATTTGGAGGCCCCCTAGAGGTTGGAGGCCGCCGGGATAATCTGTCCTTGTTTTATGTGGGTGGTCATTTGTTAACTATTGTTTACTAAGAGACTAAGCTCTTGTTCTGCTCTGAAAAAAAATATTTTCCTATGACATTTGTTCAGTGTTGCTGTTAGGACTCAAGTGTGGGATGGGCGCATTTAGATGAAAATAATCATATAAATGATGAGTAATGAAAAAAAGACATGTATTAAGATGTGTAATAACAGTGTGTATATATTTTTCAAGCATCACATAAAAATGTTCATTATAGATACAAAATTGCATTGCTGGGACTTAAAAATGACTATAGTTACAGAAACAACCCTTATACAGTTTTTCTTAGATAAACATTATGTTAAATTGAGTTTTGCTCACTGAAGCAAGGTTACATATGGGCAACATAATAGAGATAAAAACAAATACCATACCATAATATTTAATTTAAGTAAAGCTTCCCTGAGTAAGGGATGTCGGAAATTGGTGAAATATGATCGTATTTAGGTCAGTCAATTATCACTGCATTTGTGTCTGCCAATCGTCACGGGTGTGTTCTGCGTCATCGCTTCCCAGCCAATCGCACGGCGACGTCCAGAAACGGGGCACCCAAGACGTAAACCTGGCAAACATGGCGACGCTCCGAGGAGAGTACGGAGATTGGAAATACGACCGTTTTTAACCGAGAAAATAACCTCATCTTCGCATGGTACAATGTGGTGGGGTTAGCCAGAGCCACCGCACGCACAGCCTTTTAGACGATGTTTGCAGAGGTAAGTTAGCGCCGGTGAAATCGACGCGTGTATCGTTACAGTAGTTTGTTTTCCAGTGATAGACATAGCTAGTTAGCTTGTAGCAGCTAGCGCCTTAGCGTTAGCCCCGCAGGTAAACACAGCCTGACAGGGAAGAGGACGGCACACAGCCGCGGCGTTTTCCGAAAGCCCGTCTGCTATAAGTGGCAGTCAGCCCGGGATTACACGGTTAACGCTAAGTTAATACGATGAGCTTAGGATATCAGCACTGTCAAAACCGTGCTGTAAATTAGCTCGACACAGGCAATGTCGGTAGTATGCGTTTAGATTATGAGTAACGTCCCTCAACAACGAATTTCTACATCACAACAAACACAGGTGAGCTGGGCGTTACCTGTTTGTACGGCTAGTGGAGCTAAAACCTAATGTTAAAGGCAAAAGAAAGTTATCTATTTAGTATCAGCAAGATTGATTAACAGCACAGTTGTGGGCTGTTGGTTATTTCACTATTTTCTCTATAGTTCGAAGGCGTTCACGTCGGTAACAAACATATTAAGCAATGATTGGTCCGACTGATACGTTGTGTTGTGGCATTTCCCTTCTCATTTAGCTTTAACTTCAGAGAAGGTCTGAGACGTTTATACACAGCTGTCCGGTGGATCTGTTTCCAGTTGCATTCAGTAGCTGCCTGTCAGTCAGAATCGCTCCCTTCCCTTGTCAGACACAAACAACTGGCCTAACACAGGCCTGTCTTGAAATATTAATAAGGTGTCTTGAGTCCATTGTAGCTGGTCAGTGGTTGGAGAGATTAGCCACGGCTTTGTAATCATTTGTGACAAGCCGTTTTCAGTGTTACTTGCGATGACATTGTAGTTTTGCTACAGTTCTCACGTGATGCACTTTTTCAATGCACACTGGGTTCCCTGACTTTATAGACTACTGGCCACGATATCTGCTGACAAGAAAACAAGACTACAGTGTCCACCTCACCTGAGCGGCAGGTGACCTACCCACGTCTGGGCACCTATCCAGCAGTTTAAGTACAGGTTTAGCCTCGGTAATGAGGCCTCAGCTGCCACTGCACTATTGTGCATGCTTTACAGGGAGTACTGATTTCTGTGTAAAGTGCAGTCAGGTGTTTCACTTCATCTTGACAGTAGCTCTTTGTAAAATGGTGCTCTCTGCTAACCTTTAGTCTGAAGTGAATGATGGACTTGTGTTGGGCTATCTTGTGATTTACATTAGCTGTGTAGTGTCAGCTTTGTTATGGATATAAGGTGTAAGGTGAGGTCAGATGGAGATGCACTTGCAACTATAACACATATGGGGGCCTTTTGGTCAACACCATTGTTGTCATCATCAACACAGATCTTGCACAAAAACACTGTTGCCTCTCAATAAGCCTACTCTCTTTCTCCTTCACCTCCTTGGGTTTGTCTCAGACTTTGACGATCATTGTGTTCCATGTAGTTATTTGCTTTCAGCTAGTGTTTGTATCTTTGTGCCATTTCATGCATATTTGCACAGAAAGTTGTAGCTTAACTGTTGCTCTTGTGTTTTGTAGTTTTGTTGCTCATTGAATTGTATGATCACATTAAGCTGTAGACAGGTTGGCAGAATTTACTCCTGCTAGTGAATGGCATACCCACATAACTTTTATATAGTTGGTTTGTTGTAGGGAGATGTTAGTGCATTGTGTATTCATCCACAGTCACACAAAGCTATCTCAGTGCTTTTCACCACTGTCTAAATCTCATTAAGGTGTCTTAATCAAAGCTTGGTGGACATTAAGGCCAGCATGCTGTCAAATCAGGCCTGCCTGTCACCTAGTACACCTCTCCCTCCTTCCCTCTGTGACTAGAGGTGGTTGCACTGTCAAACAGGCTAACACCTTTCAAGAATTAAGCCCCCTTCAGATTTGTGTCTCGTATCCAGGTATATCTACAATGAGTCTAGGTCATGCTGAGACTCAGAATGCAGTTCACATTTGGCATCAGATTTAGACTTTTGTCTCCAGTTGTGATTGGATTTTGCTTTATTTTATGTGTGTTTTTACAGCTTCTAAATTAAATCAAATCAGTAAATTAGGGGAAGCACAGGTGCTTCAGACGTCGACTGTTTCAGAGGTCAGGGTTCAATTCCCAGTTGATGCGTGTCCTGATGGTTGCGTGTTCCAGCTGGTGGGATGTTGCTGGTCTTGTGATTTGTACTAGTTGGCTGAGATCTTTGGCGAATAACAAAAACCTCCAGATACGCCCTCCTGGAGCAATATCTCACTAGGAGGTGAAAATAGGTAGCTGGGGACTCAATATGTATTAGGGGAGGCATGTGGCTGACTTCACCCTCCCCAGGGTAACAGGCTACAGCTCCAGAGAGCAGTCCATACCAAACTGGACAGAAAAATAGGGGAACAAAATAGTGCTTGGCCATACAGCTAGAGAGTAGATGGCTAACTGCCTGGTACCTCACCTTGGCTACAGACAGTGATTGTGGGTGTATGAGCCACAGTTGGGTGACAAATCAAATGAAAAAAACGTAATTTTCTTAGAAAAGTGTTGAGCGATCTCAAACTGCCAGAAAAACATCAGTTCTCCCTGGTATAGATTGAGATGAGAGATTGAGATAGAGATGAACCCCATTCTTCAAAAAGGTATTTACTAATTTTCTCTCTTGTGGTGGAAAGCATCTAACACATCAGACCAAAGCATCATTTATTCAAATTTTTTCTTTAATATGTCACCCATCCTACATCTGTTAACATGTATCCATGACCACCTTAGAAAGTCTAATACTTCCTGTGCAGTCACGCTCCTTTTTAGTGACAGCTGTCCATGTGTGATTAGATCATCCACTATGCATTATAGTGCAAAGTGTCAGCAGGGCCAAAGATTACAATGTGCTTCAGGTGCTGATCATAAAACTTTCCATGTTCACAGCCTGACATTTTTGTCCCCACCACACACCTACTGTAAATGAATGTTAGTGCTAATTGTGTACATATACTCACACATACTGCACTTGATACATTTTCAAACATGTGGAAGTTGAACTACTCTGCTGATCAAAAACCATTGGCTTTACAGTGATTACAAAAGAAGAGCAGTTTACACAAGGTGAGAAGTGCTGCGTTCATTAAGAGATTGTTGAAGAGTGGATCATTGTGGCCTTGAGTGATCGCTCTCCTGCTGTGCTTGTTACTTCACTAATGTTAATTTTGTTGAGCTAATGATAGCTAAAGGCTTGTTAGTAGGAGATTGCACAGCACAGCTTTTGAATAAGCGAGCAGCTAGATTTTCCCAGTATCTGCTTTACTGACTGTCGTTTGTCAGCGTGGGCTGTCAGTGAAGACAGCGGGCGGCTGACCACCTTCAGATGACAGAATAGGTTAGACACACTGATAAATAGGATTTCAGCCAACCTGCAGACAAGACAATTTACCACTGGCAAAATCTTCAGCAACATTTTGATGCAAGCTTGTTACTGTGTAAGTAAAAGTACCCCTCCCTCAGATTTTTCAGTAATCTGTATTTAACATTTAGAAATGTGTAACTATCACTCTTTCAATGTAAACACAAGGGTAGCCAAAAGTAAAACACAGCATTGGACCTTGATGTCACTTGCAACTGATTGACAGGTCTTTTAATGCACAGACTGAGACAGACTAACTTTCTAATGCTTAGTTTTTTCCTCAGTTTGAGTGTATATACTCCTACTGTATACTGTATAATATAGAATATATTACTATCGAGATTTCTTCTCATGGTTAATATGGTAGCTCTGTCTATTATGGTTTTTCTGGTGGATTAGACCACTCAGCCATACTTACTTTCTCTCCCTCTCAGGCAATAACTATGGAACTCCCGCAGGAGAGCTTTAATGGGCTGAGTTAACCTCTCGCCCAATGACCACACTGATCAGGGTTGCAGCTAAGCGCTTGCGGGCTTGTGCGTGGGTCCCAAAAATAGAAATATTTACCCTTGAGCAGTTTTTCCCACACGTGTATGTCTAGGTATGCAAAGTGCATTATGCGTGTAGTTGTGTGTGGATTTATTTTTATTAAAAAAAAATGGTGGTTTATGAGGTTGTACAAGATGTATTGCTCATAAATGCTAAGATTTTATTTTAAGTGGTGTTGTCCAGGCGTTGGATTAAATGTCCAGTGAAAGTAATTTTGTGTCTCTGCATACGCACACATCTCGTTTAGAGGCTGTAAGTATTGTTATGTTCATGTTTATGTGCATCTATTCAGTGTGGGTTGCGTAAGGAATTGCCTAGATGTTTAGATGTGTGTCCCCGATGGGCTTTGTTGTTAATCACTGGAACAGATGGTTCATGTTTAAAACCCTGTCTAAGCTGTAATGACTCAAGAGTGTTGGTTATCATCTCTCCTACAGAGCCAAGCCTCCACAGCCTCATCACCTCATCACAGAGCTGTACTGATAGCCTCCACATTCCCTGCTGCCACTCACTGGCACCACTGACGTCAGACCAGACTTACATTACCCATTTGAACTACATTCAAATACTTTCTCGGGAAAGATTGCATTGAGTACAAGGGACTTGGCCAGGATTTCCTTGCGCTATTCCTTTACAGATGGGAAAGTGCATTTGAACTTAGAAAAATGCATATATCCTACAAAAAAGAAACAGACTGTCCAAATAAAAGCTGTTTTTGAACCACAGGATTCACTGAAACTGATAGAGGAATTTGCCTACCTAACCTGGGTATCAGAACTTAAACTCCCCCAGCCCTTCTTTCTACAAAAATACTAGAAACACTGTATGCAATTAGTTCTGACAACCACAAAACCACCCCACATGCATGCACTGAATCAGGTTTGAATTATTTCAAAAATGACTGACGTATCTGGCAGTGTATGGTTACCAAGGTCTATGTCGTCAACTAGAGAGGTTTAGCAAGTAGCTGCTGCTACAGGTGCATCCGGACAGTTAAAAGACTTAGTTATCACACCGTTATCTTGTGTGTATATAATACAGTCACCTGTCAGCACGTAGCTTATGCCTGGTGGTAATAAATGTGTCAGTAATGGCTACAGTGGACTGCTTCTGAACACTGCCAACAGTGGTGTAACTCCCCTCTCTGTGATTACTGTGTGGGTGAAAATTAAATAGAGTAGATGTGTTTCTGAAGGTCAAGCTGTTAGTGGATGTTTGCATGAAAGTTAGTACCTAGGGTATAATTTGGTTTTCATGTAAACGGTTACAACATTGTGGCTGATTACTGCGTTATTGTTGGCTTGGAAGTTTCAGGACATTGCCATTCATTTAAGATAATCAAAGTTTGAGGCAGGGTGTAAATTGTCCTGTGAATAGTGCCTTTGTATCTCTACCACTCCTAGCTCAACTGTAATAGTAGTCATCTTCTTGTCTTCCTATAGTCCTAACTCTGCTATTAGTGACTTGGTTCCAGCCAGTTATGACATGTTAAAGAAGGGGTAGTCTAGCCAGTTTGGACACATTCTGCAGTCCGGACACGAGCGTGTACGTATGCACTCAAGACATTTGGTTATTGTCAGATTTTGGCAATAACTTTCTTAAACTCTGTAAACTCAGTAAACCTGGTTCCTTAATCACTGTAAGAGGAGAAATGTGGTTAACACAGTTACATCTCTGCTGGGTCACCTGATCTTAGCCATGTATATGTTTAACAAGGTTGGTAGATGAGTGCTATTGCATGAGAAATATTTCATACAGCAAAAACTGTGAAATCATCATTGGGCAATGAAATTAAACATTACCAGCGCTTCCTTTTATCCAAAATAATCAAATTGTAAGAATGAAATTGAAATACAGAAATCTAAACAAGCTGGTTTTGACAGTAAAGAAAAAAAATGTGTGCTCTCTTAACAAAAAAGAAAAACTCTTCGGTCTAAAACATCTTACATAACTAATACAATTACATACATCAGCCTTGGTTCAAAATATGGAAGGGTTTAGGGGAGAGAACTGATTACTGACATACATGCAAATGTGGTGTTTAGAGTAATCAGGTTATTGCAGTGGAATAACATGTAATATTTCCTGCCCTAACCTGATTTCTCACATAACCAGGTTTGTAAATGAAGTGACTCTCTGCTGCGCCCCATATATTCCAAGGCGTGCTCATAGATGCTGTTGTTCTGTTAGTGTAATGACCTATATGTTTAAAACCAGTTCTGCTGTCTTGTCTCAGCCTACAGTCTGACAGATCTTAGCCTGTCTAGTAGGCTGTGGGTTTACAGTGTATAAATAAAGTCTGGGTCAGCAGACCCCACTGACAGCCATCAGAATCAGGTTTTAATTTTCCCATTGTGCTGTGTAATCAGTGGTCCTCAGCTGGTGTGGTGATGACAGATGTCACAAGCTGATCTGCATGTTTTGAACTGGAGCCAGTCAAGTCATTTTTTTAATTGGCTGTTATCAGCTTCATGAAGTCTAATCTGTTTGTAGTCCTTTGTTTATTGTAACCAGTCATGCTCTTGGTGCACCATAGAACAGCGCAGACAATAGTGGCCACTTTGAATTTTGAATGATGCACCCCGATACCTGCCTGTGTAATGCTGTTCACCCTGCCCACTGCCATACTTTGAGCAGTTGGTATCCCAACCACTAATCTTTTTGGTGCTGATACCTGGCATCAGCAGACACTCCATGTTAAATGACGCAGAGTGGGAGTGGAAACAAGAGAAAACTTCATCAGGGCATCCTAGTCATGAGGCATGCATGTGCGCTTTGGCAGCTTTGGCAGCCTTCAGCCTCGACTGTAGATTATCATGAGATGTTTGAAAGTGATTTTGAACAAAAACTATTGTACAGAGTTTAGTGAAATGTAGTTCCTATATCTAATCAGGCATTAATACTCAGATTGATTAAGTTAGGTGCTCAGTTCTTAGTCATCTGCAGTAGCCTTATGCAACAGCCTGTGTTAAGTGGTCTTTTGAGAGCACTTTGAGACTACTTTGAGAAAGTAAAAATCCGGATTTGAATGTTGATGGAGTCACAGGTGGTACCTGTTTTACAGATTTCCAGGGGTGTAATGATTCTGAACAACAAAACTAATTTTTCATTACCATCCACAATTAACACCTGTAAATCATGAAATTATTATTCTATTTAAAGCATGCTGTATATTTTGTAAAGATTGCACATTACACTTGTGTTGTTTGTCTTCCAACTGCCTGTGTCACGTGACTATTTCAGTCCAATCCTGATCCAATGATCACGTGAGTGATCAGTGGTCATGCTATACGTTGTAATCCAGGGCTGGACCATGTTCCCGAATGCGACACACTTGGCAGCCAATCTAATGTGTGTCATCCGATTTTCCATAGCGGGCTGTGGCAGTGAGAACAATGTGTCAGTGTCCTGAGGAAGATCTGTCTGTTCCTATCTGGCTCCATCAGTGGATCTGCTTATCTTAGGAACTCTAGTATGAATATAGGGCAGCCGAAGATCATCACTGTTGATCATCACGAAGTCTGTCAGTGACTCTACTGTGACGGCTGTACAGTTAGAGTGTGAGCATGATACAGTGTGTGACTCTGTGAGAGTTGTTCACATATCACCACCATTATGCCGATAACTGCATTTTTCAAATTAACCTCATGACACTACATATATTATAGTCCTTTACTTGTTTACTAGTTTCATTTGTCCAGCCGGCACCTGCAAGGAAGGTTAAGTTTGTGGAGCATTATGTCAGAATCATCCTTCACATAACAACCCCAGCATGCAGACACACACAAACATGCACATATGTTGTAACATAACATAAACAATATTGATACAGATTCCTTAGATTTGTTTCACTGAGTGGGACAAACTATGTAATGGTTTCTAAATGAAATTACCTTAAAGCTAGTTTGGCATTTCTGCACTGCAAGTTCTTGTTACTTGTCAGGCAACAGATACACCAATACAATATATCTGCGATAAGCATAATGTATAAATAGCAAATATCAGTCTATGTAGACTATATATGTAGAATGTGTGTGTGTATATACATATGTGTGTATGCATCAGTTATTTATCTGCTTATCCTTTGCAGGGTTGCTGGGGGCTCCATTTATACACAAAAAGACAGTCCTTGTACTTTTTAGGTCAAGAATGTGAATGAATGTCCACAGAGTTGAGGACCCACGTGATTTGGGCAGGAGGTTGAGGTATTGAGCAGGAGGGCCATTCTTTATCTGGAGTGGATTCAGTCTCACATGTCACCAAGCATCCAGTCATGCTTTAGTCTACATCTCAGAGCAAATAACCTGCTTTTGATGTCATGGTTGAACATGACCTCAGAAAATGACAGGGAACAGTTAGTTAACCTATTCTATGTGATGTGAAAGCTTCAGCAGTCATGGTTGAGGTCACTTTCAGTTTAAAAACCCTCAGCCTGAATTGAACTGACCTGAGTGAGTATTAGCTCTGCTGTTTGTGCCGGTGCTACTTACACAGTGACAGTAGGTTCAGTCTGCCAGCCTGACCTTGCCTTCCTTATCTTAACAGTTATATTTTCTGGTGTGTTATCATTGCAGCGATTTCATCTGCAGCATTGGCACAATATGGGACTGAAAATAGAGCTTCTAGACTAACTTATATGGAAAACTGGGACAGAGAGCTGCCAGCTGGAAACAAGAGTTTGGTTTCCTGCACTGACAATAACAGGAAAACCATAGGATATGACTCACACGTATGCACACACACACTTCATCAGATACTCTCTAACAATACAACACACCACAGTTTGTCTTTTTAAGTAATATTTTCCTGTGCCTACATCTGAAGTGTAGAACAGTGTTTTTTCTAGACTGTGGATGACGTCATTGTACAGTACAGTTAACGCTGCTGATTTATTGCTATATTTCCTTCACAATGGAGTGAGCAGTCAAGCCCAAACAGTTTTATGCAGGGGATTTATGATGGGGCTGGGAGAAAAGATTAAGCCATTTTAGACTATACTTGACAAGTTTATTCACATTTATAACCAAAGAGTTTGAATCAAAACAAAGACGCAGGGCTGTTTCTACATGCAGTATACCATCATATGGTAAATGGTAGCAACAGTTAGCAATAGTACTAATGTAAATAAAATCTTAATTAGTGCCTTAAAATATGAATAATGTAACTTTAGTTGGTGTCAGGGCTGCAAATTAAAAGACCTGTTTGTCAGTGATAGAAGATTTAAATGTGTTGATCGGACCTTAGACAGGAAGCTTTTCTTCTGACTTAAATGATCTTCAGACTAACTTGAATATTGGCGGAGAAGTCTGTACTTGTTTAAGTATAAGTAGTAGAGCACGGAGTATTCAGCCTGTGTTTTTTTTCTGTGTGTGTTTCAGGCCAGTCTGTCCATCTGGGGATGGGGGGGTCTTGGAGTCGTGCTGTTCCTCGTCACCTTTGGACCCTTTGCCATATTCTACCTGGCTTTTTATATCTTCTGCTTCATTGGAGGGTGAGTGTCAAGACCTGTAAACCATATATCATGTCTATTTATAAGCCTGCTCTTTCACATTAACCACAGCACTTTGTACAGGAGCCTGGTAGATCAGTTCTTAACTCATCTTGTTCTCGCTTCTGTTTTCCAGGGGCTTTGCGGTCACTCTACTCTATGGAAAGATAAACTCAGAGAAACACCTGGAAAAATGCGAGCATTCTTACCTACCATCCACACAGATTGGTATACTAAAGGTAAAAACACACACCCACACATTTTGACCTCACCTACACAAACAAATTAATTAGTTGTTAATCAAGTTTCTGTTGATGAGGACAGCCCTTCCAGATATCACGCAGAGCTTTCAAGTTCTTACCGATGTGATTGCTCATATTTCACCACATCATTGTGTATTTCTCTTTCAGACATTGGATGAGATGAAGCTGGAGATCAAGCCTATAAAGATTGACAGGAGACTAACTGGCTCCAGTTTCATTGATGAACCACTACAACAGGTGTGTGTGCGTGTGGGCATATCTTTACATCACGTATTGTGGCTTCCTGTGCATTTGACACACTGTAAAGTACAAATATTATGAACTGTACAGCACAGACTGTGAAAGAAAGCCTTTTGTTTTGAAGTGCTGACTGTCTACTTCACTCAGCTATGAGAGTAACAGAGTGGAGTGGTAGCAGAGTAGTAGAATGATTGGCCAGAAAAATCAGCAGTGCACAGATGAAACTGAGACAACAGCTAAGACGAGAAGCTGACAGAGGATAACAGGATTATGACGGGCTGACACTCCAGACCTTTTGGACGCTGCCCCACTTGGGTCACTGTCTGACCCATCAGCTGGCCTATGTCAGCAACTTATGGCCTCAAGCCATAAAGTAGTCATCACTGTCAAACACTACATGACCTCCTAAAGCCTCTGTGCCTCTTGTTCACAGGAAGTTTGTTCCTTGTGTTTTGTGTGTCATCAGATTAGTCTGGACCAGGATGTCTGTTAGTTTTTTTTTTTTTTTGTTAGTTTTTTTTTTGTTTTTTGTGGCAAAACAAATGAAAATGTCATCCTCATAAACTCTAAAACACACACACACTTAACACAGGCATTTCTCTTTCTTAACAGCCTTGACAGAATGAACCTTAGTTCTGCTCGTCACGATTGACACACGCCATCTTCACACAATATTTTTTATTTTTTTTGTATTATTTCTTTGAAATAAATATCACCTCTTTCTCTCTAGACTTCAAACAAGCAGATTTCATTTCAAATTATTAAGGAACACTGAGTGACTTCTGTTTTAAAAGTGTCCAAAAGAAATTATTTTTCCTTCATAAATGTATTCTAGATTAGTTACATCATGTATGCAGATATTGCTGTATTTATGTGCACTTCTGAAATCTTAAGAGATGTACTGTCTGGAAAATGGAACTGAAAGTTTCTCTACCGTTACGCTGCCACACTACCAGTGTTGCACCATCATGTGGCTTAAGTGTAGAAAAAAAAAAAAACGTTGCATGGCTGAAATGAATCTGAGTCTGCTGGTGATTTACTCAGCTTCACACAGTTGTAAAAAGATCCTGTAAATGATGGTTAGGTTGCCTGTCACTATTGCTGACATGGAACATGAGCTTAGTGGCTTCAGTCTGGTGGACACAGTTCGTCTTTCCACCCTGCCCTGTGGTTACAACACTTGCACTAGAAAACAAGCTTTTAGCACATTGTCCTCAGTAAAGCAGCGTGGCCGGCAGAGTTAAGTGCAGACTCAGCAGTTTGACATGGTCAGATGACACTGACTGCTCTATTGTGGAGTCTCTGTTCTCCCCTCCTCCCTGGGAATGCACACTAATCATTTCAGCAGCATGTGAACCTCGAGATCTTGAACAGCTTAACGTGACATCATGCAGACCTGTGTCATGCTATCCAAAAACCTTTTTTCTTTTTTCTTACATTAAAAAAAGTACTTTCTCATTGCCAAATCCTCCCTCCCTCTGCAGCCCACACAGTAGCAGCAGATAGTGACAGTTACACTGATTCATGTGTTGGCTTGATTTAATCATACATACTCAGCTGCAATCTCTATTGTATTTAACAGACTACAGTAAAATGATTGATTAACCCAGGTTTCCTTGGATCTAGAAGCCCAGTAATCTATTCCCTGGGTGTTTGTACTAGACATTTACAATCAACAGATTTCATTTTCTTTCCAAGAAGAGTTATTAACCCATTTGGCTCTCATTTGATCATTTGATTGACTCTCAATCAGTCCAACTCCGAGGTTGTCTTAACTGAATTACATTTCTGTTGTTTACTTTCTTCCTCTCTCCTTTTCCTCCATATTTCTTTCACTCTGTAGGTGATCCAGTTTGCTCTGAGAGACTATATCCAGTACTGGTACTACACTCTGAGCGAGGATGAGTCCTTCTTATTGGAGATCAGACAGACTTTGCAGAATGCCCTCGTCCAGTTCTCCACACGGTACAATACAAGCACACAGTTACTCTAAATGACACGTGGCTTCTTAACATTTGTGCCTTGATATTTAAGCCAAATCTGTTCTGTATATCTCAACTGTTGTGTGTGTGTGGGTGTGGGTGTGGGTGTGTGGGTGTGTTGGTGTGTTGGTGTGTTGGTGTGTCAAGGTCCAAAGAGGTGGACTGGCAGCCTTACTTCACCACTCGCCTGGTGGACGACTTTGCCACCCATTTACGTGTCTTTAGAAAAGCCCAGGATCGCCTCGCCGACAGAGAGGACAAGCAAAGTACGCATACACACTCATGAGTTTTGTGATCGACTACACATTTTGATAGACTACACAATAAGATTTGTTTACAGTTGTGGTGCAGAAAAAATGGTTTCATAGAGTTTAGTGACCAAGAAGAGTTTCGTCTCAACAGGAGACATAACGGAGGAGCTGGTGGATTCGTTCTTTGAGGCCGAGGTGGAGATGGAGAGGAAGATTTGTCGAGACGTTGTGTGCACTTCACACAAAGACGAAGAAGGTAAACACACATATGAAATCTCTCTTGTTTTACATCTGACACAGTCGTGCAGAACTCTTCCCACAAATGTGCTACTGTTTGATGTTGTAGCGAGAAAAAAACTAATCATAAGCTGTGTGTGTGTGTTTCAGGTTTCCTTCGAGACTTGTGTGAGTTGCTTCTGTATCTGTTACTACCTCCTGGAGATTTCCACAACAAGAACATGAGATACTTCCTAAGGGTGAGTACATATAAGATACACAAATACAAAATCTCTCAATCTCACTGACAGTATGTCATACTGTCCTGCAAAATGCAGTCAGCCATGAGCCTTTCCTAGAGTTTTATTTTCAACAACAGGCTCCTGAATTGATCACATTAAAGTAACAGACAAATGTGACGCAATGTTTCAAGTGTTAATTTTCTATGACTGTACCTGGAAAAGCACTGTGATGTGATGTTTATTTATTTATTTATTTTTTTTAGGAGGTTCTGGCGCGTGGTGTGCTGCTTCCTCTGATCAACCAGCTGAGTGACCCAGACTACATCAACCAGTTTGTCATTTGGATGGTGAGATCTGACACACTCACACGTCCATAGCACGCACATATCAGCTAGTTTACTATCCAAGAAACAATCCAGAAATCAAATGAAATTGGACAAAAACAGCATTATGCAGTGGTATATGTTATCGAGTTTAAATGTGTGTTTGTGTTTGTGTGCGTGTAGATACGGGACTCCAGCTGTAACTATGAAGCCTTCATGAACATCCTCAAGCTCACAGACAAGCCTGCTGAGCTGGAAGCCGTCAAGGACAAGGTGCTGGAGGAGCTGCAGTACCTCCGCTCCCTGGACACCGCTGGGGATGGTAGGCACTCACTGATACACACACACACACACAGACACACACACACACACACACACACACGCGCGCGCAAGTTTTTGTCGTGTGAGGCACAAAGGACATCCAAAAAAAAAAAGTCCCAATAACTGCACTGCATTCCTCTCGTCCTCCTGATGTATTTTTGTTTCTTTGTCCTTCAGACATCAATGTGATCAAGAACCAGATTAACAGTCTTCTGTTTGTGAAGAAGGTGTGTGAGACCAGGATCCAGAGGCTGCAATCTGGCAAGGTAAGAAACTACAGCACAGCTTTTATAGTGCTTACACTGGAGGATCCAGTAAAAACATGCACTACTAAAATGAATTATAGTGTCATCAATTTTGATCGTTTCTTATTTATATTTTATGATTCATATGGTCAAACATTGTCTCCGCAAGTGTCAGCTGCATTTTCTCAAAGTCAGTTTGTTTGTGAAGTTTTATCTTTGGGAGTCGACTAAGCTGAGAAAACAGTTTTCTCTGTTCTGTGAGTACCAGACGTTTCTCATCCTGTGTCTGTGTCTGTGTTGTGTAGGAGGTGGATGCCTTGAAACTGGCAGCCAACTTTGGCAAGCTGTGTGTTATCCCACTGGATCACATCCTCGTCCACAACATAGCCCTGCAATTCTTCATGGGTAATTCTGGAAATGCATCATCACATATACCACGGATGCCAAACGTCACTGTAGTCATCCCAGGACATTAATCCTGAACATTTCTGTTAATCATCTTTATAATCCATAACTTATTCCATTCCTCCACAATTTATAACTCCAACCTGTCTTGTTAGGCACGCTCCTTTTCAGTCCCACATGACTCCGTCAGAGATTTTAATGGGTCACTCCACTTTACAGATCAGATTACGATAGACTGTGTGTGTGTGTGTGTGTGTGTGTGTGTGTGTGTGTGTGTGTGTGTTTTCTGGTTTGGAAAATGAGCACTAGCCAACAGCCTAAACATTGTGGCTGGTTCTATCCTTTTAGCATTTATGCTGCTAGGATTTTGATTTTTTTTTTTTTTTTTTTTTTGAGTAAAATAAGTTTAGATCACCAAAATTCCAAAACCAAAAGCAACTGAGGGTAAATTGACAGAGCCAAAGTTACAGTTAGTCATTCAAGTGGCACAGTAATCCAATAGATTTGTGTAATATATATTTGTGTAACAAAAAACTGCAACAACGGTGTGTGTCTGTCGGTCCAGACTTCATGCAGGCAGCGGGGGCCCAGGCAGAGCTGTTTTTCTGGCTCACTGTGGAGGGCTACAGGGTGACAGCACAGCAGCAGCTGGAGGCCATGCAGGGCTGGCAGAAAGATGGCAAGAAGCAGCCCTGTACCACCAAGGGACTGCTGAAGGCCGCTGCTCTGGGTGTCTATGAACAATACCTCTCCGACAAGGTAGGTGACATGTTAGGTCACACACACGCACACGCACACGCACACAAGTCAAAAGTCATTTCAGCCATAAAGGAGGTTAACACTTAAGCAAAAGGTTTTGGTCCCTCAGAAGTTCAGCTCTCCAGTTTCATGGAAAATTACATATAAGTGTACCTGCTTTAAACTACTCCTTCCTCCAACGTGAGTCATCTAATATTTTACGAAATTATCTACTTACGTCTGTCTGCTTTTGATTCTTTCCAACAGGCGTCTCCCAGGGTGCAAGTGGACGAGGTCTCAGTGACAACACTGGGGGAGAAGCTGCAGAAAGATGATCCCACGCCAGAGATATTTGATGAAATCCAGAGAAAGGTACATGATGTCACGTTTACTCTGTACATAAGTGAATTTTCTGAAGCATTTCATAGATTTAGTACCTTTTGTTCCGTGTTCTCTTTCGAATGATCTGCCTCACTTCCTGTGTTTTGCACCTGCTAACAATCTGTTTCACACGTTTTTTTCCACAGGTGTATGACATGATGCTACGTGATGAGCGCTACTACCCCTCCTTCAAGCAAAGCCCTCTCTACGTCCGCATGCTAGCAGAGCTGGACATGCTGAAAGAGCCGAGCTACCGGGGATCTGATGACGGCGATGGAGAATCTTTTAATGGCTCTCCCACAGGAAGCATAAACCTAGTAAGTCGGCTTCAATTCCTGTTGCAGGGCTTAGAAAAATCCACATGTGGAGACACCTCTGGCGTTGTTTTTATAATTCATCGTCCCATTGTTGTTTGTGTTACAAAACTGTAGTTTATGATAACTTTTTCCTTGTGATTTCAGTCTTTGGACGACTTGTCCAACGCCTGCCATGATGAAACTATGCACCTACATGCCTTCATCTCTGACACAGGTACAGGCACACACACAGAGTCTGAGTATTGTTTCTAGAACATTGTGTTCAAGTGTCAGTCTTAGAGTTATGAAGAAAACTTTAGGGGTTTGTGCTAGATTCTGACAGCTTGTGTATGCACGTCAGGCCTAAAAACATTTCATTTGAATTTTACTCGGTGTGGGATTTGGGTGTTGTAACTGCATATGTCGACAGTGTGTGAATGTGTCATGCATATTGGGTATCTGCGAGTCCCTACTGGCCCCTCCCTGCATGTTTTTTCTTTCAACTTTTCACCTCCTAGCTCAATTCATCTGCATGCGTCTGCTGTGTCACTTTCATCCTGTTCCAGTATGCTTTATTTTTTTCATTCCATCAGCTTCAATCTTTTTATGTTCTTCCCTTTTCCTTCCTTCCTTCCTTCCTCCTCCCTCCTTTACCTCTCCTGTCATTCTGTCACATTTTCCTCCCTTTTATCACGTTTCCACACCCTCTGCTCTGCATTCTTTCTTTTGCTCGCTCTTCTTCCCCCACACTTTGCATCTGCACATACTTTCCCTTTCTTTCTTCTGCTTTCATCCACCCCCCTCGTCCTCCATTCCCCTGTTGGATGTATTACCGCGCCGGGTAGCTGATGCTTGTCTCCCCGGCTTCTGGGGTGCTGCAGGGGTTTGCAACGACCACGGTAAGACCTACGCGCTGTACGCCATCACTGTGTTCAGACGCAACCAGGACGGCAGTGAGGACTGCTGGAAGACCTACCGCCGCTACTCGGACTTCCACGACTTTCATATGAGGATCACTGAACAGGTGTGTGTGAGTCAGGATGAAGGTGTCCCAGAAGCCAGCAACATTTCTATCCCAGAAGAAAGCTGCTATTAGTGTCAAAACATGAAGCAACAACACATGCATTTGTTTGTCTCCTTGTTTTAGTTTGAGAACCTGGCATCGATCCTCAAGCTGCCAGGAAAAAAGACGTTCAACAACATGGACAGAGATTTTTTGGAGAAGAGAAAAAAGGACCTCAATGCTTACCTCCAGGTAACACTTTTATATATCTATATATATATATATTTTCGTACATCATTTAGTAGAGTGATATATATAACTTATGTGTGTGTGTGTGTTTATGTTCCAGTTGCTGCTGAACCCAGAGATGGTGAAGGCCTGCCCAACACTGATTCCTTATGTCTATGACTTCCTAGAAAACAAGGCCTACAGCAAGGGCAAAGGAGAGTTTGCACGAAAGGTCACTTAATGTTTTTGTCAATGTTTTTAAACAAACATCAGCATTTCGTTATCTTTTATTTACTCATGGATAACTTCAAAACGTTGTGTAATGTTTAAGTTAAGCTACTCTTCTCTGTAGCGCGTGTTTAATGTGTAGCTAAATGTGTAACTCTGTACATGTAGTTGACCTTTAACACTTTATATATAGCTGTGTCCCTGAGAGCTCCATTGCAGCAGTGCAACAGTTTGGATTTACTGTCAGTAAATTAAAGCTAAAATGTTTTTTACTGTGGGCTATAATAACTATTAGGAGATTATTGGAGATGCTTTTTCTTTTGGTCACTCTGATTTACAATAACATATTTGTCCACCATCTATGCTGTAGTTCGCAGAACATGTTAAAAGTTACAGATCTCAGCTTTAAACTTTAATTCAGCAGTTATTTGGACATAGGCATAAGTGATTTTGACTCAGGACAGAGGATTATTACTGGTTCTATAAAATACATTTTCTACTTTTGTTTCATGCCCCTATCAGATAGACACATTTGTAAATCCTTTGAGGAGCTCAATGAGGAACGTGTCCAATGCAGTGAAAGCCCTGCCAGACAGTCTGGCTGAAGGGATGACTAAGGTGTCTGACAACATGGGCCGCATGTCAGAAAGACTGGGTCAGGACATTAAACAGTCCATATTGAAGGTAACACCATCAAATGCTGCAAGTGTTTTGCATCTGAATAAATGTCTTGAACCACAACCCTCCACTTTTTCTCACTGCTCTGATGTAGAAGTTCATCCAACCTCTGATCATCTGTCTTTCCTCTGCTCTCCTAGGTGCCTCCACTTCTCCCCAAGTCTGAGATCGACCCTGAACACTGTCGAGTCTCCGCCCAGCTTGATGACAATGTGAGTCAGTCAGTTGGTTTGGTTGCTCTGCATTTATTTCTTTTTAATTAAATTTCTGGTAAAATGGTAAATATGTGCCTTGTGTGTCCAGGTGGATGATAACATCCCACTGAGGGTAATGCTGCTGCTGATGGATGAAGTATTTGACCTTAAGGAGAAAAACCAGTGGCTGCGCAGGAATATTAAGAACCTGCTGCAGCAACTCATCAGAGCCACGTATGGAGACACCATCAACAGGTCAGAGATGTACAAAGATTCTGGCAAAATATTGCCACGTGCAGCAGGCTAAAATTGTTTCATCCATGTATATAACATAGTTATGGATTCTTTAATTAGTTGACTATTAATGTGCACCGATAAGAGATATATTCTACTCATTATCTCATAATCATCCCAAACATGTTAACAGTCTTGCACATTTGGTTAAGGAATGATTGTTAGTTTTTGAATGTAGATTTGAACTCAAAGTAAAGTATTCAGGAGGACTTTGATTATTTATGTTGTGGACAAAAAATCATTCATGCCAACTGATACCAGGATCTACATCCAACTTCTATGGAGTTAAGGTCTTTTGGTGATGTGAAAGGGGATGACTGGGTTTATTGAACACTGAAAAACATGAACCGTACAGTCATGTAATTTCACACGGAGCACAATCTGAAAAATCTCTACTTTGTTTCTGTAGGAAAATTGTGGATCATGTGGACTACTTGACCTCACCGGAGCAGGTGGCAGACTACGTCAAGAAGTTCAGGTAACCTCTCTGCTTTTCTTTCAAATAAATCTGATTGGTCTGAGGAGTTGGGAGTAATCCTGAGTGCTTCTGTCTCCATACAGGGATTCCTACTGGCCCAACGGTATACTGGCTGAGACACCACCCCGTCGGGACAAGAGCATCCGCATGAGGACACGAGTAGCTGCCAAGACCAGCCTGCTGGGTATCATGCCAGGTGAAAACATGCACTCACACATTTAAGCACTACCTGTTTGGTACAGCCTAATCCACTCACCCCCCAATCTTTAAGGCCTTCTCTCTTGTACAACTAAAAACAAACTGTTAGAAAACACATACAAGTTTCACATCAGTGTGCCTTGCTCAAGTCAGTTTTTGAGTGGGCTTACTGCTGCCCCTAGAGGCCAATAGGAAAAAACGCCCACTGTGACTGCTGCTTTAGGGGGCAGTAATGAGCCCATTACAGCTAGATGCACTAGAATAAGGCAAAGAGAACACAACGACAGGAAACTTACTTGAACTAATCTCAGAATTTTTTTTTCTCTCTAATGCTTGTAATTTTACAAGAAGAAAGACACCAAGGGTGATGGCTGACTTCTTCATTTCATATAAACACAAAAGCATCTGGGACTGTCAAACAGATTTCAGCCTCTGTGTTAACAGGGATCTACGGGCATGTAGCTGACTTCATATCATCTGTCCTTTTACATCTTTCATTTTGTAAAAGTTTTGCTTGTGTGGCTGCTTCACTTTCTTTTACCTTGAGTTTCATATCTCTGTTATCTAACTAAACTGTTCCATGCTTCACTCTTCTCTAAGTGCTCCTCCAGTGGCTCTGGTGTGAGCTTGGGGCAAAAATGAACCCACAAGGAAAAGGTTCTTCTTTTTCATCACTGACTACTCCACTTTATTTCTCTTCCTTCCCCAGATGAGCTGAAGCACATCATTGGAGCGGACACCACGAGAAAGGGCATCCTGCGTGTCTTTGACATGTTTCAGTACCAGCCCATGAATCGTCGGCTAGTCTACGTTTTCCTGGAGGGGTTCCTGGAGACAATGTTCCCCCAGTACAAATTCCCTGAGCTCTTTGTCAAGCTGCACTCCCGCTCGCCGCGCATCCACAGATACAGCCAGAAACTCAAATCCTCCTCTCTTAAGAGGTGACAGGAAAGGACAGAGGCAACGGGACCGACCAGACACACACAGACTTGAGAGCTAAGAGTGAGAGCGGGGGACTTGACGTGAATGTGATGGTATGTGTGTGTGATTTCTGCCATTTCTTCCACCTCCCTCACACACTCTTTTTGATGAAAACACTCCAATTATCCAGCTGATTACTTCTGTCAAAACAGAACTGAAGGATAAACAACACACACTCTGCCCTCCTCTCGCTCTGCGAGACACACATGCGCAAACACAAGTCCTGTAATTTGCACCAAGACTGAACATGGCAGTCTTTTACTTTCTACATTTTCCCCTCCTTTTTGGACTTTTTAGTTGTGTTTAGCTTTATCCTGGGCCAGTCAATGCTGCTTTCATGTGGTCCAGAGAACAGACCACAGATACTGTATTGTTTTTAAACTGCAGGAGTAGATAGCATAGACCCACACCTTGCCTTACCTTCCCGCTTCTGTCTTTTAGCCAGCTCAGTGTGCCATCTCTGAACTGGCCCCTCAGCTGTTGTCAAAATTACCCTCATGCTGTAGACATTTGATCTGCAAAAGCTGCACACCTGTAAACATGCAACAATATTTTGTTTTCATAGCAACCAAATATGTCAATAGCACTGGGTTAAAGAGGCGCTGTTTTTAAAATGTGACTGAACAAATATGGGTCGAAAGGATGATTTTTATTTTTATTGTCAGCAGTTTTTCCAGCCACAATGCTTCTCTTGAAACATGATTTTTTTTCACTTTTTGCTTTAAAGTGTTACATCATCTATGCCGCCCATGATCCTCAAAGAATAGGCCACATCCCCTTTAATGCTACTGTCATAACCTGTGATGACCAAAGCTCATGCTGTTCATACGCACGCGTGTGTGTACTGGTTTGATGTTGGGATTCCTCTGAACATTACTGTGCTTCGTGTTGATAATCATGTGAAGAAAGAGAATGCAGTGTTGACCTTTACTGACCTAAAAGGTGAGGCTGTGAGGACACACTGAAGTGTGTTGCAGTTGTGGGAAGCTCAGCTCTGGCTGTCCAAGCGCACTATCAAAGAATGTACTCTCTGGTCTAGTCTGTATTTGGCTTGTGTAGAATTTTTGTGTGAATTGGTCTGTGTGCGGGTGTGCGTGCGTGTGCGTGTATGCGTGTGTGTGTGTGTGTTTAGCACAAAGAAGCAACCCTCTTCAGTCAGAAACTGTGCCAGTGTGAGCTAGTGAACCAGCCTTAAAACTACATACAGTATATACTGACCAAGAGACGCACGCTAGAGGTAGCTCTCCTTCACACGACTGAACATTACAAGGAAATCAAGATAGAGATATGGAGATATATCCCTAATCACTTTTATTCAGAGAAAATTGTCTTTAATTTTGTGCAATATTTTTTTTCTTTAATGCATGTGCATTTTGAATCATTGTATACTGAAAAAAATAATTCATATTGTTTTAATAGTAGAGAACACAAAAGAAGTTTCCCCAGAAATGTCTTCTTATCCCAACAACTTAACATTCCGTTGTTGTAAAAGTACAATGTTTATTTTACAGACTTGTTTTATAAGTCTGAGTTGTTT
Organism: Seriola dumerili; assembly: GCF_002260705.1. NCBI lineage: Eukaryota > Metazoa > Chordata > Actinopteri > Carangiformes > Carangidae > Seriola > Seriola dumerili. Next base: position 3,908,004 of record NW_019174365.1, on the reverse strand, counting down.
TTTTTGTTTGTTTGTTTTGTTTTGGGTGTGTGGGGGGTATTGTCCACTTATCCCTCACCCACTCATGCAGAATCTGTGTTTTGGGTATCGACTGGGCAGTGTTGGGGGGGGGTTTTGTGTCACAGCCCGATTATTAGCTCATTGGGCTATAGCTAGCTCAGAGGCGGCCTCAAACAACTGCTTCTTTTTAACTCATAAGTGGCGTTTTATGCATTCAAGCTTGTTTTGTTGCGTGAACAGATCGTTGTTGTTATGAACTGACAGCTGGAGGGACCGCCCCCCACCCTCTCTTCCTGTCCAATAGACTCACAGGAGAGCTGCGTCCTATGACCAATGGAATCACTGCTAATGAGCACTTACCGTAGCAACTGTGGGAGGGCCTCTCCCATTGGCTGGACGGAGCCCCATTCTGCTGCAGTCATTGGATGGAACTCCTTCGTCTGCTGTGATTTGCTTACACTGAGCAGCCGTGGTGGACTCTGATTGGCTGAGTAGGAGGACATGGACTTGAGCCTCTCTTTCTGGGAGGTGAATATTTTGTCCCCATGGTGGAGGAGATGTCACCTTTAACTTTCTGCACACCTCTCCATACAGGAAGGCTTGTCGTTTTTTAACCCCAGTATATATGAATCTATGATAATGAAAATTGTGCATATCTGTGTACAGTATGTGTTAATAGTGTGCCTAAATGTACTGTCAACTCTATTTTCATATTTTTCTTTAACCTAAAAAAAAAAAAATCAGAATGTCATGATCATTTTACGCGACTGAAAATGACTTTAGGGTGTTTTTTTGCATCATGCTTATCAAACTCTTCCTTATGAGCAATTGTGCTCAGATCAGTATAACACTAATAAAAGGTAACTCAGACTAACTGATCACAGTGTGTATGGTGTTTTCAGTGTATTCTTTTGTTCATAAAGTGACTAAAATGGCTGAAGTTTAAAAACATAAAAAGTGGTTCATGGTGCCCACATATTAGACAGACCTTTCACTGTTATAAAAAGATTATGTGCTTCCTGCTACATTATCTACAGTGACACACTTTCTCTTGTTTATCCTCTGTATTAATAGCACAGATACATCCTCCAAGCACAGAGCCAAAACAACAGAAAACATGTCAGTCTATGTCTTTTGCCTTCCACTACAATGGCTTACTTATGTTTGATGACCTTGTGGACTGATGAATTTTAAGTTAATCAACATCTAAAATACATTTGTTAAAAAACATAAAAGCACCAACTATACCAGACCAGTTAATGATTTGTGTCATTTATCTTAAAACTTATTTTCCCATAAATGATAGATCTCTATTTGTGAAGAGCCAGTCAACAATATTCATAAAAACAAATGTGTGGCGGCTCCAAAACAAAATGGTGTGTTTTTAAAGCCAGTTATTTAATTTCCCCGCATTCTTGAGACATTATAGATCAAAGCACTTCATGAGATGGAATTCATTAAAGTTGTATTATTTTTTATGCTTGTAACCTTAAACAGCTTTTAAAGAGCTGTGTCCTCTTATGAATAAGGTCAGCTCTTAATTTAGAGTACATTCTCTTACTTTAATGTTGTAGATCTTCACTTTCACTTTTATTTTCTTACAAAACTGACAGAACTCATTTCATTCAGCCCTGAGTCATTGATCAGCAGACTGGTAGTGCAAACTAACTGGCATGGACTGAAATTGTTTCATTAAAATCTTCAGAAATCATTTTAATGTTTATGTTGTTTAAGTAACCACACTAAACCATTAATAGGCTGTGCACCTTATCTTTCAACATAAACATACTGCAAGAAATCATCAGTTGTGTTTTGTGCTGACAATGTTCACATAGGAACCATCTGCTGTATGAGCTTTTTTACACCGACATGTTGAGTAGGAAAAGCACAGGTTAATTAATTATTACTGGATTCACTTAGTTATTAGGGTGGCAGGGCTCTGACACTTGAGTATGCTTCCTCACTCATTATTGTAATGTTGGTATTATTGTATTCATGATAAATCATTACTAGTAGAAAGTTGACATGCATAACTTCGTTATATGCACAGCATTCCAATGATGACAAAGATTTAAAATAGCATTTTGGCCAAATATATGATCACTTTCCGTTTTAATTTAAGCACTCATTAACTTCCAATGCTGCAGGATTCTCATCCACACAATGCCAACATAAATCCCTTCTCATGCTTGACCATGAGACTAACACACTTTCCTGCAGGTCCTGGAGAGCAGCGTCTTTGAGTTGGTTTCATTATCCTCACATTAGTCCTGTCAGTCCATGTCTGAGCTATTTAAACACATTCATTTCTGCATTCTGTTTGTGAACAGTCCTCACGTCACAGTCTTCTTCTGTGCTTTTCCTACCGGGTCAGCGATGACTATGATTCCCCACGCAGCCAAACCTGAGAGTTAAACACAGGTGTATTACTTCTTTGAAATGATGACCACAATTAATGTTGCACCTAAACAGTCCGGAGTATTATATGACTCACTTGCAGCGAATGTAATCTGTGCCACTGTGCCCATGGAGGTAGGTCCGCCTCGTCTCATCACTTTCCGGGCTGCCATAAACACATAAGCTCCAGACAGGATCAAACCACCGCCGGAGATGAGTCGACAGCTCCAGCAGCCCTTAAACATCTGGCTGGGTTTAGACACGGGGCCATCTGCTCCTCCTGTTGGTGCCTGTGGTACTGTTGACATTGTACTGGAGGGTGGGTGCTAATGCCAATGCTAATGCTAATACGCACCCTGGTTAAAGACAAACTCACAGACAAACACGATAAAACGTCCTTCCTGCTATTTGGTATTTGCCTTCAAATGTTCAAACAATTCGTCCAAATAAAAGGAAAAAAATACTATCAACGTTTAATACAGGTCCCACTCACGTTGGTTCTGAGAAAAGGTCAACTTTATAAAGTGGTTCCGAGTTAAGCACCTAGTGTTTCCTGTCGAGTATTTTCAAAATAAAAGTTTTATTTAACTTTACTTGCCAGTTAGCACAGTAGAACTGTGAAAGAGCTCCTAGCAGTCCAGTCAAATGCATAAGGTACAACATGGAGTTGATGCACAAGCTACGAAAATGTGGATCAACATTTATACATTAAACACTATTTCGCAACGGGAGCTTCTTATCGTCGTTACACCAGAAAGTTACTCAGCTGAGTCAGCTCGGTTTACCTGGACTTCTGATCTCTTACAACAGGCTCTGTGGTGTAACTAGTCGGTCACACCATTCATGTCTCTCAGGGAAGAAACAATGCTTTTGATAGTTGCCGTTTGTCTCTGTTTTTCTTTACCGTCGGTCGTTGGTCAAACTGAGCCTGTTGCGGACTCCTCCTACGTTGCTGCTGTTTATGAGCACCATTTAATCCTGAACCCGGAGCCTCATGTCCCCCTGTCACGCCCCGCTGCCCTGCAACATATGCAGAAAAACTTGGATATCTACGAGGAGCAGGCTGCCCGGGCTGCCCAAAAGGTAAAGACAGTTTAGAGAGTTTTAAAAAATGTATCTTTGAAGCAAAAGAAACAATATCGCTCATTACTTGCTTTCAAAAATAAGTTATGTAAATCTCCTTCTGTCAGATATGTAATCCCAAAAGTAAAGCACCAGGACTAAATTGTCTTCAAAATCACGTACCTCACAAAGATAATTCAAACTCCTTACAGGATTAGAGGCTCTATTTCACAATTTCTATATCATGTTTTTTGAGCAGTCAAACAGTGTTCCTTTTTTGTAAATTTTTTAACTCAAACTGTACTGGTCATTGGACCCATGCATAGAAATCCCAGGCCATCTCAAAATGCAGAATATTAACATATGCATAATTTGAGCTACATTTAACAGTGAGTTTCTGTTATTATTTTTGCAAACCAGTTAATTCCATTGTAAACATAGGTATTCGTCTTTTTATATGACCAGATAACAAGTGGATGTAATTATACAAAAGGGATTCATTGGGACAGTTTGATGAAACGTGTCACCTTTCTCATCTTGATGCTCTGCCTTCATCTTCCCTCGGTCAGGGTGCCCAGATCCTGGTGTTTCCAGAGGATGGTCTTCAAGGTTTCAACTTCAGCCGATCGTCCATCTCTGGCTACCTCGAAACTATTCCTGACCCCCAGCAGGAGAGCTGGAATCCCTGCACAGAGCCAGGAAGATACAACAACACTGAGGTATACAATCTTGCACTTGTTTGATTTTTGAGTTTAAATAAAGAGATAATTTAGATTTGATGTTGTTACTGAGCAGGCAATCTGACATGATACACTGTTTTGGTGAGGACTGCCTTGACATGGAGATACCACTAGGCTGCCCAGAGCTTTCACTCTTCACTTGAGTGTGGTTGTTTCATAGGTTCTTCAGAGGTTGAGCTGTATGGCACGTCGTTACAACCTCTACCTGGTGGCCAACATGGGTGACTTGCAGCCCTGCCCCCTTAAGACCAGCCCTTCCTCCACCTGTCCCTCTGATGGACGCTGGCAGTTCAACACCAATGTGGCTTTCAGGTGCAGTGTAACCTTAAAATAGAAGTAGTTCAGCTGTAGTCCAGCAAGTACACAAATACACAGTTTCCTAGTATGTGAAGTGTTCACAGTATCTTCTTCCATACAGGTCTGATGGCCAGCTGGTGGCGCGCTTCCATAAATATAACCTGTACTTTGAGGAGGCCTTTGATACACCACCACAACCTGAGATCGTAACATTTGATACACCTTTTGCCGGAAGGTTTGGCCTCCTCACCTGCTTTGATATCCTGTTCTATCAGCCCACAGTTGCCCTGGTGGAGAGGGTAGGAAAAAAAATATACACAGATAGCAACAAGAATATGTATTCAGCTGTAATTTGCAGTGTCTTTATCTCCTCTTATCCTCAGCCTCTTTTTTTGCACCTCTTTTAGGGCGTGCGTCAGCTGATCTTCCCAACAGCATGGATGAACCAGCTCCCCCTGCTGGATACGATTCAGTTCCAGCGGGCGTTAAGCCTGGGTGCTAACATCACCCTACTAGCAGCCAACATTCGCAACGACCAACTGATCATGACAGGAAGTGGTATCTACACCCCCTTTTCTGCCACCTATCACCACGCACAGAAAGGAGATCCAGAGGAGGGCAGGCTGCTGGTGGCCAGGGTGCCAGTCTTGGAGCCACTGTGGGTGGGGCAGAGTGTGGCCACAGAGGAGGGGGTAGTAAGGGCCGAGTCCAATACAGACTCTGGATACTGTCACCAAGAGAGCTGTTTTGATTCTTCTCATCCTGAAACTGCTTCTGCAGTCTCTCCCTCCTCCGTCACCTTCGTTTCATCCATGATGTATGACTCATTTTCATTTGTGTTGATAAACGGGACAGAGGGCAAACTTAATGTGTGTGATGGCACTTTCTGCTGTCACCTGCAGTACCAGCAGTTACCACAGGGTGGTAGTAAAGAGCTCTATGCATTGGGAGCATTTGCTGGAACTCACACTGTGAATGGACGCTATGCCCTGCAGGTATGAATGAGGAGAACTTTGAATATTTAAAACTGGTAAACATGACATACGTCACATTTATCCCATCTCTGTCTACAGGTGTGTGCATTTGTCCGCTGTGCGGGGTCGGAGGCCAGTTCGTGTGGACAGGAAGTGGAAGAAGCTGAGACTAAAATGGACTTCCTGTTGGAGGGGAAGTTTGGGACCAGATATGTGTATCCATCAGTTTTGGCGAGCCAACTGGTCCTGGAGCAGCCAGAGCATCTGGAGAAGACTGCAGATGGCAGAGTGACCATGAAACATTCAAACATGACTGGTGGCCTGGTCACTGCCGTTCTGTACGGACGAATGTACCACCTGGATAATGAATGACCTAGACCTGGACCTGGACAATGAAAGCTGCAATGATTACTTAATTAATTGATTAGTTGATTTACATCAATTTAAGGGGCAACCATTTTAGTGAATAGTTGCTTCTCCAATGCAAGGATTCAATGCTTTTCTTTAACAGACATGACTGTAAACTGAATATCTTTTAGTTTTACACTGTTGGTGGGATATGTGGGAATGTCAGCTTGAGCTGTGAAATTATGGGGTGTATTTTCCACAATTTTCTGTCTTTTTAAAGACAAAACAATCGATTTAAAAAAAAAAAAAGAAAAAGAAAAAAAAAAAGGGCAATTTATTTATAATGAAAACAATTGTTAGTTGCAGGAAGAAATAACTTTGGAATAGATGTGTCTGTCAGGAGAGATGTAAAATACATTTATAAAGTGATTTTAAAAAATTAACTGTTCTGACCAAGACCAGCAATGACAACTCAGCTGTTTCACATTTGTGCTCCATCATATACAAACTGCAATAAATCAAAAACAAATATTTTTATTCATTCATTACTTTATCTTTACAAACATTGCACCAATTAGTGTTCATCCTTTGCCCGAAAGTTGCTTATTCCTAAAAAGGCAATATTTATTAATTTCTCTTTTTCTCTGTCACACACACAAACACACGCACACACAATATCTCTTACACACATATGCACAGTGTCAGCCACTTTCTCCTGTCTCCAGTACAGTACACAGACATTAAGTAGTTTACAGCATTGCAAGTTAAAAGTTCCTTGGGGTGCTCCTTTGCACTCAATCAGCTGACTCCGGAACCAATCATACAGTAAATTGGTCTTACATCCACCTGCTGTCAGAATCGGCTCCCAAGGATTCAGCCTCCACTTGGAATAAATTCATAGGATTCATTAATGACTTCCTCTTCTAGGAATCAAAAACTGGTTCAAAATCAATGACGCAGCGTTACCAATGTGTGTGAGGGATAGCCATCAGTGTCTGCCAGAACAGCTCGAAGAAAAACTCAAAAGTAGAGTAGGGAAAACAGCTCATCAGTGGTCCCATAAGATTGTCCCTCCGTTTTTTTTCTTTAGACAATCATGGAAAAAAAAAAGCTGTCCTCTGAGCTTTTCTTCAGTACATGCTCCTCTAGTAATAGTTGAAGGAAAAACTGAAAAGGCTTAAAACCACTCCAGGAAGTATCAGCAAAAAGAAGGAGCTGCATTTAAAAAGAAAAACAGCATTGCTTTAAATTTAAAAAAACCCTGGCCACGTTACTGACCATACAGTGATGCTGTCTGAGAGAAATGTAGTGTGTATTCACCTTACTCTACATTTTAGTACATTATTTTCCAACCCATGGGTACGCACCTTAAGGAAACAAACATCTGGTTTAGAACAATTATTATTATTACATTTGAAGAGGCTTACCTAAAAATAATCTGGCTCTACTTTCTCCCTCTTCCCTCTCTTTTTGACCCTTGTCAGTGAACTATTAAGGCTCCTGAGTGGCTGGCTAGCCTACCAGAATTGTGGGACTCTGTCCAATAGTTCTCAGTACGTCTCTGAATCTGAGTCATTCAGTTCGTCGTCTGCAGAGGACAGTGGGCATTCCGGCCTGCAGTAGGAGGCGTGGTCAGGCCGCAGAGGGGGTGGGGCATCAAAGGCCACGCCTTTGGAGATGTGGTTGGAAGTGGGGTGGTGGTTGATGACTGTTTGAGTGAGGGAAAGTGCGGGTAAAGCTGCTATGGTGACCATAGGGGAGGTGGGCATCATGGAGTTGAGGATGAGGGCCAGGCAGTCGGCTACATCACGGTTGGGGGCACAGGCCAAAGCTGGAGTGTAGCCTAGAGATAAGAAGAGTGAAGGAGGAAAAAAAGTTATGATTTCATTCTAAAACTACATGTGTAAATATAGACAGTGAGTGCTATGACATGAAAGTTGACCGTTCTCATCCACTGCTAACACACTGGCTCCTTTCCCCAGCAGCTCCTGAACCACCACCGTCAAACCCTTCCTGGCTGCTACATGCAGGGGCCTGCAGGGGGGTAGGGAGGAGATATACACTGTTAAAACAGATCCAGTGAGAACTTAGTGAGTTATCCCTCTGCACAGCTGAGCATCTGTCTGCACCCTGGTACGTACGTCTGGAGAGCAGCATTGGTGCAGTTGATAAGGTTCCTGTCGCTGACCTTCTCCAGAATCAGCAAGGCACTCGTCTCATGACCCTGAGAGAAACAGACAGTGATGGACAATGAAAAAGTACATTCATAGATTTCTTGCAAAATATGAAAGTACAGTTGTCCAATTGTAACTACTTGCAGATTATGTACATTGCTAAGGCAGCAAAAAAATTGAGTTGTTCATATTATGTTGTAAGTCCCTAATTTATGATTTCACTTGTATATTTCATGTATGAACCTGTGTTGTGGCTTTTTTATTCCAACATGTAGGACACATCTGGTTTTGAGGACATTTTGTGACATTTACAATAACACAAGAAAATCACAATTATTTAGTTGTGTAATTAACCTTTCCACCAGCCAGAAGATTTTTAATACTGAATAGGTCATTACTTTTCTTCTGTTTGGTCATAGATCCTCATATGTATCTGCTGACATGTGAATATCTATAAATCACCATGGCCAGTGCATAAAAAAACATTTCCTGTGTCTGTGAATGGTTGTTACCTTGCTGCAAGCCAGATGTAATGCTGTGTTCCTCTTTCTATCCTGGAATGCCATGTCTGCTTTAGCGCTGCTCACTAACACCTCTGTAACACACGAATGGAGACGGTTACATGTCAGAGGTTTGGAAAACAAAGGCCAACAGTTTATCTCTGTGTGAGTTAGTGTACTGACCCACTGCATTGGTCTGTCCGTTAAGAGCTGCCATCATCAGTGGCGTCCTGCGCATGTTTGTGTCGACTACGTTTGCCTGAGCTCCGTGGCTCAGAAGGAGGGAAACACACTCCACATGGTCAGAAAAAGCTGCAGCGTGAAGGGGGGTCCTGCATTAACACAAATACAGTAACATTATACCAACAGAGCTTGTGCTCACCCTGTTTATAGAAACATAATGTAATTTGCGTCTCTTACCTGCCCTTAGAGTCAGTGGTGTTGATGATAGTTGTGCCCAGGGAGTCAATTAACATCTCAGCCACTCCCTCGTTATCGTTCATACTGAAACACACAACACACACTCTCAAATACCCTCACACCAATGTCCATCTACATGAAAACATCATGGGTACAGACAAGGTCTTACACAGCACAGTGCAGTGGACTGAATGAGTTGCCCTTAATCTTCCTGAACACCTCCTGGTCTAACAACACCTCCACACACGCATCATATCCTGGAGAGACAGAGGAAGATGACAGAAAGATGTAAATACTACTTTGCTGTGGCCTCAGACAGAACACAGATGTTGGCAGGTCTCTCAAGTGTTCCCTGCTATGTCCCAGTACCGTTGTAGCAGGCCCAGTGCAGTGGTGTGTAGCCGTGGTTATCAGTGAGGTGTGTGTCAGTGTGTGAGGCGCTGGTGGCCTGTAGCAGGGCACCCAGGGCACCCACACGGCCGCAAGCTGATGCCAGGTGAAGAGGGGAGCGGCCCCGAATGTCCCTCACACACACACTGGCCCCCCGCTGGAGGAGCGCCTCCACACACTCCTCCTGGCCTGTCACTGCCTGTGTAAAAATTTAAATGTGGAAAATTATAAATAAATATATCATAATACAAATCTTTTTTTTTTTTTAAGTTGTAATGTTAGTGGGTGTTTGTGACTGTCTCACCCCTCGGTGTAGTGCAGTCCTCCCCCAGCGGTCCTGATTCTCTACACTGGCTCCTTGACTGAGCAGAGAGTACACACACTCTGTGTGTCCATTCAGCACTGCCAACATCAGAGGAGTCCTTTATACAGAGTGGAAATATGACATAAAACAGCTTTTTTATTCAGTGTTCAGGTGAAGTTAGTTAATGTGTTCTACTCAAACAAAACAGCAGCATACTAAACTCAGTGAAAGCCTCAAGCTTAAGCCATTTTGCCTATGCACACACATACACACTCACTGTCCGTTGGTGTCTTGTATGTCCACGTTTATGTGTTGGTCGTTGTTGCTCATGAGCAGGCGCAGGCACTCTGGGTGGCCATTCATAGCTATGGCAGAGAGACACAGTCATGCTGGGACTTATTCTCTAAAGCAACAACATGTTTTCCATTTTACAAGCCAAAAAATAAACCTCATTCATGTCATGTGAAGGTCAGATTTCCGCACTTGTCTACCTGCAGCGTGTATGGCTGTCTTTTTGTGTGTGTAGTCATGGGTCATTGGTGAGGCGCCGTGGTGCAGCAGCAGGGAGACACACTCCTGATGACCCCTGGAGCAGGCCAGGCTGAGGGGGGTCCGACCCTCTGGGCTGCGAACATCCACATCCAGCAGGGATGACAAGAGGGCCTCTAATGCTCCACAGTGTCCATGGTAAGCCTGGATGAATGAAGGACACACACGGCAACACACACTCACTTCATTTAACAGCAATGGGAATGTCCCTCATCAAAGATGGGGACAGTGAAATCCTTTGGTGTGAAAGAGACACACTGACAAATCCTTGAACTGACCGCCAGATGCAGTGGACTGACAGGGGCCTGGCTCTCTGAGTCACTCAGGATGTCTGTTCCTGATGTCTCCATTAACTGAAATAGAGAGATAGTTCACATGTTACTCACCTCAGATCCAGGTTTGCACATATGGCAAGTCACTGCCTCATTAGAGCGCCTCAGAAATTAAGCTATGGTCACACTGCTGCACGTGCTACAAATTTACTGAAAGGATGCAGCTACACAGGAGACAAATGTGTGTGTCACAAGGAATTTAAGGTTAAACAAGATTTTTCTGAAATGCATATAACCTTGACCTGCCAAAACAAGACAGAAGAGTTTTCACAGTAGCTCCATTTGCCCAACAGAGGGAGCTACTTATAAAGAATCAGTGTAAGAACTCATTGTGCAACAGTGGGTGAACAGATTTTCTTTCTTACCACATCAAGAGGTGTCTCACTTGCCATCTAGAAGAAAGAGAAAAAAGATTGTTTAGGATACTATGACAAGTATATTTGTAAGTAAGTACTTCTCCAAAGATTTCTTTGCAGTCTAATAATGAAAGTGATCAATTTTAATTTGCATTTTTCATGACCCTGTGTAGGACATGCAACATATTTTCACTCAGCGTGGTAGCTGTACACACCAATTCCAGGCAGAGTGTGCGTCCGTAGGCTGAGGCATAATGCACAGCGCTGTAACCCTGTTTGTCTCTCACTGCTGGATCAGCATCATTCCTCAACAGGTACTCCACACACCTGACAAAGACGAAACAGAAGAGAATTGTTTTGTTTTTAAACAAAAGCCTTCATCTGACACTGAGGACTCTTTGACGCTTGACTATAAATTGCATAAATTAAACACAGAGAAGAACTTACTTTCCATCAGTGTCAGCAGCAGCAGCATAGTGCAGGGGGCTGCAGCCTCTCTGGTCCAGCTCATTAATGCTTGCCCCGGAGCCCACCAAGGCAAACACACACTGGTAGTTACAGTTGGCTGATGCATAGTGTAATGGGGTCCTGGGATGGTCAGAGAACCAACGTTATTTATACCAGAACTTCACACTCTTAAAGATTCACCAATATCTTATTTATTTCCATCCCCAGCTGTCCCAGAATTAAACTACACACTTGGCTCACCTTCCAAAATTGTCTTTTCTGTTAAAGTCTGCTCCTATGTTTAACAGCAGGTTCAGACACTCCAGGTTCCTGGTTGAAGAGAAAGCTATAACAGTGAGGTTTTGTTCACATAGCAATCTATCATTATCAAGTAGGAGCTCTCTGTTTGTGAATGCTGTTAAATAAAACATATAAAGAGGACTACAAATGAAACAATATTAAGGCAGTAAGCAAGAACAATGACTCACCCTCCAGCTGCAGCAGCATGTAGACAGGTCCTTCCAAAGTCATCAGGGGTGTCTATGTCAAACCCTGCGCAAATATGCAATCAGCATCAATTTGGATGTCAACTGGGTGATCCCAATGGCAAGAACGGTGTCAGCATGAATGTACCTGAGGACAGCAGCTTCCTGCAGCAATCTGAGAAGCCGCTGAGAGCTGCCAGGTGGAGAGGGAACATCCCATGAATGCCTCTCCTGAAAAGATAAAAGGCATAGAAGACAAGTCATTACAGGACACGAAGGATAGGGTGTGAGAATGTAGCTGCATTTTTGATTACAGGAAGAAAACAAAAAGAGGTTGAACGAATGTTTAAACATCCCTAGTCATCAAATAGTTTCTTTTTTATCTGTGTGTCTTATTACCGAAGCTCAGATTGGATTCAGCGGGAAGATAGACAGATGGTTGAATGTGATTTGCTACTAACTTGGCGGCATTTGCTCCATGTTTGATGAGTGCTGTGATGATGAGCTCATGGCCATAGCGTGCAGCGATGTGAAGGGCAGTGTTTCTGCTTTTGTCCTCACAATCAATCTCAGCTCCTAGACACACATAAATTAAAGATTTACATTAAAACAACACAAGACAATCAGCAGACCGAAATGAATCCAGATAATTTTGCATATTGTGCAACATACAGTGTGTACTACGTTTGGAGACATGCAAACCAATGCGAATTCAAGCATGAAGCAGGCAGCACACTGTAGGGGCTCTCACCATTCTGAATGAGGGCCTGAGAGCAGGAGAACCTTCCATGGGTAGCTGCCATGTGGAGGGGAGACTTGCCATCCTTACTCTGGACAGATAGTGGGAGAGACCAGCACAGATAAAGAAGATGATTATGATTTTCTGAATAAGGCCTGTGCAGTATATCAGTGTTGCAGCAGAGTGTCAGTGTGGGCAGCTGACTCAACTGTGAGTCTAAAAAGCTTAGAATGAACAGCCCCTTGTGGACCACACAGACACAGACACACAGATACACACACACAGACACACAGACACACAGACAGACACACAGACACACAGACACACACACACACACACACACAAACATATTCCCTGAGCAGCTTGCAGCCTCGGGGAGCCACACACCCCCCCCTCCGTTTTCCATATGGCCTTACATCTTGAGGCTGTGGGGACCAAAAATCAGTTTCCATCACTGCTACCAAAGTGTTAACAACACTGTCATTTTAACTTTCTACAAGATACAGAGCGACATACACTCTGGTAAGAGTTGAGGACACAGGCTCTTTTTCATTATGTTAATATGTGTTCTTTTGATAATATATAAACTAACTTGAGCTATATAAATAAAAGCAAACACTGTTTCTCAGCTAAATGTCTGTTTATGTGAAAGATTATCTGCATATGGACACACCCGCATGTTGATGTAAGCTCCGTGGGCTAAGAGCAGTTCCTGGCACAGCGCCCCCTGGCGTGAGGAGGAGGCAAAGTGGAGAGCAGAAAACCCCCTCTCGTTCACCTGAAGCAAGGCACAAAATGGACACAATTAAAACACACACGGTGACCATGAAAGTAATATCTCGCACGGAGAGATGTTCACACACCTGGTTGACATTGGCCCCTGCCTCAATGAGCTCACTGACCACCACATCCTGTCCGTTGTAACAGGCCAAATGGAGTGGGGTGTTGCCATAGGCATTCACTTCGTTCACCTATGCAAAGAGAGAATCAGAAACATGGTGTAGGTTGCAGGGTTTTCTTCAATTTATTGACTAAAGAATATTGTATCATTATGTCATTATTTCATAATTTGAAATAGCTTGTATATTCACGGTTCAAGATTTTGCAAGGTTCAAGGGCCATAGCACATTATATACATATTAAGAACATTGCTAGTGCATGTGTACTGACATGGACCCCCAGGCTCAGCAGGTAATGCACTGTACTGCTCATGCCACTGGAGGCAGCTGCATGGAGCGGAGTGTAGGCCTTCTTGTCCTTACAGTCCACCTCAGCTCCACTGGCCACCAATAACTTTACCACCTCCAGGTGACCTGAAGCAGAGGAGAGAGAATGAGATGAGTCAGGGTCAACCCAGTTAAGACAGTCCAGTGCATTATGCCCTGTTCCAACTACGAACCCATATTACTGCAGTCTTACCCATGTAGGCTGCCCAGTGGATGGCTCTCCTGTCCTTCTTGTCAAATGCGTTAAGGTTGGCTCCTCTGGACAGCAGCAACTTCACCATCTGACACACAAAAGTGAATTAAATAGGTGCTGATGTATGTTTGTCTGTGTGTGTATAAAAGAAAAAGAAACCAACCTCTACATGTCCACTGAATGCAGCGTGGTGCAGGGCAGTGCGTCCCGCTCGGTCAGAGACGTTGACATTGCTTAGCAGTGGCACCAAAGCCTCGGCACAGCGCACAGCCTTGTTGCTAGCTGCTACATGGAGCGGTGTCTGCCAGTTCTTGTCCCTAGCGTTAACATCTGCACTGTGCTTCAGCAACACTGCCACTGCGTCCTGGATGGAGAGGAAGCCTGGGTCAGAGTGTGCAGACAGAGGGTCCATTTTCTAATATGCCTCAGTGCTCTGACAAAGTGCAGGCCAGTGTGTGCAGGTGGTTGTATGTGGGAGGTTATAAAAGTCTTTCGCATGAAAGCCCCCTAAGAATAGTAATGCAAGGGGCTGTGTTAGTGTCGGCACGTTGCCCAGAAGAGGTAAAGACATTATGAAGTCTTATCAAACACTAACACACTGGTTATGTCCATTTGCCCTTTTAAGGCCAGATTGTTTAAATCTGCAAAACTTATCACACCAGCAATAATTTTCTCCTGGTTAACTGTCAGACTCAGCGCATTTCCTTAATTGTGAGAAGAAGAGAGTTACAGGATTGCAGGAAAGTGACCAGAGTACATATTATTGTGTGTGTTTGTGTAATTGTTACCTCACTACAAGAGGCAACAGCTCGGTGAAGAGGAGTCAACCACTTGTTATCTTTGGCATTTACTCGGGCTCCTTGGATGAGAGAAGGAGCGTGTGTGTGAGAGAGAGAGAGGGAGAGAGAGTAGAGATGTCAAAGTCAACAGTGGCAGACATGTTGAAAACCTGAAAAATGTCTGATCACGGAAAGACACGCTGAAGGCCTGAGATACCTAAATGAGAGTGCGAAGAGTAAAAAAAATCTACCTAAAAGTTTTAAAAGCTTTTTACATGACTTGTGGAAAGCGGTCTTGTGAGCCAGTTGTGCCTGGAAGATAAAAATCTCCCATGATCCTCTTTGGCACAGCTTGGGGGTTAAAATAGTCCTGAAGCTGCACCTGTTGCTAGCACTTCACGTTATTGAGAAACACTGAACACACAAACACATACACACACGTACACACGCACCCCCCCACTCTACTCTTGTGTTACGACAGAGTCGGCCCCACCTCCTGACGTGCTCAGATGACTTTACAGTAAGCCAAGCCGGCACAGACCCTATCAGATGATTGATAAATCACAAGAAATGTCACCAGTGACCTAGAGAGCAGCAAGCAGACACACGGGCATGGAAACTACTGAGGGAATTACATGAGGATGAGAGAGATGAAGAGCGGGCAGTGGCTTTGAAGAGTTTAGGAAAAGCACAAAGTTGGATGGAAAGAGGATAAACTGATACAACACAAAGTAAAATGAGGGGTAACATGACACTGATGAAATTTAATAAATCTGCTTCGGCACTGAGGCTCAAAAAATAGATAATTATCTTGTTTACAATTTAGTTTCTTGTTTCAAGAATTTTTAGGGACACAGCAAACAGCATATTGAAATAAGGTAAATAATTAGCAAATCATAACTTTAGTTTCAAGCTCAAATAATTCAAAGTATTTCTTGAAACAAGCTGCTTTGCTTTGGCAACAAATGAAATTATTTTAAGATAATCTTACTCAAATTGATAAAAGAAGACTTTAAAAATTCAGGGTGAATGAATGAATGAATGAATTGTAAACAAAAAACATGAATAAATGTTTGAATGCACAGAAGAATTAATAAAAAATAAACAAGTTTAGTAGAGGTAATGTGGAGGCACAGGTGAAACACACGGGCAAATAAATGTATGCATGAGTAGGCTTTCAAGTAGAACTGATACTAGAAGTGCATGGATATTAGGTGGAAATGAAATGGAATGGATGGCTGAACAGATTGGTAGACTGAAGCTACCTGAGAGGATGAGCAGCTCAATGATCTCAGCATCTCCCAGGTAGGCTGCGGCATGCAGAGGCGTCCGCTTCTCATTGTCCTGACAGGAGATCCCAAACCAAAGAAAACATTTAATTAAACAAGGCCATCATTTTTCTTGTTTTTATAATCATGGGCCTTGAAACAAATGCTCACACACAAACACACATCATGAATGAGTGAAAGCATATATCACATGCCCCAAACAAAATCCACAGACCTCACACTATTGCAGACCACAAGAAACATGAGATTAAAATGACAAGGGAAAGAATGTCCGTCATCTGTTCAGTTCTATTCTTCACTGTGCTCCATCACTCCACTCCACCTCTCTCTCCTCCAGTGCAGTAGAGAGCAATCAGCAGAGTGGGGCTATAAACAAATGTCATGTGAGTGCAATAGGCCTGGGCCAGTGTTGCTGACTCCAGGAAGACTCAGTATGATGACCCCAGCACAATATACCCAGAGAAAGACAGAAGCACAGAGACAAAACAAAGAACAGAAAACAATGGGATGTAAACTGAGGACATACACTGTATATTCAGAAAGACTAGGAAGAGAAAGAGAAAGTGATGGGAGGAAAAAAGGAGAGAGATAACATGTAAAGACTGTGTCCCAAACAATTGTATCCTGCCCTGGTTGACAGTATATAAAATGGGGAAGGTAAGAAGCTGCCAGAAGGCACTCTCAGTCAGTCAACTGATCGATAGCTACCCAGATCAATTGTAGCCTGCTGGCTGACTGCTGCTCTCATTGGTGTTGTTTATATGTCCCGATGTGTGGGGGGAAATAACATGAAGAATGTGACATACCTGAACATTGACATCCTCTTTCTTGAATATGAGGGAGCGAACTTCATCTGGGTCCACATTGAAGATAGCTCTTAACAGAGACGGCTATAGAGACGGAAAAAAAGACAGTAAATGCTTAATCACACTACTACATCCTTAATTTGCAAGGCAGTAATTTTCTATGCAGACAACTGTGTTATCAGTGAGAGTTATGATAGTTGCAAATGGAAGAGTCTCACACACAGACACTATAATCCCAAGCTGGTAGAGAGCCATAGGTCACCAAAGGCTGTATATCACACATTTGTTTATGACAGTAGCAGCTGCGGCATACAGCATATAAACACGCACATGTATGCACACACCGGTGCGTAAATGTTTGTCATGTGTCTGTGAGGGGTTGAAGCTCTCCTGCCACATGGTGCGAGGACACTTGATAAGAATGAAAAACAGCAATGTAAAAGACAAGTTGAATATGGAAAAAAGATGGCAGGTTATCTATGAATACCAAAGCATTTCCTCTTCTCCACTACTATTAGGACAATTTAAGTTATCCAAGGTATGCATGTTTTTGAGAAGAGATGTCAAATTTCCCTGGAAGGAAGAAGCTGCAAATGCATGAGAGATTAAAAAAAAAATACCCTGGACACTCCTCTTTTACCATCTTTAGTTTCATATACATCTGTGTAGGTTCATGTAAACAGCTGGCATGAGCGCATGGTGCCAGCTGATACTGAGTGGGATTTGTAAACAGTGTTGCACAGCAGTCAGCATAAACCTTCAAGAGGTATTGCTGTGCAACAGAAGAGCATGAGCCCATTCAAATTAAAGGTTAAGAGAAGTAACATTATATTAACCTCTCAATTCAGATCTGGATACTGGGTTCAAAATACAGTTTTCAATTATCTTTATATAATTACTAACTTAGCAACAGTGATTTTTTCTGTTTATAATACCACTACTCTCTCTCTACTACTACTCTACTACTCTACTACCTGATAATTGTAGCAATATGTTCAATGCTGTTTTAATTTAAGGATTTCAACTGGGGAATAATATAGATCATGTACAATTAACTGTGAGCAGTGCTCTACTTTGTGCTGCATCATTATTGAAAATGCACTGACAAACTAAAACACTGACACGATGATGCAGATTTAGCAGAGACCCCAATTACCATTCCCTATTTTGCAATATACCAAGTAAGTCCACTGAAATATTGTCTGTCTCACTGACAAGCGTTTTTCACATATTCACCCTTAATCCCAGCAAGGGCTGCCAAGGTAAAGTGAGAATGAAGTTATGCCATTAAGTACTATATAAACACTATGATGTGAACCTGCTAGTTACCCTCAGCCTCTCTGTGCTCCTCATCCCTCTCTCATTTCGTCCCAACTAAAAATAAGTGGGGCTCTCAGGCATGTCGGCATTTGTCTCATTCCCATTACACTGATAAACACTGACAATATGTCAAAGACCGGAGACGGTAGACATGGACTAAGAGCACAAACCCTGTCATTAGAGCCAGCACATCTTCTCTGGCTTTCCCCCTTCTCAGTGTGCACTTCAAAGAGCAGCTTTCATAGAATGAAAAGAGTTATTACCATTTTTCAATGGTAGGCTTACCCTTTATCAAGCCAACACTGGAGACTACAAAGGCCTAGGCTTTGCTGATAATCTATACAAACCAGCATCTCATATAGCAGAGCTATATTGGTGATTATATTGATGCTATATTTAGCAGTAGGGGACATGTGTTGGCACTGCATTGTATTTTTATGCAATGGGACATGTAACTATGTATTTCATCATAGGTTTAAACTTCAGAACAGGTATGAGTAGTGCAGTGGCCTCTGTGAATGCTATTATTCACATAGAAACTATATATAAACCTGAGACATGGCAAACATATGCTGAAACAAAATTCAATAAACATTAGAGAGCCCATCTCACCTTGTCCTCCTGAGCAGCAGCCTTTCGAGAGGCATGATGGGATCTGCGGTCTGGGGATGATTTGGGCCGAGGAGGTGGGGGTGAAGAAGAGGACTCATCCTCCTCCACCTCCTCCAGCACCACAATACACACACGGCTAGCTCTCTCTGACCGCATCAGGAACAAACACTCACACAAACCAACACAATCACTCACACACTCTCTCTCTCACACACTCACACAAATACACAGTGTTCCTTCTTACATATGTGCACAATTCAGGAGTACAGGGGTCAGCAATAAATCCCATAAACAGGGTGATTTCCTCGTAAACAAACGCTGCACATCTTCATGTAAAATCCAATGTGAAATCCAGCTCTGTCCTCTATCTGTCAGTGTCGCTTTGTTGCATGTCTCCTCTCCTCCTCTCTCCTCTCTTTAACCCACACTAGCACTCTCTGTGAGCAGCAGTAGCGGAGACAGCAGGGAATTCCTCTGCGTAATGGTGGTGGTAAGCGGCATGCGGCAGAATGAGCTTGGGCTGCCTAGCAGCAGCACACAGGAAGCTACATATCCTCACTGCTGTGCTGCAGCCAGGAACACACACATACACACACGTCAGATACAAATACACACACACAGACCCTGTGATTAGCGTGGACGGGGGCTGTAGCACCCGATGTATGTGTGGGTATGCATCGGTCGTTTCAGGCAGACTGCTGAAGCCAGCTCTTTCAAAAGGAGAGGGAGAGGAGGGGGAAGGGAGGGAGAGAGAGAGTGCGTGTGTGTGTGTGTGGGTATGCATCGGTCGTTTCAGGCAGACTGCTGAAGCCAGCTCTTTCAAAAGGAGAGGGAGAGGAGGGGGAAGGGAGGGAGAGAGAGAGTGCGTGTGTGTGTGTGAGAGAGAGAGAGAGCGAGACAGAGAGAGAGAGAAGGGGGAGTGTAATTGTAGGCAGGTACCTAGAGCACTACAACACACAAAGAAAACTGGAGATGAATGGAGCAAAGGACAAAGAAGGGGCAGAGGACAGCAGTGAGTGTCAACTGGTTAGAGAAAGTTGGCCAAGATACATAATCATCCAAAAATACAGTATTTAAAGAAACAGAAATAGAGAGGGGAAAGTTCAATACAAAAATTACAAAAACACAAAAAGGAAATACCAGACCAAAGGACAGTTAGGGCTTTACTTTGATTCCTAATTGTTATCAAGACCCTTGCTGGATAGTGCCAGTCCACAAGTCCCCATAGTACATGGGTAAAAAGTGCTGTCACTGTTTTTAAGTGTAACAAGAACAAACATGGAAGTGATATGGTGGTTTTACAGTAGAGAATGAGATGCAGTACTACTAATTATTGAAAATCCTGCTATCTCCACAAACCAATGCCATGTTGTACGTTGACAGATTCAACACTTTCAGAATGTCTGCATATTTATGACGGTATCATGATTTTCTGATCCTTGTTTTATGGATTCAGTGCTAATCCTCTTAATAAAGCTTTGCTGTTTGGTACTGTGCATTAAATTGATGATGTGAAAAAGTTAAGGCATTGAAAGTCTCCTTTTATTCTATTAAATGACCAAGCTTAAGATTATCTAAAAAACTGTAACCCACATAGCATGGTACAAACGAAACCACATGCACTATAATGTTGTGCTGTTTTTAGAATTTGCTTAATAGGATTTTAGAGGTCTGCATCTTCATAAAGTTGGTGCTAAAATAGAAGTGGCCTTCCCTCTAAATGTGAGAGAATAAAACAAAATGGATACCAGATCAGTGTGCATGTGTTCTAATATCCCCTTTAGTGTATCGGTGGCATAGCTTCAAAAGTCCTCATCTCCTCATTATAAAACTGGAACAAACTGGCTTTGCCAGGGAATGTGAGGGTAGCTAACAAGACCAGTCTGTACGTGAATGTCTGTGTGTGTGTGCCTCCGTCTCCTTCATATTCAACACAGATCCTAAAAAGAGCAATCTTGCCAAGCCGCACAACCCCATTAACTCAGAGGGAGGGACGAATGGAGTGAGGGAGGACGAATGAGAGAGACAGATTCATTTGGACGGAGCCTTTCTGCAGGCCTAAATTTTGAGTCTAATGGACTTACCATTCATAAACTTAATATGAAACACAGCTACAATCTTTCCAGTCCTACAGCAATCGAGTTGAGATTACAGATTTGCATCAAAAGGCACAAATAAAGAATGATGTTTGGGAAGCAAAGTATATAACCAAACAACCAATGTTTTGTCTGTCCCACTTGCTAGCACTGGGGGTATACTCAGCAGCGGAGCCCGAAGATGTTTACAGAGCAAATTTTGTTGCCATTTGCATCAGAAATGAGTCTTTCTGTGAACTGTTTGGGTATTTATGTGTATTTTTGTATTTAATCATGACACAAAAGCAAAGCCAAGCTAAGAAACATGTGCAGTATGAAAAACCTTTACATACAGTACAGTGTGAGCAACAGCAAACAAGGATGAGCATAATAAGAACGACAGTCTGACAACAAAGATAAAAAATCAAATCTGTAATGTGTTGAACATGTTTTCATGAGGCGGGCAGACATCACATGCCTGCTCCATTAATGGTGAGCTGGTGCTGGCATAGTAATGGGACCCTAACAAAAACACACAGAAGGCGAACCCAATCTCACCACAACAACAAGAGGATGCAGGCACAATATTATCACAAATACCCACAAACAAAATCACAGCTCAACCTACTAGCTACACTTCATGACAGAGACCCAACGTGACTGCACATGTGAGTGAAAGTATGCAGGCTAGCACTGACCTCTGCTTTGACCCAGCGACAGGATGCACTGTGTGTAATGTAATCCCAGACCAGAAACACAAAGGCCAGCACATGTGGGTGTGCGTGTGTGGTGGGACACATACTCACACAGAGAGCGGCGGTGAAGATGCTCACATCAAGAGATTTCAAAGCTTTAAAAGATCATGACATGGTGATCTGTAGTAAAGCTTCTCTCTCATGACATTACGTGTATGGTATGCACACTCTGACCACCACAACATACTATCCATTAAATGCTCTGTCTGGCAAACAGAGGATGAGTCACTGACATTACATCAATTTGAAGTTATATAAGTAAAATACATTATGATATAAAACGCCTAACTGCAGCTTCACCTTCATGTTGACTCTTTTGTGGAAGCTACTACAACTACACTGTAGTCTATTTATTTAGCTATTGTATGACATTTTTTCTCACCTTTAATTGACATTTTGAATCAAGTTAAGTAATGTCTAATCACGAAGTGTTGCTTTGGCAGTATGGATCCTAACAGTGGCCTGGCCCATTGAGTCTGTCTACTCATAAAACCACAGTCATTATGATTCATTTCATGGATAAAGAAGACAGTAAAAATGGGGACCTATAGCAATTGCTCTGTATGTATACTGTATACATTTCACTTTTGCACAAACTCAAACAAGATGTTATATGGTGCTTAGAGACTCTTTGGATACCAAAGAGTCTCACAAACACAAAAATACAACTCTCATGTATGCTTCTGTTTTCATAGTGTGTGTTCTCTTAAATGCCTTTTTCCAATTCTCTCCTCAGGCAGGACCATAGTGTTTAGGCTATATCCTCCTAAGCAACATGGCGCCCTCTAGAGGTCAAACAGAAGCCATTGCCAAAAACGACACACACACTCCTGTCTCCAGTGCTGCCCTCTCAGTGTGACTATTTTTGTCCTTTTGTCCATTTCTCTGTCAGCAAGCACTATAGAGAACAATGGAGAATAGAGAGGGGATCTAATCACACACACTCTTCCGCCTGTTGCATGTCTGTTGACTGGCCAGAAGACTGGTCAGTCCGGGACAGGACACAGAACTGCACAATCATTGACCCACTTTGAAGATTTACTGAACTCCACCGTTACAAAATAGTATCTTATTATAAACAATTAGGCCAATTCTGAACCGACACAAATTCAGATTTCTAAACACACGCCAACCATAATTACTTAATTTTTTTCATTTAATTGTGAACGTATTATTCTATTAAATTACTGATAATCTGCTAATGTATAAAATGTAATAAATAATGCCAAACGACCATCACAAGTTATTCAACCCCAACACTGTCAAATATGTCACACAACACACAAACTCACTTCAGTGTGACTAGCTATGGTGAAAAAAGGGTCTTTAGCTAACAAAATAACTCGTGTGACAACAACAATGATAAAATCCTCTACTTCGTTAGAGATGAATGTGTCGGATGCCCACGACAGTGCCTTGGATATAACTGCCTTCAGTTCCCCGCAGAGTTCACAAGAGCTGATTTTAGCCTGTGGAGTGTCTGGTTCATGAACTCAGCTGGAGACGTCGGAGCCAGCACCACCTGCTATTTTAGTCTGACAGCCTTTCTTATCTCCAGCAACAGGTGACCGTCCACAGCTGCCCTGGAGAGACTTTGCAGGGGGCTGAAATAGACAGCTGACAAAACAGGCTGCCATGGTAGAAAATCATCGGCCTGCAGTCAGTTAATTCATAAATATGCAACGCAATTCAAGACAATACGTTTCACTAACTTTACGTTAATAACCTTACAATGGAGTGGCATCATACTTGTCTAACGTTAGCAGAGCAAGGGAGTTAGCCACCCTGTTACCCTCGTAGCTATCCAGCTGTGTTCACTAGTCCATCACCATCATAAACAGAAACAAACACCAACAGTCAAAAAACACCGAAGAAAACCATTAAACAGCCGTGTTACCACAAATATGACATGAAAGTGGCCGTTTTAACGGAACTACGTTAAGGTAGGGCAACAGGTGACGTGACGCTAGCACGGTTGTTAGGTTAACTGGTTTTCTGTTTACTGGTTACCGCTAGCTAGTTAGCTAACATGTCAGATGTCAATTGACTAACAGTAAGAACGATAGAAAGCCTAAGCAACATTAGCCTAGCCATAAGACCTTAGTTTTTTAAATATTCATTTAGTTACGAGACTGGTTTAAGTCACCAAACAAACTTGGCGGTTTTATGTTAGTAAAGTTAAACTGTCACTAAAATGAACAGTCAATGTGACATGGTGTTGACTAGTTACATGTATACACTCGAGCAAACTAGCGTGAATCCTTTTTACGAATTCCTTTTAACTTGATGTTAAATGTTAGCTAGCTAGATCGATAGATACAGTTACCTGGTCTTGTATCTTCAACACAGCCATGTTCCCGGTGTAAAACCAAAAGGAGAGTAACTCGCCCGGGAGTTACTGTAAATTAACCGGGGGTGGGAGGGGGGCAGACTCTCCGGAGCGGAGTCAAACGGCGTTGCTTCCCCTTCTTCCTTCCTTCCTGCCATGAACGAACTCACACATCATGGGATAGAAATGACAAAACGGTGAAGTTTGGGAAAAAAGCACACAACAATCAACAACTGCACTCAGCGTAATCCCTAGCTAACACCGACAGCTCACACGCTCTGACGCGCTGAAGGGACAGTCCATTCCATAGCAATAATGATAAGCCCTTTAGTTCCCAAAATTTTCATTGACATTTAACTTATAGACCTGTAATGCTTTTTAATTGACTTAAGATGAGTCCGTCCGCCCGTCATTTCATCATAATTTTATTTCCCCATGACACACAGCGAGATTGTTTTTAAAAGAATTCCACAGACTTAACTTAAAAATATCTCACTGGACACACATTTCAACACCATATATTCATAACAGTTATCTTAAATTTTGTGCCATTTGTGCTGTTTCCTGTAAATATTCATTTTATTACTTTTATGGAAAAGTGAAATACAAAAGAGGAACGTTCCCAGTGCGACAGATACATTTTCTGCTTTTATAAAACAATGACAAAGGTTTGTCATACAGGTCCAGAAAGTTTCAAATACTGAGTATACACTGGGATCTGATAATTACATAGTAAGGAGGCAACATCCTTTCAAAACTGAATATTTAGTTCATTTACTATAGATACAAAATGAACACATTGAACTTTATTAGGTCCTGGGACTTATATTTACTGCATTGACATCGACAAATTGGAAAAATAAATGTGGTGCTGTTTTATCCACCTAAAACCCTTTCTGATGACTTATAAATTATAATAGTAATTAATAAATAATTAAATAATAATTAATTAAAAAAAACAGGGAAAAATCTGACAAGTGTTTTTTATTTGAAAACTACAAAACAGTATGATATGAATACAATGATATACAATAAATTATAAATATTAACACAGTGCCCTGCACTGTGGTTGAGTCACAACACTGGACTGGCATCTCCCACTGAGTAAATATTAGTGTAGTGCATCAGATTCCAGTAATCAGAGCAGGTTTTGATGCATTTATGACATCTGTAGGACTTTGCCCATCTGTGGTTTTTAAGCTGATGACATAACATGTAGGCCTTTTGGTCTGTGAAATCTCCTATGCCGTTTCAGACGGGAATTATTTGAAAATTGTTTTCCACATATTCCACATTTGTTTCCCTTGGTGTGGCTTTGTAGGTGGTGGATTAAACTCTTTGTAGACTCTAAACATTTTCCACTAATTCCACAAATACAGATTTTGTCCACTGTGTGTTTGTGCATGTGTCCTTAGTGAGTAGATCTCATGGAAAGTCTTCCCACATGCTTTACAACAATGAAGACCCATGGGACTCTGAATGGCAGATAACTGTGTTGATGGCTTTAGAGTTAAACTAATGGGGTGTAAAGATCGTTTCACATGCTTTTTCTTCTTTGCATTGAGAACCTTTGAATGTGAACAAGGTGTATGATTCCTCTTCAACTCTTCTGTCTTGCTGCCACTTCCATACTCAGCAACAGCACCGCCTCCAGTGGTGTGCTGATAGTCCCAAATTGGATGCCATATTTCACCAATCCCATTATCAGTTTCCAGAGGTCGAGTTGAAGAATCAGAAAGACGATGTCCCTTGCTGCTTTCCACACCGTTGATTTCAGCGATATCTTGGATGGAACTGTCCACACAGACAACACTGAAGACTTTTGGGCATGATCATCCACAAGACTTTGTTCTCCCACTTGACTGTTACCTTGCACCAGCTCGCCTTTAATCTGTAGCTGCTCTGAATGCTGAAACTCCAGATGACTCAATAAGGATCAAGGTAAAAAATATTCAGTTGTTTGCATCACAAGCTTTTACATAGGTCGCACTAACTAATTGCAGTCAAGGTGAAGTTCAGTTTACCAGGCTCTTCCGCAAGATCTTGTCTCCCCATTTCCTCATCCTGTTCTACTTTGAATTGAAACAGCAGCGAGGTCTGTTGGTGCTCCTGATGCAGACAAGTCTACTGTAGGATCCCACCTATCCTGTTTGTATCTCTCATGTATTATCTACAGTGTTGTGATTTAACTACCCAACACATCCACCAATGTAAACGACCTCAGTAATAAGCATAACATCACAACTTCTCTAAAAGTGTACTACAGCCAGATTTACTTTTTCTTTAAAGCTAACACACCGCTTCCAGCACTTCAACTGTCTGAGCTACTTGGCTAACGTTAAAAAAAGAAAACAGAAATATAATAACATTAGGCATTTAACTGTATCTTTAGTGTTGTCAGGAAATATGTTATAACGTAACCACTTTACACCAGTGTGTGAGAACAGTTTGGACCATGTTTAGAACTAACGGTTTCAGAGGCAAAAAAAAAGAAAAGGTGACGGTCTTTAGCAGTGTTATTGCTAGCAGGAGGAGGACAAGGACTATCTAAAGTGGACAAAGATAAATTTTAGGATCCAGGGATAAAAACATTTCTTGAAGTTCTAGAAACTCAGTTTCTGTCGCTGTGAAGTGGCACAGTTATCAGGCGCTTCGTTCGGGTGCACGGACCTTCAATCTGTGATAACTTGGATTTGAGGATAATGTCCAGCAAAGAGCGATGGAGGTCTTTTTCTTCCTTCAAACGGGAAGCCTGCTCCTCGTGGTCCGATATTGTCTTTTAAATAGCACCTAATATTTCAGAGGTAAGAGCGTGCAACCGCTCGGAGACGAATACTTTGAATTCTTCGATTTGACCCATTTTCCCACTATTATTACACTGACTCCACCTTCACCCGGAACGATTTACATGGGGAACCATTGGAATGAGTCGGTCGGAATGATAAAGGAAATTTCCGTTTGTTGTTTTCAAAGTAAAAGCCCTGTGATGCGTTTCTTTTTTTTCAGTAAAGAGCACAAGTAAGGTTAAGACCATATGATACATTAGAGCAGATGAAAAACATTTCCCTCATATTTTTTTATTTAAAAATGTAATTTTGTGCTTTACAAAAAAAGATCTTGAAATATTCTAAGATTGGCAGTAAATTCACAATTGGCTGTATCAAAAAGTAAAAATAAAAAAATCATCAGATTAAGCATCTTTAACATATTTAGTACACCACTGGAATGCTGGATTTAATCTGACAATGTGGATATTGGATGGAAATATTGTGGATGTTGTTACAGGAAATGTTATGTCATTATTTGGGAGAGCCAAACTTACAGTACCATTCACCCAAAGCAGAATAGACATACGTATATATAGTACCATTTATCCAAAACAGAGGAACGATCTTATGAGCATATTACTGATCAGTTAAACCTTCTGAGAGTAATTCAAAATCTGTCCAGTTTATCCTATACCATTAAGTCCTATTAATTTTCTTTACTGAGTTTACAAAGCATTTTTTAGAATTTATCTGCAACTTGTACCAAAATAATGTACCAAAATGATGACAAAACTGTCATAGTGTACTTTAATAAAATGTCCTTAGTCTGTTTTGGCATCTTCCTGTGTGCCTGAGGCGACCTGAGAGTAGAATCTTCTGCATGACAAGGAGGAGGGCTCGCAGTTATATCCATACTGGCAGCAGTGTTTACCATCTGAACAACACTGGCCCTGAAATCAGTACAAATCTTGGTGTTAGAACAAAATACTGACAAGGTAATTACGCGTTATGTACATTTCATAAGACAGACATATAAATCTGTCAGTTGCGTCAGTTTGAGATCTTTATAGTTTTTTGGACTGACACCACGCTATAAAGATCACACAATAAAAGATGCTGATGATTTGATGTTTCTGTGCTTTAAACACTCTGTATTCCCATTTCCCTGAACACTTTCACCAAACTATTGAACTTCAAATCGCTTGCCATTGTTTTATTGTTGTCTTTGATATTTGATAACCTATCTCTCGCCAAATCGAAAATTATTTAACAGTTGCACAAATGCACAATCCATACCAGCGGGTAGGGGCAGCAGTTCCACTGGCCTGTGGGTCCCTTGCAGCAAGTTGTTCCTCCTGAGCAGTAAAACTTTGAATCACAGCGAATGACTCCAGCCTTGGGGGCACTGCCACTGGCCTCTGTGAGAGCTGTCATAGGTCTCTGTAAATAAAATACAAACTGACTATTATATTCTATTATCTAAACATTTAATCATAAATATTTATGATTAGTACCAAAAAAGTTATACCTGCATTGACAGATTTCTTTGGCCACTAAGGGGCAGCAGTAACAAGCTATAAACACAACACTGAAATATCATCTCTTGTGTTCATATGGTTAACTTGTTAGCAAACAGGCAATAACAGGAGTAAGAGTAGCAGTCATTTCGTGTGTTTCTGGCCTGTTTCTGTTTTGTACTCCACTCCACTCCTGAGGGATATGTCTGTTTCATTAGTTATATAAAAACATTTCAATGTTATTTATTATGAGTTAAACCCTCAAAAATTAAACTAATTCTGATTGGTGCATAGGTGTGTGTGTGTGTGTGTGTGTGTGTGTGTGTGTGTGTGTGTGTGTGTGTGTGTGTGTGTGTGTGTGTGTGTCTTTTTCCAACTGAGACCCCTGCGCAAAAAATCAAAGACAAAACTCAAAGTGAAGAAACATCTCATGTGAAATAACCACAAGTGTCCAGAATATGTCAGAAAATTGTGTGTTCATGCAGGACGCCAGTGTATGAAGTGTGATATTGTCCTACCTCCTGAAAGCTGGCTTTGTCTTCGGAAGGTGAAATGAGAGAGGCAGGGACTGATGACGGAGCTTGTTTGGGGGTGAAAGGATATCTCAGGCTTTCCCTCACACAGTGCGTATAAGTGAGGTCACAGTCGTAGCCGTATGGACAACAGTGATAGCCATCCAGGCAGCACTGGCCCTACAAGCCACACAATTTATGCAGAAATCAATAAAAAAAATTAGCACCAATACTCCTCAAAGCAATGTCTGTTTTGAAATTTAAATACTTTGACAACAATTCAAAAATTGTTTTGCAAGCTTTGACTTAATGTCATGTCTGTATTTCATTACAGTCCTTTGTCTTACTACAGAAGAGTATGTAGGTCAACTCACAGGAGAGTATCCACAACAGAACCAGGCGCCTTTTGGGTGTCTGCAGCAGGTAGTGCCACTGGGACAAGTGTAATAGTTGTCACAGTGGACAACTGAAACCTTTTTTTGGTCTGGGACATGATTGCTCTTGATCTCCATGAGGGGAGATACAGGTATAACAGGAGGGTTTGATTCTTCTGCAGCCTCCTTCTTCGCCATGGGTGTGTTCATCCACGGCTGGTTTTCTTTCTCACACATCTGGGTGACCATGTTACAACGAAACCCTGAAGGGCAGCAGTGGGCCAGGTCAGAGCAGCACACAGCCTGGACACACACATGAACACAGACAGGCAGGGAATTAGTAAGAATTACTGGAAACAGTTTTCGAGACCAAAATGTCAGTCTTATCAACTACATATCACGTTACATTACGCGTGGATTTATCGGTCTTACTTTTGGATATGGACAGCAGCTATATCCATACTTAGTCATACAGCAGGTGGAGTCATCAGAGCAGACATGCCCGTCAGGGCAGATGATAGAGGAGGACGCAAAGTCCCACGCAAACACCCCCATTAACAGCCACAGAGTGATCCTCAGCATCTGCAGAAGACAGTAATAATATGAAGTTTATTTGATTCAGATAAATGTGATGCATTACGCGCGTGGAACCCATCATGTTCACTTGTTGTTGTTGTTGTTGTAACTGTTTCATTTAAGCCTGTCCTAAAAGCTTCCTGTGCTGTGGAACAGCCTCAATGAACAGTAATAAGCAGCATTATTAAAAGACTTGTACTACAAAAGAACTTACAGACACAGATTCATTGTTTATTGCTCACCTTCAGTCAGTGGAGTGATTCAGCAGCTTGCGTTCATGCGTCTCACACTTCCTCTGAGCTGAACAAGACGCACATAAAGTTTATTTTTTTATTTCAGTTAAATATGATGCATTATGTGCAATTCCAGACAAATGTCTCCTTGAAAACTGCAGATTCTTTTCAGTTCTTAAATCAGATTTTGTGACTTCAGTGTAAATTGTTACACATCATTTTGATCATTTGTTGTTGTAACTTTCAGTTTCATTTAAGCCTGAACTGTAAGCTTCCTGTTACAGTCTCACTGAACAGTAATAAGCATTATTCTGGTGGCTCCCTTTACTACAAAAGAACTTGATGCAGATCCATTGATTTTTATCGCTTACCTTCAGCTGGTGAAGTGATTCATAAGCTTCCTGTCATGTGTCTCACCCTTCCCCTGAACTGAACAACAGACACACCACTCTTTATATGGCAGGTTAGACCCTCCCACTGGATGAAATCTGGAAGCTAAATTTGCACATATCACACCCCTGTGTCCTGTGACTATCAGATTAAGACCTTTTTTTTTCTTTACGACTATTTTTAAAGGAGGGTTTGAGTAATCATTGTATCAGGCTGCAAAACAAACAAAAAGAAAACACAGACACACACAAACAGACACACACAGGCAGACACACACACACACGTCAAAGATTAAACATGAAGGTGTTTACAAGCGCACATTAACCTTTGGTATCATTATACTGCTTCAATCACAAGACCTGCCTGTAAAGCCTCATTCAAAAACATTCATGCTGCATGGAGTGGAATTTTATTTTGAAAGCAATATGTAGGCTGATGTTTTTCCAAAATTAATTTTAAAATGAATTAAAAATGACAAAAGGCAAGTTTAAGACATTGACTTTGTTTGTAGTTGCATTGTAACAGTGGCAGTATGTAGCTATGTGCATTAATTATAGTACTGTACGAGTTACTTCCTTTGAGTTTTCCATTTTCTGCTACTCTCTACTCTTGAACTATATAGGTTATAACTTATCATTCACATACAAATTATTTGCTTAGTTTATAATATTGCTGCAGATTGCAGTACTCAACCCTATATAAAGTAGATAAAATTGGCTCCACCTCAACTAGATACATTAAGTGCTGCTTACATGTTGATGTATAAGTAATAATAATAATCCAATAATATATACCAATCTGAAAATGGCCATTCTGTGTAATGAGTGCCTTTACTCTTTGATACTCTATATTTCAATATTTTAGTGCCTAAAGTTTTAAACACAAGACTTTTACTTGCAAAAGAGCATGTTTTTGCATGTAGTACACTGGATTTTACTTAAGGACCTGAGTTCTTTTTTTCCACCACTTAATAGATGAAATTCTTTTTTCTTTTTTTTTTTAAATAAAGTAAATTACTTCACTAACCACAAGAGATAGGTAATATCACACTGGCAGGTTGGTTAAATGCTGGTTAATATTATTTAAACAAAGCAACTTGGTCTATGAACCTCTCCTAGAGATAAAGCCACAAAAACACAGCTTTCACATTATTACTTGGTCTTATAAGATTATTTTAGTGTGATGTGCTGCAGTTTAAATGTAGATTGTATAGACAAACTGAAAACAAAATGGAAGTGAGGTTTACCACATACCCATAGCACTGCTGACCTCAGTTTTAGTTTTAAGGAATAAAGAGAACAGAGCTAGATTTGATATAAAAAAGTGTGCAAACAGTAAAAGCAAATAAGAGTTGGTGAATGTGTGGTTTACACACACACACACACACACACACACACACACGTCTCACAATAAAGGTTGTACCAAGTAACAGCAATAAAGGCTAAAACAATACTTTATTAATGAATTCCCATTGTTTATACATTTACACTGCAGTGTAACAATTGATCTAACTGAACAATCATCCCTTGTATAAATCTTGACGGTGCAGCGCACATTTCTTATCACAAGTCCAACTTCAATATGAGGCTGGTGAGACATCAGGTGATCGGGTCTACATGCATGACACGGGCACTAGCATATTAGCCTCATCTAGCAACTAGAAACGCAAGATGTCAGGTAGGAAGCAGAGGGAGCAACTCCTAGCGGGCCAGCATACTGAAGGCAAACACGAAGTGCCAGTCTCACAGAAATGTCCATGAAGAGAAAAAAGAAAGATGTGGAATTCACTTCAGTCCTGTCGTTGGCTGTAACTCAAAGAACAACCCTCTACCAAAAGCGTGGTGATAAAAGTCAACAAAAGATATGTACCGGTAGTTGCCACTTAAGAGGGATGGGTGCCTCCCTCGTTTTCACCCCAGCATTCGAGTTTGTAGGTCTCCTCGATCAAGTGTGATGACCGAAGCTGGATGGGAGAAGTTTTTGGTGTTCAAAGGCAAAAAAAATAACACTACTAGTGAACTGCCAGGAGGCCGAGAGAACCGTAAAGCTACGGTTGTTAGTCGAGCTCTGAGTCAGACTGAGATGCTGCCTTCTTTTTCTTTTTCCTGCCGTGTTTCTTGTGCTTCTTTTTCCTCTTCTTCTTGGATTTGTCCTAAGAACATAAAGCAATCTACATTTAGGAACTGGTGTGTCTTTTGATTAGCATGAAGCTGATCAAAGATACTGGTTTATTTTGGGGGGGGGTGTGGCTATGCAGTCAAGTTTCATACTAGTCAATTTCTGGCAGAGTAGACACATATTGCTGCCCCACCCCAACAGCTAAGAGTACATGGTTTATTTTGAAAGGAACTATGGGATTCTATTATAAAGATGCACTTTATGTACACCTAAGACATTTTAACCCAATAAAATCTTACCTACTATAAATTCTTATATCACAGATATTAGTCTTTACTGTAATCATCTGACAGAAATCAGCATCTATGGCTGTTCTAGATGAAATCCAAAAACTTGTTTGTGCTGTGCAACTTCAAAAAGGAAGTTAAGTAAATTGCTCACTGTGATTTTCTCCTTCTCCTCGCTACTTCTCTTTTTCTTCTTGGCTTCACCCTGTTGGTGGGAAAGGTTGAAATGAGACCATGGAAAGAGGGAAGTCTTGAGCTATACAAAATTCTCAAAATCCCATTTCTTGTGACATTGTTTCACAATAGTGGCATTTCTACAAGCATCTGCAACAGCAAAGGCTGAACTGATCAACAGATTTCTACACCTGACCAAACTCATAAGGTAATTTGTTTCTGCACCAAACTGTTTTCTTCTAAATTGTTGAGCTAAAGTGGTTAATGTGTCCAATTTATGCTAAGTTGTTGTGACAACCACTGCCCTTTCAAAAACATCAGCAATCTGTTTTTCCACAATGAAATATTTACAGCGAACATTTTCAGTTCTTGGGAAACATGAGATCATGGCAGACATGCTTTGAAAGCTATGTAAATCAATTAGGTGGCTTGGCATGGCCACCTTCATATAAGGTGAAGGCTACATTTTTATATGGTGGTGGTTCATAATATAATATTATTTTCCTTACTTATCGCTAACTCGCTCTCCCTCATTCACCCATGGTGCTGCATGCAGAGTTAAAGAGGACGAGTCGATCTGAATTGGTGAACTTGAAGTCATGACCACATCTTCATATAGGCTGACCATGTGTCACACACCAACAGTCTTTGGTAAACAGGAGTTTGCATCAGAGATGGAAACTTAATAAAATGATAATGTCATTTGAATATAATCTAACCGACTCTCCCCAAGGACTCCCTACAGAACATCTGGATGTGTGAGAAAGTGAGTAAGAGTATGGGAGGAAATGTGGTTTATATAGAAGTATACTCTTGTAACAGTGACAAACACAGATTAATCTGTAACCACAGTCTCATTTAAATAGGGCCAATAAAAAATGTTGCTGTATGCTCACCATAAATATGCTTGATCGGCCAAAGGGCTAAAATGATCAACGATAATGTTTGTCTCGATTTAAAACCAAAACGACTAAAATATCAAGTGTCTTGTTGACTAAAACTAGATGGAAAACTCTGACTAAATATTTGAAGGATGCAGGCAAGTAAATCTGATAAAGACACTGTGTGTGGTACTTAAGATTCATTCCCCTGAAATTTGAATTCAAAGAGGAACAAAGAGGTAAAAGAGGAACAAAGAGGGAAAAAGCAGTTGCTAGCATAACAGATTGTGGAGGGGATTTTATATTTACTGATTTATTCATGGCAAGTGAAACATCTGGCATACTTGTAATAAATAAACATTTGTGGCATAACAGAGGCAGTTAGTAAAAGAAATTCTGTGTTAAAGGTTTCCATATTTTTTTGGGGCAAAAATGGTCCAATCAGCTGTTTATTTCCCCTCCCACATGTGAACAATACTTACTACCTCTTCCCCCTCAGAGTCTACAGAGGACTCTGAAGAGGAGTCTTTATAACTTCGCTCAGCCTTCCTTTTTCTTCTGCGGCTCTTGTCATCCTGAGAGACACAGGATTTGCAGAGAAGGGAGAAATACAATAACTTTATATTTCAAAGCCGCACATATCTGTGGAAATAAACATGAGTTCAGCTAAATGATTACCATCAAAAAGTGAGTTACCAACGCGTGCAAACTACCTTATCTTTGTCCGCTTCTTCCTTGATTCTTTTCTTTTTCTTCTTGGGGAAAAAAAACAACATTTAGACTAAATGCTTTCATTGACTGCTTAACTGCACATTTTTACTACTAGCAACCATTTCTACTCAAGTGTACTCAAACAAGGGAAGCCAATTGTGCTGTTAAAAAAAAAAAGAAGAAAAACCTTGCTTTCAGCATCTGACTCTTCCTCTGAGCTGTCCGATGCTCTCCTGGCGGATGACTTCTTTCTCTTCCGTTTTTTCTTCACACTCTTCTTGTCATCCTGTAGAGACAAACAGAAATGTAATCAAACAGCGTAGTGCTGCATTGTGTGTGAAACAATCTTGTGAAGCCACTTCACAGGATTTCTAGGAAATCAGAGCAGCCTTTTTAAAATTGATCGGTTTGAGCTGTATAAAGTCCATTTTGTTTCTGATCATTTAACGTGAACCCATTTACTCCAGATATGCCAGCTATCACAAACACCCCACTGCTCTTCATTAAAACACTAGGAACTATTCCTGGAATGAACCTACAACAGAGAAGCTGACAGATAAATCAATCAGTGTAGTGTGCCATCAAGCAGAGCAGCTTTTTGTCTTCATTTCAGGAGGACCGTGCCTCTTAATCACAGCTGTTGGATTCTAACTGTATGAGGATCAGTATTATGATAATGCTGGGGATGAAAAAGAGGCTCCCCAATACTATCCAAACCTTGCAACAGTTTAAGCGTGACACACCCTTCCATAGATATTACACTCAATACTTCAGGACTCTATTAAAATCCATTAAAAGAAATGGGTTTGAGAATATACAATTTGAATGATTCAATACAATTACAATACAATTTAGTTCATAGTCTTTGAGGTTTGGGGTGAGGTCTGTAAGATCGCAGTGATTTGGAAATAAACTTTGCAATCACACACCAAAATTTGGTAGGACTTACCTCATTTTCAGATTCTGAGGAGGAGCTGCTGGAGGAATCAGAACTCGATGAAGAGGAGGAAGATGAAGAATGCTTGACCAAAACACAATGAAAGCAGGGTCCATTAGACTTGAGGTTATTTGCTTGTTTTAAAGACCATCTCAGAGAGTAAGGTGTGTGTGTGTGTGTGTGTGTGTGTGTGTGTGTGTGTGTATGTGTGTGTGTGTGTGTGTGTGTGTGTTATGTCAGGGATAATGAAAAATGTGTGTGTGCGAGAGAGAGCAAGAGGGTAATGTGGCCATCAAAATACTGGAGGTCTCTCCTCACCCTGTTGGATTTCTTCTTTTCTTTCTTCTTTTTCTAAAAAACACAAATGAAAAGCCACCGTGAGTAAAGATGAGTTTTAAGAGTGAGATCGTTCAAATGTTCAGTAAAGGAGCGATAACGTACCTCCTTTTTGTCTTTCTTCTCTTCCTTTTCCTTGTCTGTTGTCTTTTTGTCTCTCTCTTTGTCCTTGTCACCTAACAACTTCTCTCGGTTTTTTGCCAGTTCTTTCTTCCATCTCTGGGGGAAAAAAAAAATAAAATAAAAAAAAAAACAGAAAGTTTTTTAAAAAAGTATTACTCTACTACTTTGCTACTTGTTCTCCATATGCAGTTATTCTTCATACTTGGATGAAAGTGTAAGTTTGTAGCATAGTTAAAAGATTGTAATAAGTGTACACATTATTTTTGACATTCATAGCTAAAATTTAAAATAATGTGAGGAAAGATGGTGAACATTAAAAAGGTCAACATGTCAAGTCTACATGCTAGAAACATACCTCGTTCATTTTATCCTCAAAGTCAGCCAGGGCTCGAGAGCCCTTCTTCTTCTTCTCTAACTGCTCCTTTAACTCTTCCCTTAAGAAAATGCAATAAATCAGCTGTAATACAGGGTGTTTAGTACAAACCGAAGACGTTCTTCTCAACACTTCTTCTCTCAACTTTCCCCCCATGCAATGTTTAAAACTGATCCACATTTTCATCAACAGGAATTTACAATAAACAGACAAAGCTCGACCCTATTCACTTCAAGAGATTTGGGTTTGGTGCTTTTAACAAAAGAAGATTCTTGTGTTTTCCATTTTTTCTATAATAGTAAAGGAATTTAATACATTTTAGTTTAACATGCTACATGACACTTTATGTCCCCTTTAATTTTAATATCTTCAAAGCACATTTGTCTTTGCATAATGTAGAGGAAACACTCATGCTAGCAGTGGACTGTAACAAATAATGAATTAAATGTGCCCCCTTGTGGCTAAATTGGATTTACTTTCATTGAGAACAGCCCAATGGTCAGAACTATATCAGATATGTTATTTTGACATTTTAAAAGTTAAGATTTGAGGTATCCTTTGCAGTGGGGAAAAGGCCATCGAGTAAAAGCACTGGAAACTGTACAAACTCAGCAACAACACTTTAACAGTTTCCTTTCTTTGAGACAACTAGAAACTCTGTGCTTGCAGAAAGCACAATTCTTTATGGACAGCGCACTTGGTAGCAGCTACAGTTTCATTATGAGACAACCAATAAACATAAATACACACAAAAGAGTTGGATAATAATGTTGGCAGTTGAATCTATATCATCTACAATCGTGTCAAGGGGGCAATGAATGAACCGACCCCTAGTTTGCACATAGCTATCAAATTCCAGAGGACCTCCCTCTCTGCTCTCCATCAAGCAGCGCTTCATCCCTGAGATGAGAGCACCCAGTCTTGGAATAATCCTGATGCTATACTAACTATACTGACCCAAAATCATTGGATACAACACTCTTAAAAAACGTGAAAAGCGTTTTTATAGTATTACACCGAATTTGAACAAGCCAATGTCACTCAAATTCCATATGCAGGATAATTGTAAAGATGCATTAAATACCTTTAAGTCCATTATGCTGTGTTAATGAGTACATGTGTTATTACATAAACACAGATTAGAAAACCATCATTAATGTATAACAGTCAGAAATTTCAGTTGGAATGCTGAAAACCATTTTGTCTGTTGTAAAAAGTATCACTTGTCCTAAAAGCGACTCTCATTTCCCCATGTAATATCTTACCCACAATATTACAGAACCCACATTCTCAACAAGTAAAACATACACCAATAAGCTGGTGTTAGTTTTACATTCTCTTTATCAGTTTATCTACCTTAGCCCTTAGATTACATCCGGAGCTATCTGTAATGAGACCCATGAACTATAAATCTGCACCCATTACCAATCAGTGCTTGAACAGGCCAACTGTGATAATAGAAAGACTAGAAAGAATGCAACAACAGGGGAATGTTGCTATGAGAAAGATGTCTGTCAGATTTGATCTTTTATTACAAAAGAACAATTATTTATGTCAGTGAATCCCAATGAGAAAGTATGTCCTTTACTCACCATGTTGGCCGAGGTCTGCTTAAATAATCCTGTATGGTTGGACCAGAGTTCTGTACAGGCCCCCTGGCCCGTGCTGCAGCAATTGGGTTAATGTAAGCCTGACACACCAAACAGAAGAAGGATTTTACACACCACTAATGGAGGTGGTTGAAATAAACACTTTTTTATTGCTCTTTGGTGTCTTCTGTTTACTCTTGGTGGGTGCCCATAGATGTTAATGGGTGTAGCTTAGTGTATATCTATACAAGAGTATATCTAGATACTAAGATTAAATAGTATAATGTGATACAGTTCTACAGCACCACATACATATTCAGTATAAGAATATAGGTCAACAAGTCTCAAACAGTTTTAACAAAAACTGATTCTTACAAGATCACTTAATATAGGACTTGAAGCAAGGCTGCTCTATCAGTACACCAGTTTTAATTAGGTGTACCTAAACTATCAAAATGGGCGTACAAAACGTCTTCCCGGCGATGCTAGTGGCCTTATTAATAGATTAAATTATCTAAAGAATACATCGCATGAGAACCAAGGTGCAACAAGATGATCAACTTGGCAAACGCTAATGTTAACAATATACCTTGACCCAAATGAAGCCAAACGACAGGGTAATATTGGTTTACCTTGTTGTTTGGCACTTCAATTTTAGTATACTGATAGTGTTTAGGGCTGTATGTAGCCCTAAAAGCATGGACAAACACTGCACAACATGACCACGTCAAAACATTGCCTAAAATACTGTATGCTAAAGTTAGCATTAGCTGCTCGCGCTCCTGCAGTAGTGCTATTGAGCCTATGGCTCGACCTTTTACATTAGCTATAATGCACCAAGCAGTTAAGACCTACACAATAATGCATAAATAATCAGAAAACATTTAGTTGCATTTCCGAAGGAGATGTGCTAACGCGCGGCTTAAATGACTACTGTCTAGGCCTGGTATCAGAATACCTGGCGGAGGTATACATTAGCTAGCCAAGGCTAGCTGCTGCGCTAACGCTGTTTGTGTTTAGCCTAGCTCGCTTACCAAATGTAACCGCGTATCAACAATTCCAATCCAAATTTTAAACTGTTAGTGTCACACAACTCACCACTCGATTGTCTCTTTTGCCCATATCGAGTTAATAATGAGGAGAAATGTCCAACAGGGAGAACAACCATTAGTGTTACCTTGCTAACATTGACCTAGCCACATCAGGCTGAGTTAATGGAAGCTCTACTTCTCTGCTGCCTCTTCTTATTCGTCTTTGAGGTTCTGCGGCAGCTAGCATCCCGACTGTTGCATTACTGCCATCGTTCTTTTGGTCGTCTACTTCCTTTGATTTTTACGGCGGGTTGCAACCAATACTCATGCATACCGCCATCTACTGTACTGGAGTAAGTAGTATGAGGTATTGTCCCTGACCTATTTCACATCATTTGGTAAATAAATAATCTTACATGATAGTTTTATAAAACAAAATCTCACTAAATTGTATAGTATATGCTATTTCACAACAGCTTTCTGTGTATCCTCTACCTTACCTCCTTACCCATCTTTTGAGTTAGTCTTCTACCTTCAATGTGCAGTTCTCTAATTCCTTTTCAGCAGCCCAGTCTCTTGAGTGCATTTATTGGCACACAGTGGAGCCTTTCCATATTGTGGCTCACAAGCCAGCTTGTTTATAGTGGAACAGACTAACCATAATCACCATTAAACACAAATTAAATGATATAAAAAATATTCGCCCTTTTAAAAAATGTGTTTTTGTGCTAGTATGAAATAGAAGCAGAAGACTGTGGCAAAATGCAAGTGTTAAGTTCACTCATTCCAAAAACAAATTCACTCATTAATTAATCACACAAACAAATGAGCCCAAAACAACATTCATAAAAAGCTGCTTTTTATTCAGCTGGTGCAACACAATAATAAGACACCAATGCCTGCATTCATACATAAGTATAACGCCATGATTGTGGTGTTCCTCGTCTCCATTTAATATGTTAAAAACAAATGTGACACAGGAACATATGTGTAATCTAAGTTTATATGATGGATCAAGCTGCGTTGGTTTCAACAGTGAAAGCTCTCAAAGCTCAACAGTGGACTTCAGTTTTATGATACAAGACGTATTAGATGAAACGTATTAGAAACTGATTAATTCATAAGAAAAGCTTACAGTGATTGTATCAAGTGTAATTAGACTAAAGCAGTCATTATTTTAATTGTAAACCTCTATGCCTAAAGTATTTGGAGCTTTCATTGCATTGTATGCACCACTGACACCAGATGAGTCTTTATCAAATAGAAAATTCACACAGTGCTTAGTTCAAGCAGACAATACATGGATCTAAATCGTGTTCGCCATCTAACAATTAAAGGTTGCTGGCAAAAACAGTTCATACAGGCAGTTATCTTCAGACAGTAATGACTACAGTAACATATAGGTGATAAACAGGAATGACAGTAGACTATGATCAATGGCATGATCGTGGAACAGCTTGAAAGAAAAACCTGAAGGAGATGTGATGTGGTCAGTTAGTAGCCCAAGGATGTGCAAACTGTGCCCAAAAGATTCGGACGCCCATAACAAGAACCTGAGAAAGTTAGAGAGTGTGTCTGTGTGTGTGCTAGCAGCACTACCTGTTAAGAAAACGTAAACCAGTGTTAAAATGTTACTGTTCTGCAAGAACTACTACATACAAAAATACAACTCTGCATAACTTGCTTTTTTTTCCTTGCTTGTAAAAACTGAACTGTAAAATAAAGCAAAAACTGTACACAAAATATTTGTGCATTATTTTCATGATAAAAATCCTGTAAAGTTCGTAGTCACTCTCAATCCAAAGTAGATGAAATTCAACAAGCACCCACAGAAGCCACCCAACATTTTCAATAGACAAAAATATTCTTGCCATACAACATTCCACTGACCCTCGCTACTCTACGTCTATCCATTTTTACGACATATCTATGGGCTGACGATGCACGTATCAAAAGTTTTCTATCATTACAGCTTGTACTTAGCACTACATACTGTACAGTACCAATGCCTATCCTTTATACATTCCTTACACTGTCAAACTATTCTTACACAAATTCTATTATCATCTAGAGTTGGTGTAATTGGTGTAAGAATATTATATGCCCCAGCATCTTTAAAAAAATATCAAGAAACAACTTGATGAAAACAAGCATATAAGACTTGTCAATAAAATTAAAATTAAATACAGAATATTGGCGGCAATACTATGCCAAATGTTTTCATGTTGAGTAGTGCTGGTGGGACTTTCTCCACCTATTGCAAGCCTGTGCATTGCTGTATCATTCGAATAGTAAATAATAATTGTATTTCATAATGATAAAAGCCCATGATGGCAGACTAAAAGCAACTCAGACCAAATGAGTGGCAGGAACTTTTCTATAAGGTTC
Organism: Seriola dumerili; assembly: GCF_002260705.1. Taxonomy (NCBI): domain Eukaryota; kingdom Metazoa; phylum Chordata; class Actinopteri; order Carangiformes; family Carangidae; genus Seriola; species Seriola dumerili. The sequence continues at coordinate 3,866,788 of NW_019174365.1, read as the reverse complement.
TTTCATCATTGTCTCAGCACCGATATCAGCCCATTATGATGAGTCCCTTGAAGAGCGCAGAAACCATTAGAATCCCGCTACTGGTCTGCAGTTACTCAGGACATCCTCAAGGTGGCAGTGATATAATACATACATAATTGGAATGATAAGTCACGACATGGCAGTGAGTGGTTGGCTTGTGATGCCCAATAATGTTTCAATAGGTAGGTGTGTACATGAGTGTGCTTATGTCAGTGGTCGTGCACACACCAAATGTTGTGTACATGTCTGCTCGCAGCACACACCCACAATTAAGCATAAACGCAGGTGAGATCCACGCTGTCCACACAGGCTCCTGTATGGTCTGGTCCCCCAGGTGAAGAGGACTCTTGCAAAGCTGAACACTGGTCATAAAGAGGGCCTCTGCTTCATGGCCACTACAGGCCTCCCATCCACCACTACCAGTCAGTCTGAGATGCAAGTCTCTTTGCATTGTTAACACAGTCGATCATCAACATTTAACAACCTAAAAGCAGCAATTACAATCCATCATTTCATGGAAGGAGGATAGCTTTGTGCATTGTTCAGGGGGTGAGAGCGTTGGTGTCATCTTTCGTGACACTATCGTTACCCTCTTTTTTCTGAGTACTTTCCCAGAGCGTTGTACATTGACTATAAAAAGTATTTGCACCCTTGGTCTTTTTCATGTTTTGCTTTTGAGTTTATATACAACATGGAATCACAGTTGATTAAGCTTTTTTGACACTGATTATCAGAAAAAAAGTCTCCTTAATGTCAAACAGAAAACAGGTCTCTACGAATGGATTTCCCCCCTCTTAACTACAACATAATTTATCACTAGTGCAGCCAGAAGTTGAATAATAGGCAGTGATGGTGATCCCCTGTGTGTAATCAAGATGTGATTTTTAGTTGAATGCAGCTCCTGCGGGGCCCAGCAGTCGACATCAACTACACTATGAAAACAGAAACACCAAACCAATCTATAACAGGGTTATCAAAAAGGACAAATCAGTGGAAGGATACCAGTAAACCGGGAAGGAAGCGAGTAGGGAGCATAGTAAAGTCAGTCCTTTACAACAACAATATGGTACAAGAATTTCAGGCAGAACTTAAAGCTGCTGTTCAGTCACGCTCGCCATGCACCTTGACAAATCTAAAGCCCTTTTACAAACAATAAAAATGGCTCTATTCAAATGTGTAGCACCGAAACAAATCAAACCACCTACACTTGCTGTAAGTGTTGCCAAAGGCACCTCTACTAAATACCGACATGAGAGGGTGAAAGCTTTTGAAATCATTATTTTGTGTTCTATATTTGTACTTAAATTTAATCAATTTCTACAGATTAGTTTTCATTTTGACATTTAAGATTTATCTGTTGATCAGTGTCAAAAAATGTTAATTAACACACATTGATTTACCGCTGTAAAAACAATAAAACATGAAGCAGACTGTGAAGCAATGAGCTGAATGCTTTTTATAGACACTGTAAGGGATTATTAGGGGTGAAGGAGGACTGTCAAGCAGTCCTCTCCTCCATAGTGGGCTTGTTGCTGGGGATGGGCTGGGCTGCATACACACTTCTACTGTGGCTGTCCACACTTTGAAAATAGGGGTGACTCAGCGCAGCGAAGGCCGATATCCTCCTGGAGGGGTTGAAGGCGAGGAATTGCTGCAGAGAAGAAAGAGATAGCAAAGCATAAATAACCCAAAGAGAAGAACCAGCATAATGATTTAATGGATGTATGGTTTTATATCAAGACTTTTTGAGCAACACTGAGGAGAGCTATCCACCATTAAGAGGGCCCGTCCTTGCTCGTCCATGTCCGGAACCAAGTCTTCTATTGGCTTAGGGGGCCGCGGGGTGAAGGCACTCTGTGGTAGGGCCACCTCCTGGGGCCAGTCCTCTGCTGAAGGCACCCCAACGACACTGTGGGATGATAATGGTCATCAGTGCCACTCCAATTCAGATCTTTGCTAAAACTGTCAAAAGGTTTGTGAAGCAACTGACAGTTTTCCTGCGTGCCTGTTGGGAAGCTTTGGAGGGATGCAAAATGGTGCTAATAATATTCACCCTAGCACAGTAGTATAACTTCTTCTTTGTTGTGTGCACACCCAGTCTTATATTTAGGCCAAATACAGCATTATAGATTCAGTTAAGGAAAAATGAAAAGTATCCACACACTTTTAGTTACAGAAAATTTTAGTGGACTGACTTTTGAGTGATTTTTATGAACAGTACAATAAAGTTTTGGGAAGCTTAAATCCAGGTTGGGCATTCACACTCAGGAAACAAACAAGACCTCAAAAGCTACAACAGGAAACAGAGCTAATAATACTTACTCAAAAATCTTTCCCAGCTGATCAACATCTGAGTTTCCTCGAAATAGTGGTCTAGAAAAGAGAAAATTTACACAAGTCAATGTCTATAAACAGTATATTGTGCTGTAAAAACTCTTACTGAATAAAGGGTAAAATGCATTTTGGTTAAAAGTGCAAAGCATAAATTCTAATATGGGTGTTAATGCTCACTATCCCACGGTCCACTGTGGACGAACAGCCTTAAAGATATAAGCTTTTGGCTCAAGGCAAAGAGGAATGTGTGACTCTGATGTGAACGTTTGAAGTGGCCACACACTCACAGCTCCATCTCATGTAGTCAGGATTGTGAAGCAGTGTTGGTAGTACCACTGAAGAGGGGAAGGAGGGAGGGATGAAAGGAGGGAGGAGAGCGACAGCAGGACTGCTGGTGGTTCCTGTGGCTTTGGGCCGTCTTTGGATGCCCGTGGGCGGCCATGCCTGCGCTGGCACCCGCACAAATTCCAGTAGTCATCATCAGCACAAGCCTGCCGGCCGCCGCACGGGACAGAAAAAGCCTATTTATCCCTCGTGTGTGTGTGTGTGTGTGTGTGTGTGTGTGTGTGTGTGTGTGTGTGTGTGTCTGCTTTTGCTTTCTCTCTGTGAATGTGTGTAGGAAAGTGGGAGGGAGAGGCGTGTGAAAGAAGTTGGATTATTCTAACAGAGAAAAGGTATGGGAACTAGACCTTCCTGCTGAAGTTCCTCAGAGAAAATGAGGAGGTGGTGTTGTCAAAGAGGAGACTTTCTTTGAACACTAAAGGTGCCATGACATTTAGGCTAAATAACAAAACTTTTTCAAGTAATTTTCCCAATATGCTAACTAAGGACAGTATGAAATGCACTGAGGTCTAGAAGGAGACAGAAAAGTCTTAAGCTTTCTCTTTGTTATATTCTATTTGTTTGAGATGATCAGCCACCAGCAGATGTCAATGTAATGCAGGATACTGACACATAGGTGTGCTTGTACGCCTGTGTATATGCATTCTGTATCCAGGCCTCAGTACAGTTCAAGTGCACCCCACTTAACTGGAGTCAACACAGACTGGCTAGCCACCATGTGTTCCCTGTGTTTTGCCACTTGCAGGAAGCTTTGCATAGCTGAACACCCACACTTTCCTACAGACTCAGGCACCGGGATATTAGTCACACAGGGGTAATTTTGCACATTTTTACAGTGACAGCAAACTCTCTATCACATGCTTCAGTTCGGAAGGGGAATTGTAATACAGAGTTTGTTTCGCTTATTCAGAAATAGTATCCATGACTAATGGATGTCCCAGTGTTTTATTTCTTTTTACTCTTGCACCACTGCTTTAAACGTCTGACATTTAAACAGGACCACACCACATATGCAGGTCTTTTGGGGTAAAGCACTGTGCTGAGGTTTGAAAGCCATTTAAGATCAGACCAAACCAGTTCTGAGTGTTGCAAAGGAAGAAAAAAAAAATTCACCTACAGCAAAGTCATCATGCCAAAACAAGTAGGGCTGATAATTCCAAGAGGTCCATTTTTAAACCTGGAGTGGTTTGTTGGTTTGCTGGAGGGGGATAACTGGATTCACATAGAGCTGGCCACTGGCATGCACACACAATCAACAGTTGAGTGCAAACGCACACACACGCACGCGCACACACGCGCACACACACACACACACACACACACACACAGGCGTACAAATGCACACACAGGCGTACAAATGCACACACGTGTGCACAAAGGGGATTGTTTCCCACTCAGAGATTTGCACGTGCACATACGTGTGTGTGTACATATGCACAAACATGCACAGACGGATGGCAGCGAAAGGAGGACTGAGACTGGGTTGGGATAGGCAGCTGAGTCACGCTTCCTTTAGTGCCAGCACGGCTCTGTCCCACATTCCACTGAGACAACCTCTGGAATGTTTGTGTGTGTGTGTGTGTGTGTGTGTGCGCATGTTTGCACGTGAGAGCGTCAATCTGTTGGGGTGGGAAATGGACAGAGAGAAAGAAATAGAGTGTGTGTTTGAGTGTGGTTTCTTCATGTGTTTAAACCTGAGTCAGTGTGAACTGGGTGGACATGTAAGTCTGTGCTGAGTTTAGATGTATTGCAAAAATGAACGTAAGTGTACGCAACACACGTGCACGCAACTGTGCGTTGTTGTGGATTTATCAATTGAGCGCCAAACTGTGAGAAAGTCAACAAGGATGTGGGGCTTTTCCCGGACCATTAACACAAGACGTTCAGCTTTTTTGATTGGGGGAATGTCAACAAGCAGGCGCTCTCTCTCCCCCATTCACTCAAATCATGACTCACCCCAACACTATCCCAGTCATGCAGATGCAGACTTGTATGATATTTGCTCAGATTCCTTTGACAACAAGCTCCCAACTATTCTCATTACAGTACATAGTCATTAAAAGAGTTTTTTTTTTTTACAATGGCATGTTTGACGATGAAAGTGGAGAAGAAGGTGCTTGGGGGGGAAAACCTTTGAAGTTTCGTGAGTCATAAGAACATTTTTTTGAGGTTAGATGTGTACTTTTCTGACCTGCAACATCAGGTGATAAGAGTGAACTGAGGCTGTCACTGGCTGGTGGGGCTCCGGCATGGGGCTGAAACTTACACTCCCTTAACACTTACTAGCTGTGAAAAAATATTTAACATCTACAGATTGCTTATTTTGTCTGGCCAGCTTTCCAAAATCAAGGGCTAATCCATTTAAAATAATTTAAACTAAAGCAGCAAGTACTCTCATCTAAGAAGGAACACACATATGTTGGACTATTTATGAATTATCAAAATTATTAGCAATTAATTTTCTGCCGATAGATGATTCGACTAATTGTTCAGATGAGATTTCTAAGATGAAGTAGTCATTCATTTCCAGAAAAGGAAGTCACTGTAGGTACCACTTATTCTGAAAGGCAATTAAACCACCAGTGAGCTCTTATCTGGTTTGTTGTATTTGAGCTGTCAACAATTATAATCTCCACTTCAACAAAACTGCAAACCAATAAACAGCGTTTTCCCATCTTCTCTTGTTCTGCACTCTCCCTCGATCACCCTTTCTTGTGCTTTCTTTCACTGCTTCGCCCAGGTGCCCTTTAATCTCTAGCAGGTGGCCTTTTAAAAAGCCATCTTAATCACCTGCAGAGAGAGAGAGAGAGAGAGAGAGAGAGAGAGAGAGAGAGAGAGAGAGAGAGAGAGAGAGAGAGGGAGTGTGTTCTCTTTATGGCCATATCTGCCTTGTTTCCACCTTAAGGCAAGGTTGGACAGGTGCCAGACTGACACATATACACACACCAAAGCTTTTTACAGCTTATTGTGCCAGGGTGAGAGAAGAGGTACCCTAACCCAGACAACAGACAAACACACGCACGACACTTGGAAACACAAACAGACGCACACGCACGAAGACACACACACACACACACACACACACACACACACACACACGCGCACACACACACACACACACAACTATCAGGAAAGTGCAGCAGATTCAGATTGTGCCTGCTCTTAAAGGGACACTACCTAAAAGAAGGACAGAGCTCCTCTTCACTCATTACAAACATGTCACTGTTGGTTTATGTCAGTTCCTTATTATCACTAAGATTTTCACTTTAAGTGACACCAATTCTGTTTAAACATTAGAAAAGGTAACACAGCCATGAAATACACTTTGTATCAGTTAACATATGTTGTGTGAGGTCTGAATAGCATTATGTGTGAAAATGTACCCAACTGCCACTGACCTCAAGACTTCACTGAAGTATTATGTGCAAACGTGACTGTAAATACATTAACTAGCAGCCTATACTCCAACTTTACCTGTTCTTTAAACACATGAGGGTCAGACTCGCAACTGCAAATCTAAATTAAACTGATTTTTTCAGCATATAAAACAAATCAAATATATCTTTTCAAACCTAGCTCCATAAACATCCATGGCAAAAGTTGGAATGTTGTCTCAGGCTTAAATCATATCCTGGCGTCTTTAAATCCATGGCTGGGCTGATAAACTAATGATTATTGTCATTATTAGTTAACCTGCTTATTATTTTACTGATTAAGGGTTGTGTGTATAAAATGTCAGAATACAATGGAAAATGCCAATCACAGTTTCTTGAGGCCACAAAATTACTTGTTTTGTTCAGCCAACAGTTGATGTTCACAACTGAGAAGCTGGAGTCAGACAGTGACATAAACAACTGAAATATTATCTAAATCGTTACCAATTCATTGTTTGTCGATCAACCAATTCATTAATCAAGTAACTCTCTCAATCCAATCCAAAGAAACAGATTTAAAAAATGGTATATAGGAGTATTAGGCAATGGGCAACAAAGACTGAGTGAAACCATCTGTAATACTCTGTAATGACACTCTGACACCACTTTATCATCAAATTCTTATTGACCTACGTGGGAGATACCATAATGTCAAACACCGCGTGTGGTAAATGAGAGCTCAAGTGTTTTCTTTACATAACTGAGTCACATATAACAGTAATGAATTATCAAAGATCTTGTTCTCAAAGTAAGAAACTAATCTCATAAAAAGTAGCCCCTGTCTCTCAACCTCCCTTCTGTTGGCCCATCTTAATGTATTGTATTTGAAAACACTTCAAGTATAGATCTCCTCTGAAATATGCTTATGTGTCACTATTTTTACAGCAGACTGTTTCATATGGCCCAACACTACTTTAAAAGGAGAGAGTGGGGAAGAACACAACAACATCAGATAGTTTCCAGTGGAACATGTTTTGTCTGGATATCACACCAAACACCCCCAAGTTACCAAAGGAGTGAATGTGGAAAACATTGTGTGCAAGTTTTCTGGCTAACAACAAAAGTATTTTTTTTTTTAGTCGACAAAATAACCTTGAGACTCAAACAGAGCAGAACGGCTTAAACACACCATGGCGCCATGTCCTATAGGTGTTTAATTAGACATGTGATGGCTGCCACTGCCAAAGGATATGAAGCATATCATTTTTATCCTCATTCAGTGCCCCCCCTTCTGCCCTGTATGGAAGCATCTGCTGTCATTATATTTCACCACTCATTTATTTGTCACCCGTCTGTATACCACACAACTGCACAATCTCGTCACCCCGTGTCACCCTGTACCCAACAGAGCCTATACATGCCCACTGAGGCCCACATGCAAAGCGTGGGGCGCTGTGTGTGGCTGTGCATGTTGGGGTGTGAGGACGGTTGGGGAAGGAAGCACAATTTAGAGGCAGGGCTGCTCGTCCTGGCACTCAGCCCTACCTCAGAGAGACTGTTCTTATCTACTCCAAAGCACACCACTACAAGCTGGCTAGACACCAGTAATTTGTTGATTACAAGAAACATTTCTAAACAGACTATGGCTCATAAATATTAACATTAGTTTCAGGCTATGATGACACAATTTGTCCATATGCCCTGGAAAAGTCTTTTTTTCCTTGCATAAGCTGGCAGTTGAACTTTTTTTTTTTTTTTTTTTTTTTTTTAGAAAAATGGTCCGTTATTAGCCTGGCTCTCCAGTGTGTGAAGTTCGTTAGACCACAAACTGACAAATACCTATACCAAGAAGCAGAATCTAGACTTGCATGCTGCAACCACAGCAGAAAGTCTGTCATTACTGTAATGGTTTGATAAGCCAACCGAAATGTGATTCCTCAATGCTCACAACGCATCTGACAGGTGTCATTTGAGGAAAACGCGACAAGTAACACCCAAATAACTGATTCTGTAACGACGGCTGTGGTTTTTTTTCCGTGAAAATATAACATATAGAATATAAGCTAAGATAAAAAGTGAATGCAAAGGAATAGAAAAGTCTTCTCTGTGGAATTCTCTTGTTACCAACTTTGTCTTGGACCCCAGTTTGCATCTCAAATATGGATACCATTGAGAAGAAACACCAGGTCAATAAAATTTATCAACCACAGATCTGGGACATCTCTTCTAAATAATTTGTATCAGTATTCATGTAAACAGTAAAACCACTTCACGGAGAGACAAGATGGCAGATGGCCTTCAGTGATAATCGCTCCATATGGAGAACTAGTCACAAGGAAAAGAGCATGTGAATGTGTGTATACAGTGTGTACACATCCCTGTAAGGTCACTGATCATAATCTGTTGTTTTAACAGTAAATGTGGTAAACCCATCAGCAAAGGAGGCACACTGCCTGACTGATGACTCCATGTAATACAGCCATTTTCCACTGCATGATATCTACTCTACTCTTTTGGTTTTCCATCAGGCAAAAGCTGTGGACAGTACCTGGTACATGGTACTTTTCTTGTATCACCTCCACCGTGGTTCGAAGCTAGCTGGGGTGGTACCAAAAGATGACGTGAAGACACTGCAGACTACCGATTTGGCCAGAGAAAATCGTCACTATGTGAGATGGGACAATCTAAACAAACCCGCCATTTTGCTATACTTTTAGTATGACAACCCACAAAACTACGCCGTGGTCAATTGAGGAGGTACAGGCATCTCTCTGTTTGGTGCCCCTTCGATATCCTCCATTCTGCATGTGGGTCACGTTGAAGACGACGTCAAAATAGCTTCGAGCAACATCTTCATAGTAATGATGCTGCAGGATATGGTGTGCAGTGAGGAGAGAAGTACCTGGTCCCCAAAGTGAGTAGAGTTGAGTAGAGTACAATTCATGCACAAAGCAGAGTAAGTTCACTGTGGCTGATAAAGAGTGAGCTTGTTGAGGACATTGTGCTGATGCAGGTCAGTGAGTGTGTGAAACTGTTTCCATGTTAAAATGGTACATGCTAATCTTTTAATAAATCAGTTGTCAGTTGCGGAGGTGTAAATGTTTAGTGTGATTTCATTGTGAAAGCGGAACAGTGGGTGAATGAAGGGATAATTTGAAAATAATGATGTGTGAATAGTGGTAGCTTGGTTCCAGGCCTCTAAATCGCTGACCACATCTCCAAATTTTTCAGCCCCACCCCCCCACCCCCCCCACCCGAGTTGTAATTGGTCTGGTGGTGTGCTCACTGAGGGATGCTTCACCAGTTCCTCAGAGCTTTCTCTACGATGATCTCTCCCTTTCCCAGAAATGCACCGATAAGCCTACACAGGTGTAAAACAGTGCACCAGTGAACTTTTCAGTCTGAGAAATGACATCGACATTTCAGTCAAAACAACTCAGGTTGGCTCCGAGTTCTCTGCAGCTCTCACCTTCTCCTGAACATCTCAGCGAAGATGCAGCCGACACTCCACAGGTCCACTGGTGTAGCGTAACTGGACTGAAGCAGCACTTCTGGGGCTCTGTACCACAGTGTCACCACCTAGAACAAACACACACACACACACACACACACACAGCAGAAATCCATAAAGACGTTTATTGTCAAAATTTACATACACAGACACAAACATAAATTACTTCCAGTTTTTTCCCATGTAGTTTTACCTGCCAGCAGCGCTAGGTAAATGTCACCGTCTAGGGGGCTCATACACATGCGCACACACGCACACACGCACACACACACACACACACACACACACACACACACACACACACACACACACACACACACACACACACACACACACACACACAGAGGGTTAATGCTTCTCTGCCCCCATTTTAGGCTTACGTAAGACATGAAATCATATCTGGCAGGACATGTCTCCCTACTCCCGTTTTGGTGTACCCACATCACACAGTCTTTCCACAGCAATCCACCAGGGACAGACAATACTGTACCTACACATACAGTATACGCGCGTCTACGTGGTGTGCAACCCATTACATTAATGAACAATATACTGGATTAAACCTGGCAGATGTGATGTCTACATGAAGAGGTAATGGGGTTGACTTTAACTGATATCAACAACCCCACCCTACCACTTCTTCCTGCCAAAATAGAAAAAAACAAAACAAAAAAAAAACTACCCAACACTTCCTGTCTTGTGTCAAACAACCTTGCATCCACCTGAGGTATAATGGCAGCCATTTTGTGCCACTTCACTCTAAGCATGGTTTCCACATTTGTCCCTGTAACTCTATGGGGAGCTCTGAATGTGTGTGTGTGCGTGCGTGCGTGCGTGCGTGTGTGTGTGTGTGTGTGAGAGAATATGTGTAGCCATAGCCTGCAGGAAAGCAGCAGTATTGTTAACAGCTACAGTAGGGAAAGCCTCCAGACAAAACTCAGTGACCCCTAGTAAGAGAGTGGACTGGTTCCAGGTGCTTTCCTAAACTCCAGATTTTTCCAACAGTTTTTGGCTGCAGTCCCCCCTTCAGGCACTGCAGAGTGCTTATCGGGATCTTAGAGTCGGAGGCGAATGTTTGTAAGCAAAAAGAGAGCAGTGTCACCTAGATATCTTTATTAGCTGGCTTGGACTCACTGCAGGGGTATGAGGAAATGATACCCTGATTAGATGTTATCCACATGCTCGTATGGGTAATATGAGAGCAATGATCTTCAGAGGATGTAGATGGCCAAATATGAACTAATAAAGAGTGAAGCAGGTCCTTGCTTATGTGCTCAAGTGCCTCCTGAGCTGGAGTCAGCACACGCATAACTTTAAGGTTCAGACTTTTGGAGAGGATTTCTTTCACTAGGGGAGGTCGGATGATGTATTACATGTGTTGATCAGTGATTTTAATCCTGCCAGGAAAACACGTGATTTTTCTCCCTGTATTTCAATAAGCGCACTTGTTGGTCTTTGCCTAATTTAATTCCCGTTATGTTTTAGCTATGCTTGTGGTATGACTCTATCTATGGCAAAGTCAGCCAGGTGGTCCACCGCTTGGTTCCATACTGAAATATCTCAACAAGTATTACATTTGTTGCTAAAAAAAATTGGACAGATATTCATGATCCCCAGAGGATGAATCCTTCTGACTTTGATTATCCTCAGATTTTTCTTCCAGCGCCACAGACAGGCTGAGATTTGTGGTTCAGTGGACAACTTGTGGATGGATTGCCATGTAATTTCCCACAGACATTCACAGACTCTAGCGCCATCATCAAGCCAAAATTTCAACATGTCCAAAAACTTTGATTTATAATCAAATACCTGCAAAACTAATGACATTCCCATCAGCTTCAACTGTACTTTGTGGTTGGTGCCAAGTAACCAATGTTATTCATGTTAACATGCTAAACTAAGATGGGGCAACTGGTAAGCATTGGCGTGTTAGCTTTGTCACCATAAGCATGATTGCACACTAATGTTACCATTTAGCTTTAATCATCTAGTCAAGTTTCAGGGCAATATCTTATTACCCACCTAGGAATTCAATGCAAAAGAGGCTTTATTCATAATCGTAGCGTAAAGGGAAGTTATATATATCTGAGCAAAACCTGCAATCCGACCAAACAGTACCCCAAGCTGGAATTCTAAAGCAAGGCACAGTCAACACTGATACTGATAAGAGGAATAAAAAGTTCAGTCACATTTCTTTCTTCTAAACTGAATGACGCTATTAATAGAGCCGGGGGCTGCATTTTGCAGATGTGTGACACTTTCTCATCTCCTGCTTCCTGCTTCAGTGGAAATAGGGAGGAAGTTGAGGCTAGTTGGCTGAGATGTGTCGGCTCAGCCACGTGACCAGAAATGAGATATACACTGAGAATGAACAGACTGACTGTTAAGGTCACTGAGGATTTTTAGAACAGAGAAACCTCAAAGAAAAAACATGAATGGAAGTTGTACAGCTGCCCATATAGTCAGGTCACCAAATGTCATTGATGTTTTTTTTTTTTTTTTTTAACAATTCAACACTGCATTGCTTTCATTTTTGCAGGAATTTCTTTTTCTAACTTTCAATGATTTTAACTGCAAGTTCTCTGCAAGTGCTCCACTTAATATCTAGCCGGGGCACATCACATCTCAATTTCACCTCTACCATTCAAGACTTGGCTTTGCTAAAAGCATCAAACATTCAAATACAAGTCGTTTAAAAATGGGGATGGATGCATAAGTGACAATATGACCCAATCAGCACCTTCCTGTATCTCTTGCAGCTGCAGGCTCAAATACATGTGACTTAAGTCTACTACATGGAGTTTGTAGCCCTGCAGAGCCAAAAGTCAGGGCTCTGGTGAACCCACGCTCACATCAAGCCTTCTAGGAAGAACCACAGATCTAGAGCTCAGGGTATATCCGCCTCAGTGCAACACAGAGTTATTCGAAAACCTGGCCACAACTGCAGATTAAGGCATATATATCACACATGCATGCACTCACAGACATACCGGAAGATAGATGTGTTAAGGTTAATTGCAATCTGAAAATACACCCGACTACTTACACTGTCGCATATTGTTTTAGTAGTTTTGGTTTTGCAGTGAAGCTTCAGCAAGGTGGTCTTTCACTCCATCCTGCATTAAAAAGGAACCTGCTGTAATTGTTTCTTTTTCTGTCAGTGAATACCATGAAAAGACCAAAACCAACAATGCATTAATTCGTCTCTCAAAATTTTGACTTCATTACTCTGTAACCTCAGCCCATTTGCCCCTACTGAAGGGTGACAAATATATAATCTTTCCTAAACTTTTGGGTACAGTAGGTTATTTAGTGCATGTGGTTCGAGACTGTTTTCAGTTGCAGACTAAAATACACTGTTTACACTAGTTAGTATTTACAGTACCAGGATGATGTATGTGGCACTGACTCAACATAAGCTACTCATCATAATAAAGGAAGATGCCACAAAGTGCAATAGTGTGGCTCATGTATTACTTTTAATAAGCTATATCAGGCTTTGCCTACGCAGGCAATACTTTTTAGTATGACCAAATTGTTCTTGATTTTGGTCTTTTCAAGAGATTTGCTGAGAAAATAAAAATCACTTTACTCTTTAAACTGAATAAGTATCCAGCTATACTTTGATTTACCTAATGCCTAATATTCTCAAATCATTAACTGCCTGCCGCCTCAAATGGCTCATCTCAAACCTCAGATTTAAAGCTTCAGGGTGCTCATTTTCATTTCCAAACAAACAGTCTACTGTCAGCACTGCTTTCCACTCAGCAATCCTCCTCACCCTTTTCTTCCTACCTCCTCCCTCTCTCCTGCAATCTCTTGTTCCTTCTCTAGTCTCTTTCTCTGTCTGTTTCTCTAAGCCCCTGAGTCTGTAAAACACATATGTCTGAGACGCAGTTAAGTCTACATGTAACAGATGGAGAGCCTGTAATGTCCATGAATGCACTTTGATCATACACATAGTTTCACACTCTCCACAAATACTAAAGGCTCAAGTCTGTTATACTGAATATCTCAAAACTATTACCCAGACAAAAGAACATGCTTTGAGTCATGTCCTAAACACACAACTTAATAACCGTTTACAAGGAGATGATAACACATCGTCAGTTGTAAAAAAGAAAAAGGACATGCTCCAATTGCAATGTTGCTTTTTTCTGTCCTTTCCGTTCCTCTTCTTCCAACCACGTTTGCATTCCTTCTTCTTTGGCCTCTCTTTCTCACCCCTCTCATTCTCTGTTCTGCTTCACATATCCCTTCATTACCCTCTCCTGCTCTCCCTCCCCTGTCCAGGCTGCATGAAAACAGATACAGACTCATACACAGAGTATGTTGGACAGTCAAGACACAGAGACAGTGAGTCAGCCTTAAAACTGTGCAACAGTGTTTCGCCCTTAGGTCAGCTGCTTTGCATTTTCAATCCGTCTCTCTGCCTATCCAACACCCCCCCCCCCCACAGACACACACACATACACACACACAACCCCTCCCTCATGGTAACAGAAAAGCTGGAGGTAGTCCGATAAAGCAGAGGGAGCGAAGAGAGAGAGTTAGACTGAGAGACAGAGAGAGTGTGAGAGGCTGACTCCAGATTAAAGGACAACATTCTGGGAATTCCTTTCTGCTGAGAGCATCCTCCCCCTCACCACCACCACCACCACCACCACCATCCTCCCCACTGGTGCTCTCTCCTCCCCGCTCCGCTTTTGGGGAGGAAATGGCTTCTCCTGCCCCAGAGGACCTCCAGACCTCCTGGGCTGGACCTCCAAGCCCGTCTGACATGCAACATCCGGACCTGTGCCACCAGCGCACTGCGCATGCACAGCGGAGGAGTATGACAATGGAGTGCATGCATGTGAGCACGGGGGCGTTCGGTTTGTGTTATGTGTGAGCACTTGCACGTGACTATGAGAGCACCTGCTTTTGCCTGGACCAATGCACTTGGATGCCAAATGCTTTTGTGTTTGAGTGTCTGCAAATGTATGCAAGTTATCTGGAGCATGTGTTTGATGTTAAATGGATAATGTTTTTCCTTTTTGTAGATGTTGTAATCATTCCTATTCCTAATTAGAAAACTTATAACCCTGAGAACGCAGCAGCATCTCCTGAGGGCAGCTTCTGTTTCTTACCCCGAGGTTTCTTCATCAGGTCAAGAAACAGAAGCCGCAACTTAATCATGCAAGTCTTAAACAACCTCAATAGCCAAACTTAAAAAGAAACAAAGGTGAATGGAAAAATTATCTCAACAAGTGTCCAGTTTGAAGACTAACTTTGTTCAACTTTGACCTACTGTACATTTCAGGTGCGCATACTTTCAAGTTCATCTCCAAATTAAATGGGTTAGATAATATGGTTAAAGTGATTGGTCAACATTTTGGAAAATACTCATTTGTTTTCTTGCAGAGAGATAAAGAAGAGGATTGATATCGTTCTCATGTCTGTCCACTGAATATGAAACAACAGCAAGGAGAAGGTTTACCTACCTAGGTAGCTAGCTCTATCCAAAGGTATTAACATTTGCCGACCAGCATCTAAAAGCTCAATAATTGTATATGTTCTTTGTTTAAAACAGTAAAACCAGAACTTTTCAAACTTTGTACAGAGATAAACTGGCTGTTCCCCCTGCTTTGACTGAAAGCTAAGCTAATTGTCTGGTGGCTCTAGCTACATATTTAAAGACATGAGTGATATTCATTATCCGTAGTAAAGCAAATAAACATATTTTCCAAAGTATTAAACTATTCCTTTCTGACCCCTTTTATTTCTTGACTGATCAGATTTTGTTCTGGTCATGTCCTGGATCTAATCAATGACTCTCATGAATACAAACCTTTAATAACCTAAAGAAATCATAAATACTATAGAAATAAGAACCATATTGTAATAAACCAGAATTAGTCTTCAAATCATGGACTTGTTAAGAGCCACATTCATTCATCCCTCACCTCTATCCTTTTTTTTTTTTTTTTTTTTTTTAAAAAAATCGACTCTCGCCAACACTGTCATGACACAAGCGTTGTGTCACACTCCATATGGATCTTTACAGTGACCTGATCCCATGAGGATGACTGAGGCCGGGGCTAAGGGCTGCAGCACCGGAGGCACTGGGGCTGATGGAGCTTGGCCAGGGGCCCGTGTTTACATTCTCTCTCACTGAGGAAGCTCAGGATGAAAGAGCACCACTGCACACACAGACACATACCATCTACACGCACACTTGTAGACAAATCCTTCGGATGCAGAAGAGGCTATATATAACTGTTGTTGATTGAATCAATAAGAGAATGATTGGAAGTTTAAACTTTTGACAGTTACTGACTAAAAAGGAATAAACATGCAGTGCAGTTCATTCTCAATGGCTCGAGTGTTTCATACTTTGAGTGTTAAGATAGAATTTGATTACATTCCTGAAAGCAATCCACCTCAAATTAAAGCCTTCCTAAGTGAATCTCAGAGGAAAAGCGATAAAGGCTACACATTGTATAGGAAGGCCACATATGGGAGAAGCAGCGGATGTTATAATAATAATAATATGAGCAAAACTATGCACTCAGAGAGTACAGTGGAGCTGAGGCTGTGATGTTGTGTCTCCAGAGAGGCCCCATTCGAAGCTCCAACAATCAGCCATGTTGTAAACACCATTATTTCACTCCTCCCTCACTTTCCCTCTTTCTCTCTTTTGTTCTGCATAAAGGACAATTTACAGTCGCAACAATACTGCTGTACTGGGCCAAGAAAGGACATAAGGAAGGAGAGAAAGAGGGAAGATTTAAGAGAGAGATGGGGTGGGGGGAGAGGTAGATTGAGACAGAGGGAGGGAGGGAGAGACAGAGTTACAGCGCCAGAAAGAAAAGTGCAAGAGCAGCACACAAACTGTATACAGTGAAACAGAAAAAAGGGGCACCACAACTGTTGCCAAAGTATGCACAGCGTACAGGAATGCAGCATGGGGCCCTCGGCGAGCGAAACAAAGACAGCACAGTCAGTGGCTCTCTCTCTCCAGTGCTACCACATCCGCACATCATTAGCTGGAAAATTCCTGATATATGCTGTAATTTTTTCTCTTTTTTTTCCCCCTCCTCTTCCTCTTGCCGTTGCTGGTACAGACAAGGCTTTAATATCCAGATGCCGGTGTGTGTGTGTGTGTGTGTGTGCGCGCGTGTGTGTATGTGTGCACATGCACCATGCGCACACCAATCAGTACCCCCTTTTCCCAACTAGGAAGGTTGCCAAGAGACCGTCGACAATTAATACGGTGAACTGCAGAGGAGAGAGAGAGTGAGTGTGTGTTTGTGTGTGTGTGTGTGTGTGTGTGTGTGTGTGTGTGTAGGGGGACACACTGGAGAACTGCACAGTGCATGTGAGGGTGTGTATTTGTGTGCATGTGTACAAACATTCATAACAATGCAATTGTCTGCGCTTGAATGTGTGTATGTACAGTATATCCCTGCTCATTTGTGTGTGTGTGAGTGAGTGTACCGTGTGTGTTTGCTTATGTCAAATTGGGGCCAGCCCCTTTGCTCCAGCCGGCTGCAGTCAAAGCATAGAGGATGACTTTTCCTTTTTTTCCCATGCGGAGCCGTTTGAGGAGATATCTAAACATTCCCAGAGAGTGCTGCACGTGCTCTCCTGCGTGCAGTGCAGTGCAAGGGTTCCCCCCCTCCCCCTCCCTCTCCCCACTGCTGCCTGCCGGCCTGCTTTTTGGTCGGTCCAGAGTAGAAACACATTGTCTGGCAAAGGAACAGATTCACAGACATGACTGTCCAGCACGTCCTTTGTCATCACTGAGAAATTTCAGTTTCATCATTCTTTGTTTCTGAACCTGCATGTATGATATACTCTGTGATATACTCTGGAGTCCAGAGACATCATGCTTTGAAGCGAGGTTTTCTTCAAATCATTGTCTGAAAGCTCCACTTAAAATAGCAAGTGTCAAAAGGAGTGAAAACCTATTATCAACAAGCAACAATGTTTGCCTGAAAGACATCGTATCTGCAGTATCATCACCATCGCGTATGATTATCATAACGTGCCACAAGTGAGAGCACACCAATCTTCACTCTCCCCTAACCCACACCCACAGATTTAACTGATGTTCAGTCAAAGAAGGGCCCAAAAATGGGAAACACCTTCACAGTGAAAATACAAATCCAGACTGAATAGAGTCTGACTACTCTTGAAAGCTTTGTATTGTAAAAGCCCGTCTGCTGTTCGAGCGCGGGCAGGAAATCTGGTTTCAATTTGTTTAATGTCGTCTGAGATATGGGTGTCTTATTCTGGTAAACGTAGTGGGAGGCCTATAAGTAGAGGGAACTAGGGGAAGAATTGGGAAAATACCTTTGATCAGGTAACAATTTCACTCCTCTGCATGTCACCAACAACGGGTTGACTGGAAACTCTGACAGTGACTGTACAGATTGTCTCAGAAGATACTATTTAAAAAAAAAAGAACAACTAATGATAAGACTGATAATATTAGGTTCATTGGGTCATGTATACGAAAAAGTAGAAGCAATTATTTCACTGAACAAGACTTAAAAAACCAGGCTTGAAGAGTCGTAAAATTCCCTTTGGCTATCATGTAACTCAACCACCAGACTCAGAGATAAGCTCAGAGGCAAGACGAAAGACATTTAAAAATAAAGTCATAAATTTAATATCAAACAAATATTTATGAACTAATTTTATTTATTAACTAATAAAGTTATCCTGCTTTCTCCTGTAAATTAGGGCAACCCTTCAGTTTATTTTGGTTTCAAACCAGAAAAACACAACAAGAAGTGCCAACATTGAAGTCTGGTGGCATTCCCCCTGAGTTTTCCAAATCCAATTTGACAGGCAAAGACATGCGCATGACATGCATGAGAGTGGAAACTAATGGGTTTCATGGGACCATCCAGTCAGCCTTGTATTATAATGGATGCCAGAGTTTGGACGGTGACAATAGAAAGACCACCATGGTCAGGTTCCTGCAGGTTATCTTTTGTATGTTTTTAAAAGAACACCTGACCTAACCTCTACTCCTCTGTCCCCTCCAGATCAAGGACCATATTCAGTCCTTCTAAACGGAGCTAAAAGCTCCTCGCTAAGACACCCTTCTTAAGAGCTATTCACAAAGCTGCTGAGAACAACTTTTACTGAGGAACTGAGAGAACTCTTACACTACAAGAATAGGTGGGGTTGACCTCAATCAATTTTGTATTTAAACAAGTTTTATTTTTCCAATACAGTGATGTGAAAAGGTGCAATGCCAGAGGCAGCTGACTGATTCTAGGTTTATGGACTCATACATCTAAATTCTCACAAATTTAAGAGCCAGTAG
Organism: Seriola dumerili; assembly: GCF_002260705.1. NCBI lineage: Eukaryota > Metazoa > Chordata > Actinopteri > Carangiformes > Carangidae > Seriola > Seriola dumerili. The sequence goes on along the minus strand of NW_019174365.1, from coordinate 3,847,884 downwards.
TTACTCTTAGACTAAAAACTTAGGAGTCCTAAAGTTAGGACTGACCCACCTAACTGAGGCTTTCCACACTCGGCCAGTTAGAAGCTATTTTTAGCCTTAGGATGTTTTCATTTTAATGTTCCTCCACTTTGATTTAGACAAGTCCACATCAGATGATGGAAGGCTTCCTTCTAACTTCAAATATTTATCAGGTTCTTTGATCAAACTCGCCCAATGTTAATAAGTCATGTTTTAACACTCAAGTATACAAAGGAATTTCTGCAACACTGCGGACTCTTCGTTGTTGTATTTTGTATAAAAATTTGCAGTACCTTTTTATTCCGAATTCAAACAACATCAAAAGAAATGGTTTTCCCTAAAGTGCTTTAGCAGAAATCGGATCTCAGAGGGATGGACTGAGAAAAGATCCCTCTCCACTTTTTTCTGGTATGTCAGATTAACCCATCAGCTTTTCCCATCTGCCTGTCACTCATGGCAGCACAATGAGGCTGTAGCCAGACTGGGGTCATTAAAAAACCATCAACAAAGCAACAGACCCCTAGGGACTGCCAGGGGCAGCCTAATCTGGACCCCTGTACCAACCCAATGGGTGGTCCCCCCCTCCCTCTTTCTCTCTCTTCCTCTCTCTCTCTCTCTCTCTCTCTCTCTCTCTCTCTGGGAAGGTGAAATATGTGCAACATAGTAGGTGAGTGATGTGGATGGGACCATCAGTGACACACAACCATGCATGTTCAAATGCACCCAGAATCCACACATTTTTTTTTTTATATATACACACACCCAGATCGCATTTTTTGTCAATGACTTATTAACAAGCCAACACGTTGCTTGGTGAGAAAAGCAAATTCATCACAAAAAGAGAAGTTCAACAATGCTGGTAAATCATCAGCAGAAAGAACAAGAGTGCTACTTTCAGTTAGAGACATTGGAAAGAAAAAGAGGAGTGAGGGACTGTTTTTGACGACTTTATGCAAATGCTCACTTCAGCTATCTTGTCATTCTAGAAGTGCTAAATGAATCACTTTGAAAGTGAGAGAGAAGTGTCTTGTTCGCTTAAGCAACAGCAGTTCTCCAAAGCCCATCTGTCTGCCAGTAACGGTGGCATTAGGTGACTAAATAAGTAACTGCTGGTCTGTTGGGCAAAGGGGAAGATCCTCTTAAACAGTGTGTGTATTTGTGTACATGTGTGCTGCAAAACAGTGTAGATTATCTGCTTTTATTAGCAACAGGAAACACTGAATGGATGAATGGAGACTGTGTGTGTGTGTGCATGTGTGTGTGTGTGTGTGTGTGTGTGTGTGTGTGTTTGTGTGCGTGTGCGCATGTGTGTATGTATATGTGTGTGTGTGTTGGACTGATAGGGGGATTCCAGACACAGGAACATTCATCTGGAACCGAAGATCCCGTGCTCACGTTGCAGCGCTCCACTGCTGCGCATGCATGCAGTAACGCACGCATACTCTTTCTCTTTCACATGCACACACACACACATGCACACACACATCTCATTTTTGTGGCCCAATCTCTATAACCGAGGAAGGAAATAAGTGTGTGAGTTTGTGTGCAAACAGATTCACATGTTAAGTGCCTCTGTGTGTGCGAGTAGTTTCGGGGACTTGATATATGTCACTCAAAACTAAAGGTGAATTCCCCGTAAGTATTCATCCCTCGACAAAATGTGCCCTCGCCTAGTCATAAATAAAGTCTAAAATCTACTCACAGAACAAAACCTCCTGTGAAACCACACTTGTACTGAATATTTCGTAATTCTATATAAATTTTAGGGTTAGGTATGACTTCCTCTGAGAGTCAGCTGTGTATTATCAGAATGATAAATTATAGACATTAACCGAGAAAATACTTATCTTAATCATAGAAATTACCCTTGATAATGATATTGAGAAATTAGTGGTTGGGGCTTGGACTACAATCACACATTACTCAAAGAGAAAAAAGTCAGTGCCACAGCTGACAACAATCTCTCCTGACATTTAGAACAGATATTTATCAGTATTTTCTTATAACTGCTATCTGATAATAGTGACAATCACTTTATCAGTAACCGCATCTTCACAACATCAGTGATCAAAAATCGAAATAAATTCCAATTAAAATTTGTATTCATTACTGGTTCTACTGAACAGACTTTACGTTTTCCTCTGATGTGTTGCTTGGCTTGGCTTCCTGAGATCTAAAAGTCATCTATTGTTCATATAATGACTGTGAAATAATAAGCATAATATAGGTATAATAAATATAAATTAAGAATACATTTTTGAAAATAGCCCATTATAGCTACTTTTATCTGTGCGCCAAGAAATAAAAACATGTCAAAGGCTGAATGAGCTACCTTAGTGAAATGCTGCTATATTGCAAAAAGCTAAGATGAAGCCATGGAACAAAATGTTGTAGTTCACTTATGTTTAATTAGTGCAATAAAGAAATCTGAAGTAAATAACATGGCTTCTTTTTGTGTGTGGTAGGGTGTCGAGGGTTTCATTGCTGCTGGATTTCATGTTGTCACCAGCACCTGAGTTGCTGTATGCAGAGTAATAGGTTTTTAACGTGACTCTCAATGAACCAGATTTACCATGACTTAAACTGCTTTATGTTATGGTTTTCAAATTTGCCATCTTTAAGAAATCCGTCACAGAGCACAAGTCTTTATGTAGTGAGACACACACAGTATGTAGGTCATTTCCAGTTGATACGAAGGGAGGAGCACCTGCTCGTGTCCAGTAGCCCGGCTGCTCATCTCTTGTTGAGCAGTGGCAACAGCATGGACGCGTGTGCCAGTCTATTCTGATGCTGAGAGAAGAATAAGTTTTTGCGTTCTTTCCCACAGGATGTTTATATTTACTGTAGCTGGGCAGATGCTGCACAGCTGGATGAGAGACTATATTCTCCTGAGTGTTGCTAACTTGGAGCCATCAGCTACAACCCCTGATCTGAGCTCCCATGTTATTCTGATGCCTCATCTGCCGATTGAGTAACATTAACCTATTTACACTGTTGTATTTATATTGTATTGGGCTGCTTATTGGGTAACTCTAGAAAGTAGGTCAATCACTCCTGGCTAACACCAAGTATTTAATATTTGTCTCTTACACTCCTCATGCTATTTACACTTTCGTCAGTTTGATTGCACCTCTGTCTTGTCTAGTATCACACTCAGACACCTCCAAAGTGAAACAAACCAAAAGCACAAATTATTCATCAAAAACAAATGAACCTGATAGGTTGGGACTGGTCAGGTTGATCGGTGAAGGAGTTAAAAGGCATACATGCATGTGTCCGTGTGAATGTGGAACAGAAGACAAAACCCTCTCTTGGCAAATAAAGGCTTATTAATAAAAAAAAAAAAAAAAAAAAAAAAAAAAAAAAAAAAAAAAAAAAAGGTGGTGGGGCTTTGGGCGGGCCCCCTTTATTTTTCCCCCCTTGGGAAAAAAAATTTTTTTAAAAAAAAAAAAAAAAAAAAAAAAAAAAAAAAAAAAAAAAAAAAAAAAGGTATGGAGCTACTGAGCTGGCTACCTTAATCTTGAAGGTCTCATCTCTCCTTATTTCAAGCTCTTCCAAAGACTCCTTTCAGTCTCTCTCTATATTATCTGGTCATCAGAGCCCAGAGCTCAACAGTTGAACATCAAAGCACCGACATTGGGAAGGGAGGGGTGTCTGTCTCTCCTCGTCTGTTCCATCCCTGTCTGCGACAACCACTGAGGGATTCCTGAGACAGGCCGCGGGGGCCCTTGGCTCTCACTTTACACAGAGAAACCCTATCATTTGGCCCAGTGCTGCAGAGCTACCCGCTGATGCCCTGTAAGTGCCCGCTACATCACATTAGACCCTTTTCATCTAATTCTCTGGAGATGGGAGGGTTCAAGGCGGTGTGTTTCTGTGTGTGTGTGTGTCTCGATTAAGAAGTCATGATGAGAATGATGCTGTCAGTGTTGCAGTACTGTAAAAATCTGAAAAGCAGACACAATGTGCACACCAGAGTACACTTTCTAGGTCAGTTAGACTTGAATAAAAGTAAGAGGCAACCCATTGGTAATAGAGTCAAAAATCAAAGTGTGCTTACAGTGGTTATTTAAAAAAGTATCTAGATTGCTCAATTATATGCTGCCTCCTGTCTGTTAAAAAAATGCTCAAAGACTTATATGAGTATGTTACAGCAAAATGATATTCCAGCAAGAGATATGCCGGTTATGCTGACAAAGAGATTTGGAAACTGACACTTAAATAGCTGACAAGCATGAAGGAGTGTATTTAATATTCACCAAAGTAGACAGGTGCAGAGGAACTCCACTTGTACCAGGTCAAAAACTTCACATAACGTCATCACCCTCCATTTATTTGATCATGTAATATTCCCCTGTCCAAGTCTATTTGTGTCTGTGACCCAGTTAAAACATCCTGCGACCCACTTTTGGTTCATCTTTTGTGAAACCATGGGCTCGCAGTATTTGGGAATGTTTGTTTTGAGAACTCTGTTGCAAGAAACTATTGAATGAGTCCCACTGTGTTCAGATGTACGAACAACATAACTCACCACGGAGGTGAGCGCCATCTGGAAGCTGTAGATGCGGGCTAGGCCAAAGTCGGCCAGTTTGATCTGTCCTCCGCTGGTGACCAGGATGTTCTGGGGCTTCAGGTCACGGTGGACCACGCGGTGTGAATGCAGGAAGTCCAGCCCCTGGAGCAGCTGGTACATCATATCCTGTATGACAATAAGGCGGAAGGAAGAGACAAGGAGAGAAAGACAGTGGACAGGGACACAAAATTATTACAGTGAAGTGAAAATGAGGATGATTTAAGTTTGAAGATATTACGGTCAAGGTTAAAGGTCATGATAAGATGACAGTAATGAGTGTGAGACTGAGCAAACGGCACAGACCAGATGGTTTCAGTTCGATCAGATTTTTCATATGGTGGCTGTGAATGATTAAAATTGACCTGATGAATTTAATTTCCTACAAAGTTCTGCCTTAATTGTCCTTACAAAATGTCAAAGACAGATGGTTTCATGACCTTGCACCTCTACAGCAACATTTGAATTTGAATTAATTCCTCAGCTAAACCAGGCAACAAAAGGCCTGAATGGGACCTGTAGGAGAAGTTAAGTAGAATGGCTGAGACATTGGGGTAGGGAGGGAGTTAACCAGACGAGGCCTGTGTCTTTTCTTGTTGACTGTGGCAGATGTTTGATAACTGACACACATGCACACACACACACACAAATGGTAGAGGCAGAGAGAGGCCCTGCTCTGTACAAGCATGGATCTCTGTTTCTCAGCAGCTGTCCTGCTTGAGTTAATTGGCGTTGGCTCTCTTTTTATGCCCAAAAGCTGACCTCAGAAATGGCCATAGGCACTGCATCCATGACAAACTAACAAAAGTAAACTGGTGCGAACAGGAATGAACTATGTCGAAACCAGCTTAGACTTGTTCTTTTCAAACCGAATTTCTCTCAAACAGGTCTTGCACCTGTAAACAAATAACAAGTTATTACAAGGAATTGTGGCTAGGTGTTTTTGGCAGAGCTATGACAGACTGTTTGATCAAATAACATCTAGGGACTATTTCAGGTGAAGACCTAATAACATACAAAAATGATTTAAAAACGTTAAATCTCAACAATCATTTAGTCTCTTTGAAAACCAACCGTGTTAAAGGGAACAATGCGGAGATGAAAGAGAAAAGAGATGTTAGTGAAGTGAAATACCGTGATGCTGGGAGTGCTGCACCCTTGACCATACACCCCCCTCCAAAATACACACACACTCTCTTCTATACACACACACATGCCCCCTACACACACCCCCAAAACCCTCCGCCAAGACCTCACAAGTGACATGGACCTGAGCCCGCAGCTCTATTCACTTGCCGACCAGCTGGTGAGTGAGTCAAAGGGGTCTGCACACTCAAGCAGAAAACATTAGCAAACGGCGCGGGGCTGGCTGCTGTGCTGGTCATAGTGGAGGAGACGGGGCGCCCCCCCCCCCCCCCCCACAGCACTGTAGAGATGGGGACTGATGTGTGTGCGCGCATGTATACACACACACAAACTGAATGTCCCCCTGGGGTTGTGTTAATGTAACATGTGCATCTAAATTTATGTGCGTGTGTATGTGCGTGTGTATGTGCGTGTGTATGTGCGTGTGCGTGTGCGTGTGTGTTTGTGTGTAGCATGCACATGTGTGGGTGCCCTCTGACCAAGGGCAGGCAGGATGCATAAACAGACCTTCCTTTCTACATCTCCATCCAGCCATGACCTAGCGAGTGGGGCAGCAGACAGACAGGGCCATAGGACAGAGGCAGGCAGTTGGTTATTTTGTGTGTGTGTGTGTATTGAGGGTGGCTGACACAATAGCATGCCCCCCCCCCTCCATCAGTTCCTCTCTGCTTTAAATAGCCATTTCACCGTGCTTCCTTTCAGAAGCATTTCCTAGTAAACACTAATTATCTCAGAAGTGTGACTCTTGGACAAACACACAAACAATCTTGGCCCCTTGGCCTGAGTGCCATCTTCTCTGCTGTATCAATTACCCTCACAGCGGAGAACCACAAAATATGTCAACTATTTTAAACAGCATAACTTGCAGCACAGCCTGTGGGAAATCAAACATTTGGAAATTAAAATAGTCAAATACTGCCTCAAAGTTTAAGACCACATGTGACACAGAGTGCAAACGTGATCCACCTCACACACAAACAACACAAAGCTGACTCCAGCAGCAAAGAAACTCACAAGAGTTGCTCAACACACAACTGTCTTCGACTGGCAACACCTCAACCAAAAAACCCCACAAACAACTTGGCCAGGAGGAAACAAAAATCACACAAAAAGGCAACAGATCTGACCCTGAAAAAACAGGAGGACCAAGAAAAAAAGTAGTCAGCCCTCTGCAAGATGCAGTCAAAACATGGCTTTCTGAGTGCGCCTCCCTTTCTAATGCAAATGTACCAGAGGCAGCCATATTGTTTATTGTAGCTAGGCACAATATGGGACATCTGCCGGTTAGCGTTAGTGTAATTCCCTCCCCATGCTTCATTAACCTCCCCCTTTATGGGCCCACAGAATGGAGTTGTGGAAGCTTGGACGATGGCGACAGAGAAGGGTGGGTGAGACCCAAGCGCTGGCCCGGCTGAGGAGCACTGAGGCTGGGGCAGCCTGGCTGCTTGATGTCCTTCCAGCTCATTTGATTCCTGGAGGAGGGCCTCTTTCATCAATGACCATGTGGTGGGTCTTGAGTCTGAGTAAGGCTGAGTGGGTGGTGGAGGGTGGGGGACTGAAGTGGACAGGCTGGGCCAGGGTGGGGTGTCTGGTGCTGGGGGTAGATAGGTTTTGAGGAAAAGTATGCCTGTTCTTTTTGGTTTAGGGTCTTTGGCCGAGGATGAATGTTTTACCTTGGTTTAGGGCATTCAAGGGTAACACTGAGGAGTTACGCATTTAATCAGATGGCTAGAGGGATTGTTGGACATAATCTGGTGTCATCTGGTATACCCAGGGGCAGATGAAGTTATTGGGGGGGGGGGGTTACTGTGCAATATCCACTGTCCTAGAAATAACAGGGGATGGTGCCTGGGTCATCTTGTCACTCCTTCATTGTCCTTTTGTCCCCTCAAGGCTCCAGCTGTATGGATGTTAGGAGAAAGCAAAGGAAGGAGGTGTGCCTTAAGGGGTCAGTATGCTTTAAACAAAGTCCTTGTTGGATTGTTGGACAGCGTCGGAAAACTCTCCCAAACTTTTCCAATGTCAGAATTGTGCCGGTGTGTGGGGGTGGGGGGCTGGGGGGGTTAATGTCCAGTTTTTGGACTTTCAAAAGAAAACCCTACACGCAAGCTGATTTGGTTCGGACCTCTATCCTGAGCTCTTTCTTCCTTCTTCACAAACTACTTCCTACAGTAAAATCGAGTGCGACACCACTGTTGCCTTTGAGGAGAGAGACTGTCCAAAAGTGTGCAGTGTTATCCCCATTTTAATGAATATTGTGTCTCACCACTTTCTATGACGGCAGGCTTTTCACTACGCCCTTGAGTGTGGCCATTTGGAACAGCTGTAAATGCTTTTGCCAACAGATGTGGTCGAACGATACAACATATGAACTAGTTCATTTCAAGCATACCACCGCCTTTACGCCACCACAAAAAGTAGTTCAACCGAAGATCTCATGTTCCAACACAAGGTATATCTGTGACTTAAGACTACAGCTAATGATTACTTCCTTCCAATAATCCATTAGTTATCATTAATCCACTGGTTAATGACTCATTGGGAGCTGGAAGCAGTGAAGCAGCCATTTATCAAGCCAAATGCCCAATAACCAATTGATCAATTTATCAATCACGAAAAATAATTATGAATGGTTTTCAAATGCATACCTAACGAACAACTACCAATAAACTATTTAGTGCCAGTGTATGAATATTCAACAGTCAAAAAGCAAATAGTGAATAATAACATACATATGCAGTTATAGGTTGTCATGTAAATCTTCTACTTTCATCTTCTTCTACTGCAGTAGAACGTAAACATTTGAGGTGTAACAACACACCTACAGAAACTACAGTAGCACATAATGTATCAGATTCAGTGAAAAACCCTGGGAAAGCCTCAGGTGGGATCTACCTTACTCGTCTACGCTTGCACAGCATCCCGCCGACATTATGGCCCGACACAAAACTTTTAAGCATAAACCCAGGCCTGGGGTGAAAACCAACGGTTACTCTAGCTTCCACAACTTCTCTGTTTCAAATATGACACTTTAAACTCTGAGGCCTCTCTGTCCAAAAATAGAGATATAGGCCTCCAGTACTGTCCACGATGTATCTACAGACCTTGGGGTGAAACACGATAGAGATTTTTAAAAGGGATTTGTGTGGGAAAGATTAAAATAAAAGAAGACAGTTACAGAGGGAAGGAGCTGCCAACACATCCACTTCCGACCTCTTGGCAAAGTGTAAGTGGATACTTGGTGGATTTATTTAATGAATTGGAGAAACTGATAGTGGTGTTGAGTTTGAATGTGTTGTACCTTCAGTAGAATGGCTGACACAGAGGACAATTGTGAAAGACAATTGTTGGCATCAAATTGAGTACTCTTGGTTTTTTTTAAACACAAGGGAAGATTTTTTAAATCTAGTCTCACTCTCTCTCTCTTACACACACACACACCATCTGTAATACATTGTAAATCTGGAGAGAGAGGGTAAAGTGAAAATAGAGAAGGCATGGAGTCTCTAATTTGGAGCCCATCTGCCACATGTGCTGCCCTTCAAAATGCCCTGGTACCTCTGATGTTGGAGGGAGCCGCACTCTGTCCTCCATGTCTCCGGCCGAAGGAGCTCACTCAGTGCCATACAGACACGTTGCGGTCATGCAATGTTCATGCATCAGAGGATTAGCAAATAGCTTCCTTCATATTTCAATTGGAAACTGAAATTAATATTTCAAATTGAGTTCTTGCATCTTTTGAAATGTGTTGAGGAATATTATTAATGTATTCATCCCTTATGTTTTTATATGACACAAAGAAATGTCACTTACACTAACCATTAAAGACACAGTTAATAGTATTTGTCTTCCCAAGTACCTCTAGAAAACAATAGCAATGGTTACCTTGATGGTCTCGGGTGGTACTCCGGGGTCAGGGGCCTTCTCCAGGTAGGTGGTCAGGTCCTGATCCACGTGCTCAAAGACCAAAGTGAGTTTGGTTTCTCTGTCAGTTCGAGAGACCGTGCACACATCAAACAACCTAGAACAGGAGGAACAGGTGGAGGAGATCAATATAATTGATTTCATGTGCTGAAAATGCTGCAACAAAGCTTCTGACTACAGGATCATATCTTGACCTTCTTCATTGGTGACCTGGTCTTTCATATAAAGGATATGAACATTATTATATAAGTCAAATAGAAATAAACGTCATCTGAAATCACTCCCTCATTCAGTCAATCAATATTCCCTTCATGATAAACATTGAATAGTTCAGACATACTGTGTAAATCATCACTATTTTGGACCCTCAATGACATGTGCAATGTTACAATCTAGAAAACAGTGAGTGATTTCAGACAAAGAAATAGACATATCAAACACATGTGTAACTAATGACAATATTGACTCTCAAGAAAACAAAGTGCAATGGTCAAGGTTACTGTTTAAACCTGACTAGTCAAAATGTCTTATTAAGTAAAGAGTCTAGGATCTTGATGCACCAAAGATATGAGGACACAAAACACACACTATCTTAGGCTAAAAGCCTGAGTCAGGGCTCCTACAACAAACCTGCAGCAGGAGGTAGACACACTTTAAGATCATTATAATCTCCTGCAAGTTGTACTGATATCACTCTTTTCATGTTACTCTGAAAAAGTCCCCTAGTTCCGTGCTTAGCTTTTGAAGATTCAAGACCATCAAGCTCCAAACCCCAGTGTTTATGGTTGTGTTTCACTAGGCAACTAACTAAGGCCAAGAATCCAGATTATGTCGGCAGAACTGCCAAGGCAGGCTTTAGTGAAAAGCTGAAAAAAACCTATCCAGTATGTCCTCTTCAAAGAGCTGGGGACCACAAGCAGCATTCCTCAACCGGCACTATGACAACTCCTGATGCTCTATGGGAAGTCGAGTGGGGCAAAGGCAGCATCTTTCATCAGGACAACAGAGGAGAAGAAGGGATCCTTGATGGATCTTCATCAGACACATGTGCTGTCAGTCATGGGTTACCAAGTAATGGATTACTGTAATCACATTACCTTTAAGGTATAGTAGTATTATCTTTAATTGCATGTGAAGGAGGCAATGACGGTGTAAAGTTTAAATCTGTAGGCTACGAAACATAAAAGGGCTCATTTTGTCTCTCATTACTTAGACTTGGCCTTAACCTATACATGTACCGAGGAATATCTTACTAAATTTACAACCTTCAATACAAAGAGTGATGGAATTAGAGGAAATAATGAAATTTAAGAGACTTAACTACATGATCGTTGCTGCAAATATGAATTCATAGTGATCCTACTCAATGCCACATCAATGCTTTCAATGCATGTGCTGCTATAATTCAAACTAGCTAATCGACATAAGCTGTTTAAAATTGAAGCATGGAAAGAAATGACTAAATCTCTCCGGAAACTCTTTCATTCCTATCCAACGAGGCATCATGTGTCTATGCCAACACCCTTGTAATCAGTGGACTTGGAAATGCTGGAGTCAGAATGGTGAGTGAGAGGCGATTCGTTCAAGGTATTAGTGCTGTGCATGATGTCACAGAATAGACGGCGTCCTCCTCTTGAAGCGCTGGGGTTAAACGCCCCTCACTGCTCGATTGTTGGGCTACAATGGGGGCTCTCAGCAGACACTGAACATATGGAATGAATAATGGGCCTCATTACAAACATCCAGGGGTTGCCTGGAGTCACACAGAAGGCCCACAATGCACTCTTCCTGGCCTGAGCTGCTTGGCAATGCTGCATGGCTAAACTGGAGGATAGTGCGGTTCCTACTGATGGTTCAGTGCGTTTGACAGTTTGCAATCTTGCACCGATTTATTGCAACAAATGCTACTGCATATTCTCTAAACGCATGCTCTCACAGTAGTGCACAAACTAAATTTAACAACTAAATAAAACTGACCAAAGACAACTTTAATACTCACTGATGTAATTGTCTTCAAGTGAGTACAAAACCCATTGTGATCCCTTCAAGAGAAAACCATAACCATTATTCTCCACTATTCATTTATACACTGGGGAATTATTGTTAAAGGCACAAGGGCACTAGCCATGTTTCTGAAACATCCATTTAGAACTTCCCCTTCAATCCCAAAGCACTCAATATTCCATAATAAAACAAGTACCAAGGTCAGACCTTGACTAGTGCCAACATATGACGCAGTATCTGACTACTGACCTCTCAGTGAACAATTCATTACAAAACTGAAAGAAAATGGCCTCTGTGTGCAGAGCGGAGGGGAACTATAAATACTGGGCTATATGCAACTTGTCTGTAAAATGGTTATATTCAGTAAATCCAGACTGACTTTCAGTAACTGAGCAAGGAGAGCGTTAACGTCTTGCTCATGGGCACTTTGACAGCATAAATGTGGATTGATGAGAATACACTAGCATGGAATATATGTATATTTATAAAATGCATCAAGCCCGTGACATGTTTTGTTTTTAATTAGTTGTATAGTCATTTAATGGTCTACTGATTATATACAGATAGAAATGTTTAGAAATCATGGTTAGTTGCATCCCAAGTGCTCTTACAACTTTCCTTGGGTGATGTCATGACACCTGAGTAGATTCAATTTACATAAAGTCTGTAAAAAGCTCATGAGTGAACTTTCAGTTCAGAATATTTCATCACAGATACTGAATATTCTAAATAATGTAAGCTATAAAGATCTTGCACAAAGGCTAAGGCTAAATCATTAGGAATGCCACCTTTTATACATTCCAAGCTAATATGTGTTCATCAACTCATCTGCCCTGTCAGCGTGCTCTTGAGCAAGACAGACTACCTAAAAACACTACCTGATCAGAATTTAGATTTTTCTTTTTATCTAATCCTATATTTAAACAGGTAGCCTCACTAACATCATGATATCTTTTTTCAAGCCTTTTCATGCATTAAAATATACATATTTAAAATATGCACACACTGCTCCACTTCACAGAGCAGCGACCTTTCTCAGGGAAAAGGGGGGATAGTAAGCTACCAGTTTGGAAGGATGTCTCGTGTCTTGTGTTTATTAGGCAGAGTGGACTTATTTTCTTTTTCTTTTAGAGATATGTGCATGACATGGATCAGTGCGACTGGTTCTGACCAATGATCATGAATAAAAGGCGGGGCTTCAAACTAGACAGGAATCTAACAAAGTAGACAACAATGACAACGGTGAAATTCGTGGTGTGACAGGTGTGCACCTCCTGTCTGCTAATATTGGCAGCAACCAGCTAGCCTAGTTATTGTGCAACCAACATTTTCATATTGTCAGCAGAAAACTGTCAAAGAGAGAGACTTCTGCTACAAATACAGTGGACAAGTATGAATGCAGGCTTACCCTTAAAGGTCATATGAGGCAGCACTGTTGCCACCAGAGACCATCAAAAAGGAAGTGGAGTGTCTATGTCTCATACACACAATTTCTCTCACTCTGTGCATCTCTCCCTCTCCCCCACTCTCTTTGATACATGCAAACACACACATGCATACACACACACAAACACACTGGTCTGCCCACCTCTCCCCCTCACTTACCTGACAACATTGGGGTGCTCAAAGGCTTCAAGCTGCCTCAGTACTGCCACCTCCCGGATGGTGGAGAGAGGCATCCCTTCTTCCTCCGTCTGGACTCGAACTCTTTTAAGGGCTACAAAGCGTCCCCCGTTCTTCAAATCTCTTGCCTTGTACACTTTCCCATAAGCGCCTTCTCCAATCTCGGCCACAGGCTCATATTGAGTACCAATACTTTCTTTGTCCATATTTGCAGATTTTTTTTCTCCTCTCTTGTTGAAAATATTGCGGGGAATCCCGGCGAGGGTGACGAGCCAGAGAGTTTCTCACAAAGGCATATTCACAGAAAAAAGTTGGCACATGCAATGCCTAGATGACAGGGAGACACAGATGGAGGAAGACACCATCTTTGTCAGATATGGTCAAACTGTGCTCCAGGTAGGCAATAACAGGACTGTCATGTTTTATTCCGATTATCAACACAAGAGCAGCGTTGCGCCCCAACGTCCACTCCTCCTCCTATTACGCACAGCAACTCATGTCCTCCTACCACTAACACAAAGTAATGTAAAATAATTCAAATTAACCACTTTTTCGCCCCTTTTTAAAGCTAGCTTTGCATTAAATAAGCTGTCTCGCGCGTTGAAAATTTCACTCCACATGCAGGGTTGCTGGAGTTATGTTCATGTGGGCTGTCTTACTGTTAAAAGGAAATTAAACAAGAAGATTTAAAGAGAACACGCATAAAATAGAGCACAAACATTACCCACCAAGCTGTTTCAGGTTAGTAAAATGACCAACTAACTGCTTACCCTGTCCTGTTTTATCAAAGTTTATGTTTGAGGCGACCAAAACTTGGCGAGCACGTGGCTGTCTGATTGCATTGTCTGAACTTCCTACACCAAAGGTCCATTTAAAACCCCGTAAAACTCGCCTTTCAAGCCTCAAATCGTTGTAAATGTATGAAACAATTTAGGAGTTGAGTTTAGAGGGTGTTTTCATTAGCTTGGATGGCTTCCTCTAATTTATTCTAATGTAATTGTGCATGGAGTCAAACAGCCAAATTAAAATAAAATACTAACAAATCAGGGAATTGCACATTTCGGGTTTTAAAATATCATTGGGCTGTAAAGCAAAATTTGCAGCCTCATAAAGACATGTTTGGTATCAAATTCTGCACAAATATATCCCCCACTTTTTGTGTTTACCTCTTTTTATGTTGTCAGTAAAATGTCGTAACGTCGGCATGTCCGATAAAAATGCTGAGGAGGCATTCACGTCTCGGATAAGATGTCCTGCATCAAACGCATCCCTGTCCACTGTCCTCCATGCGGGGGCCACACAGGTAGTTGGACGGTGCAGGCGCTAACCCCCCATCCCTTAGACTGCACCAGCCCGGGCAGAGCCACTCAAACAAGGGGGGAGGAGGAGGAGGAGGAGGAGGTGGTGGTGGTGGTGGTGGTGGAGGAGGAGGGCTGTACTCAACACACACACTCTCACTGCAACTTTGTGTGTAGGGGGTGTGGAGGGGAAGGGGGTGTAGGATGGGGGGGGGCATAGGACAAAGGCAAACGCGTGATATAGCCCTCCAAAACCACGCTCTTCTTTGGATTTTCTCCTTTCTTTCTTCTTTTTTTTCTCTTCCATATATCCCCGGATAGGCCTATGCAACTGCAGCCCCGCTCGCCTGTGTGAGCTCCGTCTCTGCCTGGCTTTCCCACGCCGGCTGAATGTGGCCTGACCCCCTTCAGAGAGGTTTGACACGGAGCGGGGACATTTCCGCATTCCTCCCCGACTACAAAGGCTCACCGCCTCCTTTTTGCTCTCCCTCGGCCTCCTCGGTGCTTTACCATTCATAGTCCTCTCCGCGGGTTTTGTCTCCTGTGTCAAAACCGGGAGCACCGCGGGGATCGGGGAGGGGAGAGGGGAGGTTTATTGGATGGACGGCCACACTATCTATCTCCCTCGAACCATTGAGGAACCCTTGCGACAACAAAGTGCCAGCGGGGATGCAATGTGACAAGCTCGCCCTAGATGGTCCTGAGGGGTCAGGTTCAAGGCCCGGTGGCTTGATCTGTGGCAGGAGGACTCCTCTGTTCGGGTGGTCGTTTGCAAAAGCTCCATACCTCACAACATGCATGATGGCCATGTGGGCTACTAGATGGCAAACTTTCTTTTTTATCGTGAAAATATGAAAAATTCTGCAAAGCATGATCATCTTCATTTCACAGCAAACGATGGAAAAATTCTCATTTCTGAAAGACAGTTCATAATATGTAAATATATCAATAATAATAATAATTACAACAATAATAATGATAATGTGTGAACAACAATAACGACAATTTGTAATATAAATTTATATATAATAATAATAATGAGAAACTCTGTTAATAATGATGAAATAAGATTACTCAAAAAGAAATGTGAATGTCCAATATCAATTCATATAATTTATAAACAACTTACAGTATATACAAAATATACAAACCTAACAAGTTGTTATGGTAAGAAATTTATTATCAATCACTGCAATATTAAATCAATTTATTTGTCAATGCTTAAAATTTAAAACTTAGTATCTTCCAGCCTACAAAAATAACATTTTATATGCAGTTTAGTTCATGGCTTTTATCTACTTAGTTTAATATTTTTATATGTTTAATTTTATTTTGATATATTCTTTTATGTTTTAAATTCTAACTCTTATTACTCATTGTGACAAGTGTAAATATTTAAAACAATATCTTCTGTGTGAAAAGTTCTTCAAACTCTGACATAAAGTTTGTATTTCAAATTTCTTTTCTTTCATGCCAGACACGGTTTAGACATGACAAGACTTGATGTTAGATTATCCCAATGAATAGCCAATTACAGGCGTGTAACCAAGCTCCATTATCATAACTTCATTGGAAAAGAGGGTATTAGAAATGCACAGAAGATCAGAGGAAGGGCATTCCCCCGGTGCTATGGTTTACACGAAAACCTGTTTTGCATGCTACTTGTAGAATCCACTGATTTCCATTGAAAAGGTAAAACTATGGGGGATAATGACATGGAAGTATGTACGGCAATCTCCCCTGCCCAACTTTACAGGCAACCTCAAATTTAAACCATTTGCATCACAAAACACACAATGCAGACAATGTGCCCAAGGCCAATTACTGTAAATGTGGGTATTTACATTTTTTCATCATCATTGTTCATGTGAAATCAGCTCTGAGAGCCATTGCCCAGATTGAATACATTAGCATGCATACCTCTTATCAGGCCGGAGAACAAACCAATTAGATCCGTTGTGTGCGGTACAGAGATGAGAGAGAGACACACACACCTCAAACATTCACAAACACATTCTGAAACACTGTGGCTCTTCTATATAATCTCCTCCACAGTCACTGATTAGTCAATGTCTGACACATACCACATAGGGTTTTTTTCAGGTTTCCACAGCATGTGTTCTTGTTGTGTTTACCTTGATGCAGCTCATGCACGGGAATCATTTTAGAAAAAGTTGCAGGAACAGGATGGTCCAATTATGAACATCCTGTTCTGGGAAAAACCATGGTCAGAACACAATTTAATGTTAAATCTTGTGCTTTTTTTATGCTCTTGAAGTTTCTGTGTGAACAATATATGAGCGATACTGTACTGACAGTTCCCAAACAAACATCAACAAGATGCAAAAATGAAAGAGAAACAATTGACTTATTTTAGCTGATGGTATCATTTTAGTTAAGACTTTAATTGTGCTTCATTTAGCCAGCGAATAATCTTTTATATAATTACATTTTCAACACTTAATTTCATTATTTATAGTTAGCTTGCTGTTTTCCAATTTAATTAAAATAATAACTTATTTTATATCTTTGTCAAGAAACAGCCACCGTTAACTAGAAGAGCAGCCTGTTGATTTTATATACTGCTTAAATTGTGCGTAGTGCAGATTGCCTGACATATGGTATAATTATCAAAATGTTATTTAATCGGAGCATTTCTAATTTTGCTGTTGAATTTTCATGTTTCTGCTAATTAATGTTGGTTTTTGATACAGACATCCATGATGGTTAGCAAGACAAAAATGTTAAATAGTCTGTCACAAGTGCAAGTGCTCCATTCAAAATCCCACTTACGTTAAAGTACAGAAAGCAAATTCCTCTCTGGTGGAATTGTTAACATTTCGTAGACAATCTGAAATGTGAAAACTATCCCCTACCAAATACTTGATTTTTATAATGGCTCACAAGCCAAAATGGCTGGAAAGCACCGTTTTAATCTTCAGTAATGTTTTGTGTTTTATTAATGTATCAAATGTTCTTTATGTAAAATCTTAATCTGAGTAGCCAGTAATTTAAACTGTCAAATAAATGTCGGGTCAGTGAGCCCACTGGGATTTGTCCCAGTTTGCCCGATGGCCAGTGCACCGCTGCCATGGAGGCATGCTGCTTGACAGATCCACCCCATTACATTTCAATATGAAGTGATACTAAAGGTAAGTTAAGGCTATAGTGTTTTTTGTTTTTCTATTTATTTTTTTTTAGTCAACATGTGAGTAAATTGACAGGTCAAATGTTCACCAGAGAAGTTGTCCAGACTCCAGACTGTTTCTCAGGCATGGACAGGTCAGATAATAAGCTGACATCTCTGCACATTGAATGTTGTTGTGATAGGACAGTGCAAGGTGAGTTGTGGTGGAAATACTCATTCTTCAGGATTACGTGAAACCAGATAGGGAATCAAATATCGGGGAAAAGGAGAGAAGGACAATGCTGCTTACTTTCATGGTTTTCTTTATCGCTCATAATTGGGCTGGTGTTTGATTGTATTTCATCACATTCAGACCAATAATCAAAAGCAAGTCCTTTGAAATCACATTAAAACTTAAAGCAGCATTATTTATTTTTTCATCATTATGGGAAACTTCATATAACAAACAGTTGCTTGTTTACAGACACAGCAGACAAAAATCAACATCAGCATTTATTTGAACTGGTGTTTCTGGCCACCTGATTAATATAAGTACAATATTCACTTTCCCTTTAACTCTGGTTTCTCTTTAACTGCTAAATGCTCTGCTATGTTCCCCAGCCAGTTGTTAATTTTACTGTTTATCAGAGTTTTTTCTTCTTTTTTTCTTTTTTTTTTTTTTTGCTGGAGACACTTAACTGCTGTGGTCAGACAGAAAAGTTGCAGCCCAGAAAACCAAAACAATGAGGAGAAAGATGCTAAAATGCTCCACAGAGCGGAGAGAGACCACCGGTTGGCTGATAATTCTCTGTCGGATCATAACAACAAATCAAACCTTTCTGTTTGGCCCATGGTTAATATTACAAATATTGATTAGTGCAGCATAAATTTTTTAATACATATGCTAATTAGCTAAAAACTACTTTAGTGTTTTGTATATTGCTTATTTACAAGTTAAAGGAGTCTATAAAAGATTTCTTTGACTCACAGTTTTAACAGATTCAAGGTATTTTATCAACCTGGAACAAGATCCAAAATGTAATTAACACTCTGAACTCTCACAATGCTCATGAATCTGTGGTCCATACAGTGATAATATGGCGTCAGGCATTTACCAAAGCATTTCATCTGAGTCATAATGTGCTGCTCTTGACCACCCCAAAACGGCTTGCTCAATCTTTAACTCTGAGCTGTGAAGGGAAGATGTATGATGTTTGTGTGTGTGGTGCGTGTGGTGCGTGTGGTGTGTGTGTGTGTGTGTGTGTGTGTGTATATGGGTGTGTGCGCGTGGCAGCTGCTGATCAGCCCAGCCAAAAGAGAATTACAGCCCTCCCAAGGGGGACGAGAGAGGCCAACAAGGGACAGGTGACTCCCAGTCTCTCCCAGATCTCCTTACACACACACACACACACACACACACACACACGAAGATACACATACAGAGAGAGAGAGAGAGAGGGAGAGGCTGATTGTGGATCTGCCTACCACGTCCCACCTTAACAGAGGGGGATGTCCGTGCCACAAGGCATAGGGTACAGTTGAAATAAGCAGAAGTCTTTAGGCAGACAGCTGCCACACCTGGGGAGGAATCTGATAGGATGTGTGATATTGGATTCCTTTTTAAGTTCTCAATCCCATTGTCAAGATTTACAAGCATCACTTAGGCCTCAGTGTTTCATGTGAGTCAGACCTTATCCACCCATCAGCAGCTTAATATTTAAGCCACATTTTGAGCGTAAAGGCAGAGGCCGACGTGATGCCGGCAGACAAACCGAGTCTGTTTTGTGTCTCTGACTTGATTTCGCTTCGTCCTCTTTCTTGTCAGGCCAGACTGAAGTCCATAGTGTGTGGTGCAAGTAAAGCCCCTTCTCTCCTCTTCCCTTGTCCTCCTCTTCTCCCCGGCACCGGCCCCCAGACACAAGCCTCTTTCTGTTGGGGCATCGCCATGGCAACCAAGCCACTAACTTGAGGAGGCGACATAAAAACCTGCTCTTTTAGGGGACACAGGAACACCTGCCACCTCTGCTGATGGGGAGGGGCCGGGCTGGACGCACAGCCACGTGCAGACACACACTTCCATACAAATTCATGTGGGTACAAGTGCACACACACACACACACACACACACACACACACACACACACACACACACACACACACACACACACACACACACACGCGCACACAAACACACACACGCACAAACATAAACAGAGGATCAGAGTAACATTCAAATGAGACCTCTAGCCAACATCTGCTCCCCTGTAGAAGCTCATTTATCTTCCAATAACATCTCAGGTTGTTTGGTGGCTTTCTTAACACGTGTTCTGGCAATAACCAAGGAAAGACGATTTATGGAAACAAAGAATCCATTATTGATAAGGGTTATGTTTTCAGGCTATGAAACAAATTTGTGCTTATTTTAACATATCAGTCCTAGTGAGATTGCGTCTTTTTCTTTACACCAGTGGTTACACAAGGGACGACCATGCACCTGCTCTTCTGACAGACCATCTTACCCACACAATATCAACTGTGCCCTTAACCTCACTGCTTGTTAGCTGTTAGTTAACCTTATTTACACCTCAGGTAGTCCCCAATGTCATGGAAAAATACCTTAAAGGAACAGTTTGTCAGTTTTTGGGAATACATGTGTTCGCTTTCTTGTAGAGAGTACAGCTTCACGTGTTGTAACCATAGCCCCTTTTACACAGCCTGTTCAAGGTGAGGCCATTGACGTCCCGCTTTATGCCGGCAGCGGAGGTAGTCACAGAGAAATGAAAGCTGTTCAACATGTCAGTGGTGTGGCAGGATCTAATTGAGCTGCTATGTGCTAGCTACTAGGAAGTTAACTGTAATTCTGACAGTAGCCTAATTGACACTAAATGACTATCACTGTTAACCGTGTACAGATCACAAAAAGTAAACACTCTAGCTGAGGAGATGATAAAGGCTTACTCATTTTCAGATGGAGAAATCAGAAAAACATCTCACCCCCTCCTCTTGCAACCCCATCATTGCACTACATCGCTTATAGTGAATATATCTGGACAACTTTTTGTGCTCCATCCGTTAGAGTTCGCTCACTCGCTGTATGTTAGGAAAAGCTTGTTTTGGTTCAATGTAGACAAGCAAAGGCGGCATAACGAGGAATCTTCTTAATGGCAATATAGCGGGATCTCTGTATAAAAGGGACTCATGTCTTGGCTGGGTGCAGAGGAGTCTTGTATTTGGCTGGCTTTCCCAAAACATTGAACGATTCCTTTCAGCTTCTTCTGTGTGTAGAAACCACCAGCAACCACTGGGCACCAATCAAGACATGAGGTACCAAACAAAGAAAGGAAAAAAAAAACAAATGTGATGTTTCGATTAGCATGACGGCAAAAGGGCATTTTCAACATGACTTTATAAACTGTAAGGGCAAATAGCAAATGCCAGTTTATTAGCAAATAACAACAAGTAGTTTGACAAGAAGAAACATATTAGGCCAGATTTCTTGTTTCAACACTATATAAAAAATCAAGCTAATGTCATTCAGTTGTAATTTTTCCCATGGCCGATGAGAGAAACTTAATCAAACCGATAGCAGTTTAAAGCTCCTGCAGCCCCTTTAAAGGCCCCAATCAACAAGTGTCAGTTTGGGGTCAGCCGGCAAGCCGAGGCTGCCTGCGTCCTCCTGTTGCGGGCGGAATATTCTGGAGAGACTGTCGAGTGAACCTCTGGTGCCTGGCTGCTGTTCATTAAGAGTATTAATGATTAACTGAGAGTGCTATTGTCCCCTCGGGCCCAGCTGTCCCTCCTCCGCCGTTGATCCACTCCGATGCCTCTGGGCCACTAAACTGGCTCCATTCATGTGCTAAAGTGACAGCTGCTCCTCACATTCCGCAGAAAATTAACCACAGACACCGGAAAAACAAGCTGGGAGCAAATA
The DNA here is from genome assembly GCF_002260705.1 of Seriola dumerili. NCBI lineage: Eukaryota > Metazoa > Chordata > Actinopteri > Carangiformes > Carangidae > Seriola > Seriola dumerili. Next base: position 3,826,243 of record NW_019174365.1, on the reverse strand, counting down.
AATAATATTTGACAGATTTCTTTTGTCTTTTTCTTAAAGGGATGGATTGGAGATTAAAGAGTGGATCGGAAGGATTATTTTGAGCCTGTGTGATAACAGTTAAAGAAGCGGAAGATGGGGGTACAGATAATGTTTGCTGTGTTGGCGCTTAGTCACTCAGGGGATGTGAAGCAAATGAACTCAGCAACTTTATTCTAGAAATGAAAGCTGTGAAACATGTCAGTGTTGTGTCAGGAGTGAGTTTACAGTAATGAGCTCTTGATCTGTGAAATCTTTTGTCCCCCATTTAAGGATGATATTATAGCAAGTTTGATATTAATCCTAAAGAGTGGGATATTATTTTATTACATGTAATCAAGAAATGAAGGTTGGTGTATTGGCACCGGAAACATTTTGACTGGCCCTTTCAAAGGTACCGCTTGAAGAATTGATTTCTGTTTCACTTTCAAGGTTTAATTGTTAGGGTAATGAGCTGCAGCCTCTGGCTTTAGTATAAACAAAAATCATTTGTAATTGCCCTGATAAGAGAAAGAAGAATGCAAATTATCTATGATGCAATACGTGCACTTACACCCTGTTGCTGACAAATTTTTAAAACCTCCCTTTAGAGTCAGATATTTGATCGTCATTCATTGCAAAAGGAACAATACAATGCACAATACAAGCAATAGCAAATCTTTATCATCCGTAAAGGGAGCTGTATTATTTTATTGCATCTGTTAGAGTAATCAAAGTTGTTTCATCTTTCTGGGGGAGAGAACTTTAATTGAACCTTGAAAGGTACCGCTAGTGTTTCACAAGCATCTGCGGCTCTTATATTGTGAGAACTTGTTTTCACCTGAGAACAATTATGCCATCTTGTCTGTAATCAGCTGAGTGGTCACAGATACAGAGTGTATCTGCTGTGGGAGTGCAGGGCTGTGCCACTTAGGGGCATTTACTGTCCTGTTTTCTTGTATTTGTACCAAGAGTCCTTGGAGACAGGTGGGATCTAATTACTGGTAACATGATGGTTGTTTTTCACATCGCTTTCAATTAGAGGGTTGTCTTTGTTTATGGTTTTTATATGGGTAAACACATACTTTACATTCCAGCTTGTGTTTTCTTGCATGTATACAGACATGGGAAAAGCAGAAACACCTTGCAGCACAAAACAACAACACTGAAGTTACCAGTGGGGTAAGGCCTATAATAATTAGTTTTCATATGTCAACACAAACTTTGAGACTTTTCCTCTCGTCACATTACTCATTTGTGAAGTATTTTTATGACATGATACACGACATGAAACTTCGAGAACTCACTAGTGAATGTCAGACTCTGTTTACGCTGACACTGTTACTGCTCATTGGCTCAGCATAATAGGACTCACTGGAGTATTTGCCTTTGTAAGTGTGATCTACAGTAGTCAGCATATGAATTACTGATGCAACAGTTTCAAACCCAGCAAAATTATGTCATGTGGCAAACCTGCTGTAACAATGAGAAACAGTTCTCTCACGACTAGACCTTGACCAGCTCTGACTGAAAGACATGTGGCTCAAACCATGACAATTTAGGGCAAACTACTGCCTCAAAACTGACCAATCAGCAGCCCTGGCAGACCTAGCAAATTAGGATCTTCACAAAGATGGTATTTAATTTATCACAACCCGATTAAAAGAGTTGTTGAGAATAATGGGAGATACATTTATTCGCTTTCTGTTGGAGAGTGAGATGTGAAGCCTGAAACCATTCTCACATCTGTCCGTTAAGTATGATGCTACTGCTAGTAGCCAGTTGGCTTAGCATACTGTAAACAGGGGGAAACACAAAGGCAGCACCTTTAAAACTCCCAAATTGACAAATTATATCTTGTTTCTTGAATTGGTGGGAAAAAAAACAAGAACAGTGATTTCCTGGGTAAGCTAAGCGGCTACTAATTGTAGCTTGATATTTAGCATATAGACATGAGAGCTGTATCCGTTTTCTCATCTAAACTCAGGGCAAGAAAATGAATGGGTACATTTCCTAAAATGTCAAACTATTTACTTTAACACAATGCAAAGTAGTCAGTGTCAGTTTGCCAAAAAAGGCCCAGTAATGAAAATGGAGCTTTTGAAATCTCATTTTGACATTTTAACTTCACAGAAAAGATTGTAAATATCCCATTCACTGATAAAGTTTGGATTTGACATTGGACAAATGTGTTTGTGTATTCACAGATCTTGCAAACTAAGGTTATTTTAAAGACCCTTCTGCAATATAAAAATATTATATTTTTGTAGCATATTTCAGAAGAAAAAGTGTGTTCAAACACAAGTCCTCTTTTCCTGAGATCATTGCTGAGAGTTGGTGATAGTGACTCAGGTTGTGTGGGTTGTTTTCAGCCTAAACCTGTTATACCTGAAGGCCAGAAAGAGTAAATAATATTTACAAACAAATAAAAATATTATTTAAATGTCTGTATGCGGTTGTTTTGCTGTAACTGGTGTAACTAGCATTTCCGAGTGTATATAGTTTGTAAACAATAAAATGCCTTTTACACCATCTTACGTTATGGACACGGGAACATAAAACTTTCTCTTTGTGGATTCAAAACAGCACATGTCAACATGGCTTGTTTTACTTCATGCCTCTTGCTGATTACATCACCACTGTGGGTGGGTAGGGGTATAACATCTAAATACCTTCAAACAAAAGAATGCCTCTATTTAAGATACTTGGAGTGTGATAGGCCCCATCCAGCTGTTCATCTACCCCTATCCATACATCTCTCTTTTTTGACAGGAACTATGTAATCTCATATGTCTACTATGTGCTGGTGGGAAGCATTTTGCTGTGATACCTCCGGGGAGGGGGGGGGGGGACCACCAGATGTTGGGCATTGCAGCAGGGGGTGCAAGGCATGGAGCATTACATTAAATATTTTTGATAAATGGTGGGGTCCTGTGCACTGGTACACATTAGCAGCCACCAGTTAGTTTGTGTGGAGTGACGATAAACACTAGCACCTTCCATGACCGGAAAGAGGGGGAATGAGGTGGTCTCTGTAAGTGCCAAAGGTGTGTGTGTGTGTGTGTGTGTGTGTGTGTGTGTGTGCGTGTGTGTGTGTGTGTGTGTGCATTGGAAGGTGTGTGTTTTGACTCCAAAATACAAAACTGGGCTTTCAGGAAATGAAAAGTACACTGGATGCTTGTGTCTGACATTATGTCGCAGCATGTCACCTTTTCCTCTCCGATTACTGGAGGCTGTTCCTGAGGCCGGTGAAGCTGGTCAAACAAGGTTAATATATAGGCCTATATATGTATGTATGCCCTTTTTACCTCAGATTGGTGCAAGTGAAGTGCTGTTTTCCCTTATCCTGTGCTTTTACGACCATGTGAAGCAAAGAGGACAAGCACAGACCTGAGCAAAGGGAGTACTGACTTTCAGCCTGGAATCGTGGTCTGTCTTAACAGCCAACAGTTTACTGCTGGAGAGAACATAGAGGTGGCTGTGTCCATTCAACTCTGTATGCATGCACGTGCACCCAACCACACAAACACATACACACACACACACACACACACACACACACACACACACACACACACACACACACACACACCAATTTGGTTTGTGGCATGTGCGATGTAAACACCTATTTTTCATAGATGTGTGTGTGTGTTGGACGAAAAACTACCTTGGAATTAATTAAAGAGTCATTGCTGCAATGGAATAACTGTGCACTTTCATTTCTCTGGTTTAGTAAATACACACTTCACACTGCGGGGACATTTTAGTTAGTCATGTCTGGAGTAGACACTTTTCATAGTCTAGTCTAGTTTTTCTTTGTCCCCCCAGAATGACAGATTTCTCAAAAATTCTGTTCTGAGTAAGAATCTCTGATTTTGAATCTCTCTTAGGAACGTTTGACTGGAGAACAGGAAACAAGATAATATGTCTCTGTGTGTATATGGGTGTCAACTATGTAAACACAACTGCTGAGGAAAGTTTTTATCAGTGCTACACCTGCCATTGACAGACACCGTGTCACATGCGCTGCAGTGAATGTACACTCTGTGTTATGAGTATTTAAGTAAGTATGTGCTCAATCACATTCACAGCATTTCTTTTGAATTAAGAAAGCAATTACTCAGGTGAGGCAAAGCAATGACGGGGGGGCGTACACACACAAACACACACACACACACTCACACTCACACACACACACACACACACACAGACACACACACAGACACACACACACACGCACACACACACACACACACAAACACACACACACACACACACACACACACACACACACACACACACACACACACACACACACACACACACACACACACACCCACACACACACACACACACACACAGACAAAGACACACACAAACACACACACACCCAGACTGGATAAAAATGCTCATTGTAAACCTATGTTCCTATAGATTTACATTAAACTCCGTGCTGTGAGTGTTTTAGGGGTTGAGCACACAATGCTGAGTGTTTGACTGGAAGCAGAAGAGGATCTGGGTCACAGGCAGCAGGATTTGACGGCAGCTTATTTCCTGTCATTGACTGTGGGTCACATGGTGAGTGCGTGGGCGCAAGATAGTGGAATGCGTTAAAGGGGTGAGGCTCTTGCCACCAGACACACAGTCTCACACACACACACACAGTCTCACACATACACACACACACACACACACACACACACACACACACACACACACACACACACACACACACACACACACACACACACACAGCTGTACTTACAGCTGGAAACATGCTGTACTAAAGGAAGGCATATAAAATGTGTAGCTTGTAGAAGCATATTTACATGTTTACTTTGGGACACGTATAGACAGAGGTCAGCAGAGGAAGCACACACACACACACACACACACACACACACACACACACACATGCTGTCTCAGAGTCTCACTCTGCTTCCCCTGACGATGGTAGTTCAGGGTGGAGAAAGCGGAGGCGTCGGCTCGACCCACACTCTCTGGATCAGACACTCAGCTCAAGGTGCTGCAAAGGGAACAACAGTCAGATCCATAGAGAGATAGAAGGGTTCAACGGTGCAGCAGTAAAAAACTTTAGCTCACATGCGAGCATAAGGGAAAAACATGCGCCTGCATACACCCACACACATGTGTGCACGCACACTGCAGCATGTGTGTCCAACATTCTATGTTTCCCACTGTTATAAATCTTTGTGTGTGAATCAAATGTTGTCATCCAATCAAATCACTCACAGGCCACGCAGACATCCCAGCCCCCTTTCTTTTGTGCTCCCTCACTCCACTTAACCCCGCTCTCTCTCTCTCTCTCTGCCTCTCTCTCTCTCTCAGCTATAGGCTAACATTTGTATTTACAATGCCAAAAAGCATTTCAAGTTGTCATCCAAGGTGTGACATCCTCTTATCAACAACCTCAAAAGCACCACTGTACGCGCCCGCTTCTCGTTTTGGTTGCACAGTAATTGATTGTGTGCGTGAGAGCATGAGTGCGGGCTTTTCCTGTGAATGATTCATCCATATGACTTGAATTGGTGCTCTGTACAGGAGAGAGTTCCCGACGTCACATGTGAGTTCATCCTGCACTCCAGCATCCTCGCTGACAAAACCAAGAGGCCCTTCAACACAGCTACAGTTGCCTTTTTTTTTGGACTGAGCAAAGAACATGTATGGGAGCCTACAGTATATCACAGCAGGCCACTTACACCCTATGTGGCCCCACTGTAACGACTGCTCCAGACACACACACACACGCACATGCACACACGTGTGCCAATAGTGTGGCCTTGATGTGGGCTGGTGTGCTGTGTCTACTCTGAGTGTCTGCAGCTGGAGGCCAAGGCTGCTAGAGGAGAGGAAGAATGAAAGAGGAGGAAAGGAAGGATCAAAAAGAGAAGAAGAAGAAGAAGAAGAAGAAGAAGGAGAAGTAGATACTGAGGCGGGGAGAAGACAGATACAGGAGTTTGGGAGGAGAGAAAATGATCCAAAAGCAGTTGGGCAGAGATGAAGTGAAAAAGAGTGAGTAGGAGTTTAGGTGGGTGTAATTCATCAAATCTAACTTTATGAAAATGATTTAGAACCACAAGAGGAAGGAGGACAAGATAACACGTGATGACAATGAAGTGGAAGAGGAGGAGGCAGCAGGAGGCCAAGACTGTGGAGGGGTTGAGCTGTGGTGAAATGTGGCAACAGTCACAGACATAAGCTGGGAGGCTGAAAATGGAAAATGTGACATGCTTTTGACACAGCAAGAGGGCCCCCATTTGAGGTTGTGTGTGTGTAAGGGTGTGGGTGTGTCACTCAACTGCTCTGTTCTGGTTTTGGAAGGACGGGCCAAAAAAAGGCCATACCAGGCTATACCATACTCTCCCATAAGTTACTGGTGCCAAGCCAGACCAGACCATAATCCACTTGATTTCAGGCAGCTGCTACTGATTGTTTCATTCATAATAATGTAAGAGGAAGAGCATGAACAGGGACGGGGTTTGGGGATTGCAAAATTTTGCAGACCAAAGCCACTCACTGAGCATTTGTGATACTTTCTGTCACAAATGAGCATCCATGCTGCTGTGAATGAAATTCATGAATTAGATAAAGGTTGTTTTGATATTGTCTCTACCATAGGTCAAGGGTGGATGTACTTTTCTTCCTCGTCACTCACCAGGCAGAGTGTCAAATCAAAAGGTCAGGCCAAAACATGCTCAACCAGAAATTAGGTAAGCTCAGTTTGTTTCTCAATATACCCCAGTCTTATGACAATATGTTGTTCCGTTCTGAATGAAAATACACAACATTTAACATGCTGTGTTGTAATGCTTTTGGCGTTAGTCAGTGCTCTTACATGGAGCAACCTCACTCAAAGGAATAATATAAAACTCTCAAATCAGAAATGATCCAAACCATTACAGGGAGGGGCATCAAAGCATGATAATGTAATAGATTGTTCGCTCCAGTGAAAACCATGTATCTCTACAAGTCACCTCTTCAGCTTTCAGAAACTGTTTTCAGCTTTGTGACAATGCATTTTTTTTCAGTTCATCTAATAGATTTGAAATTATTTACTTAGCTTAAGATGTGAGAGATTTTTTTCAGTCCATTAATGAACGCATAATCCTTCACTTCATCTTTGGAGATACATGATATTCACTTGACAGCAGCCATATATTCTTCACAATATGATCATATGTGACAGATACAAGATAAACTGAAAAGGACCTGAACGTAAGGATGGCTGAAACATTTTTTTTAACTAGACAAGCCGCACAGTCAAATAAAGTCAAGAAAAAATAAAATCTACCAAAGCCACAGAATACCATAAAGGAGTGATTTCCAACTTGGGGGTCTGGACTCTTGAGGGGGATTGCAAAGTAAATCCAAGGGGTCAGATGATAAATGAAATGTCTGCTATCCAGACATTTTTTTTATTTATATTTTTTACTTCTCTCTAATTTTTTACTGTTTTATTGTGAACGATGATAAAAAATAAAAATAAAAAAAATTCAAAGAGCATCACTCTGCTCAAAGCTTATAAACATATACGTATCATGTTGTAAGTAGACATTGTTCCAATTTAAAGTGTCACAGACAAGAGAGGTTGGGAGCCACTGCTACAGAGTGGCCGCATGGCCGACTTTGTCTAGCAAATGATGCACTGACTCCATCTAAAGGTAAAAAGGGAACTTGCAGGTTCAGTGGAGAAAGTCAGGAAAGAACAAATTTATATTACAAATGCAAATACAATACTGCTTTTTACATTTTTCTCTAACAGCAGAGCAGTAACTGAAAGCATCACTGATTGTTTTATGTGAAGGACATTTAACTGAGATCATCTGTATTGCATTACTTTTTCAAATCTAAGTTCAGTTTGTCAAATGTGGACCAAAATTTGTTTCCCACAATCATAATGATTGTCCTTAGTTTTCTCAGTAAATGGGCGTCCCATGATGGAGTTCTTGACAGCAGAGAAAATAATGACTTTCTTTAATGGTGCCATCACCAAACTAGGCACCCATTTACACTGTCTACAATGGCCTAATTCATCCACTCTGCAGTTCAGTCCTAACTTTCACTACATCCTTTCAGAGGATGACCATGGAGAAAAAAAAAACTCTTTTGCACAAGTCACTAAGAGGACATGGTGAGTGTTTAAGTGTTTAACATGTGACTGTTTTGTGTCTGTTATTGTCTGAATAGCAGAATGAAAAAAGAAAAATCTTACAACAAGAAATTCTTTGAAAATTGATCAGAACGCATGCTGCCCTGGAACCATCATATCAGGGACTCTTGGTATTTGTGGTGTCAGAAACAAACAAAACACAGTTTCTTCACTGGAAAAGGGAGTAAAAAAACACACTATTCAATTCAATTAAATTTTTCAATTCAGCATGCTTTGGTGGTTTGAATATTAGGTGAAGAACATTGCCAAAGCATCAAGGATAATAGAATTCAAAAATGAGATGAGAAATTAAGGAATAGGGTACAACTGATTAAGTAGAATAAAATAAATCAATAGATACAAAGAACAAGAAAGAAGTTTGTGTTTGCTTCACTGTGGCACACACGACTCGTGTATAGAGACAATAATTAATTCCTGATTTTTCTGTCTTGGAATAATTTTTTATCCACAGTGCCTCCTCCAGGGCTGAAAAACAATATCAAAAAGACCTTGATGAGAGTCTGTATCCTGAAGGAACCTGAAAGGTCAATAATACGTGTCGGTGTCAGAAAACCAATCCTCATCCCAGTATCAGCCTCTTTGTCTTTTAGTCCTCTCATTTCTTCATCACAAAATCACTACAGACAGAATAACTGATTGCTAACCGTGTTAACAGCTCCCTGTCTGTCTGTCTGTTTGTCTGTTTGTCTGTCTGTCTGTCTGTCTGTCTGCTTTTTCTCTTTTTCACAGCCTGAGGGACTGAAGGAGCAGACAGCTGGTATATGGTGATGTAAATTAACGGCTTCCATTCTGCTCTCCACTATCCTTTTACAGCTTTATGTCTCCGTTTCTCTTTGACAGAGTAAAACCCGCAGCCTTAGGGCAGCTCTCTCTCTGTATGTGTGTGTGTGTGTGTATGTGTGAGGACCACACTGTGCTATCTCTCTGCCAGGTGGACCTCTTCTTCCTCCTGGTGTCATACGGGGAGGGGCCTGGGTGTATGCAGGCTAAAACTAGCTCCTCTTATTTCCCTGGCAAATGTTGTCACCACAACCAGTCACATTTCTCTCCTCCTCCTCCTCCTCCTCCTCTTCCTCCACCTCTTTCTCTTCCACTCCTCTGCTCTCCTCTCCTCCTTCCTCCATCCCTCACTCCCTGCCTGCCCGTCAGAAGTCCCACACATCCCAAGAGGATAAGATGCCATGGAGGCCACAGGAAGAACAGCGCTCTATGTCTACTCCGTCCTGTTCATCTTAACAGGTGAGCGTCGCATGTGAAGGTGTTGCGGTGGGATGTTGTGCTTGAGTTGTCAGTGCTGTGTTGGTGCAGCTATAGTAGTCACTGCGGTTGCTGTGTTTGCTTGGTTGGCAGGGTAAAAAGAAGGGGTGAGATGAGGAGGAAGTTTTTCTTTTTTTTTTTGTGGTGTGCAGCAACAAAATGTTCACTGAAAACTTGTGAAATCCTTTGTCTTTAAAGCAGAAACTGGCTTGCAAAATTCAAAAACACAAAAATAGATCATATGGCGCAAGAAGTGAATTAAAAAAAAAGTTAAACTAGCCATTTTTATATTATTACATTTTGGGCAAAAATCTAGTTCTTTACACAGAAGTATGTGAACTTCTCCACAGCCTTTTTCAATGCATATTTGATACTTTGAAGTGTTCCTTAGAGTCTGTCTTGGTTTGTTTTGCATGTCCTTTTCATAGTCATCACCGTGTGACTTTACAGAATTAGCTTTTCTACTATTGTTGGCTGTTAGGTAAAGACAGCATGATAGGGTCAGTGGAAAGAAGAAGTTACCTAGGCCACAGTTCTGTGACTCAGTGATAACAGACACGTACCGGCTTCTCTCACATGACCAGATAAATCTAACAGAAAAGTCCCTCAAACATGGACTCTCCCCTGCTATGATGTTTGTATCATCAACCTTCCATGAGGAGCACTATTTGTCTTATCTGAAGAAGGACAGAAGATGGTGGCGTTCGGACACGCACCGGGTGACTTTGTTTAGTGTCCAAACAACTTGGATGTGTGTGAGGGTGATAAGAGGCAGGTGCTTGTGGGTCTCCTCATGTAGTTGCTTGAATGTGTGTGTCTGTGTGCATGAACACCAAACTAAGGTATCCTCTCACCTTAAAGAGCATTGTCTCTCTAATCTCCTCTGTATCACCGCAACAATATCTGTGTTGTTTGGGGACAACAGTGGAGGAGCGGGCTCGGCACACTCCCCCTCATTCTTCCTTTTCACCAGATCTCAGCTGTTGTAAACACAGGCACACTGCTGCTACTGACACACACACACACACACACACACACGCACACACGCACACACACACACACACACACACACACACATAGAAACTGGCCTGCAGGCCTGTAAGAGTGGAACGTGTTGTGTGGGGTGTCAACGCTGCATGTATCACTCCACCATCTTCAGTTTTCTGGAATCATAAGCAAATGAAACAGAAATTATACAGACAGAAGTAAGACAAAGTGATACAAGAGAAACGGGAAGAGATTAAAAGAGATTACATGAGACAAAAAAATTAGAGGTTTTAGCGAGTTTGTTACACAGTAGCACTTCCTCCTCACATGCTGATACTCATCTCAACATGGTGCCAAAACAAAGTCCACTAATTCACCTCAAACTTAAACTTGAAAACTAGTTTGATGTTAAATATTCCTGCCAAATGACACAATCAGGTCATATTATCATGCAATATTAATGTTACTTGCATTAAAGGGCATGAGAAAGATATATGTTTAGCGTTTTGTTTTTTTTTTCAAATTGTTATGCAAAATATTCAAATATATATATATATATATATAGCTCAATAATCAGAAATGTATTCTTGAAAAAACATTTTTTTTTTCTATTTAAGTTGATAACTTCAATATGACTGATAACTTGAGGAGATTACATTTATCACAAAAATCGCAATGGTTTAAAAAAGTACAAACTCATCTGTCAAACACAGTCAACATTCCCTTTTCCATCCAAGTTCCTATAAACAATAATTTCCGATTATTGGTGTAAAATTATGTTAAAGTTCCAATAAAGGGGAACCTGCTGGTGGGAATTTGATAACTTCACAGGCAGTTTGTATAAATCATAATCACATCGCAATAGAAAATTGGTTCCTCCCATTTTCTGAAAAATTGCATCAGGGTTACTAAACCAAAAGGAGTCTTTGTGCAGAATAAATTTTAGAACTCCATTAACGACTGTGGCATTCAGACTCCCCTCTACGACACTAAACTATGTCAGCTTTCCTAATGTAATGACAAAATGTAATGTAATGTATCTAATGTAATAATTTAAATAACTTTATTAATCGAGTCATTTTGTCTAGATGAATTTTTTTGTGAAAAATATAAATAGCTCTTGATAGCATTTCCATCTTAGAAAGTAAGACCCTCATGAATATAGTTGTGTTGTTTTACATTTATCCATGTTTTTACAAATGTTTTGTTTCTCCCTCATTTCTTTATTCCTGGGAACAGTGATTTCTACATATTTGACTTGTGTTACAAATTGAGTGTGCCAGTTGATCATGTAAGGCAATTATTTCACATTTGTCACACCTGTTGCTTTGGAGAATGATTAATGGAGTCAAGCACAGTGAACATGTGTTTTTCATCTTTTAAAAAAGAGTGTTGTATCATCTGCAAATTGACTTATAATGTGTTTCCCATAATATTTATGCCCCCAGTCAAGTCATTCTTAATCATAATAGACAATAATTCAGTCAATACCATAAATAATAAATGAGAGCTGTTGCAACATTGTCTAATGCCCCTCCTGATCACCACAGGAGCTGGCTAAGGTGTGATCCAGTCCCTCAGAGCTTCAAGGAGTGAGTGAGTGAGTGAGTGAGTGAGTGAGTGAGTGAGTGAGTGAGTGAGTGAGTGAGTGAGTGAGAAATTCTTCTTGAGTTATTCCCAGTTGTGTTTTCAGTTTGTTACCAGTGAATAAGCTCTCCTGGCAACAAGCCATAGTTTCAACAGACTGCAAGGTGCAATAAATCAGCAGTTAGTTACTTAAGAGAGCCCAAGTGTTTGTTTTGTGACAAGTCAGGATCAAAGAGACAGGCTTCATCCTTGTTTGACAACAATGTCACTCTGTAGTGAGCTGGGTCAATATTAACTCACTACAGTTTCAGGACTTGGACAATTTCAGGACTAGGATACAGATTATAGAACAGACAGTCAAAACATACCTGAGTTAATCTTTTAAATTGTTACTCTCACTCCATCTGATCAATAGCACAATATTTTTCCAATATCTATATCATGTAATTCATGACATAGATGTAATTCATATAGCAACATATGCATGATAACTTTTAATTTGTAACTAAGTTTCATACATTTCAGACATTCCGGACATTAGGCACCTTGGGTGATTATCCCTAAAATGTCTAAATGAGTCTAAATCATCAAAAGAATATATCCACTTTCTGAAACAAGCTTTATATCAGGAATGATGGGCACTGTATGAAGCCTACCGCATATTGCCACTTGTGCAATAACGATAACTCTCTGTCTTTCCCTCTCTCTCATTTACTTCTCCCACAGTCTCCACCACCACAGAGGTCAGCTCTGATTTCATCCACATCCCTTCGTTAGTCCATCATGGCATTGAAGGGAAGCCCCTGCTCCTGTCTGTGGAGACTCGCTTTCCGCTGGCCGACGCTGAGATCCAGGGAACTTGGTCCCACACCAGGCCGAGTGGCAGCAGGACCACATTGGTTACGTTTACCAAACAGGCCACAATCACTGACATGATGTACCGCAACCACCTCCGCTTCGAAAAACCCAATGTGTCTTTAACAATCAAGAAATTAGGCCAGGACGATGAAGGAGATTATCATCTGAGTCTCAACATAGAGTTTCATAACAAGACAGGACTGGTTATCAAGGAGGAGAGAACTGTGCATGTGACAGTGGACGGTGAGTGTTTAAATGGCCTTCAGATCTGATCTGTCCGGTCACGATGACCTGTTTGATGACATTTATTGGACATAGCCCCAAATTTACCAGCATTTCCTGTTTTTTCCTCAGTCCCTGTGTCCACTCCAGTCATTGAGAAGAACCCATCCTACGCAGTTGTTGAGGACAAGGCAAATGTAACCTTGACTTGCTCTGTTGAGAGAGGAACAAGAGTTGTGTTCCAGTGGCTGAGGGACAACATCTTGCTGGGTCCTAGTGACAGATACCACTTCTCCCGAGGCAAAGCTACACTCCTAATCAGTCCTGTGAGGAAAGAGGACAAGGGAACTTATCGCTGTGTGGCCAGCAACCCAGTTAGCCCAGGTCGACACAGCAGGAGCGTGGAACTCAATGTTTACTGTGAGTAGATATAGCCATCGTATTTCTCCTTCCTCTTCCCCCTCTCCCTCTTTTTCTGTTTTATAATATGGAGAAAGGAGGTTTTATAATATAGGTAAAGGAGATGGATGTTGACAGTTCATAACCAGTAGCTACTTTCATGTGAAAGCTGTGAACACCAGAAGCGATCAAGAATAGCAAAAAGAATTCCATAATGCCCAGATAATATTACAGGGACTGGAATCAGATTTGTTTTACCTCCCTGGTTCCTGCAATCTCTCTCTAAAGTCATGTGACTTTTTTTTTTTTTTTTTTTTACAAGCTGTTGCTAACTTGTGATTAGGCAGGATTAACCTAAGTGAACCAACTTAAAATCAACAATGTAGACAAAAGAAGTCAACTATAGTGTGTGATTGCTTTCAATTGCTTGTTATTTGGCACACATTTTGACCAGGTCTGTTATCATTGGGCATATATATAAGGTCAGAATAGCCCAGCCTTTGAACTTCCGATTATTTTCGTTCACTTTCCCTAAAAAAAATTGTGATGTACAGTGTATGGTATGGTAAGGTATGATTTTTTTGTTTTGTTTTTTTAAATCTAATTTGTCACAGACATTAATAACAATACATAGAGTACATCTGCTTTTGTATTTCCTCTTTTGCACTGGTCTCCTGGAAATACTAGGTTGTATGTAAATTTCTGTGAAATCAGACTACTTACTGACAACTGAAAACACGTGGCTGTTAGGGGATCATATTTGCATGGGCGCAGACTTATCTCACAGAGCTCCTCTGTTCTACCATAAAGCGTGTAGACTTTGATACACTCCTGGTTGTGTGAGTTTTTGGTTGAACCTCAAAGAATCTTTGTATAATATTACCATGAATTCATTTGAATGAGTTTTAATTTTTAACAAAACTGAGGGGACATAAAAGATGTAGTACATTTATCCCTGGGACATGCCTGTAATTTTAATTTTTCACTATCTCTTTTAGTCAGTGTTTTCAAACAGTGGGTGTGTTAATATAGTAATTCAGCAGAGAGAACTGTACTACTAAGTACATTTAGCAGTGTCATCAGTTCTGTTTGCATAGACAAAGCATGTTTGTTTTAACATTCAATAACAGTTAAAATACCTCCCTCAGGTTTATCATGTTCACTTTCTATTCCACACAGTCTTTATTAATGTTAATGTGCAACTGACAATGTCTTATTTGTTTTCTAAATTTCTATTTGCAGTCTTATACTCTAGGCATTCATGTTGAAACTGACTGATGCCAAGAACTAACACTGATCTTGAAAAGATTCACTTGGTATTTATACTGTAGAAATCTAATTCTGCTGTTGAGCACAAAAAGGACAAAAATCTTAATCTGACATTTTAAAGGTAGTATCTTTTCTCATTGGATATCTGGAGGTCAATGTACGATTTTACATCAAGCAGTAAAGTCTTGCACAAATTCAGGTCATGTGAGTGATGAAATACTCAATCACCCTTATAGTGTTAGAATTGTTTTCTCATTTTACATTCATTCATTCATTTGTCATTTTACTTCAGCTAACCTGACATCTCCACTAGAGCTGTTTGGTAGGTTCAGTGCCTTGTTCAAGGGCACCCCAACTGTAATTCAGAGGATTACGTGCTGCTCTTGAACCTGGGAACTTGTAGTCAAAAATTCACTTCACCGACCATAAGCCCATTGCTGTCCCATCATGCATTACAATAAGACAATTCATAGTAAGTAACAATTCTGTATAATAAAGCAGTAGCAAACTGTCATGTTTCCCTGAACCCATTGTTTGCCCCTGCAGATGGCCCCTACAATCTGGAGGTGAACTCAGGCCAGGGCCTGCGGACAGGAGAGGTGTTCACTATCAACCCAGGAGAACTGGCCTTCTTTGAATGCCAGGCTGATTCCAATCCACCCAACAGCTATGTCTGGATCTCCAAGAGCAGCAATTCAACCCATGTCATCACTGAGGGCCCGCGGCTGGAGGTGCTGTCCTACAGATTGGCCCAGGCTGAAGAGTACCTGTGCCGTGCCTTCAACAACGTGACACAGAAGCAGGACGAGGCCCAGTTTACTCTGGTGGTGGCCAGTTTAGGAACAGGTGGGTAGAGGGTGGAACATGGCGAGAAGGAGCAGAGCGTGGGTAGGTTATGGGAATCCTCTGAGATAAACACTCTGTAAACAGTGCGTTGTGCCAAAAGCAGAAGAGGTTGATGAACTATGAGAGATATATCTTGACAATGGCAAACACTGGCCAGTTTTGGGAACACCTGGGTAGATGAAATGCTGCAGATGAGGCAGTACATGCACAACAGGTGAGAAGTGAAACCAGGTTATGGATATAACCTGAAATATTCATGGCTATTATTAAAGTCTGGTTTTATCCCTGTTGCTAGGTTCCAGCACCCGCAGCCTGTATTAAAGTTCAGTGGCTGGGAAAGTAAACAGAGGATGACAGCTGTTGTATTTGTTGACTAAGTTTTATAGCATGTGGAGTTTCTGTGTGACAGACGCGACGTTGATATGTTGTCTTGGTGATACTGAGACAGGCTCAGTGATGGCTACTGCTGATACTGGCTATGATTGAAAATGCTGTTTATTGAGTCAACAGAAGTCATGACAGCATTCATATTTTTTATTGACATCAGAATCACTTATGAGCCTTTCCAAGAAATCCTCTGATCACTAACCTTTTCATAAATCTATAGGAGACTTCAGCCATGTTAGCTACTGTGTGAGGTTGTATTTATGCACATCAGTGCTTTAGGCTAAATGCAAATATCAGGAAGCTACTGTGCTCACATTGATAATGCTAACATGCTGATATTTAGCAGGTAATATTTAACCAGGTTTTAGTTCAATCTGTTAGTATGCTAAGATTTGCTAACTAGCACGATATAAAACAAAGTATTGGACAACTTGCAACACTGACCTGATAATGGCGATAACCTGATATATCATTATAAATAAAAACCTTATAAGGACCTTGAATATCTATTGCAAATTTCACAGCGATCCACACTGCTAGCTCAGCTAACATGAGTGTTAATATCAGTTTATCCTGTGTTTGTTCATAGGGAAGGAAAAGCACACTCAGGAGGGCAGCTCTGTTTCTCCACTGGCAGCCATTACTGTCTGCTCTTTGTTCATCATCGGCTGTATGCTGCTGGTCTTCCTCAGGAGAACCTGCCATCCTAAGAGAGGTAAGATAATGTCCTTTACTGCTGCTCTGTCAGTGGTTTTCTACCAAGTATTACTTGTTACCTCTGATTAACATGCTCCAAGCTTGAAATGTAGATATCTGAATAGCTGCGATCTGAATATCATGGCTGTTAATCTTCTTCTTTTCCTGGTGTAAGATAACACTAACGGCTCGCTGCACCGAGGTCTTATATATTAAAGTTAATCATAGATGTAAATAACTTGCAAATGTTAGTCAAACTGAAGGTAACCAGGGCAAAGTAACTACTGCTTTTGAATAAGTCAAGGTGAATATTGTAATGTTATTCCTGTATTTGTGAATAATGATTTCCCTCTGTTTTTCTCTCTGTTACTGACAGTTCTTATGAGCATTTACAACAGGTAAGAGCCTTGAATATGAAATAAATACAGACACTATTCTCTGTGCCTTTAATCTACATACTGTAGAGGCTTTAATTAACTGCTTTATTTGCCTGTTTTCGGCAGACCACTTTCAGAGCAGAAAAGACCCCATCGTTCAGGTAAACTACTGCTTGTTACAGATGTGATTAAGTATGCTTACATTATATTTACATATACACTTATCATATGTAATGTGAAGTATTATTGTAGCGAATGATGTGGAAAAAGTGCTGTGGTTTTTCGTTAAACTGAAAAACAGAGCTAGGTTTTATGGTGTCATTACATTCATCATGTCACTGTGAAGTTTGACAGAAATGCTGTTACTGTAACTGAACAGTTGGTCTGATATTAAAACTTGTGCATCAGTAGGTCACGAGGATGCAACAGAAGACTTTGGCATCTACGAGTTTGTCTCCATTCCTGGGAAAATGGAATCTGCGCAGGTATTAAACATGTAAACGAACACCAACCTTCATTTTGTCTATGTGTTTGTGTTTTTATGGTTTTGATTTTCCTATGCGACTTCACCTCCAGGTGTCATGCAGATCTCTGGCCCGCCTCGAGTCAGTTCAGGATATGCACACCACCATCTATGATGTGATCAGACATGATCCTGAAACCCCCAGTCACAGTTTGCTGGAGTAACATTCAGCTGGAGAGTTGAGATGTAACTTACAGTCATTTCACTTGAAGACTCTTTGTGTAGCTTTAATTTCTTTAGTCTCTGATATCAAAGCCTGAAACACTGGATTTGGTGGCCCAATTTTTTTGCACAGGGGATGAAGGAGACTAGTGTGAGTATACAACCTGATCGTGCACTGTTATTGTCCAGAGTTTGGGACAGACGTTAAATGTCTTTTGCTGACATTATTGTGATATGAAAATGTGTGTATGAATGGCTTGATTTTTTATGTGCAAGTATAACTGAAGATGGAATTGTTTAGTTTTTTTCCCATTCAAAAATGAAAATCATGTTAAACTAAGCAAGTTAGTAGTAGCTATTTTTACATTATTATGAATATTTTATAAGGTGCTTACAAGCTAAATTCCTGCACCTTGATCACTATTTAAAAAAATATATCTAATATTTTAATTATTGAAGTTTTATTTGCAAGTTCAATAATATCTTTGTAATTTAACATTTTCCCCCAAAGAGAGTCTGGTTTATGAGAAGACAAGTGTTATAATGAATGGATTTTCTTGTATTGAATATATTTAGGTTAAATGTATATATTGTACATGGACTACACTGCAGATTCTTTATACATATTATTCTATATCTATGTTTTGCTGAAATCTATTTATTCCCATAGAAACTCTTAACCCTGTTTCCTCAAATGTAGCATTTTCTTTCTGCTCAACATAGATATAATGAAATGCTGAAATAATTAATAACTCTTAAATTATTGTACAGTTTGTTTTTTACTTTATTAAAGATATAACTGTTTACTATTTTGGTTCATTTTTGAATTTGTGATTGTTGCCTACAATCAGACAAAGACAGTGTATATCATTTTATAATTTCTGCAATTAATATTGGTATTTTTCATTATATTTGTCATTTTCCTCAAATGGCAATAAATGTCAGGGCTTAAAATGAACATACTCTATGTCACAGATCCTAAAAATATTTGATGAAGACAGCAAAGATGTCAGTCGTTTTGTTGCTTCACAGTGAGTCTTTGTCTGATGTCCTGGCTCTGATCTCTTGTCTATGAGTTGTATGAGTTGTACTTGGTCTCCCGCCATTGCTGCAGAGTGTTTGTTTCCCTCAGCCTGGCTGCACTGGTTGTCGTGTACCTGGCGAGATATGGAGACAGGCAGCAACAGACGGATGGTTCAGCATGTGGCAGCGTGCCCTCCACCTGCTCCTGCTGACACCTTGTCACGAAGAGATAAAAACGTGTGTGCTTGTTTGTCTATGTGTGTTTGTGTGTGCGAGAAACAGAGAAGAGGCAGAAGGAGAGGGAAAGCTGGTGATACAGACGAGCATGGAGAGAACCAGACACAAAGATGTTTGGTTAAGAAAATAGAGGTCAAATTTTATCTGCAATTTGCAAAATTTATTAGAGACTGCAGAAGTTAGTTTTTGTTCTTTCCTCTCATTTTGAACAGCGTATAACTAAAAGGCAGGAGTCTGCCTTCTGCTATGATGCAGCTTATTGCCAAAACACTGAGTTGTCCCCAATATGTCACTCTCATGCTGAATGCTTCTATTCAGTCATTAGAAAATACTGTGGCACAAAACTTGTTAATATTCAAACTTTAGTTAAACTAGTATAGTTTGTTTACTGGTGAGTTTTGAAGAGATTTCCAATATGCATCAACATGACAAATTATGACGTTTTTACTTGTTCACTGTTTAAGGATAATAAATTGTCTTGATCTCAGCCATAAAGTGCTGCTTATCATGATGCTCCCCTGCATAACAACAAGCGGTTTATTGAATCTAGCTCTAATTATAGTTTGTGAACTGACCAACTGAGTGCTCTGTGTCTTTGTGGTGGCATCTCCGGGTAGAGGTTGCCATCTGTTCCGTCTCTATGTATGCTTTAAGGGAGAGGTCTTTGCACTGTAGATGACTGCCTAACAAACAACAGTGGTGAGTAAATTCACCTAAGGAGAGTGACCTCACCTTCATTTGACTGGGAAATAGCCTGAGGCATCATTAACCAGGAACTGGAGCTCACAGTGCCTGCTGTCTGCTGCACGCTGCCTGCTATTAACCAAGTGCTGCTCAAAATAACACCTAAGGGAGCAATTACAAAGCACGCTGAATGGGTCCATGTTTCTGCACCGTTTTGGTAATTATTTGGAACAGTTTAGAATGCAGAGCCAGGTCTAATTGCTTGGCAGAGATGGAGCTATATGGCACAGAGTCATGGACGCCCGACATGATGACATGATCACTTTTGCTGGTGAAAGCAAGTATGGTTTGCTGAATGATGCAGCAGCAAGAGAAAGTTAGATAGTGTTGATTCCATATACTGCAAATTCATGATAGAAGAAGTACTCAAATGTAAAAGTAACAATACCACAATGTAAAAATACTCCATCAAAAGAAAAAGTTCTCCATTAAAAATCTTAAAAGTACAAAAGTATTATTAGCAAAATAAGTTAATAAGTATCAAAACTGCACATATGCAGAAAAAAGGCTCCTGTCAGTGTTATATTATTACTTTACATATAGGCCTACATTATATTACATTATACAATATATACACTATACATTATACACTATACATTATATTATTGTAATGTTATTATTGATGCATTAAGTAATCAGTGTTTTAATGCTGTGACTGGTAGAGATGAACAAAATGTGAATCCCTTTTGGAAGGTTTAACCGATAATCATGCTTCATTTTTTAGAAGATCAAATATTTTCAAAATACTTAAGCAGTCTACAGTCATTAACTAAATCAGTTTACTTACACTCCGCCACTGGCTATAAATCTGAAAAATCATATGGAGCTATGTAATTAAATAAATCAAGATACATTAAGTTAACCTCTGAAATCTGCCATATGCCTTTGTGTATTTGACTTGTTAAAAGCAGGAAAAGCACAAGTGTTAATAATGACATTAACAATGCTTCTGTTCTATTCATGTGTCCCAGTAAGTCATGACAATGACAGTGACAGTGCCAATAGCAGGACCTGGAGTGGAACTGAGACATCGTTTATTAGGCCTACTGACACCTGTGCTTTTCCTACTGTGATTAGCTATTTCAAAATGTCGCACCTGATAGAACAGAAAGGTGAAATAACATTTTTCAGCAATAACAACTGCTGTCATATATTCTACTGTGAAGTTACCACCATCCAGTGGTGTATTATAGCACATGTATCAGTGTTAATGCTCCATGCCATATGAATTTATTTTCTAATCTTTTCTTTTTAATTAAGAACGACACATATTTTCATTTAAATGCAAATATTTTCAGAATTTTCACCTGCGAGATTCTCACTGAGTAAAAAAAAAAACAACATAAAAATAAACTACATTTCCCAGGATGCTTTGGAATTTTTCCGGTCCCTGCTATAAGAGTCACGTGACAGTCAACTATGGCTTCCCTCTCGTAGTGATGGAGGCACATCGTTAACAACAAAACAAAACTGTGACTTTAGTCATTTATTTGTCCGCTGACACAAGTTGGATTTAAGATGCAGAAGATCAAGTCTCTCATGGCCCGGCAGGTGAGCAGAGCAGGTCCACACAAGCTGAGCTGCTGGCCGTTTGTCTCTGACAGCTGCATGTAGCTAAGCTAGCATAACAGCTATCTTAGCTAACTGGCTAATTTGACAGCTCGTCGTGTGGCTCATTGAAGCGCAGGTTCAGCCGGAGTAACAGCCGCTATTTGAACGACTACAACACAACTACGACCTATTTCCCTCACATAAAGAAAATACATGTTTATAGGCAATTATACCACGCTCTAGATGTACGAGTTTATCATTAGGCAAGCACAACAGCGGGGCACACCAATGGAAACTGGGTGGTTAGGGAAGTTCTCAGTTTGCAAAGCAGTAATGTTAGACCTCACCACTTGACACAACAGAGCTTATCGCTTTCAGAAATCTGCCAGTCGCTTCCACTTTTTGTTGTATGCAGTAGTGTGCTCATGAATAGCGAGCTATGTGACAGCCGGAACAGTTGATAACTGCAATACACGTTACTGTTACTAGACTTGTTGGGGCTTTTGAAGTGTAACAGTGAGTTTGATTTTGACAGGGCCTGAAAAGCCCCCAGGAGAGCATGGCAGACCTCAGTCCTGTGGAGAACCTGAGGATCCCGAGCAAGGTAAACTTGACTGAAACATGACTGAAACTGTGGCTGTCATTTGCACTGTGGTGTATCTTGCATGATGTGTGCTGCATAGTCTTGACTGGACTTGACTTGACTTAACTCTTTTACACCACAGCTAACGATGTGTCTCAAGTAGATAAACTATTTGAGGTAGATTACTACCAGTGTTATATTTATCTGTTTTCATTGTGTAGCAAGTTCAGAGTAGCTGATTGTTTCCTGTAACAGTTAAACTGTTGTTCCTGCATTCTTCTCAATGCACAATGAAAAAACAGCGCATTCTTAAATGATCGATTATTATGCACTGCACTTTTGTTGTGTATGAAGTAACTATTTTGGCAATTTCATAATACATGTAATTTAAATAAGTCCAATAAAATCCAACCAAACTTAAAGGCAGTTACATCGCTAGGTTTGTCACAACATAGCTTTCGGATGGTTTTAGAATTAAACCAGACGGGTTGTATAAATTATGTGTCAGGGCTTTGTCCTGCATGCATTGTATTACATTTTGAACTACTTCCTGCAAAATGCATTAGTTCCATCACACCTACAGGATTTCCTAGGCAGCAGTGTCTAGTGAATGAAGGCTCCCATTTATATCACTTAAGACCACACTTCACATCAGTCTAACACCAACAGTGTGAAAAATAGGCTGCTGTAACACCACTTCAGCATTTTGGCATGGATGCGTTTGGAAATGTGATCAGTCATGCTTAGTCACTGGAAGAATTTGTCATTATCCACTTGTACAAATTCAATTTGTCAAGAGCAGGCAGGGCTAAGCAGCAGAGTGGGTCTATATAATTTATAGTCACTTACTTGCTTACACCTCATTGTACTGCCGGTTGCTGGCTTTGCTTTGACTTTGCTTCTGCTTCATAGTGATGACCTTCTATTAATGTAATTAAAGTAGAATTTGGAAGATGACCAATTGTATTTATTCATATGGCAGGGTGATATCATCCTGGTTGATTCAATCAGATGTTTAATTTCTCAATTTCAAAAGACCTCTCTTTTTTTTTTTTTGCTTGACGTTGTTTTGATTGTCACCCTAGTTTGGCCTGAACATTTATATGTGAGTGAAATTTTCTTCATGGCATGTTTTGCTAATTTACCATTTGAATAGTCTGTATTTTGGTCTGACCAGGTTTGAAAATACTGCAAAAGATAAGACTGAAAAGGATGTGTGTTTCTGTCACTTCATCGATAGGAGTTGCGAAAGATGAAGCTGAGAGAATTTTGAAAAATATCTTTTGATCTGTTGTTGTTCAACAGTCCCGTTGTCATGGGAAAAGAAAAAGACAGCGGTGTGTGATAAACACAATGCTGTCTCTTTTGGAAAGCTCAAACATAACATTGTTTTTTTTCTGTTTGAGCTCTGTGTTATTCTCACAATGAACATACAGCCTCATGAGAAATAACAATGATAATACATAATAACCTAATAATTTGAGGTGATTGTATCATATTGGTGTAATGCATTGTAGACAATATTGCATTGCCGTAGCTAGACCTGTTGTTGCAGAATACCACTCAAAGACATAGATGAAGCTCAGATAAGATAAGCAGTCATTTACACTCCAAGTGTAATTAGAGCCTGAATGAAAGCAAATGGGAGTGCCTTAGGAAAGATTTTTTTCTTTTCATAGAATGCATGTCTCCCCCTGGCTTTGGGATTGGTATCGGTTGATGTGGCCAAACTGGATATGCAGTAATCAAACACCCTTTTATGTTTTAGGCCTGAAATATTCACCTTTGTTCATTCTGGAGTCAAGGTCCACAAGAATGAATGTGCATCTTATCATGTCTGCTTTGTTTAGCTTATGTGATATGTGGCAGCATGGTATGGTAAGACAGAGATATTGGCCAGGATTTAGTTTAGATGTGAGGGTTATATGCACTTAAACTTACTGCTCCAGATCACCCATGTATTGACTCTCCTGTGTGCACTGAAAACACCTGCTTATTGTGTGTTCAACCAAAACACAGGGCTTATTATTTGATGATGTTATGCTTTGACTTTATTTACTTTGCCGCTGGGCTTTTTGGCTTTCAGGAAAATGAGATAGCACCCACACAGGCCAGGCTTTATTTACAGTGGCAGTACAGTAAGTCAGCCCTTTGGAATTATTTATTTAATTTGTTTTATGCATAAATGTTTCCTAAAATATGGTCAGATCTTCATCTAAGTTACAATTCTGTTTAAACACAATCTGTTTTAACTAATAACACACAAATCATTGTATTGATCATGTCTATATTGAATACACAACATTCACAGTGTGGCTGGAAAAAATATGTGAACCCCTTCGTTAGTAACATTAAAAAAAGCTGCAGTCAGGTGTTATAAAAACTTGGGGTCCAAATCAGTGAAACAAGATTGGAGGTGTGTGTGGGTTAGAGCTACTACCAACATGAAATCATGTTGATGCAGGGAATGATTGACAAATGATGCCATTTTGTCATTATTTGGGCATGACTTGAGGGTTTGATAATGTTTGAGTGAGAACAAAACAAACAAGCTGTTGTGACGAGGACTACAACTAATGATTGGTTTCATTATTGATTTATCTATTGATTCTATTTAAATGAATATGAAAAAAATATTCAAAATATTCAATTTTTTTTTATATGACAACAAAAAGCAGCAGATATTCACAGTTTAAATGATGGAGCCAGTGAATGTCTGGCATTTTTGCTTGAAAACTGATTTAAACAATCAAACGATTGTTGACTAATTGGTTAAGTCACTTGTTTTGCCGTAACAGATGATGCTTTGCAGATTTTCAAGCAGTATATTCTGCTTTGTGTTCTCGAGACATTTGTCAAATCTTTGACATGTCATCGACCAAAACAGGTTGTAGAGGCAACTTCCCCAACAGATCTTCCTGTGTAATTACAGAAGTTAACTAACTTTTAGATGCATGGTGCAAAATGCTTAATACTGTTTTATGAATGTAGTGTCGCTGCTGAAGTGGAGCATTTGATTTGGTTGCTTTCACAGATGTCAGGCTGGTTATGTGTGCATAAAGAGGTCAGATTCTTGGCTTTAGTAACAGTTTACCCTCAGGGGAAACTATTCTCTCAAAGAATTTGTGATCCCCCATGTTCACCTGCTGCTGTGTACTTAATGCCCTCCACACATTTACATTTAAATCTGGACAATGAGTCAGGGACCTCAATTTAATAAAAGTTCGACCTTATTCAAGATTTCAGCATGATATTATCCCCAAAACTGTTATACAAAAGTAGGTCCATCGTATTCAAGACTTGTGTAAGAAATTGGTAAGAAATTCTTATCGTCTCATCTATCAAACAAAAGCTAATTCATGCCAAAACCTTTAAATAAGTCACAGCCTTGGCAGATTTTTTTAATTAACTTTTTTATTTAAATGACTCCAAATGGCTTTGAGCTATTTTTGACCACTTTGATGTTTTTGCTCCTTTTGTTAATCTCTCTGGGTTCCTGAGAAAGTATAAGCTGCTTTGTGGGTTCGCACTAAAAACAAACACACCAACAAACCTTTTTCCCCTTTCCAGTCCTCTCTGATCAAAGCTGTTGTCCCTCTGCGAGTCACTTTTTTTAAAGGGATTTTCTGTGTAGGTGTCCCTTAACCTCTTCAACCATGTGGAGCCTTTGATGGTTGCCATCATTACAATCTCATATTGTGTGGTAAAGCAGTGCTTGAATCAACAAAACTTTAAATTCTTGAAATAAAGTATTTTATACTAACTTTTTTATATCTAAGAAAGATATAGTTAGAGCTGAAATGATTAGTTGAAGTAGGTAATTGACAGAAAAATAATGTGGAACCATTTATGTAATTGATTAATCGTTTCATTCTTTTTTCAATATCAGACATGGTTTGGCTCTGGCTTCTTAAATGTCAGGATTTACTGCTTTTCTTTGCCATACATTGTTGTAAATTTAATAACTTTGGGCTAATTTTTGGGCTACATTTTGTGTAAAAGCAGAAACATAACATGTATCTGATGTTGTGAAATATTAAAGTTTTTTTTTTTTATATTTAACTTTAAAGCTTTGGGGGACATGTTGGCAGCAGTAAGTTCGTCCTGGAGGCTTCATTTTCCTTGAGGCGAACAGTGGTAAAGTTACTGCTGCAGGTTCGTGTAGTACCCATTTCCCATCAGCAGGGGTCACCCTCAGTTTAATCATTACACATTTTTATCTTATGGTAGAGCCAGTCATTTACACAGGCTGAGTGCATCGCCTGCTCAATATTGCATTATTTCCTAACATTTTTAGGACTATTGTGATTGGCTTAGTGCCTCCAGTGGGAAATATTTATCTGAAGATAGGGATTGGGGCTAAAGCTGGGAGCAGGGCATGTTTGATAATCTGCTGTAGTTCTCACTGGGGTTTATCAGTTTGACAGTTCGAATGTGTTATGGCCTTAGTTTATCCAATCAGGTTTGTTAGGGTGAGATGAGCTGTTGTCTAATTGTGCGTTCAAAGTCCTGGTTATACACTCATATAACTGCATGACACCAGAGTACCCCTTGCTTTTGTCTCAATGAAAGACAGAGCTGAAACAATAATAATAATAATAATCAAACACTTCCATGTGAAAATTCAATATTGTTATCTGTTAACCTGGCAGCTGACAGCAGTGTTGAAGCCTGGATATTGCTGTTGACTGTCATTTTGTGCTTATGTCCCAGAAGAAAACTGTGTTAAACCCTTGTTTAGTAGCAGACAAGGATATACACCCAGTTCTGCTCGCATGAATATTCAGCGCTGATTATAGTGAGCTGGTTTTGATTTGTTCATCTAATGAATGATTGCATAGTGGAAATAATCGGCCCTCGTCCCACTCTCCACATCCCATCGTCTTTCTCTCGCTGTGTCTCGCAGGATTTTCCATGAACCTCCTTTTGTTTATTCAGTCGTTTGTTTTATCCTGTGTTGTTGAGAACCTATTTGTCCTGCTCTTGATTTTCCACATTCAGTGAGCACTCCAGACGAATATGTGCTTTGATTCTTTGATAAGGCTTGTTAAACATCCCGCACTTTGGATGCAAATAGATTTCTAACTTGCGCAACGGGATGAGAATTTCATTAATTTGACGAAGGGAATGATGGGCCGTTTGTTTGTCCCTCATCCTTCAAAGTGAAATTTGATCAAAGCCTCAGAGCAGCTGGATGTTGGGTTTGACACGTGGGGCACAGAGGCATATGTTTTGTTTTGTGTCTGTGCTGCGGCAGTGTGTAGCCCCTCAATGAGTCATTCACTTAAAGAAGTTTAGTTTTTTGCACGTCACTGCAGGTAGGAGACTGAGGCAGAGGGAGGGAGAAGGGAGAGACTGACACTGGGGAGGTGAATTGCCCTAACCATACTGGAGAAGCTTCACAGGAGAGTCATTGTCTTTTGTGTTGCTCATTCCTCTGTCTTTTTCTTTCTGCTCTGACTTTCGCTAGCAGTGACTCATCCGCCTCCCCCCCCCCCCTCCCCCTTTCACTTTCCTTCTCATTTGAGCTGATTTCCCACCCACCCTTTTGATGGCAGAGCGTGATTTCCTATCTCCTACCTCTACCCCTCCTTTCCAATCTCACACACTCACCCACACATTTCCCCCAGGGCTCCTGCTCACTCCTTTACCTGGTTCTAATGTGGCAACACACACACTTGCCTGAACGTCTGTGCACTGCAGAAGCACACAAGCGCAAACGCACACATTTCAATGCTTTATTTATTTTTGTATAAATTTCACGTGTGCTATAAAAGGGGATTTTGTTTGTGTATTTGAATTAAATGAAGTTACATTTTACTGTGAAAATAAAAATTACTCAGAGCAGCATTGCATCAATTAAATGTCATTCAGCAAGACACACTCTCCTCCACAGAGGAAAATTCTGCCACATTGGTGGCACACTTCATGGCCTTGCTGAACGCTTCTTGCTGATAGTTTTTTTATCAGTATCTGCTATCGCATGAGTTCTATATGAGCTAATGCGTTGACTTTCCTATGAGAGATTATAATATGTTCATTTAATAGAGTATGGATACATATAGGGGCGTATAGATTGCGTTTATCCCATAAATCCACATCTATCCTGTTTCACCTCCTTCCCAAGCCCTCTGGTCTATTTTTAGTGCCATTATGCTTTAATGTGCTGATGCCTCATTGTATTGATCCTACACCAGCAAGAAGTTAGACTCAGCATTAACTTTAATAAGAGATTTCTCACTCAGAACACAAAGTGACGCCACCTGGCATGAGATGTTTTCTTTATGTAACATTGGAATGTAATATAATGTACTATTAAGCTCTATATAAGATTTTTAGCCATACTAGTGGTGTGGATCCAGGAATGGCATGGGGTGTTGGTTGGTTAACCACTATGGTCCAGACTGAAATATCTCAGAAACAAATAGATGGATGGCCATGGAATTATGTACTGATGGCCATGTTTCCACGACGATGAATCACAGTGACTTTGGTGATCCTCTGACTTTTCCTCTAGTGCCACCATGAGGTTAACATTTGTGGTGAATTGAGTGAAATGTCTCAATGACATGATGACATAATGACCGAAAGTACAGCTTCAGCTTCAGCTGTACTTTCTAATTAGTAAATGTTCGCATGCTAACATGCTAAACTCAGATGCTGAACGTGGCAAACATAGTCACACTTGTTGAACATCAACATGTTAACATTGTCATTGTGAGCATGTTAGCAAGCTGACATTACATTTAGCTTGAGCTGCTAGCATAGCTCTAGCTTCTATACAGTGCTGTAAATTAAGATTTTGGACACTAATGAATCATCATCATTTTGTGTCAAAACTGACAGGTGTAGACTCCTACAATGGTACTTTTCTTTTGTTACACTGTTGGAATTTTGGACACTGAAATAAAATTGCACAGGGTAAATAAAGTGCACTATATGGAATAGTAAATATAGAGTAATTTCAGACACAGTTTTTCTCCTGTTCTACTTTAACTTAGCATTCAGCAGCTTTTCTGTTACATACTGCTAACATTGTATGACAACTCCTCCAGCTGGGCACTAGGTGTCCCTGTTCAGTTTTTAGTTGTGTTTTGAAGGTGTTGAGTGGAGGGTCATCAGCTGCATGAGCTGCACCTGGGCCGGGTGTGCTCTGCTCTATAAAATCTCCTCGCTCTCTCTGGGGGAGCTTTCCTCTCTCCGGCAGACCCCATGACAGCTGTGGTTTTCCTTTTGTTAAATTTTTTGTTAAAATTGTTCTTCCTATGTTTTCTATGTGTAAATAAATTATTTTTCCATAACTCATGTTGTCTCCCATTCTTGTCACAGTCTTTGAGCCGGGCTGTGATGATAGTCACCACTTTGTTCTTCACCTATGTCTCCACTCATTAAGGCGGTCAGGAGGGGATGTGGGTTTAAAGCCCTTCATCTAAAAGACTCATTGCAGAAATAAGCCTTGATGGATGCACAGCATGTTAATCAATGAGGCTCTAATGTTTCTCAGAGAAACTTTGAGGGGGAATCTCTTTTGAATTTTTTTGGTCATTCGTTTCTTCTCATCTTTCCTCTGAAGGATGCCTGCTATCCCCCGTGATAGCTGTCCAACGAAACAAGCTGCAGTCTTCTCCCAAACCCTATGGTTAATGTTTTCTCCTCCACTTTTCCCCACTACACACCTCTTCTTTTTCCCTTCTTGCCCTTTTTTCTTCAACTCATTTATTCTGTCCTCTCCTCGCTTTGTCCTTCACCCTTGAACTTGCCCTTAAACTCCTCTGTACCTCTTGTACCTCTAATCCTATTCCCCTCCTTTAATGTTCTTTCCCCTTGCATCTTTCCTCCTTTTTTTTCCCGTTTCATCCTATTTCTCTGTTTCTCTGCTTTGATGTCATTTTCTTGAGGTTTCATTAGAGTTTTTGTTTGTTGTTTTCATTAATTGGGAAATGATGTAATTCTCTGTTTTGGACATTTTTCTGTTTGTGCCTCAGTGTGTCTGGAACTTTCTAAAGTGCTCACTTTTTTTTAATTCTCTTTTTCTCTTTTTGTTGCTGTCTGTCTCTCTGGGTCATCTCGTGTCCTGTCAGGAGGAGTTGCGGGAGCTGAGGGAGCAGCCCATCGACCCCCAGGCGGAGCAGGAGATCATCGACAGCATCGAGGAAGTCTACTTCTCTAATGACTCTTTTGACATGGTGCAGCACGAACTGGAGGTCAGATGCTCACTGTATGAATGAGCAAGCGCTTGTGTTATTGACTGAATGAGCACCACTCACCTGTGAAATGATGACAACAGACTCTCTCAGACTCTCACAAGTTCACACGCCCCCTCAGTGAAATAATAATTCCAGCTAACCCACCACATTTCAGTAATTCTGATAACAGCAATATTGCATTTCTAATGTGAATAAATATGGTTCCCCGTGCTTTGAACCTCATCTGACTGGCAGAGTTAAAGCTCTGTCTCACCTGAGCTGCTGTCTCTTACACTTCTGCTCAGCTGCATGCATACCATTGACATCTGGATTGATGGATTGTATCGGCTCAACAGAAGAAGGGTGTGAAATCTCATTAGATTTATCTTGGTATTGCTACACCATCTGAAATGAGACTCTCAGTCAAGGGGAAAGTAATTACCTATCATCCTTTGGGCCATGGATTTGTAATATCTCCTTTTCCTAGCAGAGTTTGCTCGCTGTTTACAATCTCCACCTTCTCACCTAATCTGACTTATGATCTGGCAAAGTGTAGTTATTGAGCAAAATCTTTTTGTTTGTTTGTTTTTTTTTCCAAATGGAGGAAGAACTATCTTCAGTCACACCAGTGAAACAAGCTTAAGCTCGCTCTTTGAAATGACTAGTGAGATTTGAAACATTAAGATGCTCCTGAATGAAGATTAGCTCTTTTAAGAGCCCTGAGCCCTGAGCACCAGAACTGGGATACTGCTGTAGTTCTTCTTTGAACATGTTTTCTGTCTGACACACACTTAGCACAGACTTTTACTACACTGAATAGTAGACAGCTCCAGTATGTAGCTGAATAGAATAATCAGAGTCCTGCCACCTGTGTTGTGCGTATGTGTCTGCAAAAGTCCCAGGTGCTTTCACCTGTGTAGCAGGAATCTTTTGTAAACAAACAATAAGGTTGTGTGTTTCTGTTTGGGTGTGATTGTAGAAACTCCCACCTGAGCTGAATCTGCAGGAGCTGGAGGAGTATAGAGACAAACTGAAGAGACAACAGTCAGCAGTACGTATCTAGCCTTCTCCCTCTCTCTTTCCCTCTTCCCTCTCTCTCCCCTCTCTCTCTCTCTCTCCCTCTCTCTCTCTCTCTCTCTCTCTTCTTCTCTCTCTCTCTCCACTCATACACCACACACATCCACACCCCAACACACACACACACACACACACACACACACACAGAGAGACACACACACACACACACACACACACAGCTATCAGGTGAGAGACCCAGCCAGTGTATTTCATGGTAATTTCTGACATTTATGTAAACTCAACAAGTCAAAAGAAGTTTTAATTGAAAAAAAACTTTATTCGGGAAGTTGGATAAATACACTGTTTTGTTAACTAAAAAAAATTCAAACTCACCGTTCACTTAGCAGCTTTTTCCAGAGGTTTTGACTGTATCACACAGTCTTCATCTTTGTGATTTTGTTATTAATGCCTCCGTTAATTTTTTTTTGGTGAGAATGTGTTCTCCACTATACAGTAGATGTGTGTAGTGCATGAGATTTACAGATATCGTTGTATTATTCTTTAGGGAGCAGCATTTTATTACTGATCGGGGTTAAATGTGATTAGAATCTTCAAATTTGATAATGATCACTGACTGATTTCTGTTTTAGCTTCTGTTCTAGCATTTTACAGCTATCCATGTAATTTTGAAAGTTGGACTCACTACTCTAAAATAAATTCTAAGAAGAACTATCATTTTTATTGGGATCAGAGTGTACTCAAAACTGGGTAAAAAATTAGACGTCCAAAGTTTGTTATTGATCGCGGTTGAAACAATTTCACCTCAAAGTCCGATTAGGAGCTCTTCTAGAAAATCTGGTGACCGAGTCAGACCTGCTCGGAGTTTGTGCTTTGTGCCTGGGTTATGATAGCATGATAGCAGACTCTTGTGACGTCAGTGACTGTGTTTTCCTCCTGTGGCCACAGCAGGGCCACTTCCACAGTGGCCATCATTCAGAGGTCACTCAGGTGCTCGCTGTTGCAGACTGGGTAGCTGGCCTGTCAACAAATTCTATTTATGGAAACATGTGGGAGAGAAACTGGCTCTTCTCCCCTCTGCTCCCTGAATCCCTACAGTCCTCTGCAGATTTCGCCCACTTGCCCTTTTTCCTGACAAGCTTCTGTACTTTCGCACACCTGTTTGTCTCCATCACTCCCTCAGCCCTGTGCCACATCTATTCCCTCCACGCCTCCTCTTATCCCTCTTTTTTATACACGTTGCTCTTCCTCCACATCCCTTCTTTTGACATGTTTGGCAGTTTCCCACAGAGCTGACCGCTGAGTTGAGAGGATGCTCCCAGTTAACGAAGCCTAAGAGTACGCAAATGTAGTCTTGCACATACCCTCTCTGCGTCTCTCTCTTCCTCTCTCTCTGGCTGTGAGCCTGCAGGCGCCTCATGGGAATAGCCATGGTAATTGGTTGAGTGTGCTGTCAGCCAGAAAATCCACAGCTATGTTTCTCAGCATGCTTATCAATGCAAGCCTGCAACCCTGAGTCTATATGAGCAAACACTCTACCTGTTTGTCTACCTCATTACCCTGAGCCTTTTGTAAAATATACATCCTCATTTATATTTATTTTTTCAAGCTAAATTTTCAGGTCTTTTTTTTTTTGTAATTATCATTATGTTGTCTCTAAAGTTATGTAAGCACCAATCCCTGACAATTGCAGTTGTATATAGGTTAAAATATCCAAGTCTATTACCACAGGAGTTCAAATCAGTGAATAAAAAACAGGAAAGATTTCATTTCATTCATCTCTTGGACATTTTGAGAAAAATTACCATGAGGTGGAGATTACACCTGTAGCCATTTATAAATAATGGCTTTCATTTTAATACCGTTAATAGTTTTGTCCCTATCTCTCCAAGACACAGTAGATGGGTATTTGATATTGGTAAAACAAATTGAACTAGAATTACTACTTTGTGGTCGTACACCTCTGTCAAATTTCTGTTTACAAGCATGTCTGTCTAGACTCATATGATATACTGTATGTAGTGAAGACTTTGAAGGAATTTGATAAAAGGTATTCAGCATATGAATTCTTGAGTTATGGCCTAAAGCAACCGTGTACAACGGCAGGGCAGTGATTCTTGTTTTGCTTTGATTTGGTTCAGTCTGGAGAGTTGTAGCTTGATATCCAGTGAAATCAGAGTTACTTTATGCATCACAAATGAGAGACTATAGTAAGTTTGAAATATGCTAATAGAGTATACTTTAAAGAGGCTGCTGAATTTTAATTTCTAATCCATAACACGTTTTTAAAATTTTTATTTCATACATTTGAATGATTGTGTACATGTTGTGGTTCACCAAACTATTGCTGATCTCCTGCTGCTCCTGATGGAAAGTCCATCTCTATGGGTGGGCAATTACACAGATACTGACTCGTCTACCCATCCACACACACTCCTGAGCCTCCAAAGACACAAAGTCCTCAGAGTGTGAAGCAGAGTTTAAGCCCATTTTAGACGCGATAATAGTGCTTTCACTTTCTCACCATGAGGCTGTCCTGTGATGGCCTTTCCTCCTGGCAGATGATGTGGAGGGTCTCCACACACTTCGTCTGTGACGCCATTAGTTAAGCTGTAAAGCAGCTCGACATAGGTGTGCTTGTGTGTGTGTGTGTGTGTGTGCCTGTGAGTGTCCAAGCAGGTCTATGAGTATGTGAGAAGAAAACGAGAAAGATGCAGGACTGTACCAAATGTACTGCACGTACTGATTTCTCTGTTTACCACTCTTTTTTCACTTTTGTGTGTGTGTGTGTGTGTGCGCGCTTGTGTGTGTGTGTGTGTGAACTTTTGCTTCACTTACGCTGACATTAACTATCCTCTCTACTTCCTTTTTCTTTCCCTTCTCTCTGCCTGAATCATCTGCTGTAGGGTAGACCAGGCTTGCTGTGGCATTGGGAAAGAGAACAACTGCCCTGTTTTCTCTGCCACAGTATCCAAGCTTAATTGGCATTTTTGACACACGCCTGGCAGAGGCTCGTCTCAGGGCTAATTGTCTTTTCGCGCTGCGAGACTTCGGCCCGTACGAAAAATGTCAGGGTTCAGAGACAGTTTGGTTGTGTGTGGCTGTCACAATTCCCACGTCAACGCATAAATGCTACGAAGCCTTAATTAATGTGGACACACAAGCTTGTATCATATTCTGAGGGCTCTTATCAGCTGTATTCTTTATCTGATGCAAAAGCTGAACAACTGTTACCATTAACATTTCACTCAAGACCTTAAAATCTTAATATACCCCCTGAAGATGTGAGCACCAAGAATTTATCTTCACATGAACATTATAAAGTACATGCAAATGTGTTTTTTTAGGGTCAGCTTAACAGGAATGTAACAACATTTTGCATTTCAGTTCCCATCCATCTGAAAGTGACTTTCCTTGTCTGAATGTAGACTGCAGAGATGTCAGAGGAAGTGAATGTTAATAACGTGGATGAGCATATTCAAATTTTAATCAAACTTGAAAGCTAGCAATGACTGTGCCTCCTGCAGAAGTAATGAATTCTCCCACTCTGCTTGGTTTTTTAAAAGTTAGCAATGATTATGCAACCTTTGCCTAAATCGTGCCTGAATACCAAATTCCTCCCTGTGTTCAAATCAGGCTGAAATGATGTCCCACTGTGCAGACGAAGTTTAAGGTGGTGTGTGTGTGTGTGTGTGTGTGTGTGTGAGTGAAAATAGACCATGAGAAATCACATCCTTGCATGAAAAAGTGACATCCACAAACGGCCTCAAAGCAGGGGCGCAGTGGTATTTTGAAAAGCAAGGAAGTGCCCCAACACCCCATTTAGTGGTCAGTCTGACAGAATATGACACTGCATAAGAGACATCGAACCTTTGAAATAAATTTTCCTAATGTTATTTTCTCTCCTTACAAGTGAAGAAGCAGTGCATTACCAGTGGAAACCCTCACTCTTGACTTTACTCTTTCTCTGTCCTTAGCTTTCTCCCTTCACGACCTTCACTCTTTCTTAGCTGCTTGATCCTACTGCTTCCCCTAATAAGTGCTAACTAATTTAACTCTAATTGCCTTATACATCTCAATAAACATCTTTTAAGACGTAGCAAACATGTTCTTATTCAGACACATTTATTATAAGCCTAACACATATATCTATAGTGTACATCCTTCGTGCTAATGAGCAAATGCTTGAAACTGTACAGACACGTTCAATCTCTGTTAGCAATGCTTGCATTCATTATCTTTTTCTTTCCAATAGATAAATATGTGTTTGAGCTGCAGTATGTAGTCTGCATTAGGCATCTGTCTTCTCCTGTGACTTGGCTCATTTTTTCTCATTTTTTTCTCATTTCTTTCTGTCCCTGATGGCATGTTAGTGTCCTTATAGGGAAAAAAAAAAATAGTATTCCTTGTCTTTCTGTGTCCAAGTTGATGATTGTTCATTATCGTTTGGTAGTTTTGGACAACATTTACTCCATCTGCTACAAATTACATGCACTGTGTCTGCTTTCCAAACTTAGTTACTGCACAATTAGCCTCCATTTGTTTATGTGAGTGTTAGCTGAGAATTAATGACTATGGCTTTGTCACTCAGGTAGGAGAGTTTGGTTACTCATAGTTGGAATTTCATTATATGCTCAGATTCTTTCACTCTTTGAAAAGTTTAATGTTTTGTGTTTAAGTCAATAGATTGCCAACAGGTGGCGCTATGGCATTATTTTGAGTCAGTTCTGTGAACTGTTGTCGGCCCATCTTTGGCTTTCTTCAATGTAACCCCTCATCTTGGTTTTTGTTTCTCCACCATTTCCTTGTCCAATTTCTTGTACTTTTTCCAAGCACTGAATATTTTTTCACTATGACCATTTTATTCATGCGTTTGAATGTTAAGACACACAGACACTCAAACCCTGTGGAATGAACAGTTTCAACTAAGCTGTATCCGCCATCTGCTCAGGTCTCCAGTTGGCTACCATGCGACTACTTACCACATGTCGAAATGTCATCCCCGCTCCTAGCCTCGTCTGCTGCATAATAGCGGATATGAACACCTACTCACTTTGAATAAACTCACACTTGCGTCGTAAAACTGCACACTGCTCTGTGTGTATGTGTTGGTGTAGATAGTTCCACTAATGAAAATGGAAGAGAGATGGCTAACCCTAACCACTGTGTGGCAGAGAAAGATAGTTGGTTACTTACAGCTGCTGGTTGAGTGTTTGTCCTTTGTCGTTACAATGAGCAGCACATTCATTTCCAGCTCATGTATTTTTAGTAAGATTTGAAAGAGAGTCAGATTTGAGCTTGATAGTTCATTCTTGACATTGAAATTAATAGTTTTTCTTGTAATTGATACAACCCATGAGCTCTAGGAAGGAGCCCTTACTGAGCATAAATTAGGGTGTAATTTATGCTGTTATTAAACAGACGTTCCTGTTGCACCGGGGCCATGTTTTAAAGGGCCAATTTTACTAATCAAAGTGAGTTTAATTGTTGTAGTTGGTATGAGTCAGCCTGTGAAAACTACTGTATAATATTTTCTTTTATGAGCTTTCTCAGCCCTGATGATGTCTTAAGAATATTATCATTGTTGAGTCACTGTGGGTTTCGAGACTACAAATGTATAATGGAAAGCCTTGCTATCGCATAATGCAAGCCTTGCCTTTATACCCCTTTAAAATGCATTATTGTTAAGATTGTTATAGCCAATTAATGTAAATGTCTAGATTTGGAGGTAAACTGGAAGGTTATTTATGAAAATTCACACACATGAATAATTCAAGGACAGAATAGGAAAAGAAAGCAATCCTGCGGACAGCTTACGATCCTTTTAACCTTTTGGAAACGTGTCATAAGTATTGAATGAAAAGGAAGGAGTTAACCATAGTCCCCCACCTTGCAGTATGACCTTGTTTGTATGGTCCTTCGCTGTGGGAGAGGCTACGATTCATTCAATTTCCATTGACACACAGTGTTCTTCAGCTTTTTCCTTCTCCAGTAAAAAGCAACACCCATTGCAGGGGGTCACACCAATCTCATGACCGTGCTTAATACTGTGCTTCATGTCATAAGCAGGGCACATGCTCTTTAAATAATTACAACTTCACCTCAGCTGTGAGTCAAATTGGTAAAAGGCACAAAATAGAGGAGAGAACATTAGAAAACACAATAGAAGCCGAGAGAACAGAGGCTTTTCTGAACGAAACAAGAGTAAGGCTATTGAGAAAGACATTGGATGAAATGAAACTGAGAAAGAGAGACACTCTTTTAAAAGGTTTTGGCTATACTGCGCTTTTGATACAGACGGAAGTGATTGTTATTCTCGCTCCATCCTCAATAGCAAGATTACACTGGCCAAACTGCTTTTGTGGTCTGACATTTGGAAAGAAGATCAAAATGTCTTTTGACTTGTTTTTTATATTCTTTTCATCATCTTAACTGCAGTGCTCTCTCTCTCTCTCTCTCTCTCTCTCTCTCTCTCTCTCTCTCTCTCTCTCTCTCTCTGTAGGTTTCTAAAAAGGTTGCAGATCTCATTCTGGAGAAACAGCCTGCGTATGTCAAGGTAAGCTTCCAGGGTCAACTCACCACCAGATTAAACATCTGTTTTTGTCTTTTCCCGGCCCAGCCACTCGTCTTAAAAAAGTATTTCATCTGCTGAAATTTTATTCCAGATCACATCACAAATGCTATTTGTTTCTTTTTTTTTAATGGCATCTTTTCTCAATTACATTTTATGAATGGGCCTCAGGTTATTTTGAGGCTATCATGGTTTCAGTGGATGTGATGTGTAGGTCTGCCGCCACCGACCACATAAATTTCTGTAACTATGGCAATATGAAATTTGACTCCATCTGTGGATAAGGAAAAGGGGGCAATAATCTATTTTTTATTCAGAACATAGTCAGATTGTGAATTCAAACTAATCCCCTCTTTGATTGCCTCGTGATGTTGCAATGAACTGAAATGAACCAGCATGTGTGTCTTTATATCAAGTAAGCCATTCAGTCTATTTTTGGTCAGGCTAGACATTACAGGAGGACACATTTGATGTGGTGATTAGGTAAGAATGATTCTTCCAACTGCTTTTATTCACCTGATTTATTTGACAGTAGTGAACCGACGCAATCTCATTCATCTTGGTGTTTAGAAATGCAGCTTGCAGAAAGAGCAACTTTCTTGACCGTTAAGACCTTAAAAATATTAGCTGAGAGTAGTTTGTTTAACCCACTGCCACATAGAAAGGAAGGGAATTTACTTTCCTTTTTAGAGGTTTAATAATCTTGGATATCAACACTTGTTGTAAATGAAACTCCAAGTTATATAAATAGCTAAACATGTCTGTGCACATTGTATGTGATTTGTCGCTGCATTAAGTGGCCAATAAAAGTAGTTTAGTTGGAGATCAAAGATCTGACAAAGTGCATGTTTGTCTGTTGGATTTGATTGAAGGACTTAGTCTTTTGAATTATTGGAATTATAAATCAAAAGACTAGCAAATTAAACCTTGCTAGTCCCATCAGATGGACAGTATGGCTGCTAAAGTTACGAGTGAACGTCAAGTTTGTATTGAGTTGGTAAAGCTTTGTTCCTGGTGAGACACAGCAGATGACTGACAGCTTTAACAAATTTGTTAGTAGTGACTCACAGTGATATTACTGCCATTGTTAAGCCGTCTGAAGGTCAGTGTCTGAATAGTAAATTGATCATTATTTCTATGACCCTCGCTGTGACTCTGCAGAGTGCAAATGACAGCAGGGCTTATTAATAGACGTTGCCAGCGATTTCAGGGGGCATTTCCATTGACCCGTCTTAGCTCACATTCAGTTGGTCTACAAATGCCCTGTGGAGTTCAGAGGGCGCTTCAGTTTCTACATCCTCTGCATTAATATCACGATGAGAAGGGAGTCAGAATTTTACTACATAATTTGCTATCGTTCAGAAAGAACTTGATGCTTGTCTCTTGATTTACAGATTTGTTTAGTGTGTATATACAGCCTGGCAAATATGCTTTATCAAGCCCATTGACCTGGCAGCTGACAAACGCGGACATACACTACATCTCTGAGGCTCCTCTCACTGTTATGTTTTCAGCATTACACCTGCTTCTGTAAAGTGTTTCATCTGTTTTCTTTCTTTTTCTCTTTCCCAAGTCTTCTTATCTCCTCAGTGTGATACTTTATCAAACATGTACACTGAGACACATACTGCTGCAGAGACACAGAGCCACAGGGCGCAATGCCACCTCTCCTCAGTACTCGTGTGCTACGAACACACACATTACTGAACACATAAATTGTGCACACACATATACTCATGCGCTTGAAGTGAGCGCCTGCTAAGCGTCTGATGTGATTCATAGCTATGGAGTGACTAACCTTTCTTCTGTTGGCACCTGCGTCTGGTCACTTGCTGCCCTCTAGCGATACATGGCCGCCGCTTGCACACACGGAAAGGGTCATAGGTGTGAGCAGCCTTCCACTTGTGGAAGGTTACATGAAGGTCATTATCATTGAGTCACTTACAACTGCTGATTATTAATTAACAATTTATATTTTACAGGTGCCCACATTAGTTTTTCCCCTCTTTCCGTCATTTTTTTTATGCCTCCGCACCGGTGCATTATGTTTTCAGGTTGTCCGTCGGTCCATCCCATTCTCGAATTTCTGCATTCACTTGGACTCAAGAATGAACTAATTTGATTTTGGTGGTCAAAGGTAAAGGTCACTGTGACATCACAAAACACGTTTTTGGCCTCTTGAATGTGACATCTAAAGATTGCCTTAAGGGATTTTTTTTTCACATTTGGCACAAACATTCACTTGGACTCAAAGATGAATTGTTTAGAATTTGGTGGTCAAAGCTCAAGGTCACTGTGACCTCACAAAACATGTTTTTGGCCATAACTCATGAGTTCATGCGCTAATTATGACAAAATTTAACACAAATGTCTAATAGGATAAAAAGATTAAGTGATGACATTTTATATGCAAATGGTCAAAGGTCAACTTCACTGTAACATCATATTCTGCAAAAACACTTGTGGCCATTATTTAATGCTGTAACTCAGAAAGGGGAGATTATAACCATATTTCCTGCAGCTTGGCTGGTTGCTGGAGGTAATTCTAGTCTGCCTCTACATTTGACTTTTAAAGTTGACACAAAATTGTTTTCTGTGAGTTCAAGGTGGCATCCGGGTAAACTGCTAGATTAATAAAACAGTTAATGGGGTGATTTAAAATAACTGCCCTCTCTTATCGCCCCAGTTAAAAAGAGACTGAGTGGGTCAACTGCATGACCCTTAGACTTGTCAGGAAAGAGAGATCACTTTGGGTGGAGACGAAGTTGTAATGAATTTGCACCAGGTAGCCCTCACTCAAAGGAATGGTCTTGGACTTGTATTCAATTATTTCCCACTGGAAACACTTATTCATCACAGTTACTGCTGGTGACTTTGTTTTTCGTTCCCCAGTTGCCTCCTTTAAGAGAGATTGGTAATCTGTCCAACCTTGGTGGTCATACCTGCCAATTACGCGGCTGTCTTAAGGTTATTTCATTGGGTACAGAATAAATTGATAGGAAATGGAGGTGGCAGGGTAGTTACTATGTGTGGAGATATATGCTCACATAACCTTTGAGTAAATAAATGTGTGTGAATGTGGAGACATAAACACACTGTATGCTAAAAATGTCAACTCCAGCTGTGAGTCCCTACATTCGTGTGTCCTGAATACCATCCAACTTTGTTTTCCATTCACCTCAGCATGAAAAAAGCAACTAGGGCAGGGCCCAAACAGCAGCACCATTAGCATGTGTAGGCAGGATGGGTAACATGGGGCCAGTGCATAGTCAATGTGCTGGAGGGTCACAGGAAGGACCTCTTATGAATATATGAATAAAGAAGCCTGGGAGGAAAAAAATCTCCCTTGTGAATCAACATCTCTTCCTCCTTGACCTTCACTTCCCACTCCAGAGTTGTGTTTGTGGACATTGGAGGAGTCGAGCTGTGTAGTTTAATTGCACTTAAGTAGGCTCACCTTTCCTGTATGTGTACAATACATACAGATCTACTGTGCACCAGTATTTGTGTGTTGTCAGATAATGGAATTCAGCCTTTCTTTACTTTATCCCCACATAGTGTTTTTAAGCTTATCTCGGCCATGCATACCTGTTTTTATCCACTAAAACCTGACTGACCAATTGCACCACTGTGCACAGTTACTGTATCTCCTCTAACACAAGCTAAGCTGATTGAGCGCGTTGTCTGTCAGGTTAAATGTAGCTTACAGACAGGATAGATGGCTCAGAGCTGTGGTATAACAACAAATTGGAGCCAGAGGCTACATACTGGGCCTTCAGCATGCTGTGTTTGTGTTTGTGTGTGTGTTTCTGTTTGAAGCCGCATATGTGTGTATTCAAGCTGTTTCTGTCTTGTTTTCTTTTGCGGATTCATGCACATAACTCAATGTGTGAATGTGTATGTACATTACATCATGGACTGAGTGTTTGCACAACTGCCGTGTGCAGTATTAGCAGTGTGTTGATAATAAGCGTCATGACAATGGGTAGAGACTGAAGTGGTAGATGAATTTCTGGTGGACACAGAAGAGAAATTGATCCTTATTTGACCAGGTTTGCTCCTAAGTGCACCTCTTTACTCTGCTGAATATTACTGACTGTTGAGCTGAAGTAAACCGATTAATTTGTTTTATACCTTTTAACTTTTCATCACTTCATGTCAGGAGTAGACATGACGGAGGTTTATAGATGTTAATGGTGCAGATGCTGAAGACCTGGCTGCACTGTTCCCAGCTTGTGAATCAGTCTCCTGATGAGTCAGTCCAGCTCTAGCCAGTAGATGCTGCTCAGCGAGCAAGGGCATTTTCTGACGACACATTTTTAAAAGCCACCACATTACCTTCATTTATTAAGAAACTGTTCTGACCATTGTATATGAGCTTACTCAAGTGTCACAAGTGGAGACTTTACAGACGATTACTTATAAATGTTTGAGTGGTATTTGAATTGTAAGGGTACCAGTGTGTTATATCAACACCATTTTTCTTGAGCATATAAAAAGACAAAATTCTGATAATGATTTTCATAATAGTGGGTGTACTAGTACCTGACACTAATACTGAAAACGAAGTGTAAAAACTATACGTTGAGGTTTTATGTAGGGTGCCAATACATATTCTGTTATATAAGCTACTGTACATAAATCCACAATGTTCTTTGTTTATGTCAGGATTTAACAAATGCAGTATTATGTGCTGTTAGCTTTAGTGGTAGTAGTAGGTACATGGTAAGCAGATAAGCGTATTTCCCAAATTGTCAAAATATTCCTTTAATACATTTTAGCTTAGATTCAGAAAAACAATCTCAAGGTTAAAAGTTGATCTTTCTGATAATATACTGTTAGCTTGGACATGAACCTAACGTTTTTAAAAGTCCTCATGAAATATTTGGCCCCAAGCAGAAAAGCATAAGACTCGCATGGTGCATGTCCCCTCAGAGAAAACCCTGGCTCTTGAATCAACCCTTGCAAACTGTTCTGAGGACTTGTCAAGATCTTCGTCAACACTCGAGATCATGAGGGCAGATTGGTTTGAATGGGATCATTGATCTCGTACCCACAGCCATGAAGTGCCACTTGTTGATGTTGTTGTTGTTTTTTTTATTTTTATTACCGTTGAAAATGAATTTCCCCAGACTATATTCTATTGGTAAAAGGTTGTTTTATGTCTGACAGTGTTATGAAGACTTCTTTTGTGAACACTGGACACTTTTTTTGCGGAGAGGTGATACAAAATTAAAAAAATAAAATCAAAGGACAAGCATCTCCCACCTCAGGCATGACATCTGGCAGATCCAAGAAAATAATAACACAAAGAGGACAAGAAAAGTCGAAAATATAAACAGCGGAGCAATCTGCCCCTCGGCCCTACTTTGGCTGAGGGTGTGTTTGTTCTCTGCAGAGGTCATTGAAGTGGCATAATAAGTAATAACTGAACTCTGAGAGCAGTGCTCACTGATCGTTTTGTAAACGTCAAAGCTCTAAAGAAAGGAAGGTTTTCTCTGATTTTCTGTTTTGAAAGTTGTTCTCTAATACACTTCTAATACACAATGGCACAGATGATACATGCCTTAACATAATAACATCATCTATAACATCTGTCTTCATTAAAGACTCGTGGCAGGATGCATCTCTCAGAAGAATGCTCTGATATATGTGCGTTTGCAAGCACAGTTGTTCATGAAAGTGATTGGCTCAGAAAATGGCATTATTATAAACATGTCTCACTGACAGCATCATAAATGAACCAGTTTAACAATATATTGGTGTCCTACTGATATTACAACAATAGAGTATACTGGGACTGTTTCTTAGCACTAAATAGTACAGGTCGACCAATAATTAGCACTGGAATTGGCTGATGACCGCACTGCCTCCAACAGTCATGCACACAGGTCGCACGTCACCAGTTTGCATGGAGGCTACATTCTTGAAGTCAAATTTATGTGAAAACACGCTGTCTTTGTTTTGCTAGCAAGCATTTTTGGTAGAATGTGGCTAGCCATAAATGCAAGCCTAGAACAGCCACTTTTACTCAAAATATCTGTGTGCATGTGATTAACTCCTGATAATAAATCCTAACCAGCCCTTAAAGTCCCCATAAAATGGAACTTGTATGGTTATAAAATCTGGATTTAAGCAGCAGCTTGGAACAAGCTTGGAAGTGACTGCTGGTAATATGTAACTTGTAGTCTTAATGGGCCGTGTTTCGTTGTCTGACAACAAAAACAGAAAAACGTGTAAATGATAACAGCTTTATTGGGAAATCAGCTGTATAGAAATATTGTATATGTGAGAACAGAGAATAGGAGAGAAGCAAACGGATAAGCGCTGAAACCAGCTGACAATAGGCTGAATGCAAATATGACGCAATGATGTCATGAATACGCTAATTGATGTAGTACGTCATCGGGCGGCATTTAGTGACTTTTCCAGCAGGCTTAAGGTACTTTCCATTGAAATCTCCATTGAACAGAGGGAAGTGATGTCAATCCTATACCAATGCTTAAACCTCCCATCAGCCCTTGCTGGCTTGAAGTACTGGTCTAAAGCGACCCATCTCAGTCGGGACTGGCTTT
Organism: Seriola dumerili; assembly: GCF_002260705.1. Taxonomy (NCBI): domain Eukaryota; kingdom Metazoa; phylum Chordata; class Actinopteri; order Carangiformes; family Carangidae; genus Seriola; species Seriola dumerili. The sequence continues at coordinate 3,781,980 of NW_019174365.1, read as the reverse complement.
CAAGTAGTGGTGATTTACATTCCTTAAACCAGATTCTGAGAGAGACTGTAGTCCATTGATTTAAACTATCATGCTGCTCAATACAGATTGTAACGGTATATCTATGTGTGAGATTTCCAAGTCTTTCCACTATTTCAGCAGTTTTAGTCTGTTCCAGTGTTTACAGTTACAGTATGCTCCTTTGTCATTTCTCCACTAACTTGGTCCTTTTTCACAGGAACTGGAGAGAGTGACGGCGTTACAGACCAACCTGCAGTTGGCAGCAGTCATTTGCACTAATGCAAGGAGGTAATAGCATTCTGTTACATACGATCTATTCATTAAGTGAAATAGCTCCTCGAATAGCGCATTCAGACCAAATCTGCATACCAAGTGTTTTTCACGTGCAGTTAAGTTGCAGATAACTATTCCTTCCCTTCATATATTCTCATTTATGGTCACACATGACAAATGATTCTGTCTTGTCTGCCTTTGAAAGGAAGTAGCTATCAAAAACATGCCAGTGTACACAATACTTTCTGCTCCATAATATGTTATGTCTTTGTTTATTAGGCTTGTTATTATCTTGTGGCCGATAAGACAAGACAATTTGTCTTAGTGTTCCTAAAAGTTTGGGTAGTAATACTGTATATTTTAGTATAGTATTTCCCTCAGCCCTATCACTTTTGAGAATTTGAAGATGTATATAAAGCTTCATGTGCCAGGTGTTCAAAATGCTCAGGTACACATTCTGATGAACCTGAAATACCAAAAGCTTAAATTGTTCACCCCAGTGATTTGCTGAAATATGCTTTTCTATATAGAAAGTACAGTTACATCAGTTCTAGACCATTACCAACTCATTAACGTATTGATGCTGTTCTCTCCCTGCACTGTGACATCTTGTGTGTAGACAACTGAGTGTTGCGAAGGAGGGATTCACAGAGGCCAGCCTGGGCCTACTGGCCAATCAGAGAAGACGACAACTGCTGACAGGCTTGCTTAAATCTCTGAGGACCATCAAGACGCTGGTAAAATTTACAGACATAGTGTTCACATGCAGCATATTTTGTTCTAAACTACATGTGTCTTTGGTGTAAAGGTCACAAAGATCAGGGAAACATCTGCCTGCTCAAGTATCCTAAAGTTATGGGAGCTTTTTGTTCTGTGAGCCAGAGCTCTGGTTTGGTTCAACCACCAAAACTAAATTAGCAGTCTACTTGCTAACGTGGCTGCCACACCCTGCACAGATTGTTCGACAGTTTGATGCCTGTTTAATTAAATAAAAGCCAGATCTGTTTGAGCTGGGTAAATCTCAGACAGCAGCCTACAAACAACCCTTTGAATTAATTGTGTCAAACTCGGCTACTTAAGGTAATTAACGTATTTCTCTGTACCACATTTCATAGTTACTTTTCTACTATTACAGTTAATTAATTAATGTAAATGACAACTGTTCCTCTGTACTATTAAGAATGAAACCAAACATGCTCTGTTTTAACCATCTGTTCCTTTGCCTTCATCATTTGCTCTAACTGTGAACATTAAAAGATTTAAGCAACATGGTCACAGTTGGAAGGCAAACTAATGCTGAACTAGTTGTCACTTAATTTAGTGGACTGTTAGTCATTTGATGCTGTATTCATGTCTTCTTCCTGTCATTCTTCCCCTCACAGCAAAGAACAGATGTAAGACTCAGCGAGATGCTTGAGGTATTGTAATCCACACACACACACACACACACACACACCCACACACACACACACACACACACACACACACACACACACACACACACACACACACACACACACGCAGAGATATGTTTATAATTGACTTGAAAGGTCAAAAATCTGTAGGGATTCTATAGTGAAAGCCAAACCCACACAAACACTAGATGCTCTGACTACCGTTCCAGAGTATCTGCTGTAAGAACCATTTTCCAATAATAAATCTAATAATTGTATCAAACTGGATCAGAAAAACACTGATGCACAGGAGGAAGTCGCACATAATGATATGGTGTTTATAAAAATGGGTACAGACTATATTGTACATTAAACCCTGTGTTTTTCGAAATTAAATGACCTCTCTTCTCTGTTTCTCCAGGAGGAAGACTACCCAGGTGCAATCCAGCTCTGCCTGGAATGTCAGAAGGCTGCCAGCACCTTTAAACACTACAGCTGCATCAGGTACAGTATGAGCAGATTGATGGAATGATATTTAGTTGTATCCAAATGGGAATGGAATGGGCTCCATTTACTGTAGCTGGATGGAAGGTTTTCTGACCTTTCAGATCTTTGTAGATTAAAATATGACATAAATAAGATCATTCTGAGTCTGATGTCAACTCCTTTTGCGTAGAGGAAACTAGGAAATTGGTCTCCTTTAAATCGTAACCCTATGTTTTCTTTGAAATGCAGATCAAAGAATGCCATATGTTTTTTGTCTTTACCTTTTTTTTTCTCTCAAGGTTGGAATTTAATAAAGTAGTGTTAAGGGTCTGTTTTTTTCCTCTTGTTTTACTCATTATCATTGCCTTGTGGCAATTCCATTGCATTGACCATGACAGTCAAAGCATTTTTCTTGAGTTTTTACTATGTGCAGACATTGTCAATGGGCTTTTAGCTAAGTGGAAATTGTCCACAGCAGGACATTCTCGGTGAATATAAGCCTGCTGCTACCACTGTTTTCTTTAAGCTGTTTGAGGCCGACATGTTTGGAATATGTTTTGAATGCAGCTGCCAGATATTGCCTATCTCCTGAGGTGACTTTCTTCAGTTCAAAAAATAGTTGTTGGATTGAACGGAATTGACTTATAAAATAAAGAGACACAGGGAGGCAGCTGAACTGTTAGGCTAACACAATAATGTTTTTAATGCCCCCACATGAGTGTGATAACAAACCTCTTGCTCTCTGCTCTAGAGTAAGAGTTAGATTTAAAAACAATCAACTATATTGAAGATTATTGTGCATAAGCGTCCTTATGTAAGATTGCTCTCCTGAGCACACAGGGAAAGATGTTGAATACCAGAGGGAGAATCGTCTCTCTCCCTTTGATTTCCTGTGTAATTGTACCCAATTTGTGGCAGCAGGCGGATGCCTCAGTGCTCATTTTTATGTATTGATTAAGGATTGATCAGGACTGCATGTCATTGCTGGCTTCCTCCTGCGACACCTTGTACAGACCCGGCCAGAATATTGTATTGTATAAGAGGTGTGGTGACTTCTTCACCAGCTTCCAACACATACCCATTTATACACAGTTTTTATATTATTATTTTTTGTTTCAAACCAATTTCTTGATTTAAAAAAAAAAAAAAAAAAAAAAAAAAGAAAGTGCCAAAAAACATCTTGGTAATCTTTTGGTAACCACCTTGTGGGCATTGTCAACACTTCCTGAGGGGGTAGTGTCAGCAGTAACACAAAAGCTATCACTTACCACAGTGAATTAACAGTGGAGCAGAAGACAAAGGAGGCTTTGCTGTAATAATGCTATCTGAGTGATTGGGTGACTGGTGGGAAATGATCAATAAGGCAGTATTATGCACAGGGGATTGTTGTCGTGCAGAAAATTCATCCCACTGTTGCCTCCCACTAACAGCTGCTGTTTATTTGTGTGGATATCACTTTTGTTTTCACAGTGTTATTAATTTACCATTAATGGTGTTCTATGTCCGTGATGATGCTGAATGTGCTGGGGTGGGGGTGCGCAGAATAGACCTGTGCACCATTTGCTATCTATGATAACATCCACTGCAACCAGCCTATCAATGTGGGAATGTCATAAAAAAAAGCACTTAAAGCTTTGAATTTCATAACCATCAGTGTCTCTGTATTCACTATAAACAAACGCGCGCGTGTGTGTGTGACAGCTGGCTAGTTATTTGCTTGCCGTCCTCACCTGTGCTTTCCTTTGCAGTATGCTAATGCCACTTCCTGAATGTATTAGTTTTTAACAGTAGTGCATTGATCACACATCTGTCACACTTTGCATTAGCATTCACATAGTGCTTTGGCTCTCTGCCCAAAATTGCCAGAACCCTGACTGCAGCATTTCCCTCAATAAGCAGCCACTGGCTGGGCTGTTTCACTCTGATTTAACCTTGTAGCGCCGCTTTTCCATGTGCTGCTGAATGCCCTTCATGTAGGCTATGTTTCATGCCTGCCCTTCCTTTTGTCCGTGTCCCCAGCCTTTTAAACGTCAACATTGTTTCCCCAACAAGGCACACACAGCCTCATGCTCCATCTCAGTTCATTGTCATGAGACGGTCCACACGGCCAGCTATTGGGCATCTTAAGACCCTCACATGTCAGCACGGTGTTCATAAAGTGTGAACTCCGCTGTGGCAAGTATAACAAAGGTGTAATCTAGCCTAGAGCTTTGTGAGCCCCACAATAATTATATAATAACAACATGTTTCATGTTGTGATTATGGATATGATAATGCTGAGAGGTGTAGCTTGTCACTTAAAGATATTTCAACCTTTTTTTGTTTAATATTTATATTCCAGTTTGCAACAAATACGGGTGTATACGTTTAGTTATTGTTTTGATCGTATTTAATATCTGTTCATAATTATCTGTATATTCTAGAGAGAAATATGGAAAATGTGTTGTTTCTTACTAAACTAGTGTCGTAAATGAGAAAAATGATCTCAAGTCTGCAAATCCATGATTAAATTTTTTTAATTTTCAGCATTTTTTTAACAATTAAAAATAGAATAGGATTCATCTAGAACAGGTTGTTTTAGGTGACTCTCCTCCAGATTTCCACTTCAGCTAATTGCCATTCTAGTTTTGAGGGGAGGTGGTTCGTTCAGGTGTTCTAATCTATTTGAAGGACAGGGCGGTTCAACTGCATGTTCAAGAGGAGCTAAGTGTGGGAAGAAGGGCAGAGTGCCTCTGTATTAACATCTGTGTAAATGGATGTTTGCAGTCTCAGAAAAAAACAACTTTGTGCCGGCTGTCCAACATGACACTGCAAGCACTGCACCCAGTTCACCAATTTATTCAGAGCCACGGTGCCTTCGTCCTCGTCTTTGTGGTTGTAGTGTATGTTCTTTTGGAGGCTGGGTGATTGTGTCCCAGAGCAGATTTTTAAAAGGTGTTCCATATGTAACAGTTTGTAGTAGTGTGTCACTTGTGTTTGTTTTTACTTGCAGCACTTTAGAGATCATGTTAAAGGCCCCCCTGCACTCAAAACAACAACAGGATCTTAGGACATTTTCAAAGTCAATCCTTGGTCTAAACGACTTCTAGTTTTGGGGGTGCTTGCACACATACAAAGTTGGCTGAACCACAGTGGATTTGTCTGCCTCTCCATTGGTCCTCAACATTACTTTTTCAGTTGCGCTTGTGTGCTTGTAAGAGAGAAGATGCTTAACATTTTCATTTTTTTCAATGCCGTAAAAGGGGAAGGGGAGATTGTGACCATATTTCCTGCAATTTGGCCAGACGGTATTTCTAGTCATCTTTGTTTATTTGCAGCCATGGTTCTTTTCATGATGAGCAGCAATTATGAAGGGATGCATTAATTATTCTGTAAACCTGTTATCTCCTTTCCAAATATTTGTATTTAATTGGATGTTCACATAAGCTACTGGAGTGAGTATTCAGTATAACGGACAGACTAATCACAGCTTGTTCCATTAGTGGGCTGTCACATAATAAAAAAACACTGCAGTACTCTGCCTGAACCAGCAGTGCAAGATTGTAAGGGCATGTCTACAGTGAAATTAGCCAAAATATTTTATGTCTTGACTGTTTTCACATCCGGTGTAAATCTCGATGGAGTTGGCATCAATCAAACAACAGATCTGGGTTTTCATATGAAACCCGCTCAACTTCTTTGGACTGGATCCAAGTTCTACAAGGACTCTGATGTAGAAAACAAACAAACGAATAAACAAACAGTTGCAAAAAGAATGTGGGAATCTATTAGACTGGTATGAAATCATATCTCAAGAGCAATCAGCTTTAATCAGCTTTGGGTGTCACAGCCCATGTGTCCTTGGCCATGAGTCTGATCTGTACCCATGGAGAAAGGTCCATAACTTTACTAGAGCCAAAGCCAATGCCAGAGCCAAATATCTAAATGTTACATAACGTTTTGCACTTGACGAACAAGAAAACAATCAGTGCACATTGTCTTCGTCTGTTATGATCATTTTTCCCAGTACTGTTCCCTTTAATCTGCCCTGCTTTCTCACTTGCGTAATTGTGGTTGCTGTTGTCCTTTCTCGCTGTGTTTCGCTCTTTGAAGCCCTTCCCCTGACACTTTGTTGCCTCTCTGTCTACCTTGTAACACGACTGCAGCAAATTATGGCATCTTCACAAAATCTGAGCATCCGGCCGACCCTTGAAGCACAGCACACATTGACTATTTAGCGAGTCAGCAAGTCACCATGGAGGAACTGGCCTCCAGGCCCTGTGGACACCTATTGCCGGTGATAATTGAAAACGGGATGAAAAAAAAAACACCCCTTTTTCTACAAAATTCTATTTCAATCCTCTTGTTCCCTGCAGGGAACAGATTGTTAATTAGGTTTTTCTCCTCATCTGTTATTTATGCATTCTGTCTGATCATGGAAGTGTGTCAGTATGTAGGGAGGAGCTGCATCTGTACACACATGAACACTCATAGGACACTGCAACTAAGTAATATGTATAGCGCATGGACACAATAACAGCAGGTGAACTGGGGTATTGGTTTTGAGTTGACCCCTTGTGTTGCTACTCAGAAGTCCAGAAAGTTCTTGAAGAAGGTCAAGGTTCTTAGTGGCCATGGATCCTTTTTTATGGCATTGAGTGATTTAGTTGGTTTTCCAGTTTTCCATTTAAAACTTAGCTGAGAGTCAGTTTAGCTTAGTGTTTATGATGAGTAATGTTTGTTTTGATGATGTGAAGGGGCAGGTTATTGATCTTGAGTTGGACGGTTGGATAGGCGAGCAGGGTGGGGCCTAGCTGTTAGTACTGTCCATTTGTTCTGCTAGTTTGTAAAATAATAGTTCAACCTTTTTGGAAAATGTAAACATATACTGAAAGTATTTCTTGGCTAAGCCCATGCTGGCTGACTTGGCTTGAGCTGTAGAAGTGCTTCTAGTATTTATGCTAAACTAAGTTAACCGGCTGATAGCTATAGCTTCATATTTGACATAAAGACATGTGAGGCAAGAAAGTAAATAGGCATATTTCCCATATTTTTTTAATATGTGCGTTTGATTTCCTTCACTTCTTAATGTTTACCAACCATTGCTGGGTGTCTGCCCGGCTGTGATGGTGACAGGTTTCTGTTCTAGGAAACTGCAGTGGTGTACCTCACTCTCAGTTGTGTTAGCCCCTGAGCATTGGTCTTGTGAGATGATTTTCTTTTCCTCTCATGGTCTTGTAACACTGTTCAGTTTGTGGTTTAGCTCCTTTTACTTTACCACCCTGCAGTGTGGGAGTTCACTTGAACGTTGTGTGATGAACAGGGCATTTATCCTGTTGGCCTCTGCTCCTCTGCTGTATTTCCTTAGTATGGCTGCCAGAGCTGTAAAGCCTTTGTTTAGCACTCTCCTGGGCCTTGCATATGGACATTCAGATGTATTTCTTCAGTAGCCAGGACCTGACATTGATCAGTTCACCTCTCTGTTGTGGAGCCAGCTTACTCACTTCTTTGTGTGTTTTCTTTATCTTGGCTTCCAGCTATAGTTTCCACTGAGGATACTGACCATACTGATGTTAGCTGAGAATCGTGTTATAATTACAAAAGCCAACTCATTCGATTAAGTTTTGCTATAGTCATGGAGACTGTAAGTAGTTAAAAGCTGCTCAGCTCTGCAACCACTGACTCTGTATTCCATATATTTTGCTTGACTCTGTATTATACTATTACCGCATTATTACTGTATTTGTTTTGCTCTGTATTCAAATTTCCTTGCTTTTAATTTACCATACTTTAGTTAGTTAGTTTACCATACTCAAAAATGTGTGTGATGTATCCCTATGTGTAATTTGTGTTATGTATCATGTCTTCTTTGTATAATTTTCTTAGTGCTGTTTCATCGCTGTGTGGAAGTTTTAATTGTGACCGCCACAGGACTGCAGATGAAAATTAGCCTTAGGCTAACTCTGGCACAATGCATCAAATGGTAACATTTATGTTTAATATTGTACATGGTCCCTTACAGATAACATGACCGCATTAACAGTGTGGCACTGGTGTTTGTCACAATTCTTGAAGTGACATTTCCTTCATATCCCATCAGTCTCCAGTCTGTGAGAAAATTCTCTTCTTGACCATGTTTGAACATTGTGTGACTGTTATTTCACACTTGATGTGCATTCCTTTCCTTTCCTCTTACAGATAAAAAGGGTTATAGTGCATCGAGTTGTGAAATGGCACGCTCATTTTGTTACCTGTTTTGCAAACGACCTGTGGGACTCCATCTGCAGTCTCCTCTCAGTTTCTCCCTCCTCCTCACTTTCCTCACCCTCTATCCCCAGCTGAAGCTAAGATGCTTAATTAGCAATTTGTTAAGGACACTCTCTCCCTTGGGCGACTGTGGTCTCACAAGGCACAACATAAGAGCAGGCTGACCTGAAAAAGACCCCAAGGAAAGCAGGGACAGAGGAAGGGAAATGGTGGAACAGAGGATGATTATGAATGGGCGCAGTGCAGGGGGAGTCACAAGGGAATTGAATTGGTGTCTTGGGATGAGCAAAGTAGTCGTCATTTCTGTTGCTACTTTTCAGCTTTTTGAGTTGAAAGCATTTTCCAGGATGAGGCAAAATCTGAGGACGTTTCAAGGACGTGTAGGCGTTTTGTGCCTTGAATAACATGCAAAGTACATGCACAGGCATGCACGCTAACGCGATTCATAATCTGGATCCCACAAACACTTGAAACACAAAAATAAGACCTTCCTTCTCAAAGTAATTGTTGGGATACATCCATCGTATTTTTGGTCCCTTGTTGCCTTGTTTGTATGAAGAAGCAAAATTTCAATGGTGTCTGCGTCATACTCTGGTTGCTTGAAAACATGTTCGCTGATGCATGGTAAACAAAATCATTGCATTTTTCATAACTGAATGATCAGAATTAATGTAATTTTTTCTGGTTAAAATGTGGATACAGATTCTTAAAAGATTTGCTTGATTTTTGATGTTTCATATTTGGAGTATGTTTGGTATATTTTACTGTTGGTAAAAAAAAAAAAAAGGATTTCTGTGCTTGAACTCCACCTTTCTGTTGGGGGGGGCATTTACCATTATTTTTTGTCATTTTCAAAACATATTTTTGGTACAACTGATAAATACTTCAACCAAAAATGATTAATTGATGAATTGATAATGAAAATAATTATTAGTTGTTTCCATATTCTGGTCCATATTCTGGAGGAACTAACCCTCAGTAATCTTTTTTTTTCCCCCACAGTGAATTGAATTCCAAACTACAAGACACTCTGGAGCAAATAGAGGTATGTGCCTCTCTGCTTTATCGCTAATTCTATTTGAGAGTGATAGCAGTAAAGAGAGTTTCAGCAGTGAATGATATTTTGCTCGAACCTTGTAATTTTCCATAAGCCCTCATCTGAAAGAAGTAATTTATACCTCATTTTGACATTTTGATAGCTTGGCTTTCTCATTCTGGGTCCACCAAATATTGACACTTTCAGAAAGTCATTATTGTGAGTGTGCAAACACAGTAAATTATATCTGTTTCATCTCTAGCTGTGCTGTGATACTTGTGTGTGATAAATGGTATGCAAAGCAATTTTCTCTGCACCGCTGCTGCTGCGCTTGAGTGGATTAATTACTTACACTTTTGTCTGTACACAAGAAATAGGCGTACATGCACACACACACACACACACACCCCACACCCACACACATTGCCATGCATCAAGGTGCTTGTTTGTTTACCTGTCAACAAGAGTTTGTGAATAAGAAAAGCTAAATTCTAAATATATAACACTTGCTTTTATATATATGTTTGTATATATATATATATATATATATGTGTATACATATATATATGTGTATATATATATGTATATATATATATAGTATATTATATATGTATAATATGTATTATATGTATGATAATATATATATATATATATTTATACAACATAATTATATATATATGGTATATATAATATATATGTATATATATAGTATATATATATATATATGTATAATGTATAATGTATATATATATATGTATATTACATATAATATATATATTATGTATATACATATATATATATATATGTATATATATATATATGTATTTGGGGGGCCAAAGATGAAAATTTTCCAACTTTAAAGACAGTGGCTTTAATCATCAATCATCATGAGGTACTTTTAAATTCCAGAGTACTTTTAAAATTCCGATTCACAGTGGCATCAGTTCGTTTCTTTTCTCAAACTACTTTGGGCTATAAATTTAGTTGATGATATTACTGACTAATGACTTTCTCTCATGTGGTTATAGAGAGTTTGTCATGTTGGCTGTAGTCATTGCGTTATGTTTAAGTGCAGGCGTGAGAAAACACGTGGTGACGCAAGGCGTTTGATCACTTAGCCTTTGTCAGCGCTGTATTCGTTGAGCTCATCTTAATGTGTCAGGGTTGTTACACATCCCTGTACTCCCCAACTTCCTCCTAACCTTGTCTTACTTTTTCACCTCTTTTTATCTCTTTGTCAAAAACTTACACTCACACACACACACTGACATCCACATCCAATTACCTGCCCTTGGCCTTGTGTGGTAGCTATACATCTGCACATCTATATCTAAATCCCTGGTCTTAACGTTTATAATCCCTCTCTTTTCTCTTCCCCTCACTTTGCCCTCTTTTTTTTCCTTTGTCATCTGTCTATTTCTGGCTACAGGAGCAGCTTGATGTCGCCCTCTCCAAGACTTGTAAGCACTTTGATGTTTTGCACTACACCAAGGTGCAGCTGGCCTACAAGCTCCTGGGCAAGACACAGGTCAGTGGTTTTCCTCGTCTACAGCGTCACGGTGAATAACCAAACATGACTGGATGTGATGGTCCACTTGGTGTCTTCGCTTACTGCATGCGTCCTGTTGTTTTACTCTGTCTCTCTCTTATTTAGGGGCTTTTCTGGGGGATGTTTTAGGGGCTTGACAGATGATGTCAGCATTTTTTAATTTCTAAAAAGTTATTTTTGTTTATCTTGGCTTTCCCCCTCCTTAACATTATTTCAGCAGTGTTTCCATTCAGACTTTGAAGTTGTTTCCTTATTTTCTCGACCTTTTGCCACCATTTGGGTTAGAACAGAATCTTCCACAGACATCTGGTTAAAACAGCATAGAAGTTGTTTCCCTTCGTCTGTTTGTTTTTGCCTCAGTGGAGTGTTTTTGCTCCAGTGAATCAATTCAGGATCTTGTCATTGGAGCAAAGAGTATTTTAGGCTCTTTGATTGAATGATCGAGGCCACAGGGCATGCATGTCATCCTTTGTGATGAAGTTATTCCTTGCTCACTGTCAGTCAAGTGATACTCACAGAAATCACCCATAAAAAGAAATGTAATTCTCAAAAATAATCCTTGGATAATATAAAATAAGCTGAAAAGGCAGAGATGATTGAGTGAGGAACATGTTTGGATGTGACATTTTTTGGCCAGCAGTTAATTTGAAGCTGTAAAATCTTACTGTAAAGAAATTGTGTAGTTTCTGTTAAAATTGTCATAAGTGACACGGATAATATTACTAGCTTCTTTCTGTCTTTCAGCCTTTGCTCCTCATGTCCTAGCCCACCCCCATTTTTCTTGTCAAAAAGTGTTGATCACTAATACTTGGACCTCTCTCTATCACAACCCACACACTCCATCATCATCTGCAGGATCTCACTTGACCCTGATCTCTTTCTCGTACTTTTCCCTTTTTCATACCCCTCATTTTATTCTTGCTGCTTAGGTGTGAAACTACAAAACTCCCTACTCCTCTGTACCAGCTCTCTCTGGTGTGGGTAGATTAAATCTGTCAAGGCCTGAGTTATAAATGAAAATTTTGAACTTTATGGTTACATTATCTTGGTCTCCCTTGAAATATTTGTTATTTTCCTACTCCAACAAGTAGGAGAAATTGTGGCCCAGTAACACTTGAAATGAGTCACCATCCAGCTATGCAAGGTAAATTTGAAAGGCAATGAGCCGTGTTATAAAATCACTCGCACCTTTTGGCCAAAGCTATATGGACTTTTTTTTTTGCAAATGCTCTTCCATTTCTTCTCCAGCATTTTGAGCCCTTACGCCCCCACCCCTGCCCCCCCTGCGCTAACACATTTTCACTGAGCCAACAGATGATGGTAATTACAGTGTGTGAGGGTTCAGTGCTGATGTTGGGGCTGAGCCAGATTGTACCTGATGAATGTATGGAGGCTTGCCAGTTGAAAATTGAGTTAAATTGGGTAAATTAATGTTGTGCGGACATAGCATTTTACTCTAATTTCACGGTACGGCATTAACATGTTATATAGCCATTGTAATTTGTGTGAATTCATGGGAGATACATTATAAAATCATATCATGTCACTTTTTCCACATTACACTGTGCAGCACTAATGTTTGAGGGGTAGTTCACATCCAGGCACTCATACAACAACAGGCATAGTGCGTCATTGTCATATGAAATGTTGATATAAATATGATAAATATGCCATATGTCTCTTGACGTTAACAGCCGTTCTTGAGGTGGAGACTGTACCATCAGGGCTTGTTGAGAATAAATCATGTTTTTGTTATTACTGTGATAATGAGCATTATCAGACGCTAACTGAGGAGTTGTTGACTGGCTCTTGCCATCGCCCGTAAGTGTTTGTTGTTGTTGTTGTTTTTGTTGTTTTCATCTTTCTCTCCTATTTCTTTTGCTCCTGGTGAATCTGTTTGCCACACTCTTTGTGCATCTGTGTTTCCTACAGTTCGCCCCATGTTCTTTCTCTGAGTCTTAGCTTTTACTGCTGTGTTTTTCTCTGGTGCAACATGCAGACACACACACACACACACACACGCATACAAACACAAGCTTTAACACTTTTAATCTGGTGCTTTATTGTTGAATACGTGAATGAACTGTGTCATCAGTAATCAGCATTACACCATCACCTCTGACCATTTGTATTTTCTCCTTTCGTTGGTCTCTTGGCCCTGGCTTCTATAAGTAGCTACAGAAGAATGACGGCATGATAGGTAGAACTAATGATTGTTTTTATTATGATAGTTGCCTCCTTTTTTTTTTGCCTACTTTGTACAGCCAGTGATTTTTTTGTGGTGTTTTTAGGATGGATGAAGTGAAACTCCCTCTGAAAGGAGGGGAAAATGTTTAAATTACTTGTGTGGCAGCAGGCAGCCAGAATGGATGGGGGGGGTGCAATATTATGTGGTCAGAAGCTTGCAGTAAGAAAATCTAATTACTCTGCAGCACCCATTACCTATAGGGTTTGCTCAATACTGTGCCCACGTCTCCTGCGACTTGGGTGTCCTGAATTCACTTGGGTCCCATAGCAAGACTGTGGGTGGGAGCTGCAAAACAGAAAATGATGGTAAATATAACTTGACTTTGAAAGAAAATAAGGCATAACACACTCAAATTGGGACAAACAGAGCACAGTGCAGAGGAGCAAAATTGTACTGCAATTTTTATTTTATTTTTTTTGTGTGAAATCATGGTTAAGAGCAATTTTTGGATCAATGTGAAAAATTAAATCCCTGATTGTTAATGATAATGATGCAGTGACAAAGTGCAAAAAGCACTGTGCACTACCTACCTCATACCAAACGGCAGACAGACAAAATTAGCAACTAGGTGACAAACATAGTGGAGCATTAAGCGCCTGGTATTTCCCTCAGGAGTTGTTGGAAACAGTAACAGCCAAAAAAAAGGGGGAGACAATTCACAAAAAAGTAAACAACAGCTAGATGTTGTTTAATAGACAAAATTAACAGTCGAAGAGTAGTTGATTTTTATTGCTCTGATAATGAATGGGAGATTAATGGAGCCACAAGTGAACTGTGCTGGAGGCAGTTAGATGTGCTGCTATAGCATACACGTCACTTAATGTCTCTGCCATTGTGTTTTTCTGCTTCCTCTTTTGCCCTTGTTATCTCATTAATGACACTTTCCACAGCAAACTGAGCTGTGGTGTGTATATCGTGGAAACTGGAAACAAAATTGCCCATCTTGACTTGAATATGAACACTGCAGTTCCCCTGATAGACAGCTATCTTCATGTTCACTCATGCCATCCCGTGTAGTGAACATAATATGTCTGCAAATAATTCAAAACATCAAGTATGTACAGAATACATCTCCAAGATTGATTGGCAGTTTCCCTGCTGTTCGCCTTTTTCACAGATCCAGAGTGAAATCTTGACATAATGGTTTTCATAACAGTGTGTTTGGCTCTCTCTGCAGACTGCTATGGACCAGCTGCACATGCACTTCACCCAGGCCATCCACAACACAGTGTTCCAAGTGGTGCTGGGATACGTGGAGCTGTGTGCTGGCAACGCTGACACCAAGTTCCAGAAGATGCAATACAAGGACCTGTGCACGGTAAATAGATCTCTGTGTGTGTGTCTGTGTTTGTGTGTGAAAGTGGTTGCTTTCTTGTTGTTGTTGTTGTTGTTGTTGTTGTTGTTGTTGTTGTTGTTGTTCCTCTGTTTCTGTTTCTGTTTCTGTCATTTAACATCTTTCTGCCAGAAAAGATTCAGTTCACTTGATTAGATGCCAGTGTGAAGAAGACTAACCACTCATGCGGTCAGTTAAATAATAAGATACACCACCTGCATAGTGCTGTGATGAAATGACATATGAGGTACTGCTGGGCACACACACCGTCCTCCACCCACACACACACTTTTACTCACAAGCCTCCCTTGGCTTCCTTATTGCCTCGTATCCAAGCGGAAAATGCCCCCCAAGATCAAAATAAATCACATTTGCATGCCCAGTGAGCCATAACTTAGTGATTTCATCATGGACTGGCTGGGAGTGAGTTTTCCTCCCTCAGGGGCTGTGTTACAGTCTGACCTACAGTGTTGAAGGGTATATAGAAGAATGGTTAAAGTTTATCCCAGCCTGATCCGAGGGTACAGTTTGTTTCTTTACGCTCTCTCTTGATATATCAGCTGTCATAGCTCTGACCCTTTAGCTCTATGTTTGGCCTCGCTCTTTTGACTGCACAGTTTTTAACAGGGGCATGGCCGGGGCACTGTGCTTACATCTACAAGCCCTTCTCTTTACCTCTTACCTTTGTGCTACCTCTTCACTCCTCATCTCTTCTTCCCCTGCTTCTTTGTCTCTCTGTTTATGCATGGTTTCCTACCCCGGTTGGTCGGTGGCCTCGGAGGAATGCGTAAAGCCTCTGCATTCCAGGGCAAGGCGTCTTTTGGTCAGTCCCAGGTTGTAGCACCAGAGGCGTCGGTGCTAGCTTGCATTCATGCTGGCAGGCAGGGTGTTTTCTAAAGTTTAGCTGTCACTTCAGGCTAGGTTCGAGAATGTAACTATGATGAAGTGATGCTGATTAAATTTTGATTATTTCCAAGTTGTGGTCTGAATTGTTGTTGGGTGGACGCTTGCGTGTAAAAAAGTTTAGTTTGTTAGCTTGATACCAGTAGCTCCTGTTATAAATGATGTACTTTTACTGGAGTGCACAGCGTGGCTATATGGATGCATCAAAACAGCCACACTTTAGGTATACTGTACTAAAGGATTCTTGACAATAATATCTGTTTCCAGTTTGCTTACAACCATAACTTTAGGTGCATGACCTGTCAGACTATCTGTGCAAGTACTGAATAATCCCTCATTTATATTTCCCTGGTATATAAATAATATTTGAGATTAATATCTAAAAAAACTGGGATTTTTTTTTATAGTGAGATTATCTATAATGTGAGATCGCCTGGGTGTACTGAGTCAAGACCTCAATCAAGCTTGAGATTGAGTTGTGGTAGAAAAAAAAAAAATCCAATACGCGATAAAAGCTTTCTGCATATAGAAATCATGCTTGTTTTTAATCTGTCATCGAAAATGAATTTCGACAGATAAGATAAGACACAGTTCTAGAGGAATTGGGTGTTTCTTTTTATTTTAAGGTTTTTTTTTTTTTTTTTCACAAAAAAAAAAAACTTCTGTATCTTGCAGGTTTTTTGGCAGGAATATTTTTGGGCTGCCTTCCACATTTCAGCTCTATCCATATTTCAGTCTTTCACATGCTTCTGTAATGATGTATGTTGGATATTTTAGACTCAGTACAACAAAACACTCTTCCTCCCTCAAGCTGGAGGAATACAACTGTTCATTCCTTTCTGTTGTTCTCTCTTCGTTGTCGTTCTCTCTTTTCTTTTCCTGTCGACTTAATTGTTATTAGGCTCACTGGAAATCTGTGCAATGGATCCCCCAAATTACTGTGTGCATGCAGCTGTGCATTAGTTACAGACACATGCTTATGTTTACTTGCGTTTGATAGATACTCTGTCAGCACACTGTGTTGCGTGGATGATCCTACTCATACCACAAACGAACACACACACATAGACTGAACGAACTTAAGATTGATGGGATGTGTCGTTGGACTTTCAGCTGTGTGATTGTGATTGATGGGACAGCAGCACACACACATGCACACGCACACACACACACACACAGGCACACACACATGGGCACACTCATATGAAGAGGTTTGTGAACACCCACGTGCAGTTCATCTTTGTCGCTGACAACATTTACAGCCTGTCGGAAGTGTAACGGTGAAGTGTTGTGGTTTGCGTTTACTCCTTATGGTGGATTATTTTATTTAAGGCACTTATGTACCTGCCTGTAAAACATCAAAAGTAGAGCTAACCAAAGAAAGAAATGTCTGTGTGGTTTAAGTGGTACACACACACACACACACACACACACACACACACACACACACACTGGAATGAGGTGTTGAGGTTTTGAAGAGGTGCTAAAAATATGAGGATGGGCTTGAAAGCTGGTCCTGTCTGGGATTCCTGAGTGTTTGAATTGCCCTTCAGTGTCCCTCTCTGCGGTTGTTTGGGATTTTGCAGCAGAGATGCACTCACTGAACTTATTTCCAAGGTCTCCCTGGCTAGTATAAAAAAAAAAAAAATTACATTCTGGTTCAAATCAACAGGCCGGCTAGGGAAATTAGGTATGCAATGCTCTCTGCTCTCTCAACAAATGCTGTTGATCTGCTCTTGAGCAAGGCATTGAATCCTCACCTGCTCCAGTGGAGCTGCTCAGAGGGTGTGTTGATGGTGTGGAGCTGTATCAATAGGAAACTTAGTGTTTGTGGAAAAGAGCAAACTTATTCTGTTGTGGTTCCCCTGATAAATAAAGGTTATCTTAATGTGAGAGCCACTTTAGAAACTCTGGACTTTCCTCTTTGTTATGCAACTTAAAATTCAAAGGAAATGGGAACACTCAGAAAGGTCACTTCTGATCGTGAAAGGGTCTTATTAATTTTACATCAGCATCTCATCATTATTGGCTAGCCTCACTCCTTATCAATCCCCTGGTCTGTCCGATTTTCCTCCTCATGGAAATAAAACACTCCACTCCCAGAATCATGGGGGAAGAGGACGAATACTTCAGTAAATCATTTAACTCGGATGCCGTTAACTTTGTTGTCTGTAGAAACTGTTAGTGGGGCTTTAGTGTTTTAGTTTTATTTTGTTTGTTTTGTTTTTTTTACCAATGTAGTAAAAAAGCCATTAGCTGTAGTGATAATAGAGAAACCATCCTGATAATGTTATTAAACAACTGCTCATCAGTAACCCACAGTGATCCATCCCACTCACCGTTGTGCAGTGCTCCATTATTTTGATATAGGCTGGCCTTTGTTGTTGTATATCTGAAGGATGGGCCATTGTGTGAGATTGTCGTTAAGCAGTGTCATGGTCGTACGCTGTTTTTTGTGTGTTTTTTGCCGACTGTTGCTGCTGATAGCTTCATTATGAAATGAAAGCTATCTACTCCCAAACTGTTTGTCTGTTTTCCCCTCCAGTGGAATCTTATGTTTGACTTTTGATCCTCACACCTGGATACCCATTCATTAGATTTTCTCTTTATGATCTTTATGATGATTGTTGTTTGTTTTCTGGAGAATCTGTGGTTTGAGAAGTGACAGAAAGTTTGTTCCTTTTTATTTCTATGGAGACTTTATAGTCAAGTTTTCATTTGCTATGAATATTGTTTGTGTTATGCTTCACATTAAAGTGCAACAGGAAACAGCAAAAAAATGTTCCAGTGTCAAATCCCCATTCCCTAATCTGCTTTTTAAGTCTGGTAAAAGCACTGTAACAACTGCATGAAATATTAATATAATAAAAAGAAGCAGTGACTTTGCCCCATTGAGATATCAAAAGTATTTTAGTGTTAGCCGCTCCATTTGCTTTTGATAAGATTAAAGGTACTGACTTTGACAACAGAGCCAGTAAGAGGGTTGAATCTTACCCGAGCAACAGAATGAAGCAGATAATGGCAGAACAGCACATAATCTGTTTTTGTTTGTTTTACAAGAGGAGGATGATCTAATTCCAAGTACCTCGTTAGAAGAAGACTTTGCTTTTTCCAAACTTGTCAGTGAATCAGCAAAAACAGGGGAATTTAAAATATTTGTGCACAGATTAGTTTCACGTAGATACATTTCAATGTGTCTACTGTGCTTGCTAACCACAGACTCTCATATTTGCGTGAAGTAACCTTGTCTCAGTCCTGTGCACTTCCCTCCAATATTAAACACTAAACATTTTCTTTGCTCACAGTTCTTAAATGATTCCATTGGAATCTTCTTTTCAGACTTGTTCACCAAGTTGTGATGAAGAGTGTTTGTGTTAGAGAAAGAGAGAAAATTCCTCTCTAGCAGAGTGTACTGTACTTTGTTTCTTTGCTGGCACAGCAGGTCTGCAGATTGCTGACTATGTTTTTGATCTCTTGCAGGTTAATCTTTTTATTTATTCTTTTCTGAAAGGAGGGGGTGTGTGATTGTCTTTTCTGAAAGAAAGTGAATCAGCTAACTTGCGGGTACCTGTGCTGTCTTGTACATCTCTTTTGTAAAGTGTGTGACATTTCTTTCATGCATACTCCTCCGTACTCCCACACACACGACTGAAAAAAATGCACTCAGTGCTTTGTCTTTTCAAACCCATCTGACACAGCTTGGCATATGTTATGAGCATAATGATAGGTAATTATATTCAGAAAAAAAAATGGCTGTTAGATGTAGATCCCGAGCTTGCCTCCCTCAAGCTCTCATCACTGAACTAGAAGGATGTGTCCAGCAAGGTTAATGGTTGGTTCCAGTAAGCAAAAAAAAAAAGTTTTTATTTTTTAAACTTTTTTTTTGTAGCCTTTAACACACACACACACACACACACGCACACACACACACGCATACGCATACACACGCACACACACACACCCGCTGAGGATCTTAGCCCGCACACACACTCAGACCTCTCACCCCCGCGTCATCTCCCCTCAACCCAGTTGCTTGGCAACATGCTCCTGTGATAAGGTTGGCTGGTGGCGAACTGGGAATGTCAAACGCAGGCCTGGTTTTGTCAGAACTGGTTCATTAGCCTACCTATCTGACCACTGGTGCTCGAGCCTACATGTAACTTCAGCCAAGTTTTTCTCTTTTTAGGTTGGGCTCTAAGCACTGGTGCTCAGTTTTACTAGCACAGCTCTGTCATACTAGGACACCTATATATATATAATTTTCTTATGAAAATATTCTTTTATCTTCTGCAATATCCATGTAGCGATGATCCCTTTATATTCAACAGTTATACGCAGTAAGTTGCAAGTTGCTGTGGTTCGAACACAGTAAGTTGTTCAGCCCCATGCAGAACCAACAGAGAACAAAATTGCAGACAGGGAGCAACAACAGTTGCAGTTGTTTAGTGGTTTGTGGTGGTGGATGACAGCCAGTATTTGAATATAATTTTGGACGTCTGCTACTCTTGTATACATGACTGCACATCCTGCAGTTGCCATCATTGCGTCAGACTGCTTTCCTAAAAGAAAAACAAAAACAAAACAAAAAACCAAACTAAACAAAAACAAAGCCTTAACTAAAGAAAATCCACCACATGTATAATTGGTTGAGTGGAATATTCAGCACTGTGAACACTTTGCTGTGGTTGTATAGTTGTAAAGATTTGCTGTTTTGTCATTGAAATGCTTATTTGGAAAAAACTGTGATTAATATCCATTGCAGGTATTATCCTCTCCAGTCTGACTGCAGTTAAATTATATTGTAGACTATCATCCCCAGATGATGCATTAATGTGCTATCGAGAATGGACAATGTGTATTTAACAATGAAATATGCATGAAAGCATCATTTTACCTCCAGTGTTCTGAGCTTTAATACAGCACAGTATACAGTAAAACTGAGTGGTTCTCCCCACTTTAACTTTCAGTTAAACATCAGTTTTCAGTTTTGTTGACTGATAGAATCAATAATATTTCACTCTTTCAGCACCAAATCATCTCTAAGAATCGTGGATCCACGCCTGTTGTGCAATTTAAATGCCACGGGCAACAGCTCTGTCAACATCTTTTTAGATGAAACTTTCTTGCTGATGGCTCACAGTCATGAATCTACTTCAGACGTCTCGCTAAGAAACGCTCTGTTGAGAGATTGTCCTGGCAAGTAATGGTTTGTCACTCAGGCTCTCTCGGACATGCCAGAGCGAAAAGCCAGAAGAAGGTGTGGGACTCATGCTAGTCTTTGCACAGTTGGGGGTCTTTATTGCAATGCACTGTTTTCTTTCTCGGCAGCCACCAGTGTACGGGGCTTGTGCTGTGTAATTCATAATGCTTTTGTGAAAGGTAGCAGGGTTCTACAGACACTTATTCATTATCGTTTTTTTACACAAAGGAAAGTGCGGCTGCTGTCGACAGCACTGTTTCATCTGGCAGTGATTAATTTGTCTGTGAACATGTTGACAGGCCTCTGTTGGCGAGTTGCTCTGTCGAGCCTTGAACTGTGTCAGTGGCTACTGTTGTGCCAACTTCACTTTTCTTAGGTGGTCCAAATTTTAACAGAACACACACAAACCTTTTTTCCAGGCTGTCTGGATATGTGCAGAAAAAATAGCAGTGTGCGTTATCCTCTGAGTATTTTGAGCACTATGATTATGCATAAAGCTCGGTGACAGCGGTTGTGGTTGTTCCATGGATGAAGTGACATTGTTAGATAGGTAGGTAGGTAGACAGTTATTTATTTGTCATAAAGGAGGAGACCTGTGAAATCTTTTAAAATACATTATTATATGAGGCCATTTTACTGGAAGAATAACCATTAATATATTCTTTTCATTTGTAAATGAAGCCTTAATACTCCCATGTACTGTAGGACACAGTGTCTCATTATGAGACGAAATAATAAAGTTGACATCTTATGAAAGCAATAACTCACTTCAGGGTCTGAAGCATATGAACATTATATTACAGCTGATGCACAGACAGTGGTTGGTTATCCACCTACATAGACATGGTATATATCTACAGCACTGGGCATGTTATATGTGTGCTCTTACTTTATATTAAAGAGGCAAAAATCTTATATACGAGTATATGAACAAGTGCTGTTACTATGACAACCATACATTACATTATTGTCCTGAGTATGAATAACTCTGTGACGTCCAGTTGCTTTCGTAAATGACTGCTAAAAGAATCGTTTTAGTCACAGATGATAAAGTTGTGGTATGATATAATGGGCAGTAGTATACTGTAGTAGCCCACCTAATGTGCACGTCTGAGATGTTTTTAATGTTCTGTGTATTGGTGAGGCTCCTGCTTAATAACATCCTTATTTTAATCTGTTCTTACATTAATTAGCTCTTGCATAAGATGAAAGCGTTTTTGTGTCACAGAAAATAGATGTTTTCCAACACACTGTCCTTGAATGATGAGTATAAGCAGGCTTTAATTAGATGTAATATAGAGGACAGCTGATCATGTCCTTTTTTGTCTGGGAATACTTTTATATCCATTAATTTTAAAGTAGTTGGGCACTGTGTGTGTTTCATAACTCTGCATAATATGGCAGAAGCACATATAAAACATGTGACACAGAAATACTCTTAAGGTTTTCAAAGGAGCATCAGTGACCGTGTCTTCATCACCTTTTTGTTGGCAGCATATCACCCTGGACAGCTACATTCCCTGCCTGACGGATCTGTGCAAGGCATTGTGGGAGGTGATGCTGAGCTACCACCGCACCATGCAGTGGCACGAGGAGCACGACAAACAAGAGAACACACCCACTCCAGGTAAGAGACTATCCCTAACAAACCCTATGAGTTTTTCTGAACAAATTTATAATCAGCGGCACTACTCTGTTTGTTCTGATGCAGCATCTCAGCTGAGTGCAGCTACAGATTCAGAGATAAAAGATGTGTGTACCAGATCCCACAGAGGGCGCACATGACTTCCACACTGCTCACACCTTCTGTCTTGCACAAGCTAATATTTGGTGCCTCAAACGCTCCTTCCCTTTTTTTCATTTTCACTCCCCAAATCTCTCTTTGTCACCTGCTTTCTCTCTGTAGTTTTTCATTTAGAGTGTCTCATAAAACACCAAAACTGCTCCCTATACCCCAAGCTGAAAAAGTAATTCACAGATTCAAGTCTACAATGACTTTGTGATATTGGGGTCAACATTCTCCACACTCTCATTTGTGCCACACGTTTATTGGCTGTTTGATTTCAATATACAGTAAGTTTACAGCTTTATAGCTCACAGAAAAGAATAGCTGAGCCATGGTGTATGAGAAGTGAAGAGAAGAAAGCATTGAATGTGTGCTGGTGCTTCAGTGCAGCACGTAGTGTAGTGTAGTGGTACGGACACTGAAGTGGCACATATTTTGCAGCATTTATTAAGCTTTTTTCAGTGCAGAGGTCGTTGAATGAGTCAGTAGCAGAATAATCACTTTTGGTTGTCATTGGTAAAACACCTCTCTGCAGCAGCACAAAGAGATGTGCATTGTATTTTTACAGTTACAGCTTTAAGGTTATACCCCACTGATAATGCAGTGTTTTGTATGCATTATGTTTGCAGCATTATCAGATTTAAATTGGGTTAACTGTCTGTACTAATCACATGAATACAAATTATATTTACACATTATTGAATTTACATGGCAGGATTAGTGTGAGCCAGTGGTATGGCTTCAAGGATAAATATATGTACAGGTGATAAATAATGAATGGTGTATGTTTTTTCTTATGGTAATGTGTCATGTGTGACTTTGAGTTTGTTCTGTTTGCAGGCCAATAGAAACAAGTGTTTCCAATCGAGCTGTAGCAGTTAATAATGAATAACTTAACACAAATGGACAACAGTGAGATTAGAGTAAAATGATCTAATTCATAATACGTAATTGATGTTGTCTGCAGTGACCCTTTTTGACCTTCCAGTGTCATCTAGACTGGCTTTTATCATTTCAGGAAAGAATTGTTTTAGTTTTTTTTTTTTTTTTGACAATAACAGTATAAAGGACACTGACTCCTCCCCTGGAAACTAACTGCACTCAAGTTACAGCCCATTAAGAACAGCAAGACGGCAGTGCACCACATCTGTCCAAACCCAAAGCTTATGTCTGGATCAACAAGTGTGTTGCTGCTTCTATCCATCCTGCCTCCAGTCAGCCGCCAGATGTGAAAACATCAGCCTCGTGAAGCTCTGTTGTCAAGGCAATACATACTTTGTGGTTTAGCAGTAAGCTCCACAGGAAGTTGAATTTCTTACCGGTGTAAGAAAAGAAGCCATGGTGGATTTGGTTTATAGCACTTCTTACCTCATCACTGTTACGATCATTTGTCTTGCCGTAGATGGTGTCAGATATTAGCTGCAAATGGAGGGCTGTCATATTAGCTTGTGCCTTCCTGCACCATATTGAAAGATAGCTCATTTCCATTTTCCATACTGTACTGAATTCATTAGGCGAATGGATGAAGAAACCAGGGGGTCCTGAATTGTTGTTGACATGTTAAGTCCTCAGGATCCTCCTTGCAGGGGAAAGGACACACACCACGTTTCCTTTCATGAGCCCCATCTATCATCTCACTATTTGATTGGCTGTCACCTCCGTTCTCCGTGTAAAGGTGTCCCCGACCCTGGCTCTGTCCTGGCTTTCACCTTTCTCTCTTTATCTCTGTGTGTGTGTGTGTGAGTGTGTGAGTGTGTGTGTGTGTGTGAATAGTCCATCAGAGTAGTGATTTACTATACAAGCTTTGTCTCATTTGTCGAAGAGTATTTTACAGTGACAGTGACCCCCATCTCACACAAGAGGCTTAACAGTCACACCCACTGAAGATCACTCTCTCCCCCCTCTGTCTGTCACACACACACACACACACACACACAAGGACAGACACACCTCTCCCCTCATTAAGAAAGCAAAAAGGGTATCCCATTGAATTTAGAGCTGTGGCCACTTGATATATTGAGCAGGTCAGTCTAACGTTTCAGTAATTAATCTGACCACTTGATGAAAGGAAAGGTTGTTTCAGGAAGCAAAATGGACCAGGGTCATATCCCTACCTGACAGAATGGATTTGCGCCAGAGCACACACCCTGTCATGCTCGATCAGCACTGATGGCCGTCAGGCGCAGGGGTCGCTCCGAGTGTGTGAAAGCATTTGACTGTGTGAGAGTAAATAACCATGACCAGTGCGTGTATCTGTTACATGTTCACTCAGAGTAGGAGCGTGAACCATGCAGACTAATATCGGAATGTATGGTAGCTGTCTGCTCTGCCGTGATAAAGAAAACCATCGGTTTTCAGCACTCGGGCTGAGAATTGGCCTTCACACCTCATTAATGTTCAACATAGTAACATAGCATATAAATGAAACAAGGCAGCATGCTATGTGAAATAACCTATACCAGTACATATTTGTAACTTGTTTTATTTTTGACTGATCCTTTTCATTCTATTTTCTATTCATGCAAATCTCCC
Organism: Seriola dumerili; assembly: GCF_002260705.1. Lineage (NCBI taxonomy): Eukaryota > Metazoa > Chordata > Actinopteri > Carangiformes > Carangidae > Seriola > Seriola dumerili. The sequence goes on along the minus strand of NW_019174365.1, from coordinate 3,756,994 downwards.
TTCCTCTGAGTCAAAATGACATAGCACCGATCTAATCATATACAGTAATTGGATTTATTACAAGCCCTTCAAATGCATCTCTTTTAAAGGGCTTTCAGGTGAGAACTTACATATACAGTACAATGTACATAACTACCAAACCTTTCAACACATTAAGGTTGATATGTGAATTAAAAACAGCATCATTTTATATGCTCAGACTGCACCGAATCACCACTGAATAAAGTAATTAAAAATCCACATGGTGACACGTGTGATGGAATGTAATCCCCTGACGTTAAGTGGGATATATTAACCATGTGGTGCAGTGCAGTTGGGCCAGTGTTTTCCAACTGTGCAGAGCTGGTTTCCAAAAAAAAAAGTTTGTTGTATAAAAAACGTCTCAGCCAGTCTGCATTTTTGAATTTAATTTTCTTATTATTTTTTTGGCATCCTTTAACTCACTGTCATCTGTGGGAAATAGCAGATAATATTTTGAATCCCATTTACAGTGATGAATGTCATGCCATGCCAATACAGTGTGATGAAAGAGCCACGGCTTCCATTTAGATTGTGTTATTATAATATTCAGAAACCAGGAGTCAAGTTTTGACTTCTCTCTTGCTAAACTTTCACAGATTTATGCTAAGTCATGCACAGGCTGCTGTTTTATGAGTCATAGTTTGAAAGCAGTGGGGAGCTAAGGCCCCTGTGGTTGTTTGTCATGTGAGTCATCAAGAACTCCGTTACCCACACTGCCACCAAAGGTCAAACACTGGTTATCACCTCCGGATTTGCAAAGGGTGGCTTTCCCTATCATTTAGTTTTTCCTCCCTCTCTGTCGTAACACTTTTTAATAACCATTATTAAGGCTTTCTCAGCAGTTAACCTGGGGAGGCTGTCCACACCCTCACCAGGTCAACAGTGGGAGACTGTAGTGACACGAACTACAGCAACAACAGCAGAGTATGGGAAACTAATGGTGATTATAGTTGTTGGTGGAAAAGGAACTAGTGAAAAAAAATACTGTTAAACTGTTAAATAGAACAAAAATGTTATAGATTTAGAAATCTTTAGAAATCTGTAAACCATCACATACACTGTACCCTTAATATGTTTTATTAAAGAGAGAGAGAGAGAGAGAGATGAGATTTTAGTTTAAAACCAGTTGAACCTCAACCAGAGGCTCTGTACAGGACTAATCATCAAACGGCTGGAAATTTTGAATAATGATTCTTCTCAGTCATAATTCATTCAAACCTAACCACACAGACAAGATACACATATTTTCAGATTTGGTGTAAACTTACACTTTCTGACATTGTCGTTATGTCTATTGTCCATCGCAAATAAACACCCTTAAATCTGCTTAGAAATCATAGAAAAGGACGCTCCTTAGAACTCCAGAACGATTAATAGTTAGTTTGAAGTTTTGAAGAGTAGAGAACTCTCATTTTTAGTAATGAGAGTATAGTTCAATATTAGTAAATACTACAGTATTTATTAGTAGGCAGTTGGTTACTCCATTAACACATGGAGCCATACTCTTTCTGGCACACCTATAGCTCTCACTTTTGTATCATCAGTTAATCAATCACAACCTTTACTCTCTCACCTTCGTCAGCTTTCGCAACCTTTTATTTTGTATTCTCCAAATTTTCCTGTTCTCTCCTCCTCACACACTCATACTCTCACTACTGACCCTGTGCTCATTAAATGAAACCCAGATATGTCAAGCTGTCATGTCACGATGTCCCCCGAGCTCTCTGTTCTTTTGCCTTTCAGTGAACGATGCAATTGTTTTCAGTTCTGTCTCTATTAATGACTCAAATTACAGCCAGTATTTTAGGGGTCCCAAAGACAGTGTTTAAAAGGGCACTCATTGAAATTCCTAGACACTGTCACAATGTCATTTTTAGAAATCCCGACTAGTTTTGGCTGTAACATGACAGCAGTGTCTGTGCAGGTAATATGAAAGGATGGGAATTTAAAATGCATTATGAGCTCACTCCTCAAGTAATGGAAGAAATCTGAGATGAATAAGAACGTATTTCACATAAATACCAAGGAAACCCAGAAGGTTTATCGCTCATGTCACATCCATTTCTGAGTGTGATGATTGTAATCAGCAGGTGAGTGGAGAAGATAAACGTACATGATAGCGAAGTGCAGCGGTATTCTTGCCAGCCAGAATTTAAACTTGATCAACTGTTATGAAAGTGATATCGCCAAACAATCGTACTTGTTTAGTGCTCAATGTCTGCTTGGATAGAGGAGAGGCTGTCAATCTCCCTAGGGATAAAACCATGATAATAACCGTACGACCATGATGCTGTTCATGAAACAGAGTTCATGGCTTGACGCACTCACAGGATTACTCACAAAGTTTTACTGGAACTGTCTTACTGTTGGACATGGCAACAAAGCTTGTATTTAGCCGTTAAGATTTGTTTTTTAATGCAAGTGCGATAATTTGATTAGTAACAGATGCAGATAATGAAGATTTATGTAGAAAACGTCTTTATACAAGTTGACTTGTATTTGTTTGGACTTAATGATAGGATAGACTTCTTGTTAAGCACCATGTCTTCTTGAACTAATCTTAGACATGGGCTTACCCATTAATAATGTTTAAGGGAAACCCATTGTTCTGATCTATTGCAACAGATAAAACTTGACAGGAATTCCTCTTGAGGATTTTTCTCTCTTTGGTGTATTGAGCCTTCTGTCAGAATCCATATTGAGGCTGAGCAGATCCTTTGTACCGATAATTGCATGCCTCAGAGTACGATTAACACGGGTCCTGTGGGTAAAGTGTTGGTCCGCATGCAGACTGATAAAAAGGAACAATAGAGTCAGAAAGGCAAACTACGCTGCATAGGACAGTTCTTCTTCTGCTTTGTTTCTAAGAGAGAGGTTGGTAGGGATGCTGGTCATTAATGGATGATTGCTAAATCATTATGAAGAGAGTACACCACCAATTTAGTATTGTACCCCTGTAACACTGTCAGAATCACTACGAGCGTAGCAGCAGTGATCAGAGCTCGTGATATGGGCCTGCTGTGAAATATGGAAGGATTTACCCTTCCATATATCAGTACACACCTCAACACCTCACTGTTTCGTACAGGTAAGATCTTCATTTTTTTAACACCTCATGTAGGTGGGTGTAACAAGTCTCAGGAGCGATTCTAGTCTGTGCTTTCTTCGTTTCTTGTCTGTGTCTCTATAAAAGAATACCTGCACACACTCTTAAAGGTTTCTGCGGAGCTTAGATTAATCCTGTTTCATTGATCCCTGCTGAACACTGGCGTCTGAAGTGTTGTACTGGCTTTTTCCCCCAAATGTACACAGTATTTCTTGTATCTTAAGGTTTAGCTTTTCTTTCAACTTCTTGTGATGCTTTTTTTATAGTGTTTTTTTTTTTTTTTTTTTTTTCTTAACAGCACTCTAAAAAATGACCTGACTAACGCTACACTGATTACATCTTGCTTTTGAAACCTTTCTTCAACTGTTCCTGCTCTCTCCTTCTTCCTTCATATTTATATAATTAGATATACACAGAGTGTGGGGGGGGTGTAATAAAATTCATGTTTGTACTGTTTTTTAATGGATATACTTTCTGCTCCAGTGTGTCATTATGAAAACACCCTCACTGCCACTGATGCTAAAGTCAGTGTGACTGTAGAGTTCACTTGTTTTAAAAATAGGCAAAATGGCAAGAGATATTTATCCTCTGCTCAGCTGACAAATACCTCTCCCAGCAGGTCTGGTCTGCAGTGGCTCTGTTTTGACTGCAGCTTGGAGACGTTTGAGTCAAGCTGAGTTAAATTATGTGTTTGTATGGTCAAAGCTTTAGGTCTTTCAACCATCTCGCTGCTGCAGAATAAGAAAAACATTACCCATGATTCATGCCTGTCTCCCTTGTTCTCGCCGACTAATGTGTCTAACATCATCTGGTTTAATGGTTAACGAAGTGCAGTGTTTATGATCTCAAACACAACGAGATCCACACATATTCTGTTAGTGACACATTTACGTTTTTCCTCGGTGCTCTTACACTGAAATCTGAAGTCCAAATTCTTGGAAATTTTTGTCTTTTGAGTGTCTTTCCCATCAATAATCTGCACCCCTTCCCAGCGAACGCCGCACATGGAGATGGATTCACCATCTTGTTTGGTTTGCCTGTAAATATACGTCCTTGGCCAGTGCTTGAAGAATGCTTTTTTTTTTAAACCAGAAGTAAAGGAGGACGTCTTCATAACAGATCCTTCAGCAGAATTTTAGCTTCTTTTTTTTTTTTTTTACTGTGGCTTTTGTCCATGGTGCGATGACTGGAGCTATTTGTTTTTCCCCTGCTTAGAAACTGATGTGGTTGTGTATTTCGACTTGTCACGAGATATTTTATACTGCAATGCCCTCAATGTTAGTTATTAACGACTGAGTTGGTTATCAGGCAGCTGCAGTGGGTGGGGAGGCCTTCCTTCCAACAGATAGAATCAGGTTTGAGGCTCCAGTGTCTACAAGCACCTTCCCTGTTAACGCGTCTTTGAGACACTAAATCCCCAGCAGGAGAGTCGCCCTGCAGCTGACCCGGGCAGCTGGTTTTACTGTAGAATGGAACAGGACCAACAAAATAAGTATCACAGTGTACAAGAGCCCAGGTGTTTTTTTTTTTTTTTTACTGATTCCGCTGTTTTTTTTTTTCATGGATTCTTTTAATTTTTTCCTGTCAAATGTTCAGTCCAGTAACATCCAAAAGGAACATGAACAAGGAGTAATTTATGAAATGATTTAGGATAGATTTTAAAAAAGTATGTATTTAATGTGTAAGTTGTGGCACTTATTCATTTTAAAGGAGGGTTTTCTATGAATAAAAAAAAAAAAAGACACACAAACCATAAAAACAAACATTAACCAGTGGGGTGATCCATGACCGAGATGAGTCTCAGCATTTATCTGTCTTCCTCATACATTAAAGGAATATAATGAGAGATCGACAGCCACCCACTTGTTGACTTAGCAGGCTCGGTGTTGCTGGCTGTCCTGGAAATCCACTTCAAAAAGGGCAAGCAGCTTGAGATTGACTGAAGCAACTTTCAGCTAAAGGAAAATAGTGCAGCTGCTATGACACTATAGCCTCTTCACAACATGCCATTCTATCGGATCGATCAGAGAAAAAAAAGAACTCAAAAGGATATTGAGCTGAAAATAGAAGAGGAAGTATTGTTCACTTGAGATGTTGGTTCCATTGTCTGACAGGACTCAAAACCTTATTTAACTTCCCATCTATTATTGTTCTAATGGTTTCTAGGTCGCTGTCAGTCTTCCCTCTCTTGAGGGACTGTGTGAGCCACGTGCTTTTCAGCTGCTGACTGACAACCACTTATTCTCCAGCTAACATTCAGGCATGGTCTAGCTTACACTGAAGAACTTTTGGCAGAACCAAAGTGGGTCAGATCTGCAGATCAGCTCCATCATATTTCCCTGTTCACCTGAGGAATAACTTTTTTTTTACCATTGTCAAAGGGATATATTTAAGTTGCATCTTGATCAACCCTAACAATAGTCTTTTTTGGCTTTTGTATGAATCCAGGCTTCACTTGCATCCATTCCTTTACCCTTTGAAATACAGCTGGTAAATGAATTCATTTGTGTCGTGTACAAAAAACAGAGACAAACAATTTATAAATGAAATGGATGAGAAGATACAGACTTTTATCAGTTTATTAGGGTTAGGGTTAGGGTTATTATTATTTTGTTTTAAATCCATCTGTGTCTTTGTTTGAATGTTTCTAGACGATGCAGCAGCAGCAGCAGAGTCTGATGAGTTGGTGGTGGACCGCAGCTATGTGAAGAAGAAACTGGAGCATGGACTGACACGGATCTGGCAGGTTTGTAAAGAAGAGTCTGCTTCCCTCTTTCTCTGTCTTTCTCTCTTTGCTTGGTCTGAAGCATGTCTCTTTCTTCCTTTCCACTCCTAGTTTTTCTTTACATATATTTTCTCTTGGATTTCTGCTCAACTCAGCATTGCTCAAGTTCTCCTTCCAAGGATCATCCTGTGCCTCTCATTTCTCTCTTCAGGATGTCCAGTTGAAAGTGAAGGCCTACATCCTGGGGACAGACATGTCTAACTTCAAATACGACGATTTCATAGTGGTACTGGATGTCATCAGCAGGTACACCGCACAGCCAGAGAAGACAGCTCTTCCCTTGTTTCCACTAATTGGTCTTCATTATCTTGCTATCTCTGTCATCTTCTTGTTTTTCTTTTTTCTCTTTCTGAGGATTATCTACTTTGCTTTGCTAGATGAAGAACAATTTTTTGTTTGTTTGTTTTTTTTTATTACTTTCTCTATAGAAGTTGGTAATGTACAATAAAAGACATTTAAAAATACACTGTGTTGGTCTGACAGAACAAAGTCAACAAGAGAACAAACATTTATGTTTAGCCCATCTGAAATTACCAGGTCGAAAGTGTTAACCTAGATTATCATTTGGCTCATTAACACGCTGTTTAAGTTTAAAAATTCACGTCATATCAACATGTTTATCATTTAGATGGAACTATCATATTTGGGGTAAATGCATATGAGAAATTCAGAGAACTCAAGCAAAAAAAAGTAGAGTAGTGAGGTAGAGATTTAGCGGCCTGTAGGTTGTAACAGACGGCAGTGACGGATGACGTTTCAAGGTTACTGCATTATACTTAAAAGAAGAAAATGCTCCAAAGTCAATATCTCTCTCTACCCTGAAGAGTTTCAGTGAGTATTGCAGTGTTTTTCCCTCACTGCTCCTACAGGCTTCAATAAGTATTCCTGGTACATCCACACCCGACTAGGTTTCAGTGGGAAATAGACAGTCTAGCCCATTGTCAGCAGTAAGGTCACTTATACAAAAATGATCTGTCAGATAACGGCCTTACATACCTGAAGGGGATGTCGGAGCTTGAGGAAGCTGTGGTCAGAGGAGAATTGACCATGACTGTGTACAGGTATTTTGAATGATCAGCTGAGACACTGTGGAGAATGTTTGCAGATAACATCCGTGAAACCATCAGGCGTTTAATGAAGCCACTGCGCTGTAGATGAGGTCGTCTTTTCCTATAGTGAGACAGCTGTTTGCCTAGTCAGCTGTGGCAGGTTGAACAGCTCGATGACGTACCTATAAATGTTAAAATGTTGTTTCAGATGGCCTGCTTAGGGTGCAGAATTGTGTGGTCGTTCTTCAACACCACTGCTAACAGTACACTGTCTGTCCCTTGACTGGCATATTAGAGTTACCACACCAAGTCTGTTTACACTGTGTCTCTGTGACCCTGCTGGCTCAGCTGTCATTCAAGCACAAAATGGTCTTCCCCCCAAAGGCTTTGAGGATAAAGGGCTGTTTTTATATGTCCCCAGTAAAAGTTTTTTTTTCTTTATTGAATGATAAAATAATATGAGCAATACCTTTTTAGAAAATCACTTTTGACTGCAAGAAGCAGATTTAAGGATGGTTTATTCGGGAGCGTATTTATAATTTATATAATTAAAACGTTTTTTTTTTTTTTAGAACTTTACTTATAGATAGAAATTGATTAATCAAATCACTGGTGGTGCAGTGGTTGCATCGCTGTGTGCATCTACACGTGTTCTCATTACAGTGCTTCATCTCACTACATGCTCCATCAGATAACAGCCAGATTTATTTTTACAGTGCACTGTAGATTAAATAAATATTTATATATATTTTTCAGTTCATAAAGAATAGTCCCATTGTCTCGACAAATCCCTCTGTCTTACTTCCTTCCTCTCCATGTCCTTCCTTCACCATTGTCTCTGTCACCATTGGTTCCCTTCACCCCTCTCTTTCAGGTTGATGCAGGTGGGTGAGGAGTTCTGTGGCAGCAAGTCAGAGGTCCTGCAGGAGTCTATCAAACGCCAAAGCATCAACTACTTTAAAAACTATCACAGGTAAGATGTTTCCATTGCTTCTACTTGATCATATGAAAGTTAAACTTTAATTCTGTTCATTCACTGAGCTGATAGGATTGATTGTGTGTGGGTAATTAGACCCAGAGTTTATGGGATGGACATTTGCAGCTCCCCCGATACTGAAAGAAAGTGGTGAAATGAAAGTAGGTGGAAAAGATTTTTGGACAGCAGGTTGGCATTGCTTGACAGAAACATTTACACACAATCACTACCATTGTTTGGCTCTAATGCACTCCATTCCCAGTGTAACCGTCTTTGGAGCGTGATTACATGATAACACTCGCTGAGCTGGAAGCACATTTACATCTTGATTACGTACCCCCCCACCTGCCAACCAAATGAATATGCATACCTTTACACAAGACAGCGCCACAACATCAGAGGTAATTTGCATTGAACGGTGATTGTGATTACCTGTCAAGAATCATTGATAAGATGCTTAAATATCAGAAAGCTACAGTATAATACGCTTCATCTTTATGACAAAGGATGGCAAAGCAGTGAGACACAGAGGCATGATGGGATACATCTTTAAATCACAGGTGATAAGATGGAGGTGATCTCAGTGTGAAATTGTAATCGGAATTGAAAAAGACAGTAAGAGGTGACAGACCCACAGAGAGAAGAAGAAGAAGAGGTGGACATACAGCAGCATTATTATTAACCCCTCCACACACACTCTGACATACACACACATTTGCACTGCTGGCCAGGAGGCTTCCAGTGTGCATCATTTTCACATTAGGTTTGATTAATTTTCCAGCTGGGTGTCATTCCCAAACAGATTACCCATCAGTGAACTTTGACTCGCTGATGCCTGGATTTGTCTGTCAGCTGCCTGCAGTGACACGCTCTATCATCGGGCGGGTGTATTGTTGGCCTGCGGGTGGAAACGACAGAGTGAAACCGTCAGGGCTCAGACATGATAAATATGGTATCTAATTTTTTGCACAAACATTAGGTTTTGGTTAGGTCAAAGGTCAAGGTCACAGTGACCTCGCAAAACACGATTTAGGCCTTTTGAATGTAATATATCAGGTTTGTAGCCGTATTCTGGTACATTGGTTTGTTTGTGTCCTAATTTGTTTTTAGCCCTTTTCTGATTAGTTGGTTGGTTTGTCGTATTCTGATAGGTCAGTCTGTAGTTGTATTCTGATTGGTTGATTTGTAGCCATGTTCTGATTGAAACATGGTTTTGGCCTTGTGAACACAATATCTTTGTAACTCTTCAAGGGAATCCCTTCTCATTTTGTACAAATTTCCACTCTACATGGAACTGATTAGATTTTGGTGGTCAAAGGTCAAAGTCACTGTGACCGCACAAACTATGTTTTTAGCCATAACTCAAGAATTAACACAGCAATTATGACAGAATTTCACACGAATGGTTAATATTTTACATGATTCTGGATAAACAGGAATGTAACCAGAAACTAGTCTGAGTGGCAGAGGCATTCAGCGATAAATCAATTATTTTTTCCTAAATCATTTTCTCTGAGGGATGTTTTATTTTGATGTCCTTTAATTCTCAGTGCTTTATATTTCAGAAATATAGCTGTAGGAAAACTGAGCCAGTGTTGGTTAAATATAGGTCATTTAATATGCTACTGTATGTTGAAGTCAACCACAAGTTTTCCCTGTCCCTCTTGTGTTCCACTTTCTATCACCTCTCATACTTCAAACAACTTTAAGACAAGTAACAGGGGGTGGTGCAGTGTTTGAAGTCAACACTGCTCTGACATTTCACACAGAAAGACCTCATATTGACCTCGCGGGTGAGCACCAGGGTGGCTGTCTTGAGCTGTGATCATAGTTAACATGGAAACGTGTCCTCACACACGACTCACACACACACACACACACACACACACACACACACACACACACACACACACACACACGTGCGCGCCAAACACAAAGTGACGTGCGTACACACACACACTAACACACACACTAACACACGTCTTCCTTTTCATTTCGCATCAGTGACCTTTGCAGACTGTGTTTATGTCAGCACATTTAATCTGGCCTCTCAGACCATGGGAGCTGGTTAAATATACGAAATGGCATGAGGTCATTAACGCACAAATGTTGACTTCTTGTATTCTACTTCTTGTTTTTTTTTCTACTCTCAGGGCACGACTGGAAGAGCTAAGGATGTTTCTGGAAAATGAGACATGGGAACTGTGTCCTGTCAAGTCTAACTTTAACATCGCCCAGCTCCATGTGAGTTACAATCACATCACTGAGGCGGGGAAGCGAAGCATGGTGGCTTTCATTTATTCCACACTCCGTCATTCACTGCGCCCCCCCCCCCCCCCACACACACACACACACACACCCCCCAACCCCACTGTGAAATTTGCATAAGGATATGAAACGTGTAGGATTCTGCTCAATGATTTCTGTGTGTGGGTGTGAGGGTGTCTCAGCTTGTGTATCAAGATAGGAAGATTGCGGTTCACTGCACATTATGTAACATAGATGAAGATAAAACGGTTGCTGTCCCTTGTGGCGTGTATGTTTGAGGGCTTTATTTCCCGCTCTCATGAGCAACAGTTAAAAAATAAAAACGTAAACATCAGAGCCCAATGGGGATCATGTACGACCAGCACCAAAATGTATTGGATATATAGTGTAACCAACTCAAAGAAAAGATCATTGTGCTCACAACATGTTCAGCTCACTTCACACTGAAGCAGAAATGATAAATGGACATGAAGAAATGTCAGAAAGATAAATGGACTTAATTCAAAGTTTTTTATCTTTTTCATTTTCTTACATCTTGTTTTCCCCTTCATGTCGTCTTGCTCGGGTACATGTGCAACAAACATGCAAATGAATCTTTGGAATAAACTCACTGGCGTGAGAATGTCTACATTACTTAATGGTACACAGGCAGTGCATTGCGCGGCCGTTCTTACAAGATTATTTAAACTTGCTAAAATGTGCAGCGGTTTGTTACACACATCCCTTCAGGACAAAGCTCATGTTGTGACTGTATATTCTAAATTGTAAACTTTTTGTGAGATTGTATGGTTGATAGAACCTAGAAGTTCTAATATTATTAAATTATTATCAATACAATTATTTTAAATTAAATACAAAACCTCTTTTTCTCCATTTCTTGTCTTTTCTGTCTCATCTTCACCAAACACAAACCTACATCTGTTGTCTTTCAAAGTGTATCTCTGTCCCATCTTCTCCAAACCAGGAGTTTAAGTTCATGGGCCAGTGTCGCTCTCCATCCGTCTCCCCGAGCAGACAGGCCGTGACCTCGTCCACCCTGGCCCAGGAGGAGCTGTCTCTGTTCCAGCAGTACCTTCAGGAGGGAAACCCATTCGAGATGCACATCGAGCACAAAGAGGAGGAGACGGAGGATGTGCTGGCATCTAACGGGGTAAGTGCCATAGAAGGGCAGTTGCACAAAAACACATGCTTCCAATTAATGCTTTCTTAATGGTTTAGATCATCATTCATTTATCATTGTATTAGTGTGAAATGTTCATTGCCCTATGAAAACAATTATGAATAGTTGTTTTAACTCATAGTTGCTGTCATATCTGCTGATGCAGCTGCTGATGGAAGTTTTTCATTGCCAGCAGTTGGATACTGTTCAACTGCGTACATAAGTATGTCCAATTAGCAAGGCCACCTATTGAGGTAAAACACCAAACAAGTTGATAAAGAGACAAGTTGATTAATTGGGGCGTAATCACTGTGGGTCATTAAGTGGTTTACAGCGGCCCTCAAGCTGTCATCAGCAGGGCCCTAACAAACTTTTATTAACAGCGCAGGGCCAGCAGTGCAGAACCTGCCATGATTATTAAAGCACTTTGATAAATCGTCTGATATGTCGTATAAGCTGTCAAATAGCAAATCTGTAGGAAGCTCCAGCGTAGGGCCAATGTTTAAACACTGAGAGTAGAGCTGAATGTAATAATTTGGCATCTTTGTCATGTAGTCATTTTTTATGATTCTTCTTGCTCTTCATCCTTCAGGATTCAATAATCTTCCCCAGGAAAGCAATACTCCCTAGTATGCTATTTTAGTGTCGGATTTAGTATCCAGCCCTCCAGTATTGGAAACCTTTTTATTTCCTAATTTTCCACTCTGTGTTTTGTATTAAATATAAATAGGCAGCACTTTATCTGAAAAGACATGTAAAAGTATGGTGCCTTTCAGTTTTGCAGGCAGTCTGTGTTGCCCAGTGAAACTATCAGGCCTACCACTTTGGCACCATACATAATTAACAGAGAAGCGAAACTGTCTCACTATACATCTATCAGTATGCTTTGTAAGACCAGCTATGCTTGAATTGGGGAGAGCGTTGGGTTTTTATATCATCCACCAACCGACACACAAACTAAGCGCTTCTGCAAATATAAAAGCACAATGGCCACTGCATTTATCATTATAGTAAAACGGCAACCAAACAGTGGCTACTGCTGTGTGGATAAAAAGGAGCAGGAGAATCAGTGTATGTTCACTAGCAAGGTGCTGTTAGCAGTGTCAGTAGTCCTCTTGTTCCTTGAGGCAAACTTTAAGTCTGACACAGGTGCAGCGACACCTGACACATCGCCCACTTTTTTATATGGATATGTTTTCCTCTCAGGCTCAACATCAAAACCAATATTGCACTATCTACAATATGGGGCTTACCAAGGGCCTAGCTTGGCTCGCTCTTAAGCTTGTAATCCTTTCTATATGGCTGTTGTGTTGCCTCAACTTGCACATAAGGACAAAGAAAATATTGTCTTATTTCAGGGCTTTACCTGAACTCTCCTCTGAGAGGTGAATGAATTTTCTGCTTTTATCCCTCAAGCGAGTGGTTTCATGGTTTTGCACTCATCAGAGCTAAAAGATGCGGGTGTAATTTTTTTTTTTTTTTGTTAATCAACTTTTAAATGTTTTAATCGCATGGTTCTCTTTTTGAGTAGCCAGTTTGTATTTTGTGTTATTTTAAAATCTTTGTGATCTTTCATCGTAGTGTGTTATCTGATCAACAGCAGTGACACAATTTACCCATGGCATCAAATCTTTTTCACACTTATCTCCCACAACTGGTGATGTGTTATGAAAGTTTCACAGCATGTTATAACAACATTTGACTTGTTTTTGTCCCTTTTCTTCCCCTCATCTCTACTGTATTTCTTCTTTGCACTGGTGCTTTGACCGCCATTTTTAGCGTGACCTCCGTCTGATCTTTCTCTTCCCTTTTTCTCAAGTATGAGTCGGATGAGCTGGAGAAGAGTGTGTATCAGGATTACGACAGCGACAGTGATGTTCCTGAGGAGCTCAAGCAGGACTACGTGGACGAGCAGACGGGTGACGCCCCTCTTAAGAGGTCAGTTCCAAGTCAGATTATTTTAGACCTCTCTGTAGGCGCACGGCTCAGCGGATGACAAGTGAAGTCCCGTGGTATATCCAGGTGTCCATCATTTCTACTCCGCTTCAGATTTCTGAAAGAAAATAAACATTTCACATTATTCACACACACAAAATAAAATAATCTTTTAAAGAGGTTCTAAAAGGATGTGAAGTCACACATTACCCCACTTTATATGCATTTAGCAATGATGATTTTAGCTCACCTCTGCCTTACCCTGCTAAGTAAGTGTGGGCGGGGGTGGGAAGAAAGAGAAATTTTCATGGGTAGACAAAAAGCTTTATAGAAGCTTTTTGTCTACCCATGAAAATTTCTTCCCACCCCCGCCCACATGATTGAAAGACTAGTCGCTGTTTAATAACTGCGGGGGCAATCATGTGCTCCTGTGCACCGCGTGTAAAAGGATTTATTTTCATTTGAAAGAGAAATTTGAATGCTATTGAGGAAAAATATGTTATCTTATCATCAGTGTTAAAATCTTAGTATGATTTATGCGAACAATCTTCGCATGGTATAGCTGTAATTATTAGGTCATCCTCTCAAATTGATGTGGTGGGCGTCATAAATAACCACATAAATTTGGATGATTTTGATGCAGCATATTGGAGTTATGAATTTTAGAACCACCTGTGTTCAGTTTGGTGTATCTCCTTCAATAAACCTACTGTGCTTTATGTGCATGTGGTGGAGAGAGTTACTGAGAATCTAAGATTGTGCATGTGTAGGTGTATTTATTCATATCTGAGAGCTGACGTCAAGTTTTACACCAGATTGATGTACGAGAAACAAGAAACATAATACTATTACTTATTCAGTAGCTCCCCATTACAGAGGCATAATTATAACGATCATTTCCTGTCATGTAATGTGCAGTGACTTATTAATGCTATGTGATGTTTGTGCTCAGTGTCGGCTCATTATTTCACAGGTCTGACATGCTTGATATTTTTGCTTTAGCTCTCACCACATTTCCAGACATTAGCCTATAGTCACTAAAATGCTAATTTCCTACTTTTATAAGCAGGAACCACTAACAGTTAATTATTGGATGGGTCGCATGATCACATCCAGAAATTACACAGCCCATGTAATGATTGCCGGATAATATGGCTCAATGATCAGTGTCAGGGGTCTGGTACTGCAGGATCACCAGTTCATAGACTTTACCACCGGGGTCTTTCTATGTCTCCTGCATTGTCTAATGAGTTCTGATTGATCAATTACAAGAGTTTGACCCGCACTAAGGTTTTGAACCTATGCGATCGTTGTAGAGGATTAGTGATGTTAACACATATTACTGGGTCTTTCTTATTCTCATGTTTCTGCCCTACTTTCTCTTTCACCCCATCACCCCTCCTCCTGAACACATCAGTGTGTCCCGCGAGACCATAAGAAGCAAGAAAAAGTCTGACTACAACCTCAACAAAACCAATGCACCAATCCTCACCAACACCACCCTCAACGTCATCCGGCTTGTTGGTGAGTCCTACACACACATACACACTCCACCACTTACCTCTCCTTGAGAGTGGCCCAGACTCACAGCCACAGTGGGTGTCGATCTCTGGCCTGCTGAGATTTCCATTTATTCACCAATTAAGCTAACAGCTCATTGTGGCCGACATGCTCAGGTGTGACTGAGCTGCACTAATAATGGTTAGCCCTCGCCCTGAGCGCTGACCTTTAGTTTCCAAAGAGGTGCTGACACGTCTTGGTGACATGGCTGTTAGGACACCGGGTCCCATCGTTGGAAGACCGTGCCCTTTAGTGATGTGACCCCCTTGATGTGATTTTCATGCGTGAAGCGGAATAAGAGTAGGCAGTTACCTTTCCTGAGTGGTCCTGTGGCTGAATAAAACTTTTATTATATGAATTCATGTAATAGCTCAGGCTGATACAGATTCTTAGCATTACAAAAGATTTCTGGTTACTACAAGTTTTCAGAAGAAATGTTTGTCCCTCCTCTGTTCATACATCGAACCGTTTCCTGCACCTACAGGACAAAATGAAATAACAGTTTGTTTGTTTTTGGTCACACAATAGGTAATATCGATTTAGAGCGATGTGAAAAAAAAGAAAAGTTTTATTCCAAGCAGTCACTTCTAATTCAGTCTGTGCTGCTCTTTGATGGAGTTAGATCGCTCCCTGGGTCCTCGTGCAGAATTCAGGAGAAAGGGCGTGAAAAATGGGAGTGTTGGAGAAATAACCAGCTAGATTGAGTTTATTTTCTCTTTTTTTTCCTCCAATCATCAGTTCTGAGTCAGTGGTAACCTTGTTACACCCCTGAACCTCTGCACTTATTTCTTTTATTACCTTCCTGTTAAATGAAATCCTTGCCCTCAAGTGTATGTAAATGCAGTGTGTTCCAAGTAAAGTTCCTCCCTAAAGGATGTAGTTCCACTGCTCCGCTAGTATTACTTACTCTAGATTTACTTAAGAACAGAACCATTTCATTCATTGTAAACTGATATTTCACCGAATCTGTCACACTCTGCTATACAATCGGGGACACATAGAGCTTGTCCAACAAACCCATATTTCTGGTAACTTCTGGTTTGTGTCCTCTCCGTACAGGAAAGTACATGCAGATGATGAACATCCTGAAGCCGATCGCCTTTGACGTCATCCACTGTGTGTCACAGCTCTTTGACTACTACCTGTACGCTGTATACACCTTCTTTGGACGCAATGACATGGTACAGTATTTCTGATCAATTCGGCTGTTTGATTGCACAAGAGCAATAATACTGAGAGGCAAAACACACACTCACAGTACATTGAATGTACTAGACCTCCAACAAAACCTTGTGACTGAACCCATTTGGCCTGTTCTAATGTCAACCACTGTCACTTTTTACATGTGTGACTGTGTCCATGGTTACCACACTGTACAATACACTGAACTTATAACCTTGAGTTCACCACAAACTGATCACGTCATTTGATGTGCATCAGTTAACACACCAGCACACACATTGTACAGACAGAACTACCAGTCAGACTACAAACGTCAAGGTGCTGCCAGTGTGTATGTGTGTGTGTTTATATAACAACACATGGCATAAAGGTTTAAGGTGCCAGCAATGCACCACAACATCCCCAGTTTAAGTTTGTTTCTTGTTTGTTTTTGTTTTTTTCCTCTGAAGTGAATGTAACTACTTATACTACTATAAAAGCTACTTAAAATTACTTCTGCTGCAACGGTGTTATGATGCTTTAAGAAAATTGCCTGTATTTATTGTATCTAAAGATGGATTTTGCCATTTTTAATGTTTGATAGATCATGTACAGCGAGACAGGGGATAACTGCTGTTTCCATCTTTTCTCATCGCTGTCTGTCTCACAAGAAAAAATTCCAGCTGAGCGATAGGTTACAGTCTGTGAGCCCAGTCTCCCCCACTCCATCTAAAGACTATCATGTCATTTATACTGTGCCTCACAAAGAAAGAAAACAGCATTTGTGTCACCATCGCCCTCAGGGAAGTGGTAATGATAGCAACAAAATGACTTCTGTCCCATCGAGGTGGGAAGAGATGAAAAGGATAAACGCTCTGCGGGGGCCGCTCCAGTACAGATTATTGGTGTGTTTGTGTGTGTGTGTGTCACGGGGGGGGGGCACACTGGTTGCATGTTGTCAGCTTGTCAGGAGGTGTTTTTTTTTCTCATGTGCCTCCATTTGACCACTGAGTGCCTATGAACAGTATTTGAGTGTGTTTCTATCACATTCTTCATGCCTTTATTCGTATCAGTCCTTCTCCATGACACTGTCTTCCTTGTCTTAATCTCTCTTTTCCTTTACACATGTGCTGTATGTCATTTTTCTCAGATGAGCCTGCTCCTTTCCTCCCATCTTCATTTTCATCTTTTCTCCCATGTCTTTAATCTTGTATGCTCTGTTCCTTCCACATGGCATCGCTGCTCTTTTTATCCCTTGCACTTTTTTTCTCTCACTACCCCCATGCCGCTCTCTATCTCTTTGTCTTCATCTCTCTGAAACTCTCACTTTCTCTTTTTTCCCTCTGTACCACTAGTCCTCATTAAGTATCACTTCATGAACCCACCCATTTCATTAATGGCCTCACTCAGAGAGGCACCTACACTAAAATGCTAATGTCCCCATGAATCTTTAAAAAGCTGCTAGAGAATACTTTGCACATATGCTGGTATTTTGACCTAGGCTCCGCTTCTCTTTACAGCGCTGGAATCAAGATGGACTGCTTGACTTCTCTATGTGCAGAGTAATGGTTGTCATTAATATTCAAAAGGGTAAATACCCCCATTATCTGTGTATATTGGCCCTGTCAAGTCGAGCTGCACTACTGACTCTGTCACACATAAAAATGCGATGCAATATGTGGCGTGCTCCCAGATTCTCCATCACCATTGATAAACAGGCTTTCGACTGTTGGTATTGGGAGAGGCAGGTTTGCAAACCCATTTTTGGAAAAGTGATTTATGTTTCAAAAAGCTGTGCCCCGTGGGAATAACTTGGAGTGTCTTGTCTAGGAAGAGACAGAAGAAGGATATAGTGAGGGGGGAAAAAAAAGCGGCAAGACAGAGAGATGTGAATTGAAGGATGCACGAAAGATAAAGATGGATGAGTACGTACCGCGTCGCTCTGTTTTGCAATATGATGGCAGAGAGAGGGGAGGAGAGGGACTGGCTACCAAAACAGAGAAGAAGGAAACAGGTGCTGAGACAGACCTGCAGAGGGAGAAAAAGAGAGTCAGGAAAGTATGTGACACTTGAACAAATGACTTCTCTGAAATATGAGCAATAATTTTTATTCTCGACTCCTGACTCCCACAGACAGGTCTTCACACTGGGTGCTATTCATCTTGCATGCACATGTGCAAGTCAGAGTGTTTATACCGACAGAGTCACCGATGACCTATGATAAAACCCCCCCCACACCCTCGCAAATGCATTCTGTCTTCTTTTAGATAATTGAACAAGGCTGATTTAAGACTCTTATCTCACATACTGATTCTTCACTGATGGCCAAGAGCTGGACTTGAAATTTCCTCCTCTAATGCAAAGCTGTTTAGGCCAGGTAACTGAGGGGGCACTTCTTCAAAGTTTGAGGACACAAAAGAAACAGATTTTAAAACGGTGGTCAAAACATCTATTATGGTTTAAATGCTCCAAATAGGGTTGATAAAATTTCCCACAATGCATTGAAATTGCATATTTGTTTACATAACCTTGATGACATTTTGTTTTTGTTTTTTGTTTCTTTTCCACAGGCTGTGTGGTACTTCTTGTGATAAGTAAACTGAACTTCACATACAAAATCCGTGGAATGCCCCTTTAACGTGTTTATTTGTCAACTATATTGTTTTACCATTTTACCATGTGCACACCTGTACAGTTCACAGTGAGTAGTGGACCTCTACATGTCACATGGACATAGACTGAAGCACATATTGTTTCCTTGTCTTTTTTTTTTTTTTTAATTTAATTAAGCGTCAATTTGACTGCTGATTTTGAATGGACCATTTTATATAACCTTAGGATTGGTCACGTTCTGTCATAAATATCTCGATCAGTAGCAAGTTCATGGTGCATCTGAAAAAAAGTGTCAGTGCAAATTAGTGTGTGGACACCACCGGACACTACACAACAAGAAGTACATTGTTTCCTAGTAACAAGGTTCAACGATATTTGGATATTTCCTTACCACACCTGGCTGATCAGCAGTTTCTGATCAGTTATAGTCTATCTGTGGTTCTGCAATTAAAGACCATTTAAATGTGAGAAAAGAATACTTGTACAAGATTAATTCTATCCGTTACTTCCATAAATCTAATTCTGTTCCTTTGTTTGCTTCTTTCTCTATGCATTTTTTTGAATTCTGTAAGACTTTCTCAACATTGTTTGTTTTTTAATTTGAACTTTTGCTTCTTCTTTTTCCTGCCTGCTTTTCCATCCATAGCCTGTCCCAAGCCCGTCTTTGTCAACTCGTAGTGGCAGAGAGGTGGGTCCTGCCTCGGTGGTGGGCCCTGCTTGTTTGGTAAGAGTAGACCCAGAAGTGTTTTGACCTATGCACAGGGTCGTACTCGCTTTTTGAGTCCAAACTACTAATCAACACTTGGTTGACTGGTAGTTTGGTTGGCTGATTGTGGTTGATTTGAAGCTCTTAAGCTGTGTGTGATTTGCTTCCTTGGAGTGACATCAAGCACATCTGAAATTGATTTCAGAGGCATTTAGATGTTGAGTTTGAGCTTTTGAGCTTTCACCCTCTCCACACTCCTCTTTTACCTCTCGTCTCTCATCTGCTGTAGCCGGTGTGATTGTCTGACACTGATGTCTGTTCCTCCCAGTTGCTCCACCCTCTTTTGGATGAGAGTCGGCTAGAAGCAGAAAGTAAAGATTCTCTTGTCTCGTGAGATGAGAGCAGGTGTAGCCGTGCGTGTGTGCGTGCGTGCGTGTGTGTGCCTGTGCGTGCGTGGTTGCTGTCACACTCTGTTCTCATAGAGGTAGATGCGTGTGCACGGTGCAGACACTAACTGTGTGTGTGTGTGTGTGTGTTTATGTGTGTGTATTCTACAGTATGAGTCATCGGGTCTGGGCCTTATCAGCAGCAGACTGAGAACCACACTGAACCGGATCCAGGAGAGCCTCATTGACATGGTAAGACTGGCTGTAACTTCAACCTCCTCCCTTCACGTCCTTATGTTCATCTCTCCTCTTTATGCCTCTCCCCCTGTTTTTATGTCCATCCACTCCATCCATCATCCACATGTGTGGTCTTATTGTTGAGAGAGCCCAAAGCACGTGTCAGCAGAAAATGCATTATGGGTCGTCATTATCTGGCCAGTGGTCGCTCACACATTCACACACCTCCTTTTGTTTAAGTGGCCCCAGCAGGGTGGATGTGTGTGTTACTCCATTAGGGCCCTCAATCACTGCTCCCTTCTGTAATACTACATAGAGACAATTAGTCTGGTCCAGTCCACACTCTCACTTTTTAGGCTGATAGTGTATCAGCCTACAATGTGTCTCCTCTCTGTTATATGATGATACTACTGTTATCTCTCACTTCTGCCTTTCATTCGTCTCCATATTAAACAGCCTTCTTGGCGTGTGTTGAGAGAAACCAGACTTGGATTTTAATCTGCCACTGAAGTGTTGCTCCCCTGGAGACAAATATGAAATTCTGTTGATATTTTGTCGTGTTTTTCTTTAATATTTTTAGTGAGAAAAAACAATAAGTTGTGTCCCATGAGTCTAATTATGGTAGAAGTGGGAATGAATGGCTCACTGAAGTCATATTTTAGTGAATTCAAATGTGAATGCTAAGAATCAACAGACCTCTTTATTCATTTAAAAATGTAATCATTTATTTACGAATGAGGTATTTTAAGTGCAAAGAGATCACCATTACTTATGCATTATATTCGATTTTTATCATATGTCACAAGTTGTGACTCACAGTACTCCATCTCCTCTGAAAATGAAAAAGAAAATGTACTTTTTCCCATGGTGAGATCCTGAATAATGTTTCATTTTTTATTTTCTAAGGACTGGTGGATATTTTTGTCAGTCTGTCTCTCTCTCTTGAATATCCTTTCTAATTTCATTTGTACATTCACATCACGCCAGGCTGTGGGACTCTCTGTTAAAGTTAGAAATTTTTTGTTTCTGGTTCTGACTTCTGTTTTGACTTTTAGAAAAGATCTGGCATTAACTTGATCATGGATTTGGGCTGTGCTATGATCAGAGTTTACAGTGTGCATATATTATCGGGGGTTGTCAGCTGTTACTGCCAATAACAACCTAATGACAAGCTGTCACGGCAACCATTAACATTAATGTAGAACGCATTAGAATATAAATCGAGGTGAATGGAACTGAATTGTTGCCTTTGCACGTAGATATAATCAGCAGTTTTCCACAGTAGCAACCACACACCATCCAAAGCGCTTTTTTAAAGCATTTATTTGACAGTGTAGCATAATGGCATTTTAGCAGTGCTAGCTACTTGGCTGTAATGTTCATAGCTGAGCGATGCAGGGGTGACCTGAGGAAAAGGAAAAAACAAGAGGGAAAATGAAGCAGGAGGACAGAGGGAAGAAAATGGATAAAAGTCAGAAAACCCAGAAAAGAGTGATCAATTATCAAAACTTTCAATTGTGTTCAGCAGTGTAATGCAGCAACATGTTTTCTCCCGGTGGGGGGCACTATAGCAGCTATTTACACCTCAGTAATTTTCTGGCTAAATTGTGAGCTATTTTCAAACGTCAGACGAGCTGCGGCTGATGAGCTCAGTGCTCAGCTGCCTTCTGTGGAGAATATGTTTATTCTCTGAACTGCTCAATTGATCAAATGGACACGGACAGACAAATGAAGAGACTAGGTGGAGAGAGAGCGAGAGAGAGAACAGAAGAGTGTGATGCAGCGTACGGAGACATTTGTGGGTTTCTGTGAGAGAGAGTGCGAGTTCTCTCAGGAGACAAAACGGTGCTAAACCTAAACCACATGCATGCACACACACACACACACACACACATCTCAGATGAACATAATCATATCAATTTGTGGCCGTCTCAGGCTGCCTGATTAAGACCATCTCAGAGGGGGGCTTGTAACTACTCTCTAATGCTTTTATTCTGTCCTTTCGCATATGCAAAACTAGTTTAGCTCATCTAGATAAATCTTCGTATGTTGGAAAAATGCCCTATTTTCCAAACTAGCAAAGCACTCCCTAGTTTTTTTCACCACTGTCTCGCTCTCCTGCTCTTCTGTGTTACACATCATGACCTGCACACATAAATCACACGTACACACACTCTTCTACTAAAAGTATTAATATACATTGGCTGTGTATACCTGTTGATATTTGTGTAGCGCTCTCATTTCCAGAATGGTTTTATTGGATGTGGGGACATATGGATTATAAATCCCTCTTTTTTTAGGAGGGACTTCACTCCATAGTGAAAATCTACATATATTCACGTAGAGCATACAAACGCACTCTTCCACTTGCATACAAATACACACACCCACACACTCGAGAGATTGCGGCAGGGTAGACCTCATTTGTAAACAGATTCTAAAGTTAATTGCACGCTGCATTTCAATTGAGCTGCCGAATCCTTGCGGTTTTGTTCCCCTGATTTGCTGTCGCAACTGTTTGATTCCAAAACCAATGTGCTGGTAATGACTCAGTGTCCCATATGAACAGCAGCAAGATTCCATCTCATCTCATCGTAGGTGCAGAGTGGCTTCAGCATAAACTGGGAGCTCCGTGGGGAAAAAGTAAAAGATCATCCCCTCGTTTATGTTCTATTTCCCTGCCTCCCGTATTCTTGATTACCTTTCTGAAACCCCTGTTGCTTGCCAGGTTTTGACAGTTTTCATTTTGAGTTCACTCACTTTGGCTTTGAATATTTCATTTAGAGTGTTTGCAGGTTGTGAGGTTAGGGAGAAACTTCTGAGAGTGGCAGAGGTGTAATTGCCTTGTTCAAATATTCAACATTTTCCACAAAACACTTGTTACATAATGTTTGATCATGTGCGCTGCCATATGTCATCTTTACCTGAATGTGAGGCTTGTTTCACTGGAAAGGAGTCAGCTTGCTTACAATCCTTGCTTAGAAAAATTCATATCCTCTGGTGATGCAGCTCGGGGCAGGTTGGGTGACAGTGCCATATCAGAATAATGCCATGAACCTCATCTGTGGCCATATTGTCGCTGCCAGAAAGTTCAGCTGTGACAGCTGTTGAGTCACTGCTGCGGGCAACATTGTGAAGAGAGCTGACACAAGTTAGCATTTCCAGTGAAGGCCACCACTGGCTCACAGTCATTTTACTTCTCTCACTATATAAACCACTAGTATTTACTCTGTCAGTTCATTTTTCTCTCTCATTCCTTTCATTTTATTTTCCTTCACTTTTCCTCCTTCCATCTTATCTGTTTCTCCTATCGCCTCCTTCTCTTCCGCAGCTGTGTGTGCCAGTGATTACATGCCTCTCAGCTCTCAGCACAAATAACTTCTTGTATCGTTCCACATAGTTTATTGCTGCTTCTGACTGAATATACAATGGCGTGTTTGTATGTGTGTCCATTTCAGTGTTCACCATCGGCCCAGGCATGAAG
This sequence comes from Seriola dumerili, assembly GCF_002260705.1. Taxonomy (NCBI): domain Eukaryota; kingdom Metazoa; phylum Chordata; class Actinopteri; order Carangiformes; family Carangidae; genus Seriola; species Seriola dumerili. The sequence continues at coordinate 3,733,548 of NW_019174365.1, read as the reverse complement.
ATAAGATCACCTGGAAATTATGTTTGATTTCCTTTTTCTCTGTTTGATTCGAGTCTTACAATTGCTCAAGTCAACCCACAATTGTGTGATTTTGTTGATTAGGTGTGTGTGTGTTGGTGTGTGCATCTGCCTGTTTATGGGTCCGCAGCTTTAGCGCAGAGTGAGGCTCAGGCTTCCTCATGCCTGGCACTGAAACAGGAATGAGGAGTCGGGTAATTTCTGTGTTGGCACCAATAGTCTGGCAGTGGGTACCTCTAGATACGTACACAAAAACACACACTAACGGACAAGAAAACATACATATACCAAGAATTTACGATTTGAACTTTAACAAACAAACTAACACACGCAGGTATGTCGTCCTACTGTACATAATTTCAACACTGAACACTGTCCAACACACTTTTCATCCTGCCCGTCTCCCAGTGGCAGGGTGATAATCCCTAAGCATGTGGTGTGGTTGTGGTTTGCTACACTGGTTTGGCGCAGCTGACACACACTGGCGCGCTGCCCCTCATGAGTGGCACTGGCTAATGTCACACGCGCATAAACACTGGCTACATTGTCTCATACACACACACACACACACACACACACACACACCACACGCTGAACCCAGTCATTAGTTCTGCGTCTCTCATGAGGGCACATCACTGTCGGGGCTGGTGTCTTTGTTGGGGCCTGCTGTCTCACTCTGTGAATGGTGCGACCAGCCAGAGGGGATTGCCATTTGACAGGGATTATACATCATAATTAAGCTCCATGGTGAGATCTTTATGCTGTAGTTGTCAGGATATCACAAGTATTGACATTTTGTGGGGGTTTCAGCGGATCACACACACACACACACACACACACACACACACACACACACACACACACACACACTTCATTGATAGGCCCAGCTGCAGGTCATGCTCCTCAGCCGTGATGGGGAAACAGTTGATCCCCATAGATACAGCAACTCAGCTTCCTGTCTGCAACTTCTGCCCATGACTCACCACATGTCCCGGTGCGGCGAACACGGCAGAATTACACACTTTAATTTAAATACTTTCATTTGTATTGTGAATTTCTGTTTTTCCCAGCACCGTGTGCTTCAGTTTGGGCCATTCATGTTCAATTTTCCTAATTCAAGCAAGATATTTTCTTCGTTTATCTTGGTTATTTTGTCATCCTGAAGCAGGTGAGCGGACCAGCAGCTACGGGAAAGGAAGTTTCCAGATAGGTTTATAGGGGTCGGGAGGTGTCGCACAAAATAAATGAAAGTCCTAATTCCATTTGACATTTATCTAATGAGAACCAAATTTCTAGTATTAGAGTGACAAAGAGGTGCAATAGGATCCACTTGACAGTAATTGCCTAGCAGCCAGTACACTCAACTTGGCCATAAATCTCCATGGAATGGGTTGGAGAGGAGTAAGCAGTCAATCAGGATAGATTGAGACACTTCAACTGAGAGATCACTTTTCAACTCCCAGCTAGGAGTTTCCTTCATGACAAGGGTGATCACAGAGTTATCAAGGTCTTAGTTATTTATTAGATATTTATTTTACAGGGAAACAACACTTCAAAGTTTTGCCAGTTAAAGCTCCCTTTTTATTGTTTGAAAGGTGCAAAAGCCAAAATTGTTTTGTTGGGCTGCAGGAATTCACTCTGTAGTTCTTTGCTTTGGTCTTGTCTATTGATTCCAAAATGCAAAGGTACTCAGCTCACTATTAAAGAAGACAAAAAAAACAAAACAATCACAAACCACACTATGTGTGGGTGTGATTTGATACAGTTTGACTAACACTGCTGGCAATATGAGCAAACCACTTGACAATTACTGTCACATTTTGAATCAAATAATGAAGCTGAATCCTGATTGGTGCACTCAAGTACGCAATATTTCCTGTTGACCCTGTAGGTGTATATAACATTACTTCACACTGTTCAAATGACAGATCCAGTAGACTTGAGACTGAAAAGGAGGTTCCCATCTCTCCTCAGGTGTCTGCTGCTGCTACTTTTCCTGTAACCACCTCTAAACTACCTCCGGCTGTTACTCTAAACTGAGCTTCTCCCAACAGAACGCCCCATTGACATGCAGGGTAAACACAATAACAAAATAGATGCTCCAGCAGAGGTGAGCCCTTGCTCAGCACTTCGAGAGAAACAGAGAACTTATCAGAGCAAAGTGAGACCCATGGTCCGCAATGCCGAATGGCTTCTTTAGGTGTACTGAGGAAGCCAGTAGCTTTAGCTTGTTTCCCCAGCGAAAGGACAAACCGCACATGAAGCGGGATTGTTTGAAAAGCTCACGGGTGGTTTTTTGTTCAACAAAATAGCAAGGAAGTTATGTTGAGTTGGAAGTGTGAGTATGAGCCTTTACAAAATCTGCAATGTGCTCCAGAAAGGTGAGACTGGAAGTGGAAGCTGGTTGGATTTTTCCCTGTTGACATGCAATCCTGCTCCAATAACAACTGTTCATCCTGATCAATACAAAGCTTTAGTGTCACTTCTCCCCAAGGCATTGTGGGAAGGAGATTACATGTCCCATGTGAATACCATTAAAGCACAGTGAAAATCATTTTATTTAAATCCTAACAAACACATACACAACTGCTTTAACCATCTATCCTCATTAAGAATCATTTTCAGCTGAGTAAATAGCTCAGCCTCTTGTCTTTGATCTGTTTGAAGAAAAACAGGAGGGATTGATAGTCATCAAGCTACTGCTGTATCCCTGTTTTTCAGTTTTACCCAAAGCTTTGCTCTTGTCTGTTTTCAAATCCTTCCCTGAACGTTCATTTTTATAAGTTTTCTTTTCATTGGGAATTCAAGGGCTTAATTTCTAATTATTACACAAGGAAAGATAAGCTCCGTGGCTTTGATGCTTGATGTCTTCATACAATGTTGTTGGTCCACATGGGGAAACCGCTTTCGTATTAATACCTCACAGACAGAAATAAAACTTGTTTTCCCTTTCGCCTGTGCACAGAATACAAAAGACAAAAGGTCCTCAAAGACATTGAAGTTGATGTTTTGGCAAGCTGTTCCTTTTCTGCTACTGGATGTTAGCAAGGCTGACAGAAGCAAGTAAAGGAGTTCTTGCACAAGGCTTTGGTAGCACTGCTGCTCTCCAAAATTCCTAATCAAATTATTGTTTGGCTTTAAATAAACGCAGTTGCAATGAAATGTCTCTTGAAGCGCCACTGTTCCTTTCCATCCATTTTCGTCCTGGCGTCTTCTGTGTGTTTGTTCTCTCTGTAAACACCAGAAATATCTCTCACTGAAAGAAGCCATTACTTCCGCAATCTGACTCACTCTTCTGTTTTGTACACTTCATATTAATTATTGATCCTCGATGAAGTCTTATCAGCTCCCGATGGTAAGGGCACATCCACTACAGCACGGCTGAGAGACTGCAGTATCTGCACCACAAGCTCAAAACAAACAAAAACAGACAAGGGAACAAAGACGGCAAGAGAATAGTTTAACCTTAACAACACCGTAGTGTCAATGGATGCCGACAGAACGGAAGATGTTTGGGTCATACAGAAGACAATAAGTAAAAATAAAGCTGTCAAATAAAAACTTTTCTTTCTTTAGCATTTTTTTTTTTTTTTTTTTTTTCAACATTTCAAACATGGTGTAAATCCCCATTCTATTGTTTCTTTCTGGATGGTTTAACTTCTGCTGTCACACTAAAATAATTCATTAACAAGAGTATGAGTCAAACTAAATGTTTTTAATTTGAGCCAAATTCTGCCTCTTACAGCATGATGTTGTTATAGAACATTTAGACTCAGTGTATGAGTGTTAATGTGTTCATATAAGTGGGTGTCGTCTTCTTCCGCTTGGTTCACCAAAGTGTAACTTGAGTCTTTATTAAAGTGGCCTCTAGTTACATCTGTGACAGATGTATATTAACGTCTTATAAGTTAAAGGTTTTAATTACTTAGTCATACCCAAGGCATTACGTTTGTTAAGTGATATCCAGGACCAGAGAGCTTTCTGTTTAAAACTTTCAAACTATCTGTCTGTTACAGTGAAGTTTTGGGCTTGTTCTTAATCATCATTCAGCAATAAGGTCTTAAAATGGTTCATTAACTTCAAGAGCCACTTGTATCTGAGCTCCAGTGCCAGACAGATAATTAAAATACAGTGAGCTGACAAAGAAAAGATTTGTTCTCTCCCTCAAGTCCTTCGTCTTGGCCTCAGTTTTTTTTAGTTTCACTCAGATTTTCCTGGGTATTCAGACACCCACACAGAGATTTTCATTTCTCTAATACAATAGGAGAAGATAAATGCAAAGTGGTGACAGGGATGGGTAGTATGAATGCAATGTAACATGTATCAGATTCAGTTGTCAATCGGGACTGAAGTTCATCAGGAGAATTATAAGTTTCAAAATTTGAAATGTTTCCTCTGACATAGTTCCTGTTTGAACAAATGGGATGACTCCAGTGTTAATGTGGCTTTAAGCTGTGCAGAAACTGGTAATGAGAATGCATTATCAGTGTACAGGTCATTAACAGGGCCTTTCCTTTTCCAGGTTAAAAACACAGCATCTAGTTGTGAAGGGGGAATTGCATGACCAATGGATATTTTTTTTTAAGCACCACTTACACGTAGCAGACTCCAGCCGACCCCTTGGCTTGTTTTTCCAGTTACTTGATTCAGGATCTTTTATCAGTGGACTGCTTTCTGTTCCTCTGTGCCTCTGTTGAACAAATTGTGCCCTGCAGTGCAGCCTTGTTTACTACCTGAAAGGCTTGAAATGTACTTTTTTTTCCTCACTTGCTGAAGTGGCAGTTGATCTTTAGAGTGGAGTGCATTCAGAAAGTATTCAGACTCCTTCACTTTTTGTGTTTTGTTGCAGCCTTATAGTAAAGAGTTTGAGCTTTCTCCAATATCAGCCAGGGTGACCATCGAGTTTTTGGTCACCTCTCCTACCAAGGCCCTTCTCCCCTGATAGCTCAGTTTGGCATGTTTGGCCAGAAGGAGTTCTGGTTGTTCCACACTTCTTTATGAGAATTAAGGAGGCTACTACGCTCTTAAGAACATTCAATGGAGAAGATTTTTTTTTTTCCTGTATCCTTCCCCAGATCTGTGCGTTGACACAATCCTGTCTCTGAGCTCTGCAGGCAGTTCTTTCTCCACATGGCTTGGTTTGTGCTCTGACATACATTGTCAGCTGTGAGACTTTATACAGACAGACATGTGCCTTTCCAAATCATGAATTTACCATAGGTGGACTCCAATCAAGGTGTAAAACATCTCAAAGATGATCAAGAGAAATGGGATGCACTTGATGTAGTGAAATGTCTGAATGCTTATGTCGATGTGATATTTCAGTTTTTCGTTTTTAACAAATTTGCAAAACATCAAAATTCTGTTTTATCTTTGTCATTTTAGTTTATTGAGTATAGATTGATGGGGGAAAAAAAATAATTAAAATGATTTCAGCACAAGGCTGCAACATAATAAAATGTGAAAAATTTGAATGGGTCTGATTCTTTCTGAATGCACTGTAATCACCCTTTCAGAATTTCCCCAAACCAATCTGTACTTTTCATAAAATGGAGTCAAATCCAGAGAGTCTGTAAATGCATTTCATCAACTCTTAGTCATAAGTTGATTATAGATGATTACTATGATTATTTTGCTTGTTTGATCTCTATATTCAAATTGTTTTTTGTCACTAACTCAACTGGGTTATTACTACCACAGAATAAAATAAGGCTTTTGTTTTGAAATCTGATTAGATTTCAAAACAAAAGCCTGTTTTACACCACTTTTTTGTGAGTGATGTGACATGAGTCAGTGAGCAATAAGGAGAAATCTGTGCCTCTTCAGTTCGGTGATGTGGAGAAATGCTTACAGTAGTCATAGTGACATACACATCCCATACAGTAATTCTCATTGTTTGCCATGACTCACAACACTGCTCATGGATTTCTTTTTGCAGATCTCACTGAGCACCCCAGGTTCTTTGTAGGTGTTAAACTTTGATCATGATTTAAGTTAGTACACCGTGATGACTGTCTTAACATAACCTGCCAAACTACCTGTCAGTTGTATATAAAGGCAGCTGCCGCTGGCTGTTGGTAAAATTTCCTCAGAAATGTGATTTGTGAATATCTGCTGGGGGAACAGTTTGTGCTCAGCTTTTGACTCTGACACTGAGACTGCTCTGGCAAACACAATTTGAGAGCAGTTCATTGTAGAACTGTTTTATCATGCTTGGATGCACATGATGTATTTTCTCTCAGAGGAAATAATTCACATGCTTGTCATAATAAACTCAGTGCAGCACCTCGCAACCACTAAAACCGGATTCGTGTTAATTTTGCATTTGTCACAACTTTGATTTCTTTCCTCTCGTTTTCCTTTTTCTCTTCATTGAGAAGAGGAAACTATTCACGATTAATTAACTCTGTGAGGGATTTAATAACACATGGTAATGTGACCTGACATCTTCAAATGTTTTGTTTGTTTGACCAAAACTCTAAAACCCAAAAATACTCAGTTTACTTGGGTAAGAAATTAAATTCAATTTAAATTTTTTAGCTTCAATATTTTCGTCGAATTAGATTTTATGTGGTTAGTAAGTTTTTTTCAATACTACACAGTATATATACTATAGCCACTGAAAATCACCCATGACCAATAATTATCAGTCAGTATTGTCTACATAAATAATCCATTATGGAAAAGCAATTTGACTATTTATCTCAGCGGGACAGCAAAGAAAGTGCTGCTCGCATTTAAACTCCTCCTAAATATCTTCAGCAGCTGCAAGATGTAAATCAAATGAAGTATGACCTCTTCCCTATAAGTCACGCTATATGGAAAAGTCTGCTTCATCCCCCACTTTTCAGCCCCTTGTATGACATTGAAAAATCTGTCTCTGATGCTGAATTTGTCCAGTATGGCATTCTTTTGCACGCACTTGGCAACGCAGCCGACACATGGACTTACTTTACTTTCATCTCGCCTCAGTCATTTGTCATTTTGATGGAGTGTCATCATAAAAGTGAAATCATAATTGTTTTTGCAGTCATATTTTTGAGGACATTAGATAACGAACAATTTGCACTACAACTGATTACGCTTGATCTCTAATGATGACTGAAGAGGTGGCATCTTTATATGAAAAGCTGATTTCAGAAGCTTGAATTATAAAGTTACATTTTTACCTGTTTTTGTGATAAATTTGCAGATTTTAGCACCTGCATTTTGTTGCATGTATGTGACCATACATTACTGTGCTTGAGCCATAATTGCCACAAAAAGAAAATCGAGCAAAGAAGTTGAATCTCTAATTTGTAGTTAATTTATGGGAAGAAATACATTTTCTAATCTCTGCCTCCTTTACATTTATTTGCAGATTAAAACAGGCTGAAGCATTTAAATAGTATCTGAGTATTTGTATCCATTATATTAAAATGCCAGACGTCTTTCTAAGTGTGAGACATGATTTGCATGTTTACCCCCAAAAATCATTTCAATATTCAAGACCACCAAAGGGTATCAACAGTGGGAAATTATGTTAATGCTATTCCATGAAATCATGTTTGCCATTGTATTGTAATGAAGCATCTAATAAACTAATGAACATGAAGTTGGCACTCAGGGCTGACGCAGTATCACGTTTAATTTGCATGACACTCAAAACAGGCGAAGAGGTAAAACTGTTGAGGTTGCTTCAAGCTGCCTAAGCTTGCAACATGTCCAAAAATGCCTTTGCATTCATTTTCTCACTTGAGAATTGGAAACGTAGGCACATAACATCCTGAATGTCACCTTTTTTTTTTTTTTTACCTAGGTTTTCGGTGTAGCACTTGATTTTCACCTGAAGAATCCTGCAGAGTTACATGCAGTTAAAAAGGAAGTGCAACTTTTCTCCCGACAGTCTTCCAGAACCCTCTTTCTCTCCTATCTGCATAAAGTGTTTATGCTGCAGGGGCACAGTCAATGAAAGGTTAAGCCTCCTGTGCAGTGGGTAAAAATAGACCAAACCAGACTTTACTGTGATGTCAAAGTAATGCGACTGAAGCTGAATTGATTTGATTCATTCAGAGGACAACCACCACGGTGACTTTCGTAAATGCAGCCCAATGATAAAAGTTAGTATAATGTAGCAGAACATCTGTAACGTCAGACAAAGAAGAGGTTGACGAGAAAAATGCAAATGAGTGCTCAGCAGCAGTGGTGGCCAAAGAGAAAGGGACATCTCGGGTGAGGAAATATGTTTTCATAAAATGTATCTCTCGTCCCCACAGTTGGTTTTTACCTCAGGAACTTGTGTTCAAAATTCAGCACATTCAACGTGACCTTATCCACAGAAACACATACATACATCAAAACTCTTCATGTGCAGGTGCATTTAGCAGCTGGCTTACAAATGAAAATCTTCTGGATACACTTTTTGTAACCTCTGCGAGCACAGTGTTCCCAGCAGGAGATCTAGAAACCAGTCAAATACATTGCTGAATTCAGAATGTTATGAGTCATTTTGCCGCTTAGAAAGATGAGTTATGGCTCCACTCTTCCATTACTTTTAGTTTTTTTTTTTTTTTAGCAAACAATTTTACAACTGCTAAAAAGAAGAAATGATCTGCCGTTGTTAACATTGTATTGTGAATGTTTGTGTGCAAGCCTCTGATGCTCTGGCGTGTCATCCATACAAATGGCCATCAGCCGCAGTTTTTTATCATGTTCCAAATCTTAAATCATTTGTCGCTGTTAGAAATGGGTACTAATGGCCTCTCTGGATTAACTCCATCACCACTGCACATTTGTCATGTTTATGTGCTGTGTTTGAAATGTTGAGGCCTGTCCCTACTTTAGTGGCTTCAGCCCTTCACAGTGAAAATGACTTTGTTATCAAATAAGGTTAAAACTAACATGAGGTTTACCAGAAGAAAAATGTTGTGAAATCTGGGAAATAATAAATTTACCTCTAATCTTTTTATCTCATCTGAGTCTTTTTCTTTTCTTTTCAGAACAAAAACACATTTTTCCAGCGTGCAATTGGTTTATTTGTAACATAAGAATCTTAATAATAAACTTAACGGTTTCAAGCTTTGGGATGTTGTTGCCATATCAGAGAGAGAGAGAGAGAGAGAGATAGAGAGAGAGAGGGGTTTTGCCTCAGTGTGCCACAAACACATTTACGACTACAGACTGATGCATACTTAAAAACATGAGCCGCACATGTAAATCCTAAAAAGCTTCAAATTAAGTGCAGTGCAGCTCTGTGATTAAAATAATAAGCTGATAAAACAATACAGTGTATCTGGAATGTCGAGCCATGGTTGCTCTCCCTTTGCCCTGACTTCAGAAGAACTACACTTTCAGCTGGTTCAGCTGTTTACAAGCCAAGGTGTGGGCGCTTTGGTGGGGACGAGAGGTTCTGCTGCGAACGCTCTGCAGCCTCTTGCCAAAGGAGAGAAAGTCTGCAGTGGACAAAACGTGCAAATCATATTTTAACATCTCTAATCAGACGTTAAACGTAGTTAAAAATGTAAGAAGTATCGTTAACACTAATGAAGTGTTATGAGTAACTTATTCAATGATACGTTGTTATTTAAAACTCATAATGTTAAATTTTACCGTGTGGAGGAGTGTATCATTCCATTTAATATCTCATTTTATTCATGTGTCTGACTTTTAAATAGTCACAGCGTTTATACTTGCAGAGAGTTGCTCTTGGGAGAGATGTATTGCTCCATCCATAGGGAAGCCATTAGATTTTCTCCACTGCAAAAGTATTATAATTCAAGCGTTAATCTTCTGAATGTGATAGAATTTCATTTCAGACTGATAATGGTTTCTGCAACACTGAGGGTTTGATTGAATGCAGAGGGATAAGTTAGAGGTTCTAGAAAGGTTGCAGAGCAGGAGACAGTATTATCGTTCTAGCAGGTCTCTACCATAAATTGTGTGAGGAGTTGCATACTGTGCATTTTTGTACACTTGGCTGTTAATATATCTTATTTTAGTGAATAGATGGCTGCTGGAGGAATTTAAGTTGTCGTTTTCTTAAAACTGTGCACATCACTGCCTGTTTTACAACAGTGTTTCATATTCTTAATACAAATGAACTCTCTTTCTGGTTTTGTGAGATGATAAACTTGTGACATGCGGGCCTGTTATCGCACAAGCTTTGATGTTTTATGGATTCTTACTGTCAGATTTTTTTGGATTAATGAGAGGTGATGTGGACATATATTTAGAATACTTCCTTATTCTGAAACACTGTAGTTTGTTTCTGCTTTGGCTGCTTGGTGCAGGAATAAAAATCTGTCCACTGGTGGTCTGGAATAATGGTGCTCGTACACAGTATTAGCCCCGGATTGCACAGGAGTGGGGTATGTAAGTGGATGATATGGTACAGCATTAATAGCTCCCATTCGTTCATTACCTGTGTGATTGCTATTGATTGCCAGAGGCTGCTTCAGGGGGTGTTGCAGCTGCAGAGTGCAAAGCTCTACATGCCAGCATGATACATCATGCCATCCAAAACATGCTTTATAGAAAACACTATGATCTGGCCGGCTGTGTGGGATCCCGGCGGCTTTATATGCAGATACAGATTATTGTGATTGATGGGAAGGATTTGGGTTGAAACCTTTCTTTTTCTCTTTCAATTGTTTTTCAAATGAAGGGATAAAAGGTTCGCTGGATGGAGAGGTGTAGTGGAATATATCAGAGGGAAGATAAATGCTGGCAGTTGAGGAGTGTTTGGTCAGCAGAATTTTTAAGTGTGTGTGTGCTTTGGATGTGACTGAGTTCCACAAGGCTGATTGAATTTCAGATTATGCTTACCTATCGGCATACATCTACATTTTGTCTTCATTTCACAAGTGAGAGGTTTGTTTTCTCAAGTTAACTGTGAAAGAAACGGTAAGGCAGTGCTCTTGCAGAGCAGCAGAGCACCACGGTTAACACTCATAGTTTTAAAATAATTCAAATTATTCCTCAGTATTTTATCCAATGTGATCTCTGCCGACTGATAAATGCACATCTCAGTTGCACTTAATAATGATAGTAGTAACTAGACTTGCAAGCAGGTATAACAGCATCCAAGCGCCTGACAAAATCTGCACCTCTTTTACAGAAAAGGAAGATATACAGTATAAGTACGTTTATGACTTAGCATGCTAACTTTCCCGTCCACCCGTGTGTTCTCCAGGAGGCTGTAGGGGAGAATGCAGGAGTCCACGGCCCCGGAGAAGACAGGAAGGAGAAGGTGCCCAGCCCCCATCTCAGTCAACTGGTGGTCCTCACTAACAGCGGGAGTCTTTATGGGCTGGCTCAGAGAGTGGTGGCTACAGAGTCTCTGTAAGTAATCTCTACATAACACTGCAGTAAAACCACAAACTGTTACTTTTGTGAACGTTATGTGAATATGAGCCATGCAATAATTTAAGCAATGATAAAGTTAGCATTTTAATTACACTTGAGGACAACACAAGGCAGCACTGGTCTTTACTCCCCCCAGTGTGAAGGAAAAGATTCTGTGCTTGTTTTATGTCGTGGCTTGTGTGTTCGGCCAGTCTGATATAAATTCAGCAAAGCTTTTTCTCTGATTAGATTAAAGAGGCTGGTTCTCGCTCACTGCCTCACCTCTAGGTGCTGATAATTTCATCCGAAAAATATTACACAGGCTGGCAATCAAAGATCTGCACTAACTGCAGCGTGTGTTCGTGTGTGATGTCGTTTTCAGCATTTACATCATGAAAGCTTGTTAAATAGAAAAGAAAAAAGGATTGTTGAAATAGAAGGAGAGGCGGAGAAACTTACTTTACCCTTAAACAATTCCTAGCTTTGTCCTTTTAATTTAGTATTTGTGTTTGACTCTCACAATCACTCTCACTGATTCATGTTCTCCCCCCCTGCCTCCCACTCTGTTTTGGTTCTGTAGTCATTCTCCTTTCTCTCCTTCATTGTCTGCTACATTCACACACTGCACAAAAGCATCCTCACACATAATTAGGTCAAACTATCATCAGTGCTGACAAAACTCTTGGATCCTGAGAGGCCTGTAGTGTACAACAGCTTTATAATGAAAGTCTGTAAACCAGGGGCCCAGACGACGACGCTGCAAAAATGCTGAACAGGCTTCCACTCTGTCATAAAAAGTTTTTCACGTATCTGAGGCAGGCAGCAGGCTCAGAAGAATAATGAAAGTAAAAGAGCTGAAGTGCAGAGGTGAAGATATTTCTTGGGTAAAGTTTGAAATGAAATTTTTTTTTTTTTTTTTTTTTTGCATGAGAATTTCTTTTCTGTCAGAGAAAGTATCACTACAAAAGGCAGATAACTTTAGTGTGAGAACCTTTGACATCTTCAGCAGGTGCCATTTAAACACCATCTTGAAAGAAAAAAAAAAAGAGCTCCTCACTGTTGTGTCCGAACCAATGAAGCGTCAGGGAGCCCTGAGCAAAAATCAAAGATAAGAGCTCAGCAGCCTTCTCGCTGTTGTTTGCCCTTCTAGCTGTTGTTCAGGTGTCGTATTTATACAAGCGTGATCAGATAAGTGTGAACTGCAGGGAGTGCTTTTTCTCTCCACACTGCGCCACGTCGCCGAGGTAAACACAAGCTGTTCCAGCTAACCTTAATGTGATTTTCTCTGCTCCATGAAAAGAACAACTGCGCACTGGGCTCATTTATGGGTCGCTGGCTGTGTTTAATGTACTGCTTTCGGATTTAGTGTTAACCAGACAGCACATTGATATTAATTCTTGCTTTTAATATAAAGATTTCTGTTGGGGTACCTAGTGTTCACTGCTGTGCAGCATCCATACAGATGCAGCATCATGGTAACCAAACTGAAATATCTAAATTACTGGATAAATCAGCCATGCCGTGATTAATTTGGAATTTACATACACCAAACCTAAGGCTCAGGATTCTGTATTTGCCAGTCTGAAAAGTGAAAAAAACACTCACTTAGTTTTTAAGTTCTCATGCATCTAAAATTTGTTATTTTCTTAACAGTGATCAGAATTATTTAGAGGAGTTTCCTTGCGATGAGAACGGTTCAGAAAATGTTTCCGGTCATAGAAAGTGAAAAGAGAAATGTGGAGAAAATAAGCAGCTGATCATGCACCAAATTATCTCAAGTAAATGAGTTAACTACAACTACTAGTCATATTTTTAAAATCTTCCCACATTTTAATATACAAAATACAAATACATTTTCTAAACTGAAATAAATTTGGATATTTGTAGCTAGCTCAAAGCCTAATGTTATCTGTGTATATGTCTGTCAATAAGTTGCAGCAGAAATGTAAAAGATATGTTTGTAGTAATTTAGAAAGAGTGTCATCATTACATTTGTCAAGCAGAGAGAACCTGCCTCCAGTGTAATGTTTGTTATTGTTATGTGTAAAAACACTGATATTGGTATTAGCATCAAAAGTGTTGTTTTTCATCAGCAGATAAGTGTTGTTGCCTTGTTGAGTTGTCTTCCTCTCTTAAAGTGCACTGTCCAGTCGGCCGCGCTGTATTTTGTTGACTGGGGACTGTAAGGAAATGGCTGATGTGAGCCGTGCTATACAGCAGCAGTCATGCTCGTTAAACTCAATCGTGAACTTCAGCCCACTCAGACCTGCTCCCTCCGTTTTTTATTTTGTGCACAGTAACACTTCAGAGCCATCGATCAGCCCGAGTCAAAAGGTTCTCATTTAGTCAGCTGGATTCACAGAGGAACGGGGTTACTGTGTCTGTCCACATTGATTTTTTTTTTGTCCTGTATTTTTTGCTTGGTCTCAGTATTGTTCAAGGATAATTGAAAACCATTCATTGTAAAAAACTGCAGCCTGATTTGTTGGACATAAATGATATTTTGCTTTGTGAGGTGAGACTTGAGGATTCTGAATAAAAGTGAGCGCAGAGCCACGGGATGTGTGACAACTCTGGAGTCTGTTCATCTTAATCATTTATTACATTAAACTGTAATGATCACAGGGGAGAAATTAGATTGCTGCAACTACAGAGAATGATGTAGCTGATTAAAACGGACAAGTAATTATGTTGAAAGAACATTTTTATGAAAAGCGCAACATTTGCAATTCACAGAAAAAACTCTGGGTGCAAGTGAGCATCAGTAAAAGTGACTTTGCCTTGTGTTTTCTTAACTTGTATCTGCCAAATCTAGTACTGTGGTGACAGACAAGAAAGGCTGAGCTTTAATATTAGAAGCTTCATGGGTTGAGGATTTAGTTTTAGCTTGTGCTGTTCTGTGATAATGATGAACATTTAAAATTATATTTTGTGAAGAAGCCCAACTGAAATCACTAATAGTCAATTGCTCCGATTCAGATCAAAATCAAAAGCAACATCAGGTCTTGGAAATAGATGTGTCGCTCTTGAGAGACATGAATGAGACATAGTAGTTGTCTTTTGTTAAGTTATGTACATTTTTCAGACCTTATTATGCCACCACTGTGAATTAAATGCCTGTTGTTTTTTTTTTTCAAAGTGTGTTTCTGGCTGAGCAGTTTGAGTCCCTCCAGTCGCACCTGGACACAATGATGCCTGCAGCCAAGAAGCCTTTCCTGCAACAGTTTTATTCCCAGGTATTGTAGACTTAATACACATTACACATTATCTCCAAAGTCATGTGTGTGAGTAATTACAGGAACTGTTAATCACTGTCAGCTATAGTTTGGATTCTACAGTCATTCTGCAGTAATTAAAATGATGAAATGAAAAGATGTGCTCCCTACAACAACATTCCAGATGCATTCACTCTTTGATTTGTAACCATCATTCAGCATTTTAGTTTTCTTTGGGAGCATATTTCTCCTCAGGGATATATGACTATGTAACTGCAACCCAGCTCTCAGTCCTGTTCTCCATCAACGGAGGAGAAAATTGTCGGTTACTCGTAACCACACATGCAGCTCGTTCCCAGTCTATTGAAAGGTTCAGGTGTACAGACAGGTCCTGCTTTCCCCAAACATCAAATGAATGTCATGTTCTATAATTTCACTCTTGGAAATGTTATTGCAGTTTTATATTGTGCAGTCGATGACGTCATGTTACCTGCGCAATATTTTCATCTCAGGAGAGACCTTGAGTTCACGTCTGCCTCTATAACACACATTTAATAGAACACACACATATATGTATTCTGCCTCTCTTGCTCTCAGACGGTGTCTACAGCCAGTGAACTGCGGAAACCAATATATTGGATTGTGGCAGCCAAGGCCATCGACTACGAACAAATGCTACTCTTGATGGCTGGAGTTAAATGGGACATTAGGGAGATAATGTCACAGCACAATGTGTACGTGGACGTCCTGTTAAAGGTAAAGTTTCATAAGAAATACGTAGGTGCCTGTTGATGTAATGTGTGATGTCATGTACTGCAGGTTAGTGGTTGATGAATAGGCACAAAAGCAGTGGATGGATACAAGATTTCGGGATCTTAAATGAATCAAATGGAATTAAATTAAGTGATTTTTAACTGACATTCATCCAATGAGGTGGTGAGAGTAAATCAAAACAAGTTGCAGGCCAGTTTACCAAAACAATGAGCTGAAAGGCGCTAAAACGCTCTTTAACAACATCTTTCATATTAAATGTCGTGATTTGATCCTTTGTTAATATAAAAATATTGATGAGTGCAGCTTCAAAGAGTCAAAACTTGCATGTGATTAAGTTTTCAAGGCCAGTGTTAATTAGTCACAGTGCTGCATGTTTAAAACTTATTTGTGCTGCATTAAGCATCAGTTCAAAGACATCGATGGAGACATCATTGCAACAGCTTTTTCTCGTGATTCGTGGAGATGATATGCAAACATCTCCCTATTAAGATTGTTGCATCATTTATGCCACTAAGACTCTTTGTCAGTTGAATATAAATGACGATACTGAGATGACTGGTATCCCTAATAAAATCCCTTTTTTCCTCCTCTAGTGCATTTTACATTTAGGAAGAGTTCATTCAGCCAAACAAATACTAACTGTCCACTTCATTCTCTCACTGTCAACAACAGCCACACTACCCAAAAACACACAAAAAGCAGCTGCAATAGATTTGCTTTTACCTTCGAGGGATTTTCCTCACAAATTGTTTTTCATGTCCTTGTGAAATATAATCTTGGTTAATATCTGGGTCATTTACATAAAGTATTAGTCTTCATTTCACTTCAAGTCACGAACTCTTTAGTTCCTTGTTGTTCCTCGTGAGCTTAAATTCATTTGAGGACCTTTACCATCAATTATTTGGTCAGGTTGAATAATTTAGTGGACGGGTGAGCTGCTGAGAGTTGAATGCATATCTCCCATGAAGTTTCAGCGTCGTTAAAGATATTTGAGCGCCCTGGTCCCTTAAGTATTTTTGGAATTGAAATAGTTTTCCTCTAAATGTGTGTCTTTATGCATGCTGGCTTCTTATCCCATTATAAATTTTGCATGGGGTGGAAGGACACACAGCCTTAGTTTTCTCGCCTCTGCCATTCAGAGACGGAAAGGTCTGAAGGGCTCGCTGTGGTGTGAAATCCTGAACAGACTGGCACCAAACCAAGACAAATCCCTATATATGCAAAAGCATGTCTCAGAAATCTGTTGATTAAATCACGCGTTAAAGCGCAGATGTTGTTGAAATCCCTGCAAAAATAAATTCATAAGCATAAACATAAATAAATATTCAGGCATCAGTTCACAGTTAACGTTATCTGCTTATAATAAGAGAAGTCAAACTCACCTTTTGAATTCCTGAATGGCTCTTAGATCCTCGTCTGGCTCCAGCAGCTCTGCAACTAAGCCTAACTAATTTAGCTTATGAGCTAAATTGCCTGAGGGGGGAATTTCTGACTCATTGGCCTGGTTTAAACGCTGTACCGTGTCAAAACGGCTGATGGACTGACATGGAGCATATAACAGAGAGCATGTACTTTTCCCCATCAAGTGCTAATAGCCTCCTCTGCCAACTTGTCAGATGCTTATGATACATATGGATTGTGCTATGTGCACTGATTGAGGAGTGTACTACATTTTGTTGTACTGCACACTGGAGAATATTTTATTCATGAATTTAGGTTGATCACTTGAATTCAACAATGGCATTGATTTGCATATAAAGTGGCGAGGAAATGCAGCAACCTCAGAATGACTTCAGTGACAAAATGCTCAAACTATTGTGAGACTGTGAATGAATAACATTTCAGTCTTGGGTGTAAAATTAATGGGAATGTATGCCCTAAAATTCCAGTTCATTTTCATCAAATATAATGCAGTTTGAATTAAAGTCATCAGGCATATATGTCCCGGAAAGTCACAAGCTTCACTTGGGACGTATCCATCACATTTCTAAATAGCTGCAATTTATTCCTGTCATACAGCAACATATCATACTTGTATGATTTCATCCATAATTAAACATTTCAGAGAGAGCAGTGAGTTAAAGGTCGCCACTAATACAGTATGTATGTATTACATGTGCCCAAAGTCTGAATGTGAACATACAGGTTGGACGCACGTCAAAAAGTTAACAAATGAGTCCAGTTGGGATGTTTCCCAAACCAGAGTACAGTATCCATCAGCGCACAAATGATTTGTTTTAACGCCTGATTTGTGGCTTGGTGGATTCGTACTGTATTTCTTTTAAGTATTTATAAAAAGAGATTGATACAAAGCCCTAATGCAGTTTATTCTTCACAGACTGTAAGTAATTGGATTGTGCAATTCACAGCATGAGGTGGTTTTATAACACCGCTCGCTTCTACAAGACTGGGGGAGCTGGTGTTGGGCTTCATCCAAGAACACAGAGTAGCTCAGAGCGAATCAGAGGAAAAGTGCTGTTGTTCATGAAGATTTTTATTTTGTTTATTTCTTCCAGTTGGGAACCAAAGATGTGTGGGTCCTATTCTGGCCTCCTTCTTGTTTAGACTTGTTTGTGGCTGTAGTTGTGTAGGGCTGTGTACATAAATACCATAAATATGGCTGTGTCTTTATAATACAAGTTTCATATATTTGTATCTTAATATCAGCAGCTTATCTGATTGTATTCTCCTACTTTTTCTAATGGTCAAGTAAACTCTTCAATGTGTTCAACGTTGTTCACCTGTGCTTTCTCCTCCAACTTTTTCAGGAGTTTGAGCAGTTTAACAAGCGGCTGGGTGACGTTTCCAGACATGTGCGCATCCCACTGCCTGTGTCCAACGTCCTGTGGGAGCACTGCATCCGTCTGGCCAACAGGACTCTTGTTGAGGGGTAAGAAAGTCATAAAACACCTCCTCGACGTCAGGGGGATATGTGAGACCTGGTGTCATTCGGGTGAAGTTGTGGCCTCTTGTTATTATTAAATCTTTTTTTTTGTGCATAATATTTTCCCCATCAATTTCTATATCAAACAGTGACTCAAATAATATATGTGACACAGATCTAGAGTTGCAAAACTTACAAAGTTGCCCATTTAGATAAAAATTGGAAATTGAAGTTAGCTTCAGTTAGGTTTTGCAATTCAATGCTTGACTACACGGAAAAGGCAATTCTCCGTATACACTGACTTTTCACACAGTTATGAGCAGCTTGTTATCAGAAGTCACATGGACTCACAAGCAGCACGAGTCTTATTGCAGGTCCTGTAACTTTGTACAGTTTTATACATTCCGAGTAAGAGCACTGCTGCTGTTTGCCGTTTGTTGATTCTGTCACGCTAAGCTTTCCCACACAAGTACCAGCCATCTCTTTATATCTATAAAAACATGTGCATAACGTAGGTTGACTCTGGCTGTTGTCATCTACCAGAAGAAAGGCTCAGAAGGTCAAATGTACTGTAAACATCCTTTCTATGAAGGCATTTATGGTGTGTTTCTGCCACATAACTGTGGTATTATGAGGAGACTATGTCTGTTGAGTAGCTGTTCCCACCTGATCAAATGCATTCACTCATAAATATACTTTTTAAAAATAGTCTGAATCTTTTAAAGCAATGAATACAACGATTTTTGATAGTTTGTCAGTACAATAAAATCCTCAGTCAGCTGTAAGGTTTTGTGTATTAAACATTAATTTAGGATATCTCTGCAGCTGTTCAAGTTGATACTGAATTATACTGCACTGAAAGAAGGAAAGACATGCCAACCATTTTATGAATTACTCTAAACAGTAATGTAAGTGAGCTAAATGAGGTGCAGACCTGTAGAGTGGTGGTTTTCTTTGTTAAAACCACGGGGACTGTGAAAATTTAAGCCTCTTGTCTTGTTACGAAAGGTTTCTTCACTTTCTGGGCACAATCATAAACAGTGTCCCTAAGCTTGTGTCATGTACAGATACCAAAAAAACACATGTGACTTATTACATCCTGGTTTTTTGAGGCCCCCCACACTATTGCGTCTTTACAGGGAAGCCCATAGAGGTAGTGACCCAGGAGAAAAGTAAAAAAAAAAAAAAAAAAAAAAAATTTCTTCTCTTTACATCTTTGTTCATTTTTTCTGTGTTTATCCCACAGTCTGAACATCTGCACATCATAAATTTAAAAAAAAAGAAAAATTCTTTCCAAAGCATGTCGTCAAGCACTGTGAAGAACAGGGGAAATTACCTACAATACGTAAGAAACCTGGAGACTCAGCTGCCAGGTTCCTTTGGAGTTATCGCTCAAGAAAACCACAATAAATTCCTGCTCTCCTCCTTATGCTGGCAACCCTCTGTGCCAGCCTCGACACATCCCTCATAATGCATTTCACTGCTTTCTCCCTTGTAAGCGAGAGATATGAGATGTAATAGGTGACAGAACGCCAGAGTCTGTGTGTGTGTGTGTGTGTGCGTGCGTGCGTGTGTGTTTGCACACGCGCACACACCCCCATTGTCTCTTTACTCAGAATCTGTGTGTTGAGTGTATGTGTGAAGTAGGTTTTTAGATTGAAGGTGTGACAAACTCCTCTGATCAGACGGACTGATCGCACAGCAACACTGAGTCAAATTGTCTGGATGGTGACGAAGCGAGAAGCTGACAGTTATCATGAGGTTACGCACATTTTATTGTTGGGAACAAGTAATTGGTTGATACTGACGCCAGAGTCATCACCAGGTTGCAGTGAAAGTGTCGGTAGGGTTGTAATGGCAGACACAGAAAATGATTTCGGATGAAAACAAATCCTCATTAAATGGTTTAGTGCTTGCCAAGTGTTTTAAGAAGAGGAGAGAAAGTTGGACATTAAGCATAGGTGGACAGCTTGGCCTCACCCCCTGGGAAAGGGGGACATGTTTACCTCCCTACACATTCGCTGAGTACTTTTCTTCACATTGCGCAAGAGAACTTTTGAACCCTTTCCAGTAAACAAATGGCTCATTATGACTCCGATGCTCTGCAAAGTTAAGCTACAGCTGCAGAGTTCTGCCGTCTGCCTGATTCTCTCAGTGCACTCCCTCCACACACACACACACACACACACACACACACACACACACACACATACACACACCCACACACACATTGTCCACCCCTCTGGCACACCAAGGCGGAGTGGTCACATTTGTTTGTTTGTGCTCCGCCTCGCTCAGTCTGTTATTCATTTTCTCTGTCCAGCGCTCATCTCCCCTTAGAGACTCACCAAAATGGCTCTGTTAGCATTCTGAGCCGACGCTCAAACACTCAGCACCAAACTCTGGCAGTCCTGACAAGCAAAAGAGAAAGAGAGAGCGAGGATGACAGGGAGAGGTGATGAAAAAGAGAGAGAGAGGGTGAGGCACAAAATGGAAAGAGAAGAGAGAAAAGCTGAAGTGTGAGACAGAGAGAGTTTACAGAGAGCAGACCTGTCTGTGTGGTGTGTTAATGTACTGGAGATGTCACAGACACTGACCTCCCAGTGGACAACTGTCCCCGCTGCCAGACACATTAAACATACACACACACACACACACACACACACACACTGGAATGCATGTGTACTCTGGCCCACACACGTGTTTGACTGACAACGCAGACAGCTGTGTGGAACAACCTGACATAATGTTGAATAACATTAACATTTACATACACACACAAAGAATCCTGTATAGCCTTACATTACAGATACTCTGCAGTTACATGTCTTTTCTGATACTTTCTACACCTTTCATTTTATTTAGATATTACTGTGTTTTAATCATCACATACAGGACAAGCTTGTCCAAATTTTCACAAAACAAAAATAAAATAAAACTGGAGACCATATTGCGATGGGATCACGGCAGTCGTCAACCCATGAAGCACTCAGTAGTTATTACTACATCAATGCACGAGTGCTCAGCTCCGATCATCCTCTAGTAACTACACATTTTTCTACAGTTTACTTTGCTGCCTGGGTTTTGACAGAGTTTTGGTATCTTCCCATTTATACACTATTTAGACTAAAACTTTAATAAATATTGACTTGTGACAAGTTCCAACACGTTATGCAGACAGTTTTGGATGCATAAAAAGAACCACAGTGGAGGGGGAGGGATCATGAAGACAAGAATTTTAACCTCTTCAACGTTCTCCTTCATATGCAGGATAATTAGGATATTTAGGATAATTTCTGGGAGTAATTCTTGTAATTAATTTGACATCACATTATTAAATTGAAGATCATTCTTCAATTAAATTAAACTGAATAAAATTAGTCTTGCAAGCTAAATGATAAATGTGTGTTGGACATTTTCACACTGCACTCAGAATAGGCAGGCAATGAGGTAATGCACTACATTCAAAACCAATCCAAGTTTGGAGACAGATCAGCTCTGTAGAGATATGTGGTGCAGAGCGGCGGTGGAGAATGGTGAGGTCTGCCTGACAAGCTTAAGGCTTAAGTCAGAGCATTTGAGGGTGGAGAACGTACAGTGTGAAAAATTCCCCCGAGGCCACACAAAATATGACACCTGTGACAACTGTGATGAATCAAAATGAAAAATTCAACAGAACAGACTTGTTTTGCAGTCATTGTCTAAACTTCTATACCTGAATACTTTGGGCAATGCTCTTTTTCCGCTTTCTTCTGTAGCTACGCTAACGTGAAGAAATGTAGCAATGAGGGCCGGGCCCTGATGCAGCTGGACTTCCAGCAGTTCCTCATGAAGCTGGAGAAGCTGACCGACCTGCGACCCATCCCCGATAAAGAGTTTGTCGAGACCTACATCAAGGCTTATTACCTGACGGAGAACGATATGGAGCAGTTTATCAAGAATCACAGGGTAAGATGAGGAAACCGGTTGGTGGAGGGAGGGCTGAAGCTTTCATGCTGAGAGCCTGTATCTGCTTTTTCTCACTGACCTTCTGTGTTTTTTGTACAGGAGTACTCCATGAAGCAGCTAGCCAACCTGGTGAACGTTTGCCTGGGCTCACATATAAACAAGAAGGCTCGTCAGAAACTTCTGGCAGCCATCGATGACATTGACAGACCCAAGAGATAGACTGATGCACGGTCCAGACCCCTAAACGTATCAACCGACCCCCAGAGATTGACACTCCAATAGAGGAACTCCCACCGTGGAGCTCAGTGTCGAATGTCTTCATTTTTTGTCTAGAACAATGTTGAGGTGTGTTCAACGAGCTGTCCAGTCCATACGACAGTGGAGCTACTGTAAACAGCAATTTGAAGCTCAAATGTTAGCCAGATGCTAAGTACATGTTAATCTGCAGTCATTATACGGTTAAAAACACAAACTGCCTCTTGTTGAATGCACCTCATGACACAATGGTGGACATAAATATTAAAACTCAGTGTCACACTCAAGCATGCTGCAGTTACTCTGTGCATAGAGCTACCATAACACATGCTATCACCCACTTCATTTAACAAACATGCTGCTTCTGAAGTTTTTCTGCAGATTGTCTGCAACCGTAGATCACTTCAGTGTGACCATGACGAGCAGATCTTGAGTTTGTTTTCCAGATAAACTTCTACAAATACGGAGTCTACTAATTGTATAAATGTGGCGTGACCGTGCGGCTGTTCATAGACTTCCATCTGTTTTCACCAAAATGTGCTCAAGCTCTGACACAACTCCTACCTTGAGATTAAAGAAAACAACAAGTGGATATTTATGAGTTGCTAAATTTGATAGTCGCATAATGTCGTTAAGCTTTGTGGTAAATATGCCCATGAGAACATTTGAATGGTTATACCCCTCTGCTGTCTGAATGTGTTTCCTGTGGGAGAAGCAGTACAGTAAATCTGGTTTATTGGTCACTTTAATCTTTCACTATGAAATATTCCAGCCCATGCTTTTGCTGTATATTAGTTCACTTCAGGGTGTTTGTTGTGCCTGACTGGATGCTCCTTTTCTTTGTTTGTTTTGTCCATGAATTACATAAATCTAATATAATGATGATTCTGAAAATAATATAAATTGCTGTAGTTAGAGTTAACATAGTTAGATTATATCCGCACCAGCTGCATTTGTTTGTTTGCCATCTGTCAAATCTGAGGAGGAAATGATTTTATTGTCGTGAGGTGAGTTTTTGAAAGTCTTTGGACTTCAGTCTCTGGCATTCTTGCTGTTCAGTGAAATTTTGTTATTTTTTATCCATTTTGTTGCTTTGCGCGATCAGGCATTGATAATGTAATTTCTCATGACTACCCAAGTTTTCCTCCCTCATATATTAGTTTAACCTGACCGCACCTGCTGGGGGGGGGTAAAAAAAAATGAAGTAACAGTTTTTGGTACAGCTTCTTATACATTTTGTGTGCAACTATTCCAAGAAAAATACTGTAAATGTGAATGTTTTGAACAATGTCTGTATTTATTTCTTGCTTTGTGTCTTGTTTGGGTTTTTATATGATAACTGCTGCAAGCGTGCTGTCATTTATCACCTCTCAGTATCTTATAACTTATCAGCTGAAGCAAATACAAAATATTTAAACATTGTCAAAATTACATTAAGGGTCAAGTGCACTATAGTGGAAATCAGTAATCAGTGTTAGAATTGTAGGTTGAACCAAGATGATTCTAACATAATAAACACACTAACAATGCGCTTGTGTTGTTTGTTATTCTCACACACTTTATCCTTGTGGTGTCATGACTAAACTGCGTGATCCGTAAATTCTGTCACACCTTTAAAAGCCCTGTGCTGCTGCAGGATTAGCAGAGTCTGTCATTTGCCGTTCACCAGAATATATGAGTGTTACCTTTCAGCAGCGCCACGATCCATCCTAATGATGCTTTCCTCAGCCAGGAGCAGGACGCTGTCAGACTAATTAATGTGGCTTCCTGTGTGGTTACAAGCCCTCAGCCTTCCTGTTTAGGAAGAGCCCACTGATCAGGTTCAACAGACACAAATGTGAAGGACTGATTATAACTTTGATGACTCACTGTTTTTATTAAAAAATTAAGTATCAGTGGGTTTGATATGATAGACAAGAGTGGTCTGATTCTAATTAAACTCCACTTTCTAATATTTAAGCCCTCAAGCAGTATTCAAGCTTGCAACCCCTTGTGCACCGCCTTTTCTCACAGTTCTCCTCACCCTCAAACACTCCTGATTCGTGACCCTCCCGACACCAGCGTTCCTACCGTGGACACGTTCGGGTGCCCAGCTGGATCGTACCACTCCTGTCTCCTGTGATGCCATGCCCAGTTACCCGTTCAGATAAAAGACCAGGCCTGCGCTCAGATTTCATCAGCCAAGTCCATAGAAATCACTATCAATGACCTCCATGCCCTCTGTTCCCTCACTACACAACCTTCATTCATGTCTCTTCATAAATATTTAACCGAGAACAATTACTGGCAGGGACTATTAATACTGTGTGCTTTGCGTGATGATTGATAAGACAACTTGACTGTGGGAGGGAGGGGTGGTAAGGGGGGTCTTTGAAATCTCTTTGAAAGCTTGAGCTTTGAAACTGATTAAATATCCCCTGAACTCACTAATGTACAATTGGACCAATAATCACGGTTGATTGGACTTTTTTTTTTCTTCTAAAAATGACTTCCTGAAGGAGTAATTCATTTTTCTGTCTGTTCCACAGAGAGTGCAGCCACTCTCCATCCCTGATCTCTGCACAGTAGTTTCTCAGATACTGATTAGACTTTTTATCGGGCTGAAAGTGGGAGGTATGCTGGGAATTTGCAAAATATATAAAAAAAAAAAAAATGAATGCTGTAATTTGTCCTGACATATCAGGTACAACAAAACTATCAAAGGAGGTCAAGATTGTTTATTATAAACTAGAGCAACCCTGTCTCCTAGAAATAACATTTATACAACTAAACTGTTTTCCCACTTATGTTGTAGTGGGCATGTAATCTGACTGTGGACTGTGGAATCTTTCTGTATTAAACCAGACAACAATCTTTCCCTAACCTTAACCAAGTGCATATAGTGGCAATGTATACTGCAAATTGATGTTGTACTTGTATATTCTGGCAGAAATCAAATATGCTGTCTGCCATCATTGTATTGATGTGATCAGTATGAACACATTTGCAACTTGCCAAATACATAAATTAACAACATATGCTCAGTAAGTTAATAGAAAATTTTAATTTTTGAAATCACAATTTTGTATATGTAGCCTACTGCAAGATTGGTAACTGGTAAGTGCTAGTTAAATGGTAATGTTTAACTCTTCAACTGTATGTAGTGAGCTTTTCAATCTGTATCAATTATTCACCTTTGTCTAATTTTAAAAAACAATAAAAGATACAAACCATTTTAACTGGATCGACACCAAAATTTAATGAGTTTCTCCCTGACCCATGTTCCATCCCTCCAAGTTTGGTGCAAATCAGTTCAATACTCTCTGTGTAATCCGGCTGACAAACAAACAAACAGACACAGGTGAAAACATAACCTCCTTGGCAGAGGTAATAAACAGGAGAAAAAATTAGACGAAGTCTTAGAAGAGCCAACTGGGAGGAAAAGGCTGAATAACTTGTCCTCCCCTTCAGGTCATCTGTCACTTGCGTGACAGACAGGAGAGAAAAGATAGGGGGTTCATCTCGAGAGATATAGGGGTAGAAAACACATTTGGGGTGTCAGGTGAACTGGAACCCACATACACACATGGAGACCTTTTAATCTCAGTGTCTCACTCTGTAAGAGCAGAAAATCGAAAACTGTAACCAGGGAGCTGTGCAAGGTTTAGACAAACCCATTCGCTCCCTCATAATGACAGCCAAGTGTATTCACAGAGCTTTTCATTAAAGCGGTCTTATTGATTTAGCCCTATCGCCAAACAAACCTGCGAGGGAATGGGAATGTGTGTCTCCCGAAACAAATAGCAGACATGTCTATTACTGCATAGAGAGAGGAGTTAAGAAATGCTCATGGCATGTGGTTCAAAATGACGTCTACTGCACTGTGCAAATTTGACATGCTAGCAAAATTGTTCAGCTTGCTATAGAAGTCAAGTAATAACTGAAGCCAACAATATAAAATTACATTGGGGTTGCTGCAAATAGGGGTTTAGCGTTTGGAAGTAGTTTAGATACCTTGCAGCTTGCATGAAAGGGATAATTTATATGTCTGAGAAACCTCTCAGAAATTCAATAAACATTGCTGTTTTGCAGTATTTAATGAACATAATGCCAAAGCTTTCTCTTCTTATTGAATGGCATTATGGATTGAAGCGGCTAATTGGATGTCAGACTCCGCTGCATAAACTTTCACGACAGCCCTCTGAGAATCTTGTTCCACCAGTCGCTGCTAATTTGTTGCTTGACTAGCTGTGCTTGGGCGGCAACAAATGTTATGTATGGTCGTAAACAAGAGCAGGGAAGGAAAACCTCTCAAGAAACATTAGAACAGAATGAGGTAGGGGGTGTTCCCCTGCAAAAAAAGCTATCTATTCAAAGTTCAGTTTGAAGTGACATTGGTTTCAATTGAAGTATCAGTAAATGGGGAAGTTTAATAGGAGGGCCTGATATTTCAGGGTAGAACAGTATAGTGAGAAAAAAAAAACAAAGAAATGAGAACTCATCCCTTTAAAACAGGAGAGTAATTGACTTTGTGTTTTGTGTGAGGGTATTTCCCAAAGGAATAAGATGTACCGTACAATATCCCAATATACCTCTACCCACAAATGTGATGAATCAAGCCTTTTATTCCAGTTCCCATCATGTAATAATATACATCTTTTCAACAGCCCTTTCTAATGTTCTTGGGAATACCCTCAAACAAAGCACAAAGTCAGTTCTCTTGCCATTGAGAATTACCACTTTCCACTCGGTTTAAAAAAATGGATGGCGTATCTAAGACAACTTTTTTTAAAGAGGTTTATTTTACCACAGAAGAGCCCATTTGGTTTCTTTTTCTTTGGATAAATGTGTTTAGGATCCTCCTCTTTTGCGCTAGAGTGCTAGAGGACAGAATATATATGATGTTATTGCAGTGTAAACTGTACTTGCACCTGTATTTAGCAGAAAATATATTCATCTTATCAAAAGTCTTTCATTTTGTAATTTTAAAACATAAAACATAAATTGACACAAACAACAGCAAAGTCTACAGAGTCTATAGCCATGCTAGAGACTGGTACTGTGGTACTTGTAGCTAACATGCTCACAATGACGATGCTAATATGCTGATGTTTAGCAGGTAAGGACCGGAAGTGAAGGAACTAGCTGTTTTAGAATTTATCCTGAGGGGACCATAATGCCTGAGCCAAATTACATGGCACTCTCTCCATTTGTTGTTGAGACATTTCACTCAAAACCAAAGGAAAAGTCAAGAGATTGGTAAAGTCATCAGGATTCACTGGGGAAAATGAGCGTCTGAACAACATTCTGTGACTATTGATGCAACAGTTGTTGAGATGTTTCAGTCTGGGCCAAAGGACAGACAGACGGACAGACGGAAAGACAAATAGACAGATAGACGGACAAATGTAGCCAACCTGAGCCATGCTACTGGTGTGGCTGCAAACTGCAGGTGTACACCCACACAAGCATCCAAACTGCAGGAACTACTACTTTCTTTGCCTGTAGGTCCAAAGCTGATGGCACTGCAGCTCTTAGTAGTTGTATAATGGTTTCATTTGCTTTGCACCAGTGACACTGTGTGTCCTTGTTATTACTCCTTATTCATGTATTTGTTTAATGGGCTTTGTTTCAGACACCGCAAACATCAGTGCCCCAAGGCCACTTTGCAAAACAGAATATTCATTGGATTTCAATATTTTTGCATAGACATGATTTTACATTCCTGATAACAAATGACTCACATCTACTCTGCCTAATAAGTGAGCCATGAATTAGGGCCATAGACATACAGTTGAAGAGTGTGAATCACACTAATCGGCAGAATATTTATACTGATAAACAAACAAAATGATCACAAAAGATCCCACGTAATTTCACGGGTCTCTGCCTCTCATGCAAACAGAGTGATGACTTTTCAGTAGCGATACAGATAACAGATGAGAGGGTCTCTGTATTTCATCAGCTACAGTATCTCACTAATTGTGTTTGCAGTTTATTCATGGCCTCACATAATGCAAATAATTCTAATGAGAGTGTGTGAACTATATACAATAAAGTGTTGACTTGGAGTATAAAAAAGGCTACTATTTTTGCACTTCATCTTTTTCCAACCATTGACCAGTGTCCCCAGATTACTTTATATGGCTGTATTTTGAGAATTTAATATACAATATTAAAGTTTAACGATATTAACAATCTGCAGGTTTGACTGTATTTATCATAATGCAGACAAACAATCTGCTGTGGGAGATTCAAAAACTTGTTTGACCTAAGGAATAAAACAGCTGTACTCAACATTACTGTATGTTTAAATTAGATTTAAATGACCACCGTGCCTGTTGATCCCAAGCTCAGAAGTCAAGGACACATCAAGAATTTTGATCGACATATTGGAATCACATTTTTGCCCCTCAGATAACACTAATACTGACAGAATGCAGCACAACATAAAGTCACTTAAGGTCACTGATGTAGTCAGATTTTGTGTCTTTTTTTAGAAGCAACATGATGTGAATGGCTGAAATATGGGGGCAAAGAACACCTGGAACTTTCAGCGTATTAAAAGAAAAACTAAACATTATAACATTTCAGGAAAGATGCTGTAATAAAAATTTCTCTTCTGACTGTTTGTTGCTCTCCACTGTTGCAAGTGAAACTGTCAGGAGACCATCTAAACAATGACCCAGACATTATTACAGTATTTTCATTTTTATTCAATGGCAAAGTAATGAAAGCAATACATCATGCACGGGAAAGCAGACCCGCTCACATCCTCTGTCTTCTGTGGTAAACGTGTGTCACAACCACCATTACCATATAGACCAATATTTCACACATCAATTTGTCAAAGGCTCCTCTGTATAATCTGTATACTGTACCTTCCATTTCAATCACTGGGTTATCAAAAGGCCCAGCATGCCCCTCTTGGCTTTCCCTGTCTCTCATTACTCAGAGGATCGCTGTGGGTTACAGATCGGGGAGTTTAAAGAAGTCAGAGTCAAGACGATGGCAAATGGAGGTTTAACAGGACCTGAGCTAACCTTAAACCGTGACAGATTCCTTTTAATGGCAATTACACACCGCCTTCGCTCAGCACCCATACTGACAGCATATAAGTGTGTGTTAAAGTGATTTAGAAAGGCAGAGAAATACATATTACATATTATATACTAGCAATACATTCTGTAAAAGTAGTATATAACATATATAATATAGGCTGTATGGTGCACACACTTCCATGAATGCTGATGTCTCCAACCTCTGTGTCTTCTCCTCTCACAGCTACAGAGGGAGTTCAAGAAGGCACATTGACGGATAAGTCCAGTTAATGACAACATAGTTTTGTCCATAATTTCTATGGGTTCAAAAACAATGGAATCACCAAAGTTATCAGTTACAAATCTGGGAATAGGGAAACATTGCTACAATGAAGTATTCAATCAGGAAACAAAGTGAACCAGAAGCTTTATTTTATAAAGATTCTGGTGTCGACACCTGTGATGGACGTTTACAGCAGAGGATTTAGTTAATTGTTTTACCTTTCGCCTTTGGCTATCCTGTTGACTGACTTTCTGTTAGAAATACTGCCACATTCACAGATTTCAGTCCTCATCAATAGAATGGAACATAGCATTACCATAGGCAGACGGTGTACTTGCATCAGCTAATTGGAATCAGCTGTTTCATTTATGCTTTACAGTCATTGGCTTGTTCACGGCTCTGCAGCTACCAGCTGACTCATTATGTCCAATCATGTATGTACATGAACGTGTACGTACTAACGGTGTTTGCTGCCACAGTTCCATCACGTCTACCTTATTGTCTAAAATGTTGATTTAACAAAGTTTTAATGTTTATGTGCAGCACGTGTTTTTGAAGTGGGGTTCGTCTCCAAGAGGAATCTCTTCTAACTGTGAAAACATTTGCTAAAAATGGCCAATTCTTTGATGTAAGTATGTGCAAGTACCTTTTGGCAGTTTTCTAAATTGAAGTGTAAATGTTCAAAGTTTCTATTAATTCTAAATATCACCAGGAATTTTCATCCATGCTGAGTTTGAGCTTTAGATTATTAACTGATGTTACAAAGAATCAACCCAGAACTTTCAACTATGAAAATAACATCCAAGTTTTACTAAACCGAAGTTATCCTTTAATGATAATAATGATAAATAAAAATCCCTTATTAGTATAAAAGAATAAGAAAAGTTCATATAGTAAAAAACCAGTCCAGTCATTCCTTTGAAGAGACTAAAAGATCTTCATAATGCAGTCTGTTTGCAAAAACCCACATCCTGACAGAAGTGGACAGATGTGGAAGTGAAGTGGAAGTGCGCCCTTCTAGACTCAAACACTTGAAGCACTTTGAAGAAGATGACCATCAGCCCTCTTGATAGCCTTTTCTCCATGGCCTTTACGTGTTTTGATCTTGATGTTGGTTATCCTGAAGGTTTAGGTGTGATCTCAGGGGGTAAGGCTTATATGCAGACTGTGGGCTGAGCTCTGTGCTGGCTTAACTGAGCTCTGACAGATTTTTCAGAATCTCCCCTTGGGTACCCCTAGGATGATAGAAACCACAGACGGACCTGCTTCAGATAAGTCATCCCATCCAATCCTACTTGGGCTTTAGCCAGGGCATTTGCATATTCAAATGAACCCCAGGATTAACTTGAGGTTTGCGCTGTGAACTCACTAAAGCAGTTGTATTATGC
Organism: Seriola dumerili; assembly: GCF_002260705.1. Taxonomy (NCBI): domain Eukaryota; kingdom Metazoa; phylum Chordata; class Actinopteri; order Carangiformes; family Carangidae; genus Seriola; species Seriola dumerili. The sequence goes on along the minus strand of NW_019174365.1, from coordinate 3,702,442 downwards.
ATCTGTCTTGGGCATGTGCTTGAATTTTCCCCAATTATTAAAATATATGTACCGGTAGCAGCTTTTATTACCTTTGAAATACACAGACAAACAACCGTGTTTACCTTCTGCTCAAAAAAATCCACTGGTTTTTCTTCTTCTTAGTGTTCCCCTATATCTCTGTTTCTCCTCCTAACTCTAGTCATTCTTCATCAGAAGAGCCGGGGTCCCTGTGAGCAAATTGCTTGCATGCACGCAACTGATCACACTAGGCAAATCACAAAGGGAAGGATTTCATGAAAACAAGGAAAATCTGCTCAACTCTGTCTCTGTCACAGTTTGTTCCACCGAACAGAATCCTGTCTCCAGTGTCTGTACTAATGCTTCAGGATGCTCTGGTCTATGACGGCTCCCTCTCATTTCTTATGGCTGTGTGTTGTTGCTTATGTGTGTGACACTTCCTGATGTTAGTCTTCCATTTCAAACCTATGAAGAGAGATAGATTGGTACTTTCTGGGTTTAATTTAAACTTGATAGGTGATAAGTCGTGTGTCCCAGCTAGTGTGCCACAGGCAGGGTTGAATAACTGTAAACAATGTCTTATCTGTGGGTGGAAAGTGGCTTGCTGCCCCTTTCTAACCTGCTATGGTATATTATCTAGCAAGGGAAACACACTCTTCCTTTTAAGTCAGTTACTTACAGCCGTACACAAAGTGCCTCCAAGTATCAGTGTTTGGGATGTTTATGGTGAAGCAATAAAAGCATCAGCAAGAAACTTACATGTGACCGCCAAGACCAAGCTAACACTCGACATGGCTACTTGAGATTGCTGAATATTAATTAGCCAAATGAATTCGCTTAGCTTTTGATTGACATTATCCTGTCGTCTGTCCCTCTTGCTTTTATACAACAAGTGAACCACACCAGAGATTCAACTGGAAGCAGGCCGAGACCCTCTTTTCCAAGTGGTCTCCCACCAGAGCTCAGCTTTCCCAGTATAAAGGAAACTAGTCAAAAGTGTAAGAACAGCCAGGGCCCGCCATCAGAGGGGGTGAAAGGGTACTGAAGAACCCCGGCCCAAGGCCCAGGGGGGGCCGATGCAGAGATCATGCAAATGTCTAGAGTTGACCATTAAGTGGGATCAAGTACAACAATTTATAGATATATGACTTATATCCCTGACAATACAATTATAGTACAGTTACATATAACATGTGAATAACAACATATATGTGTTGAAAACACATTTTAACTTGCCATCAGATACCCCACCCCCTGCTGACATTGTGAAAATGGTCCGATCAAAACACTTGGCCAGTGAGATGTCTTTCTCTGTCTCTTACAAATACATCGACAATGGACAGTCTGCGCACACTCTAAAAAGAAAAAAGATCACAACATGATCCTGCAGGAGGAAGGATTGTTGTTGTCTTTTCCACGCAGAGACAGCTGTACGTAGCTGCTAGTCAATTGCTCGTGCACGTGGATAATATTAATGTTAATTCTTTAACTCTGACGCTGAATGCTTGCCTGCTTTATCTAGATGAATATTGAAAAATATTTTGTCCTGAGGAGACGCAAAGATAATCTGGACCAGATGTATTAACAAAAAAGAGAACCAAGAAACTTAAGAAAACACATGAGGGAAAGCTGAACAGTCCGACCAGTGTGAGTGCTGGAGTGGGTGTCGATGAGGAGCTTATACTTAATGAGTGGACGAACACAGCAAAGTTTGTTTGAAATGCACCAAACAACTGGGGTGATGTCAAAACACCAAGGCTTTTTTAGTATCTCTGATTAATGTTCAATTCTTCTTCATGTCATATTTTTATTTATGTATTTGTACCTGCAAGGAATATGCAACCCAGGTTAAAAGTGCAACACAAATACATGTTTTCTTTTGCTTTATTTCACATATATTAATATGAACAAAAGAACAACATCTGGGAAAATATCAATCACCTACATCTATCTAGACGCCTCTGACAGCTGTATCTCTTCAAACATCACTTAAATTCACACTGCAGGGATAGTAAAACTGAAATAAGTTAGTGCTTCTCCTGCTGTGCTGGGACCTCTCATAAAATGCTTTGAGCACTGTGGAAAATCCAAGCACACAGCCTTTGGATGAGAGGGAAACTTTGGCCGCTAACCCGGCATTTAACGAGGCTCCGTGGTCCCTTAACTTTAAGCACTTTGGTTTTTCGGCTGTATTATCGTAAGCTCTGTGTGTTAAAGAATTACAACACTGGAGCATATCTGTATTTTTTGCACAGTAGATGTTGAAATTTGTGGTTCAGGGGTAACAGATGCTGAATTTTAGCCGAGTAGGATCGAAGGTTTTTGAGGGTTGACTGAAACAAAAAGCCTGGTGAACTTTTTCCTGCACAAATATTCAGTCCAGATAAATTTAACACACAAATGTGTCTGTTGTATAGTTTCAATCAATAGGATTTGGTTGACAGCATGGTCTAAAAGGTTGATGACCTTTTTGAATACACTCTCAGGAGGTGTGATTATGTCCTTCAGTTTGATTTTCCTTGAAAAAGTCTCCTTATTGACTCCTCCTAACACTCCAGTTTTTTAAAAAAAAAAAGGACATTAATAGCTGTGTTCCTGGTTCATGTAAATGTACACCGAATATTTATACTGAACAAGCATTCCACATCAATGAGTAATGCAGGCTGCATTTTAAGACCATTTGAGGATAGCAAGAAATATGCGGATGAATCAGACTTTGAGTAATGTCAGCAAGGAATACATTTGCTAATTTGTTCAGCACTCTGTAAAAGAACAGGTAAAAGTGTAAAAGTGTTCTGCCTCCCTAGGATCTAGAAAATTGCATTGTTTGTGTCAGTGTTATTATTTTGACACTGTGAATGATTGTATTTCTGCAGTCACGAGCGATAAAATATCTGGCAGAAATGAACTCACACAGAAACAGAACCGAGCGAAGCTTTTACACAAGATGTGAGTCTAAGCTCCAAATAAAGGACAGGCGGAAATAAATTGTTGTTGCATGGAAAGCCTCTCCGTTGACATAGCAAGTACTCTATCAAGGGCCCTGATAATTAATAATTTGCCTCACAAATCTCATTAGTGCATAATGAGGGAACAAGTGCTATTAGAGAGACATGACTGAGACGGTTATCTTCTAAGACATATAAGCCCAGGGCAGAATGACAGGCTCACAGCTCCCAGCTTTTAGCACAAACAAGATGTAAAGTGAAGCCTTCCTTCTGTGTTCTTTGATGCACTCAGGAGGTGATATCAGCTTCACACCATCAAGTTGTGTTGGACCTCCACTAGTTCATGTCAGACTTTCTTTTTCAACAGCATGACTCATTTGTTTAGTGAGGTCTGCGTTACAAGTGGCATGCCAGATGAATCCTCTGTTAGTGCTACTCTCATTCCTGGAAGGTTAGAAAAATATACTTTTTGCAAATGCTACCTCTCAATCTTTCTTTCTCATTTCTGTTCCTCTACAAATGACGGCTATACCACAACACCTCGGGTCTCTCATTCCCCTGCTTCTCTATCAAATAGGATCCTAAGATGAATGTATGTGGCAGTAAATATCGTTACACAAGTGGTTCAGTGATCTGCCTTAGGGCATTGCTTTGGCACTTATGTTCTTAATATCAAAGGATTTAAATTACGAGGGACTAGATAATTATCACGCAGCCAGCATTGTCTTCCAATAATACATCAAAGGGTTTGAAAACACAATGCTCATTTAAGATTATAATTTATGAGTGTTGCATGGTAATCCTGAAGGAGGAGTTATTTCATTAGGCTATTTCTACTCTACTCTCTCTATATAGACTTCTGGGGGATGCTAATTTCCTGAAGAGGAGAAACACCATCACGTGCAATTTAAAAATCCAATACAAATCTTGATTGTTCTGTGCTTTGTGAATACATTGATCTGGCCTTTAAAACATGGAATAGTGCTGTAAGTGCATCATGTTGAAAACCAAGCACAGATGACATGATAGTCTGTGAAATTAGTAATTTAATACTTCTGGGGATGATGTGCCAATCATGAACTAATGAGCCTAAAACCGCCACTCTGCAAAAGTCTAGCAATTTATAATGCCTGAATGAAGCCACCACTGTTGAATCCCATCACGACTCAGAAGTCCTATCTCTCGTGAGCAGATAGAGACGATGGAACAGATTAGTCCCCGAGTGAGAAGACATTTCAATGGTTTGATTTATTTTCTTTGAGGCAGTGGCATTGAACACAGTAGGGGTTCTTTTCGCTCACATTACGCTCAAAATACTATAGCCGGTATGCAACCACACATTCATAGACAGCATGAAACTATATTTCATGAACACACGCAGACTCTCTCTCTCCCTCTTTGTGTAACCTCACCACTGATATCATTTGTTCAGATTTTAATCACAAATACAGATCTCTTCTTCACATGCACAATTTATTTTACATTCACAAACTTGAATTTTGTATTTTATAGATTTACAAAGTTTGATTTATAACTACAAACTTTTAATTATTTGTGAACATCACTTCACGAGCTCAAAAACATTTTGATCCTAATTTGAGCACATATAGGTATGGGGTGCAGTTATGCCCATGACTTACCATTTCTTGCTGGTTGTGGGGGACCATAAGGTGTGGTACTGGCCTGAGGTGGATTCTGACATCCCTAATGAACAAAAATCAGATGAGGTAATCTCATCAATAAGGTGCATAATCAAAGTATTGTTGAGATGTTGTATTTCACTCTGTGTTTAATTTGCAAGACATGCTGTGACATATTGTTTCACTTTATAAATTTGATCTTTAAGAAGAATTTATTAAATATTCCAAGGCTCATTCGCACCTACTCTGTTTAATGTTGTTTCAATATGATATCTGGGTAAAAAAAAACATAAAGGTTTATCTGTTATATTACTTTGAATAGCACTCTATGTTGTTGTGGTGGCTAGAGGCAGCGTTGCTGTTAACAGTGGGCCAGTCCATGGAAGAACAGCATCACAATGTCTTGGAGAAATTGCTATTGAATTGCCCACAAAGAGTTTGAAGAAGCTACAGGGGAAAGGGCAGTATTACCACCACAAGATGGGCAAGATGGACTGAGGATACGTTTCTGAATGTATGATGGCAGCTGATCTAGCCTACACGTCTTACTGGTGCACTGTCCATGGAGGAGAACAAACAGTTCATGTTATTCTCCTATCAGTATCCGTGTTTTAGGTTGTAAACAACAGCATCTGAAATCAGGTTTCATAAAGACTAGGAGCCATGTGTCATAATGCATATTATCTTTACTGGTTTGGAAGAGAGTGTCTGTTGAAGTCATACAAGCAGCACTACAGTATTCTGAATATACTTACAATAATGCTAATTCTATACAATGCAGTTTACATGTGTAATGGGAAATTGAGTACAAGTTCCCCTTGGGGCTCTGTCCATGGTGCTGATATAACTTATACTAGCCTACACCCAGTATGTAGTACACTGTGCAGCTATTGTACATATAGTTAAAAGCTTCACACCAAAGCCTATATAACAACATATGTATGGTGGATTTCATGCATATTATTTTTGTTTCATTTACAAATTGACATACTGTCGGATACATTGCCACACACAGGCACTAGCATGGTGGGAAATAAAGTTCCCTTAACTACAAGTCTAAGCAATGAATGATGATGAGGTCACGGAACATCACATGACATCACACACAGAGAATGCTTGATGTAACATCAGCATTCCATGTCCTTTATACCTAATTTCAGCACAGACTCTCGTCTGAGTTACTTTTAGAGGATCCACAGAAGAATTGATGAACTTCTCTTAAACCTTTGCTGAATCTTGTAAAACTTGACAGTAATATTTGGATAACAGAGGAAATACTATAATCTTCATTCAACCTCCTCTCTCTGCCAACATGCCAATCTTAATGGTGGGATTGGTTGCAGTGCCTTGGCTCGCCACAGCTGCTGGTCGCCTCATCAGGTCTGGTCTGGGGCTTGATTGTCTCAGTCCCAACGTTAACTCTGCAGGTCCTGTGCTTCATGAATCACCCCTGGATAAGTGTGTACCACCACCAGCCCAGACAGACTTGAATGCCAGAAACTACAGTAATCTCAGGTTGCTGTATTGGGATGCTGGCTGCCATTCCACTCTCTTGGACTGTTTGAGGGATGAAACTCAGCAAAGAGAGCAGGATAGCACCTCCTTCTGCAGTCCTGCTGTGATTCAGAGGAGTGATTATGGCAGTGAGAGGCTTAAGCCTCCTCCTCTTGTTCTCTACCTGTCTCTACCTCTCTGCCATCCCTGCCCCATGAATAAGAGAGCCTGGGCAAATAAGAAGTCACTTGACCCAGAGACACCACAGGGTGCTGGCAAATTGATAGGAGGAGCTTCAACAGGTTTGTCCACAGCCACAGCAACAGACAGCAGTTTATCAACACCTGTTGCATCAATGGATGAAGCAGCAATTTTAACTCATATCACAAGGCCCAGAGGAAAAACGTTTTTTAACATTGCTCAAGAAAGACTTGCTGCTTTCTTGTCCATGGTTCAAGAAACAGTTGCAACTTATTTCAACATGTCCACAGCAAGAATTGCATCTGTTTTTTCCTGGACCACAGCAAGAATTGCATCTGGATTTTCCTGGACCACAGCAAGAATTTTGACCATCATCAGAGCAACAATTGATGATTGGCCCTGGAAATTTTCAAAGATTTTATCTGCTATACTGTTATACCAAATGGTAAAGGTGGTATTTTATATCGTAGGTCCTGGATTTCTCTGCTGGTATATTGCAATTATTTTAACTGCAACAAGACCTTAAACAAGAATGTTACAGGGATAGTAATTGCTCTTAGGCCTGCCACTGTTTTAGGATCTGTAAAATCATTAACCTGATCCCATTGGCCTGGAGTAGCGGTAGCAGAGTGCCTATTTGGTCTACTTTGTCAATTTCCTGGGCACCTTGGCTGTGTTACCAGGTGTCATTTGCATTGAAACGTCAGCATCTTTTATGTGCAGCAGTGGCTTTTGACCACTTTGTTTCTTAAATAAAGGCATTCAGGAAATCTGTGTGTTAAATACCTTGCATCCTTGCAAACCATCTGTTAGATGTTCACGGTACAGTTCTCATTTGCTGCTGTGAAGCTGCTGAGTTGCTGCAAGTAGATAAAAAGTCAGTCTGCAGAACAAGTTTGATAAGTTCCAGATCTCCTGATGAGACTTGAGGATTGATAAATCTATTTAGAAGTGCTACATAAATAACCGAAAGCCAATGATGCTCTCTTCTTACACAGAGGCAAGGCCAGCCCACAGCAGTGCAGTTAGAAATGTGAGTACATAATGGTAAATGACATCTAGAGAGTCAAAGTGGAGGTCGATTTATGAATAGGTAACTACAACACAGTCTATAGACTGAGACAAAAATGTCTTCCACAACCCTCTGTTTGCAGGATGTGGGGAAACAAGCCTCATTTCTGTTAAACAGCTTCAACTTCATCCTAATAAATGAATACTTTAATCTAAAGGTTTATCATCAATCCAACTATTATAAGTTCTCCTCTCAAGAGTGGCAGTTTTGCAGTTGAGAGGGCCAATTATTCTTGCTTTAGGAAACAAAGATATTAATTTTTTTTTGCACAGAAGCTAAATGATTTGAACCAAGCACTGATGTGTAGAAATTAAAAAATACAGGCTAATGCCAAGTAGTTTTCATTCAAATTCAACAGAATCTTTAGATCCTTCATCTACAGCAGGCTCCAGTGTGATATCTTGCATCAGCTGCTTCTTCCTGTCCTTTGGCAACAGCAAGTCAGCCATGATTGCTCTGCTCTGCCCGTTTGAGGGAATCAGCATCGCCCCCCTGGCACAGCCTGGCTGTGCTGACTGTCAAGCTCTACCCCTCTGACAAGCGGCAGGCAATTTATGCAGGCCCTGAATGGTCAGCGGTGCTGAATAACATGTTAAGTGATGTCATGAGAGTTACCCCACCATGATTGGTTGGGTTACAGGGATGAATGACATTACGTGTGTTTGACTTCAGGGGTGGAGTCTAAATAGTGAGCTCAGTACAGCTGTGTCACAGCAGCAGGTTGTTCACACAACTCATCGCGGAAAAGCTGCAGATCTGTTCTGGGTTTTTTTTATTTCAAAAAAGTTATCTTCTATATGTCAGAATGTTTAATAAAACCTTTACGCACTGTTTACTCAACCAAACATATGTTGTTCTAAAACATTTTCAGGACAGACACAAGTTGACATCAGCCTTTTGACACATGAAATTAAATCCAAGGAATTTCTTATGAAAACACAGAGGACGAGGAATTTGGATGAATGGGGGAAAGGTCACACAACACACACAGATCACGACTTTTATTTATTTATGTTTTATTGAGAACCATAGACTAGAACCATAGCCACCATGTTTCCAGGAGGGTGAAAAGAAATTAAATCTAAAGAATAAAAAATGTAACCTGTGAGGACGTTTACCTCTTTTACAGTAACAAACTTAACTGGTTTACAGCTTTCTTGCTGGACATGAAAACTTTAGTGTTGGTGCCAATATGTAAAAAAAAAAAATTTTATTTGTTATAAAAAATATTGTTATTTTGATATCCTTTAAGCAGATGCTAAAATCATGAATATTGTTTAACTTTATGTTCTGTTAATTAATGCTTAAGTAATTTTTGTGCCCAAATTACCATTTGTTTATACTGTAGTTTCCTACCTCTGAGACTTACTGGCTTCTGTATATAAACACAATAATCTATGGCCACGTCGTGACAATCTTTGGTCTCTCGGTGCTCCAGGCATGTTTGCTCATGGACTGTGACTGTGAGCTGGGTTGATGTGTGCTGCAGGGGTGAGAGCTGCAGTGCAGTGTATCCAAGTAGAAAAAACCAGATGAGCTGCTATCACACCTGGATGACTGAAATGGACAGCAGTGTCTTTTTTTATGTAACCAAACTGATTTTTTTTTTTAAATACAGAGATAAATGTCCGTCCTTTACTGTTCTTGTGCCTACAGTAGTGAGGCTCATTTCTAATGAATTTCTGGCCGTTACAGCTGAAAATGCTTCAGGCCTTGGGCGAAAGAGTGGTTCAGTGCACAGTCAGTACACTCAAGTTGGAATGAGTGGACATGAATGTGCGCAGCGTGGGAGTGGGAAGGAAAGGGAAGTGACCATCCACAACATCAGTGATCTGAGCAACCATGACCAAAAGCTGCAGTTCTGATGGTGTCAAATGACCTTGAAACATCTTTGGAGGCACAGATGACGATCCAGACGTGGACCACTGTCAACTCTCGTTTTGACACTGCTGAGTAAAACCACACAAACTATCACTTTCTCTGCCGATTTCTGAGCTCACATGACACATTGTTGGATTGGTGCAGTGTACTGTGAGATTGTCGCTGTCAGGGAACATTCTTGAATGCCTGAAATAGCCAGCTGCTGACAGTTTCCTGAAGTTTCCCAGGCCAGCGTGCTCCCAAGATGGAGGTTGGTCAAAGCAATTTACAGCTCCCTCTAACTTTGTGTTTTAGTGTTCCATTGAATCAATTGAAGAGAACTCATAACAGAAAGATATCTGACAATTATGGAGATTTCACCCTCATTCTATCTCCTCCATCTCTGCCTTCAAATGCAATACAGTTTGCATACAGTATCAGACTTTGTGTTGAATATTTTCATTTAAATATTTCTTTTGATGATTTAGGTGTTATGCTGTTGGCAGGGGACAATATTTATCAGAAGAAAAACGAGATGGCTCCACACACGTCCAACTTCATCATCATATATTATTATCTCATAGCCTCAGCAGGGCTGTGAATATGCAGGAGGACAGTGTGTCTTCTTCTCTTGGCTGTACCATTATGATTCAGCCGAGCCTGAAATTACATATTATACAGTATCTGCCTATAGAAAGGCTGAAAAATATTCACTTAAATGACTGGAACTCAGCCTTGTTAGTGCGATAACAACTGTAGGGTGTGAGAAGACGTCCATCTTGGAGATGAATAATGTCAGTTGATTTTGTCCTGTTGCACACATGGGGTGCTGGTATGTGATTTGAGCTGGAGCTTTAGAATAGAAAGGGGGCTGTATGGCACTGCCAAGCCTGAGGGATCACAAAGCAAGACACCAAATGGAGTAAGACTTCCTTTGTTTTCCCTGCACACTCATTATACAAAATCTCTCAACCCTGAAACACTGACAAGAACAGTGTTGGCGAGGAAAATGCTGCTGAATCATCAGAGAATAGTGCAGAAATACTTCAGAACAAAGTTTTTGCTGGTGTGGTTGGAAATAGACTTTCCATTTTACTTTAGAGTCCATCATCACATTAAATAATCTAAAAACTACAAAAAGAAAAGTACCTTTGATAAACAATATAAGTGATGAAAATTATCAATTTCCAACTGAATTCTTTAATCTTTTTTCCACTTTACAAACACATGCTTCATGCAGCTTTTTCCTCTGACTACTTTTTGCTCAGGAAATAAAGAGCAACACCAAAGAATCTTTTATGGGTGTATTCTTGAGCTAAATGGGTCTTTAAAAAAAAAGGAAAAAAAAGAAACACCAATCAGTCTGGCTTTTACAAACTGCAGTTTGTTTGTTTTTTTTTATCAGCTTTGAGATGATGCCGGTCTGAGCTGAGAGGGAGAAAGAGACAGTTACAAGTCAAAATGAATGACAGAAACGTAACAAAAATAGCTGTCAGAATATTTCACAGTGCAAAAATCTATTATATACACAGTATCTGCTCATATTTACATGGGCATGAACATACAAAATATACAGAATCTGGCTTCCCCAAACCCAAAGGATTGATAACATGTCTTACAGTGTCCAAGGCAAATCACCATTTTAAAGATGGAGAGGAAGATGAATCTTATAGTAAAATAAATAATATACTTTAAAATTTCACGAGAATATGTATAGTACTAAACCTACTCTGCCATCATAGGACGATGATGTCATTTGCTCATATTGATTGTCACTCTCCGTTTCCTGCTTATACCTGGCTATAACAGCAAAGTCATAGAAATATAGTATTGCAATAGGTCCAAATCTGTTTTCATTCAAGAGGGGATTAAGGGTCGATTGTAAAGTGAAGCGTGTGCTGATCATGAACTTGCTGTTGGCTAAATTGCAGATTTACTGTACAGCTAGTAAAGAGCTGCATCTGTGACTTTGATAATTTGATTGATATGATTTGATTTGGTGACCTGATTAGACTAATTTAATGTTATTAGCTCACAGTGGTGAATGTTCAGATCTCTTCCCAGATAAACCTTCATTACATATTTGAATGTGATTTTTGTGTATCTATCTTGCAGAAAACATATGTTCACAATATATATTTAATTATATTAATAATTTATATTTTATTATATATTAATGTTAATTAATAAATCAATACATTACACACATTCACAGCCCTATTCTGTACTGTTAAATGTGCAATCTCATCTTAGGTTCACTATAGAGGTCCATGGATATACATTTTCAACTTCAACTTCATTATAACCCTCAATATCTCCTACAAATCCCTGTCAAACAGTTATTCCAGTTGACAATGACAAGAAACCTAAAAAATTATCACAGAAATGATGACCACACATTCAACAGATAATAACACAGTAGCACCCAAGTAGTCAGAAAATGTAGTGAATAGTGAGTCTGAAAGTAAAAATTAAAATGTCATGTCAGCCAAATTAGGTTTTTGAAAATCATTTGAAAAGTCTCATCATTTTCTATATTCTTGTTTTGTCCCATGAAAAGATTAATAGACCAAAATGTTCAGAAGTCCAAAATGAATCAATCCTTCTGACAAGTAATGTTCATGTAAGCAGAGCCTTATAAATCATATTCATCTGATTCAAGTAAATTGTTGTCCAAAAACGATTAAAATATCAATGAGCCAGACTGTTGTACTTGTTTCTTTGTAACAATAAACATGGTCGCTGTCATTTATGTTGTGTCAGTCCCAAATATACTGTCCTTCTACATACTATAGAGCTACAAATGAGTATTCATCCACAGCTGAATATAGTTCCTAACAAAAGCAAAATTTACTCCTGTTTGAGTCACATTTCCTGAAAAAGTGACAGGCTGTTTTAGAAAATTACTCAGCACTTTTTTAAAAAACTGGACAATTTTAAAAATGTAGGTCTTCAGTAGGAAGCAACAGGCTTGATGCTGAGCGTCACAAACAGAAAGTATTGAGAATTTGACTGAAACGTTGTTGGTTTTGTCTTTTCATGGGATTTGTTGACAATAACAACAACATAAAATATCATCAATCTCATCCTTCAAGATGTTCCCTTCATCTATCTTTTACAAAGATTGTAATTAACTCAGATTTTCTGTTAAGGTAGTCTGAGCTAGCTAGAGGTTTTATTGGCTGTTGGCTATATGCTGTAGGAAAATAAATGTTTTTTCCCTGGCTTGATTTAAAAGTCTGTTATTGGATATGTAATTTAGAAATTTTGGCTGCTGACAGAAAGTAAATCCATTGTGGTCTTGTGTTTATAATCACACTTAAATGCGCAATTCTTAACTTTCATCCTCCAAAATCTTATGACAAATCAACAATGACGTAAGTTATATGAATGTGTTTAAGACACATTTGTTTTGTTGACACTGCAACATCGTGAGCAAGATGTGAACCTTTATGAGAGGAATTTAAATCGATGCATGTATGGGTGTGATCCTCTCATCACCTCATCTTAAGCCAGCATTTCTTTTGCCACGGATGCTCATTCATACAAAAGGCTACAAATTTCATGAATAAATATGCAAGGAGTAAACAGAATATCACATTTTCAACAAACAGAAGATAGATTAAAGGCATCATGAGCATGACAAAAGATGATTGAGAATAAAATCAGACAGTGCAGCAGAGAAACTGCTTCTCTGTCAGAATCATTGGCACAACTGATAGCATATTTGACTTATAACACAGTGAAACAACTCTTGTGGCTGTTCAACCTCAAAATAAAGTTTTTTTATTCATGTTTTTTTTTTTCGTGTGTGTATATGTGCATTTAGCTTCTTTTTGCTTCTCAGCCCTGTGATGTTCGGCATCGGCACAAATACAGCAGCTGCAAAACAACAAAGCAGTCGGGAGTGCAGCATCACAGGACGAACACTTAGCACGTATTTAGGAACTGGAAAGAATAAAATATTAATAGAAAACAAAAATAAAACACTTTTTTCAAATAAAACATGGTGAACATAGATTTTGTACACATTTCCAGAGCTTTAAGCACAGAGGATCTTTAGAAGTTTTGATCCCTATCATGGCACATATGATCAGGTTTGGGATGTTGGTTGATGTGTGCATGTGTGTGTGAGTGTGTGTCTTTTGCTTCAGGGTACCACATCTGTGCTCATCTGGACACAGTACACCCCTTCATAGCTGTAACCAACATACAGTACCCTTTGGTATAGGATTCTACTTCACTTTGATAAGCATCACCAACACACCCTCATAACTGTCATTCACCTCTTCGTCATGTCAGTCATAACTGGTATCATCATCATCATCATCACTGTCGCATCCAGAACCACCATCATCTCACACAGAAAAATATCACCCCCCCTGGCTGTCATTGTCTCAGTCACAGTTAATTCCGTCTCCACTCCAGCGCAGGCCTCTGTCACTGTGAGCACGCTCACACAGTTTAGCAGCTTTAGGAAGTGACACATGTCAAAAGCAGCTCTTGTCTCATGCCACAAGTTCTCGACATCAAAGTTCTGAAAAAGCAGCTGTAACACAAATGTAAAGTTAAAATGAAAGTGTCAGTCTTGCAGCTAAACCATCTCCATCCCAATGATGCTCTTTATTTCCAGACCCGTATTATCGTCCTGGGCTGAACAAACCAGCATTAGCCTCTGAGATTTAATCACTGAGATATGGCGGGATTTGTTTTTCCACTATTACGCTACATCTCCTTCGCTCCTCCTTGGCCGCTCCCACCGCTACACTCTTTATCCTCAGTGTGACTCATGCGTATGTCTCTCCTGCTTTTAGTGCCACCAGTTCAGAGTCCTCTGTGTGGCGCCCATTCAAGTGTTCGCTGTTACAGTCATGGTGGTACATGAATGCGGGTACCTCAGTGATGGAGGTGGCTGTGTAGGATGTGGAGCGCATTGAGCAGTGGTCCTTTCGTCTCTGACCCAACTGTGTCTTATACTGCATCCACTGTCTCTTTAGAGCTGCCTGGACCTGGAGGTCACACACAGAAAAGAGAGAGTTCATTACTATGGTGAGAACATTGGAGTTTTTGTAGGAAATAATTGAAGGCTCTACTGCGTGACTCAATCATCAAAGTAGTCACATTTTTGTTGGCTTCACGTGAAAAAAAATACTTTAGTTTCATCAGTGTCAAGAAACTGAACTGTTGTTGTGAACATGATCCATACTTCATACTTCTTAATGCAAATGTCTTTTTTTTGTTTTAGTTGCTCAAACATTTTTCCAGAACGTTTTTTTTCTGTTCTACTCTGACCACAAAATGATTCCACCAGACGTCCAAATTTACATGCAAATCAATATTCGGTTGCATTGCAACGGGAAAAGGATGGCGCCCATGTAAACACCATCTTGTGACAATATTAATCCAACCAATGATGGTGATCTGCTGCAGCATGTGTGGGTCACTCACATTTCAATTGCATCAACAGATGTCAGTCAGTAAATGGAAACACCAACTTCACATTACTTGAAAGACGAGCATCATTAAAGGGAACAGAGATGTAATATCCATTGAGCTGTATGTTAAAGATCATATTGCTATACATTAGCACTCCCATCGTGCGTCACCCCCTCAGTGTGTTTGGGGATTCCACCCAATGGCAGATGTACATACGGGTGACATGTCTTACTATACTATGAAATTTTTATGCCTTACTATATTTTGACATTGTTGTGTCTTACTGCACTATTTTATAGCTTACTTTATGATTACATTTTTATGACATTTTATGCCTTAGTATACTATGAAATGTTTATGCCTTACTATACTATGATGTTTTTATATCTTGCTATACGATGACATTTATATGGGGCAGCATGGTATTCCAGTGTTTAGAACTGTTGCCTCACAGTGAGAAGGTTGTGGGTTCGAAGCCCGGGGCCAGCGTGCACTCTCTTTGGGTACTCTTGCTTCCCTCCACAGTCCAAAGACTTGCACATTAGGTTAATTGACAACTCTAACTGAAAGGCATTTTTTGTCTTAGTATACTAAAACATTTTATGCCATACTATACTATGATGTTTTCATGATATTTCATGCCATACATTTTTTGCCTTAGTACACTATGAAGTTTTTGTGACCTTTAATAACGTTTAACTGACGTTTTAATAATATTTCATGCCTATGACTTTTTTATGACATTTCATGCAATACCATACTATGACGTGTTTATGACATTTTGTACCTTAGTATACTATGAAATGTTTATGCCTTACTATACTTTGATGTTTTGTGACATTTTATGCCATACTGAACTATAATGTTTTTATGACATTTTTGACCTTAGTATACTATGATGTTTTTATGACATTTTGTGCATTACCCTACTATGACATTTTTATGACATTTTTTGCCATACTACACTATGTTGTTTTTAAGGCATTTCATTTCTTAGTATACTATGACGTTTTTATGACTTTTTATGCCTTACTATCCTTTGATGTTTTGTGACATTTAATGCCATACTGAACTATAATGTTTTTATGACATCTTATATGAAATGTTTATGCCTTACTATCCTTTGATGTTTTGTGACATTTAATGCCATACTGAACTATAATGTTTTTATGACATCTTATATGAAATGTTTATGCCTTACTATCCTTTGATGTTTTGTGACATTTAATGCCATACTGAACTATAATGTTTTTATGACATCTTATATGAAATGTTTATGCCTTACTATCCTTTGATGTTTTGTGACATTTAATGCCATACTGAACTATAATGTTTTTATGACATCTTATATGAAATGTTTATGCCTTACTATCCTTTGATGTTTTGTGACATTTAATGCCATACTGAACTATAATGTTTTTATGACATCTTATATGAAATGTTTATGCCTTACTATCCTTTGATGTTTTGTGACATTTAATGCCATACTGAACTATAATGTTTTTATGACATCTTATATGAAATGTTTATGCCTTACTATCCTTTGATGTTTTGTGACATTTAATGCCATACTGAACTATAATGTTTTTATGACATCTTATATGAAATGTTTATGCCTTACTATCCTTTGATGTTTTGTGACATTTAATGCCATACTGAACTATAATGTTTTTATGACATCTTATATGAAATGTTTATGCCTTACTATCCTTTGATGTTTTGTGACATTTAATGCCATACTGAACTATAATGTTTTTATGACATCTTATATGAAATGTTTATGCCTTACTATCCTTTGATGTTTTGTGACATTTAATGCCATACTGAACTATAATGTTTTTATGACATCTTATATGAAATGTTTATGCCTTACTATCCTTTGATGTTTTGTGACATTTAATGCCATACTGAACTATAATGTTTTTATGACATCTTATATGAAATGTTTATGCCTTACTATCCTTTGATGTTTTGTGACATTTAATGCCATACTGAACTATAATGTTTTTATGACATCTTATATGAAATGTTTATGCCTTACTATCCTTTGATGTTTTGTGACATTTAATGCCATACTGAACTATAATGTTTTTATGACATCTTATATGAAATGTTTATGCCTTACTATCCTTTGATGTTTTGTGACATTTAATGCCATACTGAACTATAATGTTTTTATGACATCTTATATGAAATGTTTATGCCTTACTATCCTTTGATGTTTTGTGACATTTAATGCCATACTGAACTATAATGTTTTTATGACATCTTATATGAAATGTTTATGCCTTACTATCCTTTGATGTTTTGTGACATTTAATGCCATACTGAACTATAATGTTTTTATGACATCTTATATGAAATGTTTATGCCTTACTATCCTTTGATGTTTTGTGACATTTAATGCCATACTGAACTATAATGTTTTTATGACATCTTATATGAAATGTTTATGCCTTACTATCCTTTGATGTTTTGTGACATTTAATGCCATACTGAACTATAATGTTTTTATGACATCTTATATGAAATGTTTATGCCTTACTATCCTTTGATGTTTTGTGACATTTAATGCCATACTGAACTATAATGTTTTTATGACATCTTATATGAAATGTTTATGCCTTACTATCCTTTGATGTTTTGTGACATTTAATGCCATACTGAACTATAATGTTTTTATGACATCTTATATGAAATGTTTATGCCTTACTATCCTTTGATGTTTTGTGACATTTAATGCCATACTGAACTATAATGTTTTTATGACATCTTATATGAAATGTTTATGCCTTACTATCCTTTGATGTTTTGTGACATTTAATGCCATACTGAACTATAATGTTTTTATGACATCTTATATGAAATGTTTATGCCTTACTATCCTTTGATGTTTTGTGACATTTAATGCCATACTGAACTATAATGTTTTTATGACATCTTATATGAAATGTTTATGCCTTACTATCCTTTGATGTTTTGTGACATTTAATGCCATACTGAACTATAATGTTTTTATGACATCTTATATGAAATGTTTATGCCTTACTATCCTTTGATGTTTTGTGACATTTAATGCCATACTGAACTATAATGTTTTTATGACATCTTATATGAAATGTTTATGCCTTACTATCCTTTGATGTTTTGTGACATTTAATGCCATACTGAACTATAATGTTTTTATGACATCTTATATGAAATGTTTATGCCTTACTATCCTTTGATGTTTTGTGACATTTAATGCCATACTGAACTATAATGTTTTTATGACATCTTATATGAAATGTTTATGCCTTACTATCCTTTGATGTTTTGTGACATTTAATGCCATACTGAACTATAATGTTTTTATGACATCTTATATGAAATGTTTATGCCTTACTATCCTTTGATGTTTTGTGACATTTAATGCCATACTGAACTATAATGTTTTTATGACATCTTATATGAAATGTTTATGCCTTACTATCCTTTGATGTTTTGTGACATTTAATGCCATACTGAACTATAATGTTTTTATGACATTTTATACCTTAGTATACTATGAAATGTTTATGCCTTAATATACTTTTATGTTTTATGACATTTTATGCCATACTATATTATGGCATTTTTATGACATATCACGCCATACTATACCATAGATATTTTTACTGTTTTTACTGTAACATTTTTATGCCTTACTTTACTTTGATGTCTTTTTGAAATTTTTTGCCCTAGTATACTATGATGCTTTTATGCCATTTTTTCTACCTCATTATATTGTTCCTTTTCATGCCATACTATAAGATTGCTATCAGCCATGGTAGTCCAGTGGTTAGAACTATTGCCTCCCACAGTCCAAAAACATGCACATTAGGTTAATTGGCAACTCTAACTGACTTTTTTATGCCTTTCTAACCTATAACATTTTTATGCCATACTGTACTATGAAGTTTTTATGACATTTTTTGCCTTACTATACTATGACGTGTTTATGACATTTTATACCTTAGTACACTATGAAATGTTTATGTCTTACTATACTTTGATATTTTATGACATTTTAGTACATACTGAACTATAACGTTTTTATGACATTTTTGACCTTAGTATACTATGACATTTTTATGACATTTTATGCCTTGTTATACTATTACGTTCTTATGACATTTTAGGCCTTAGTACACTATGAAATGTTTATGCCTTACTATACTTTGATGTTTTGTTACATTTAATGCCATACTGAACTATAACGTTTTTATGACATTTGTGACCTTAGTATACTATGATGTTTTTATGACATTTTGTGCATTACCATACTATGACATTTTTAAGACATTTTTTGCCGTACTACACAATGTTGTTTTTAAGGCATTTCATTGCTTAGTATACTATGACTTTCTTATGACATTTTATGTCATACCATACTATGACGGATTTATGACATTTTATACCATAGTATACTATGAAATGTTTATGCCTTACTATACTTTGATGTTTTATGACATTTTATGCCATACTGAACTATAATGTTTTTATGACATTTTTGACCTTAGTATACTATGACGTTTTTATGACATTTTATGCCTTGATATACTATTACGTTCTTATGACATTTTAGGCCTTAGTATTCTATGACATTTTTATGAAATTTTATGCCATACCGTACTATGACATTTTTATGACATTTTATACCTTAGTATACTATGAAATGTTTATGCCTTAATATACTTTGATGTTTTGTGACATTTAATGCCATACTGAACTATAACGTTTTTATGACATTTTTGACCTTAGTACACTATGTTTTTATGACATTTTGTGCATTACCATACTATGACATTTTTATGACATTTTTTGCCTTACTACACTATGTTGTTTTTATGACACTTTTGCCTTACTACACTATGTTGTTTTTAAGGCATTTCATTGCTTAGTATACTATAACGTTTTTATGACATTTTATGCCTTGATATACTATTACGTTCTTATGACATTTTTCGCCTTAGTATACTTTGATGTTTTTATGACATTTAATGCCTTACTATACTATGACATGTTTATCACATTTTATACCTTAGTATACTATGAAATGCTTATGCCTTACTATACTTTGATGTTTTATGACATTTTAGTACATACTGAACTACAACGTTTTTATGACATTTTATACCTTAGTATACTATGAAATGCTTATGCCTTACTATACTTTGATGTTTTATGACATTTTAGTACATACTGAACTACAACGTTTTTATGACATTTTATACCTTAGTATACTATGAAATGTTTATGCCTTACTATACTCTGATGTTTTTATGATATTTTATGCAATACTATACTATCGTGTTTCTATGACATTTCATGCCATACTATACTATGACGTTTTTTAGACATATCACGCCATACTATACCATTTTTATTTTTTACCTTATTATACTGTAACATTTTTATGCCTTACTATACGTTGACGTTTTTATAAACTTTTATGCCATACAATTTTATGGCTTTTCATATTATGATGATTTTATGACATTTTATTGAATATGATGCTACAATGTTTTTATGACATTTTTGCCTACTATATTATGATCTTTTCATAACATTTTATTCCTTAGTATACTATGAAATGTTTATGGCTTACTATCCTATGATCTTTTTATGGTATTTTATGCCATACTATACTATGATGTTTTTATGACATTTTGTGCCTTACTATTTTATTCCATGCTATACAACAAATATGGGGCATCATGATAGTCCAGTGGTTAGAACTGTTGTCTCACAGTGAGAAGGTTGTGGGTTTGAATCCCAGGCCTGGCGACCTTCTGTGTGTAAACCATTCCATATTGTACCATCACAAAACCCATTTTCATGCTGAAAGTGACCCTGCATAATCCCTGTATTCAGTCATTAATGTGATCAGCATTTATTGTGTTGTATACACATTTGTCATTAAACTCCCCGATACAAAATTCAACTTTGATGTTAAGTGGCAACTCTGGAGATTTGCCATATAACTAACCAAAATGTGAAATACTTGAGAATAATGTGTCTTTACTTAAGAAGCTGGAGTTTATGTATCCCAAGGAATAAAGACATGCTTTCAAAAACCGGTTCTTAATCCCCCTGTAAGACTGTTCTCTCTGGAGTTTTGTAAACTTTAGTAAACTGAACGGCAACAACAAAGTCAAACACCTGGGAGAATACCAATAAAGCTGAACAAATGGATTCACCTCCTGGTGGCCACTGCTAAGCATTTAGTAACTAAAGTCACGCCACTTCAGGTTGAATAATAAAAATCCCAACTCGCAGAGAATTAAATAATTATTTGTAGACTGTTATTTGTTCAATATGTAACATGTTACAAAATAGTGAAAAATGCCCATCACTATAAACATCAAAACATCTCAGAGGATGAGGTCACATCTTCAGATCACTTCTTTTGTTCAACCAACAATCTACCCCCCAAATATATTAAATTCAAAGTGATTTTAAAGGAAGAAAAGCAGCAAATCTTCACTTTTGAAAAGATGGATACAGTGGATGTTTGACATTTTTACTTGATCTGTGATTAATTCATCATCAAAAGTGGCGATTACTCACTTTCTGTTGATCAGCTACTTAATTCATGTACATATTTACTGATTAGCTGCACATGAACTGGAGTGTGAAGTGAGTTCCTAAAAACAGAAACTAGAGCTGCAAATTTCCCGCAGTGCAATGTTAATCATTTTATTCTGCAACACTCTAATATTACTCTAATTGCTGTGGGTATATTAACACACAATGATCTAATGATATAAATCATGACACTAATTGTTATAATGAGACAAAAGAGCAGCTTCCATGTAGAGCGTCTTGCTTGATGTCACAAATACAGCATGAAAGCTGTTTGTCTCGTTGACCTAACACCACAATGGGGCCATTGAGGAAACAAGGCAGGTCTGTGCAGTTTGGCCTTCAAATCAAAAAACGGAATTGAACCCAGCTCCACAAACCCGTGTCCTGATTAAGGGAGCTGAATTGATCATTATGCGGGTGAAGCGAACAAAACCCTCTCATTCAGTGGTGATGATTTGTGTATTTGTTGACCCTGTGTAGCCCAGAAATGCACACTCGCCTTTTAACCATATGATCTATGCATTGTTTAGACTCAGCGCATTGTTTACATTGTTGATGATGCTATTGCGTTCTGGGTGCTCATGTATGAGCTAATACCTGACCTATTTTCAAGTCTGAATGAAACAAACACAACCCCACAATAGTTAGTCCATGCCAGACATCTCATGCTGCGCATTTAAATCTGCTCCGCTCTCTGTTTATGCAGCTCTGTTTTTCAAAGAAATACCTCAAAGAAACATCATTGTCTCTGTGGAGAATTTCACTCGCTGTAACTCCAGAAATATCACAAAAGAATATTAGTAACAGAACAAAAATAGTTGTCTGATCAGTCTGTGCTTCTCACACTGTCATGGGGTCTAATGACCTGCTAAAAGGGCCTCATTCAACCTAACAGCATGTATTGTTGGTGCTTTGCTTTGCGGTGACCTTGAGCTTGAAAGCGTCTGTCACACAATGAGTCTGTGGAGCTGAAAGGGCTCCACAACACCATTAACCTCAGTTTTAATGACAATCCAGCTTCTTGATCAGAGAAGTACTTCAACCAAGTTAAGGATGCTTGCAGTCAGACAGCTGCAGACAGACTCAGAAAAGGCTGACACAAGGACCTGAAAGGAGAGTCAATTTCCAGCTGGGCTTGGAAACCACTCAGTCATTTATAAACTATGTCTTACTCTTCACCTGACGTGACCCTTCAGCTCTTACTGCCACAGCACTGGATCAGGGTAACAAGCAGCACAATGCTTTATAACCTGTTACAACTGGACAAATGACAGATGTAGCATCTCTGTGAAGTTCCAACTTTTTTGTAAGTATTTGATGCCAAAAAACAACTTTGAGTCTGTGTTTGACATTCATGGGTCACTTCTCAATGTGCTATCAGGTACAGATGTAAGATGTTAGAGATCTGACCTGAAAAACAAAATAAGAAAATGTTTTGCCTGATAGAGGCTGATGTCTCATATTTAATGTCATAGGCAATGAGCAGTTTTATTGCTCCATGAATGAACAGCTCCATGTGCAGGTTGACCTTTATTAAAAGGTCAATAGCTGTATCAAAACTACAGCGTTATTTTGTCGTACATGCAAGTGATGCTCTGTCCAAAGGTAACAGAATTCACCTGCAAGGACCTCTGAAGGTCACTAATTAAACAAACAAAATATAACTTAATTAGTGAGCCTTAGAGATGCTGGTAGGCAGATATTTCTGCTGTTGGTCAGAGGTAGGCCAGCTGCTTACAGAGAGTGGTACCAATCTAATTTCATCTAAGTTTTGACAAAAAAAAGAAGGAAATAATCACAAACGTCCTAAAGTCAAAGTGTTCCTTTAACTGACATTGTGCAGTATACTGCAGGGAGGCCACATTGATAGCATGTGTAGATACATGAAAAGTGCTTACCTCTCCATTGAAGAAGCAGAATATTGTTGCCACCAGTAAACCCTTGAAAAAAAGCAAAACATATACATATTCACAAAAAAAAAGTAGAGACACCAGAAACCAGAGAGAATGTGGTGGAGTCACGTGTCTTTCTGGTTAGTGAATGAACTGAATGGACTGCCTACCATGTTGTTTAATTAAGTGCCTAAATGGTAGTCAAATAAAATTAATGGAGTCCCTAACTGTTTTTTTTAAAGGCAATTCAGCAGTGTGTCACATCGATCAATCACAACAAGAAAACAAGGTTTTATGGCTGGAAACCCTCAAGCAAGCCAGATGGCTAAATCTCGAGTCTGACAGGGCCCAAGGGTGCCAACAAATCTGGGCTGGGTTCAGGACTTTTTTTTTCCATGTATTTTTTCAAGCATACTGTGGGTTTGGGTCTAAAATTTAAATATTAATATTGATCATTCATTTCAAAATTTTGTACATGTTTACAGATAATTTTGTTTCCCTTCATTATTTATTGTTTGTGGCCAGAAATGCAAAATGCTGGCAGCAGTACTTTTCTGCCCTATGATATTCAATGAACCGAGCCCCATATCTGGTGCTTTAATGGAAATCCTGATTCATTTTGTGCCTCGCTGCAAGCTCAGCACCTACCTGGTAGTGCATGAGTATGTGCATGATGTACTCGTAGACCTCCCCAGCCAGCCGGTTCTCTGGCCTCCATGGAAAAATTACAAACTGTATTCCCAGCAGGGGCACCAGGATCAGGGTGGCTCTCACCGCCTTCATGTACATGTTGGACTCTGCCCGGTGCGTGTCTCTTAACTTGGTCACCAACACTCTTATAATATTTAGCAAGAAGAAGAGGTTCACCTGCACAGTGTTAAAAAAATTATGAGAAGAACAAAAAAAAACAACCATTTTTTTCTTTCGCATTTAAGAACTAAAACCAAAATTACAAACCAATAATATTGTGTCTTATATTGTGCTGAAACAGTGGATTAGCAGACTTACAAGAAGTGCTGCCACTATAGGACCATGAACTGCGTAGAGCAGATGGGTTTCCACACTCATCCAACAGCTACAGAAGGAAAAACATATCTGTCAGTGCTGTCTGCCTCCCAAAATACACACGCACACACACGCACACACACATACATTAACATGCACATGTACGGATCTGCACACTCTCACTCACTGCCACACGCAGCCGAGCACATATGTAAACATCTCCTGTTTATTTGCAGAAGTTTCTGGAACATTACTCACTTGTCATCGAAATACTTTTTCCTTGCCACGGCGTGGATGGATGCAGGGACCAGTGGAAAGCCTTGGACAGGAAAAAAGGAGGCAGCCATATGAGGTCTTGAGTGAATTTAGTGAAATTCATTTGTCATTTATGCAACAGTAAAAAAGTGTGGTTAGCTTGGTCGGTGGTGTTGTTGGTCTCAGACTTCCTCATCAAATAAATTATTACGTTATAAATAT
Source organism: Seriola dumerili (assembly GCF_002260705.1). NCBI lineage: Eukaryota > Metazoa > Chordata > Actinopteri > Carangiformes > Carangidae > Seriola > Seriola dumerili. The sequence continues at coordinate 3,677,808 of NW_019174365.1, read as the reverse complement.
CATTGCACTAATTCTTGGAAAGGCAGAAAAGCAGGGGATCAACTTTCTCATCCTCGTTTCTACAGACTTTCCTAATGCAACTTTATTGTTACAGCCCTATTAACAACACCACATGGATAATTTCCCTGTTGATTTTAAAATCCACTCCTTAAAAATTTTCTTAAAAAAACAAAAAACACTTGAATTGGGGCTCTTTTCGGCTGGATATAAACACATGAATCCTAGTACACTTCATTCGCAGACACAGCTGGGGCCCGGCAGCATATTGACCACAGATGGACCTGGCAAAGAAGCTTTACTCCACACACACACACACACACACACACACACACACACACACACACACACACACACACACACACACACAGGGCCTCAAGGTCATCCTCCCATTTTTAACAATGACCATCCATTTAGTTCCATCACCTACTTGTTTGACAGACTGCACCCATTGTACCTGTTTTGAACAAGGTGAAAAACAGCAGAGGAGCAGCACTGAGCGACGGGAGGGCCAATAAAGCTGTCAGCATGTTCAGGTTGACATACTCTATGAAGACTGGGTGGTTACAAGTAAATTGTGGCTGCTAGATTGTGAACTCATCTCGTTGAATTGCTTGCTGACTTGTCAAGCTGTGATTGAGTCCATTGTGGACATAAAAATATAAATCTTTAAAGACAAACAATAGAATATAATGCCATACAAGAAACGGTGTGTTGGACAAATGTAGATGACTCACCCCATCCCAGGAGGTAGTACCAGTGCAGATGCTGCTCCTCTGCAAACACAGCCACCACGATGAGCGTGTGCAGGTAGATGCCTTCGCAGAGCATCCAGAAATAATTGCAGCCAAGCATGTACATGTGGAAGAAGTGCAACACCTTACAGCCAACCTGCAGAAACAGCCCAAACAGTTTATCTGTTTTGTCTGTTTTTGACTTTTTGTATTGAAAGATACCTATTAAAATAATTTAATTTTAACACTCCTGGCATCATCTCAGCGGGAGACCTAAAGATCTAAGTAGATATATCTGCATTCCTGGCACAAAATCATTAGTCAGTATTATCCTTTTACAGACTTAGAGGATGTTTATTCATTTACCCCCTCTGGAGGGGCGCTGAGATGGAAATGATGATTTTTCCTTGTATTTGGAATGTTCTTTGATTGTGTTTATCTCGCTTTGCACAAAGAAGCAAGAGCATATTCATACCTTATACAAGAGGCTACTATGCAATTTCCTATTCATGCATCCACCACAGTGTGACAACATGACAGCTTTATGTATTCTGTTGCTTTGATTGAGTCATCATCATAATTTCTTGAAAGTAATAACTTTGATGACATATCATTATGTCAATCTTATCTCACCACAGTCTATTAATGCGGTAATGATCAAGGCTCTTATGGATGTTCGATAAGATATAATTCCTCTAATGCCAGGCAATGGTTCCAATGAACCTGACTGTATTGAAGTCTACTCAAAAAGTCTCAAAAACCTTTCCACAAAAATTAGCAGTGAGTCAATCCCATAATGTTTTCTTGTCCCTGCTCAGATAGACTTTTCTTTCCCTTTGGCCAAATTGGCTCCAATAAAAATCAAGGTGGTGATAAAAAACCAAAACCCACATTAATCTGCATCCTGCATCTCCTGCTGCAAAACATGGATGCCTCTGTCATGGCAACTACTCAGAAAGCTCAATATTAAACTACAAAACATATTTTGATGTTGTTACATAATATTACAAAAAAACATGTTTTTGTTTTTCTGGCTTCCAATGCTTTCCATTGGTTTTGATGATTCTGCATTCTTCAAATCATAACTTCCTCGTAGAGTTCAGTGTGTTGTTGCTGCTGGTTTCAAACCAAGTGACCGTAACACTTGATAAAAGTGTCCCACAAGGATCAATGTAGTCTGTACATAAGTAATATTTATTTTCTAACTGAGCATTGAAATGTCAACTTTTATGCAGATGATACCATCTGTTTTTGTCTGTTTTTGATGACCCTCCTATCCCCCTTTTTTTCAATTAAAGCTTGTTCTAATTTCCAAAAAGGCAAGATGTGAACTGATCTCTTTATGTTCAAACTCCATGCTCTTGCTGGAAATACAATCGAGACAGTAAAGCTTTATTAGAGGAGTGCTTGTCTTGCCTTCAATTACAGAAAAAGCATCATACAACCCACCAGACTATCTATGTTGGATGATCCCAACCCTTATGCCATTTACCACAGTGCTATTTAATTTATTGCTCATGATAGCTATCGGCTCAGCTACGTGAATTACATGAATAGGTTGAATAGTCATCTCTGACATCAGCATACCTGTATTTTATTTATAAAACACAATGTTGTCTAAGTTCTCTCTTTAATATATTAATGTATCAAAATGAACAACCATGACACTAAATCACAAGATAGGTTAGCTTTAAAATATGCTTATACCAACTCTCAACTGGGGAAGACTTGCTGACATTTTTAATACAATAAAATTTGTGATATTTGTAATTGGTATGCCTGTATTGCGATGATTGTTTTGAGTGACTGAATTGTTTTCTTTGTTTCTTTATCTTTATCGCAATGGCACTTCCTGAATAAATACAGTTACAAGTCTTATGGATGATGTAAACAGACCAAACCTTTGTATAAATAGATACATATTTCTAAATATTCACATGAGGGTTCTGGTTTGCAGTCTTTTGTTAAAAGAGCATACATGCAGCCACAGTATAATTCAAATATGCTGGCATTACTATTAACTGCTGCTCTCAGGGGTCCTCTTAGCTCAAAACACACAACAGTCATTCATTTCTAAACTTTTAGCCACATGTCTCTCCCGCACTTTCCTGCGTTTCCCTTTCCACTTGAGGAATCTCCACTATAACAGACACAGACTCATATCAGTATACAGAAGGTCAGGTCACTTACTTTTCACCAGTTCAGACCTGTTGTTTATTTTGTAGCTAACCAAGGTTTGTCTAAAGTTACCGACAATGTTCTGGTTTACAAATCAAGCTGCTATAGATCATGTAGATGTTTCTCATGTTTTCAGCCTCCTCCCTGGTTTGACATAAGCTTTGGGGATTCACTCCTCCACACTGCTGGCAGGCCAAACCAGACTCTGTATCACCACACCAGAGAGAATAACAAGAGCTTGTTTTCTCTGTGAGAGCAAATCTCTACCACAATCCACTATTCCTAAATCACCAGCGCAGAAAAAAGGCTTTTATGTCTCACTTTGGCAGCGCTAAATTTCAAAATGTTTCCCAAAAGACACGCGCAAATCCCAATCAATGGTGCTTGTGATTTGTTCTTTGGCTTCCTCTTAAAAACCGGAGCCATGCTGACCAATTTTATTTCAGCGAGTTAGCACAACCTGACAGTCCTATGTCAGAAACTAACAGATTTAACACAAACATTTTTGACAAATGGCGACAAGGAGAGATTATATATATATATATATATATATATATTTCCTCACATTGATGATGATGGCTGTGATTCCTGCCTGCTTTTTGGATACGTTCAGAGATGGGATGTGAATAAAGACAGCAGTCAGGCTGAGCCAAACCTCTGCTGTCTCCTGGATGTTTCCAGTATGTTGTTGGGCCAGTGATGCTCCAGCTCAAAGGAGGCTGAGGCTGAGGGGATTGTGTGAAATGTGCGCCAACTTCTACAATCCTATCTGCTGGTTTTGTTGTTTTTGTATGGCACCTTGTTCATCTGAAATCCTTTTTTTCATTTAGCTCAAATTTTCACACATACACATATTGGAAGGATTTTGATTTTAAGTAAGTTTTTTTAGCGGGTAATATTCTGACCCAATTTTTATTCAACTCTACATAAAAGCAAAGCAGATATGATCCTTTTATGGAGTTGGAAAAACTCTGCAATAACAACTTTTAAGAAGCAGCAAAGCACCGAGTTAACAGGCTTTCATTATTTTGATTTCCAAAAAGGAGTGGTTCTTGAAGAGTAACATATGAATTTATGTTCAGTCCTGATAGCGAGACATTCCTACAAGACAGATTTATCATCTCTACCTAAGCAGACCTCTGGGTTTCAAAGAATTCGCATAAGGCATTAAGTGTGACTCCAAAACAGGAGAATGTGGAGGAGCGCAAAAAATGTCTGTCAACTTTGCAACACTGCCAAGAAATGGCACAGTGAGATGAAATGCTAATTAGGACGCCCTTAAAAAAGTCTGCTCTACAAACTTTTAAATATTTAAACTATAGAGCAACTCTATTTAAATTTCATTCTTGGCTTTGCATATCAAATGAATTTTAAAAAGTTCATTGAATTTTTTTCTTCCTTGCATATTTATTTGGTTTTGCACCAATTGTATTTCATTCCAAGATAGTGCAACTTTCATCTTACACAAACTATATTCTACTAATTTATTTTGTTGGCCATGCTAACATATGGCTCTAATTGGTCTGTCCACCATTTTGGTCCAGACTGAAATATCTTGACGAATACTGTAGGCTACTCTAAATTTCAATAATGAATTGTAAGGCTTTTGGTGATACAATAACTTTTCCTTTAGCGACATTATCAGGTCTAGATTTGATTTTGGTCAGTTCTTTATGGGTCATGACCAAATACCTGCAAAACCATTTATATTTACATCAACATCAGCTGTGTTGATGTGCTGTTGTTTTGTGTTGGGTGCTAAGTACAACATTTTAGCATGGAAATTAAACTAAGATGGTGAACATGGTAAACACTGTTTCTGTGTCTGAAATCACAAATCAGAACCTCAAATTTTCTGTCTACCATTTCATTTGAGTCTGAGTTCTTAGGGTGAAGATATATCCTCTATAGTGAGCCGTATGAACATGTATCCTCTATACTGAGCCATTAGTGAGAGGTGCGAGTGGACACGAGGTGGAAAACAAACCCAAAATGATTGAGATCGTTTGAGGGAAAAGTTGTTTTGTGCCTAAAACTGCACAAATCTCAAAAGTAATGAGTGGAAAATGTTCATTATCTCAAGAAGGAAATATGCCGCCGGAATAAACGTCAGTTTTAAAGTACGAGAGCTTGCACTGTTACTGTGAGTTTAAGGCTTGAGGCTCTGTGTTTAGAGTTTTTATTTGGGGATTGATGACAGCTGATAGAGGAGCTGACTAATGGTTATGGATGAAAACTGTTTCAAATTATTATGTTTATAATTTTCCAGAGAAGAGATTCAAACAAATCTATTCTATTTGGCTGATCAATAATACTGATTAAATCCTGCCTGTTTATACTGCAGTCATCTCTAATACCAGTTTTTACAGTAAATAAGCACATGTGGCAGACATCCAGTGTCTGGTTTATTTTGAGAAAAGAGCAGGATTTTATTTAGACATGCTGTTGTTACAAATACAATAACCAGAATGAATGTGCAAGTGCTCTTTACTTTCTTTATGCCAAGGTTGTGCTTTTCAGTTTAACACATGCTGATGTTTTTTAGGTGTTTAGGTGGTGTATGGTTAAAAAAAAAAAAAAAGAAAGAAAAAAAAAATAGGCAAATGCGTATGCTGTGCCTACAGACTCACCGGGTTTCTGCCCACCACGTCAGGATTGTTGACCACCGCTACCAGGTAGATGATGGTGAGGGCAGAGTTGAGCACATAGGAGCAGAAGAGGTTCTTATGGAGGGTGATCCTTTGGCAGCTCAGACTCCTGTGTGAAGAGAGAGGCCGTTTGGTTAATTAAAAAAAATAACACGTTGGGAATAAAATCTCCTCTGACACATAAAAACGTAACATTAAAGAAGACTAAAACCTGACACAACAGAGTAACTCACACGACTGGCAGGCCAATAGTTTAATGAGGTTGTCAGCTGCTGCTACAGTCTGTAAAATATCTGGGATCTTTCATCTCTGATATTTGTGGCTGGTAAAAGAAATCCCTGGGATCAACAAGCTAGATTCCCTCTAAAATGCTGTACTGTACATGCTAGTGCTGTTAAATAATGCATAATGGATCCCAAGGGTGCTTCCTCATTACCTTGGCTGGCCACTCAGAATTAATAGCACAATGAAATGCTTCCCATGCAAAGTGAGGCTAACTATTAGAATCAAAATCGTTTCAAGTCATTCATATCCGGTAGTTTTTTGTTTTTTTGTTGGTAATGATTGAATAATGTTTTTAAATCAGGGCAGCAATTAAAAAGACTGCAGTTCACAGAGTGTTTAAGGCTGAATGAAACCTTGCACCAAATATATTTCACAGAATATAGCCTCCTATAAATATGTCCTCTTCAGTTTAAGAAGTTGTATTCTTTTACTGCTCATGGCCAATTTTATCTTTGTTGAGTCATAAAACCCTCGAGACCCATGAAAAACAGGAAGAGCACTAAGTTTCCTCAGGCCAGGACAAAACAACATATACATCTGCACTGTCTCTTCCAGAGGTTACCGCTAACAGAAATGCAGTAAAAAGGAGATGCAGGAGCTGCTGAGTGCTTATATACAAGGGCTTTTTATCCAAAAGGAGATGTCAAAACACAGGCTGAACCCTTATGGCAGCGTTGTTCATACTGTCACAGGTCCTAATGTCTTCGGATCGGCCGTTCGACCAACTCCTGTTTTTCCACGGCAAGCTGGAGTATTTTCATCTGGGAATCTTGACAGTGTTGATGTCGAGTCATAAATAACAGAGTGCAGCTGTACACCACCACATACCATTGTAAGCTTCACATCTGGATCTTATAAGAAACATTAAGCCTGCGATATTTTAAGTGTTCTCGCTATAAATATGCTAAGTAATGGTTAAAAAGAAAAAATAAATAAAAGGCTTTCGGAGCCAATGTCTTTGTGACTTCATTGAGATCTTAATTTGTTCGGACTTTGAGCTTGATGAATTGTGAATGTCCTACTGAATTGCTGCGTAGCTGCATTAAGAGTCTGACTCAGTGGGTCTAGGGGGGTTTTGTGATAATGCACCTGCCCTAAACACGGCCACTAGATTTATGAGTGTATATAAAACTTTGCAGCGCACTGAGGGTCTCGTACAAGATCTGTTCTGGATAACAGCTGCGTTTAGGAGGTCAGCACCCCTCAACATGTCAAATTTTACAACCGCAGCATTCGAGAACTACATGGCCAACAAAGTAACTCATCCAAATATTGTTACAGAACATAAAATTATTTTTTTTCTGCTCAGGCTCCACATTCAGGTTTTTCAACATTTTTGTGCCATTAAAAACGAAGCTGATTAAGTTCTTTCCCAGAGATAAACTTACAATGATATAAAGTTTCAACAATGTGTAGACTTTTGCACAGTCTGTTCACTTTCTCTAAAGCTTTATTATTCCCAGATTTCACACACACTAACTGAATATTATACTTATCCCTCCTTTATCCACTTTGTTATTTTCAACTATTATCTAATTGAATTTCAACAGCAGGATCTCAATTAATTGCGCCCTTTTTACCTCTGGGATTAAGCAGTACATTGGGATGAACGATTCTTAATGAGCAATGCACTCAGGTGCACACGTTTCCAATAAGAGCAAAGCACCAACGCATTTAATGGACGTCACAGCCCTCCAGTTTTAAATCCTAAATATCCATGAAATAAATGTGCTGTACAAGGAAACCAATTCTGCATGAAATTAGCCAAAGTTTAAGTTGTGTGTAAATGACACTCGGTGGAGCAGCAGAACTATTTTCAGGTGGATAGCTTACATTAATTTGTGATAAAGAAGATGGTAATAATGTTCGACTACAGTCCTCAGTGATGATTTAACACACCACCAGCAGAGTTCAACAATGTTACATTTACACAACATTTGCCCCAGAGTAACCCGATGAGCGAACAAACAATCAACTCATTTGACTGTATATATAAAATCAACACTGAAAAATCTTTTGCATGTCTCTGGGGCAAATGTTTCAAACTGTAGAACTAACTCCTGACTGAAGACTGAAGATTCTGCTGACTGACCAAAGTACTGCTCAAGATGAGTAATGAAATGGCTGCAGGAGACTGTAGCGAAAGCCCAGCCCCATCTGTGTGCCTGTCAGATCCACTGAGAGCAGAGAAGATTATTGAGCCTTTAAGGGCAAAACTACCAGTGATTAATCATTTCATCATCATTGAATAGTGACAAACTGTATCAGCCACTGTCATCATAGCATAACCATCCTGAATATTCACTTGCATCGGTAGCTACATTCTCACACAGAGGACAGAAACATCACATTTAATCCATTACCTGAAGTAGAAGAAGATGGCCAGAGAGATAAGCAGGGAGGCTATGGATAAAGCATGACCCACAATTGCCATGTAAAACAGGATGTACGCTGACTGCAAAGAAAAACCACAAACAAGATAGAGATAACATGTGGAGCATTACAAGTGGGAAAACGTTAAAGAGACAATATTCAAAAGAAATGCGACTTCTTTGAAGTGTCACGTGTTGTATTTTGTGGGAGGAAAAAAAAAATCAATGCTACATTTTTCACTTTGAGGAGGACACAATGTTCAACAGGGAATAAGAAGCATTGGTTGTGTTTTGCAGCCTGGGTTTTATATTTGAAACTTCTTCCATTTTCTGTATCAACAATATATGATGATACTGCTAAACCCAACTTTACAGCAGAAAAAATGCAGCACCAACACATGTAATCAGACAGGTTTTAAATGACTCCCCAATTCCAATTTAAATGTATTAGTTTTACCAATTATTTGAATGTGAAAATGGAGGTAAACATAAAGTAAATGTCTGTTGTAAAAATCCATTGAATTACAATGAAACAGCTTTTTTAGGGGAAAAAGATGTCTGATCATTGTTTCCGTTTTCAATCATGGCTGATAAAATATTATGTTAGAACAATAAGACCCAGGATGTTAGTCAGCAGGCTGAACGTTCATGTGAATACTTTTTATAATAAGGGCTCTCATTTTAAAATGCAGGAATGAAACCAAACTATGACTACTTTAAGGATTGCAGATATTTCTTTTATTGTATTCATAGTACATATACTAAGTAATACAATCTGATAAATGATTGCCACAACAGACTGACACTTAAATAGACAAATTGTGACTAAATGAATGAATACATATTGTTAACAAAAAGAAACTACTTTTGGTGACAGTAAAATTAGATTATGAAAACTCAGGGTCAACAAATTCAGAGAAATGTGGAAGAATCTTGCAATTTAATCAAACTACACCCTCAGTTCGTGGTGTGAAAGAGAGAAATAAGAGAAGACGTTGGCATCAACCCAGCCTTATCAGAAAATCGTGGGACATTTATTTTGCCTCATTTCTCTTTTGGACCATACTGATGAGGCGGTTTGTTCTCAGACCCTTCGTGAAGCTGGAAGGCTGAGTCAGCAAAGATCAGGTTTCTGTGGCAACAGATGCAGCAGCTGATCTCTGGTTCGGTTCAGATCGGCTGACAGATTTTTTGTCTTTCACCTAGGTTTGCCAGGACAGCTGTTCCAACTGCCTGGTGCACTGACTGGATGCAGCAAGAGAGAATTTCTTGCAATTCTTTGCAGAGGTTTTGTTTACGAGTTGCAGGTATTTGCAATTGGCCAGTTTCCTTGTTCCAGATGGGAGAGCAGAGGATTAGTTGTTGCTGTTTTGTTATTTCCTTGGATATTTTTCTGGGTGAAAAAACCTTTTGGTGACCTTGTTCTTAGATTTAATTGTATATAAACAGTATATAAACAATGGCAGGGTTGGATAGGGAGTGCCTAACCATCAGTATAACAAAAAAATAAAAAGCTTGCAAATGGAAAGCCAGAGAAAAACAAGCAAAACAAAAATCACAAAGTGCAAAAATATCTTTGAAGTGCAAATTTGGCTTTTGTGCAAGATTTGGTTTGGTGTCGTAAAATCTTAACATAATCAGTCAATTACTGTCATCAACTTGTGACAAATAATAACAAAAAAAAACATTAACAGGAAAACTTTCAGCAGTCTAATAATTCTTTTTAACCAAACACATTCATAACCTTCATCATTCTGACTTTTGCATCACGACTGAAAAGAGCCAAGTTATTGGTACAGTATTGGTACTGAGTGACCTAACCAACCACAAGCCAACATCATGATTATACTACCATGTATTGTATATTGGATAATATCGATTAAACCATTTATAATATATTTAATTAAAGACTTTTGTAAACAAGTTAAAAGTCATGTGAGACAATACAAAAAATCTCTTATAGTCCATGACTGTGTCTGATGTCCGCATTGGCAAAATACTGGAATGAGCTCTTTGGTGTCCTGGTCTGGTTTCCGTGAGGAAACGCTGTTAGCGGCTTGGTACAGCAGCCTGGTGCTGTTGGTGATAAGACTGTTGTTAATATATGATGATGTTGAGACACTCCTCTGTCCGGGCCCATCATTTTATAATGACTGTAAAGCCTGTGGGACAGAGGGCTTGGAATAATGTGATGGTTTTGTTCCAACATAGAATATGCAAAGTGTGTTGAAGTGAAAAACAAACAGCTGCTTTACCCTTTACCCTCATTATCTGTGAGATTAGAACCCAGTTGAGTCATTAAAAATACAAATCATACCTGTAAGGAGTTAATCGGTGACCTCTACCCAAACAACATTTATATTTCTATTCCTGCAAGTAAACACATGCACCAATTCAGACGAGGTGTGACCTCACCCTGTGCATTTTCCTTTTACTTTCCATGTGTAAATATTTCTGTGAAACTATGGGCGACTGTTTCAGAACTATATTTCCAGTTTGCATATTTTCTCCCATCTGCCCACACTGCAAATACGAGAGGACTCCAGGCAACAAAAGAAAAGATTATGCTGACCAATCACACTGCAGTAGATCTATGAAAGCAAGCTACTTTATCTGAAATTAATTACCTTCAGTTTTGCATTAGTGTTTTCGTTGCAGAGTGTGTAGTTGGACCAAGTCCTGTTAGTATCCGGGTGGCGAAACCACTGACCATCCTCCCCACAGTACTTAGTAGCCTTTTCTGCAAGTAACAATGAAGTAATAAAATATTCGTTGTCAATTATCTCTACCAATGGATACAGTTCATTGTCCATGTATTCTGGTTGCATTAGTCTTGGTGAATAATTCATCTTCAGTGTAATTAATATAAGTCATTAATATTTTATGGCCTATCGTCTTTAAAAACAGAAGATCAGGAGAGGTTAACTCTTGAGTCTCACTGCTCACCTGTAGGGTCAAAGTCCACAAAATAATTGGGGCAGTTTTGAGAGGTGTAGGTTCCCGCCGGAGTATCGTCCCAGCACAGCCAGCCATCCCAGTTACGACTGCAGTATAGATCTGCAGCATCAATAAAGTCACAGAGGCGGTTAAACATCCACAGAGGAGAGGCACGAAAAGACAGAGTGAGCTTCAGTAAAGTCGATATTACCACTACCTGATTTGTTATACGGTGCATCTCGATTCATTTTCTCAAAGCATTTGTACTGGCTGTCGAGGATTTTCTTTTGCACCTTTTCCTGTTCTTCTGGGTTAACCGTGGGGCTGACCGTGGCCTCGATGACGGGCTGTACCTCAGTGTCCCCTGAGAGCTGGGCTGCTGCCTTCATTTTATTGACACACACACACAAAGTCATTATCATTCAGGATAACACAATGAGCAGTGAAGCTATGGGAAAAAAAACGTGACACACAATAATGGCATTTATGTGGAGAATTTTTTTTTTTTTTTCAGTACAAAAATACACCTTTATATGGTTTATGGTATAAACTTCAAAAATGAGGGGGACACAATAAAGTAAATGGCTCCCCATTAAAGAGAGGTTCAGTATTGGAAGCCACATACATACTATTTATTTTGTAACATTGGTGGGGGGCCACATGTCTCGAAACTTGCAGGAAAAGCCATCAGTATTTAGTTAGTTAGTCTAGTTACAATTCGTGATCTTTCTGATAAAAAGTTATTTCATAAACAATACATAACCTTCTCCCTAAAGTTGACAGCGCAGAGTGTATAGTTAGTCCAGGTCTTGTTGCTCTCTGGATGGCGAAGCCACTGCCCGTCCTCTCCACAGAACTTAATCGCCTTTCCTATAAAAAGAACAATTATATAATTTTCTATAAATCCGTGCAGCTGTGTCCTGTGTCCGATCAAAAAGATCAAAACTCATCATTAGAGTTTAACAAGTCATCAGTAGACCTTTAAAATAGCAAAAGCTTTGAGTCTCACTGCTCACCTGTGGAGTCCATGTCGGAAAAATAATCAGGACAGTTTTTGGAAGCGTACGTTCCCGCTGGAGTATCGTCCCAGCACAGCCAGCCATCCCAGTTACGACTGCAGTACAGACCTGCGGCAATGACAAAAAACACAAAAGTATAATTACAATGATGGACCTCTTGTCTGTTCAAAATTGTATGTACACAGTAAGGCTCCACGGATACTAAATAGTATCAGTACCTGATTTGTTCAAAGGTGGATCTCGATTTATTTTCTGAAGGCATTCGTATTCATTCTGAAGCATTTTCACTTTCTGTGGAGAGCAACCCAGATGTTTCAGTGTTAACCAAAGTGACCAAATGACTTAACCCCTGATGAACACTGATTAGCAAAAAGAAAACTATATTTCACTTAACTCAGGCTGGATTTGGTTGCCTAAACCAAAAGTAAACCACACCCACAGTGGAGGCAGACTACAAAACTGTCATATGAATAATTTTTGTAATATTTTGGAAGACAGTGAAAAAATGTATTCCTAAACGCAACTGGGTCATTTTGGAAGGCACTGATGAACAACCTATTTCACAGCTTAGGTTTGAGGACATGTTGCATAGAAAGAAAAGGCAGCGTGGACAGACCAACCAAAAGGAGGTACTAATGCTACGATGAGGACATGATGATCGACGGCTTCCCACCTACCACAACTGCTGAGCCTCATTAATATGGCAGAACTGGGAGCACCAATGGATAATGTTAATTAAATCATTTCTTTGATCTCTGCAGTCATGGATGGATTTTTTTTTTCTTTAACTTTAATCTTAACTTCTAAGTAACTGTATCTGTTCACTTCAGACTGATCTGGTGCACATTAGTATCCTAAAACAACTTAGTACCTTTATAGTGGATCAAACTGGATCCACTACTTGCTGGAACAACAACATGTAAGTGTACATCCGGTAGCTGCTGTATTTTAGGGCTGTCATTTTTCATTTGAAATGGATTGCATTTGAATTATTTTGAATAAATTTGGTGCTAGTTTGAATTAGTTGATTTTCTGAAAAAGTGAAAGTGAAAGCCCAACCCTATGTGCAATTATTTTTATTATGCTTTTGTATATGTATATGCTTTGATGTCTGAGCAGTGAAAGCAAAATGCATATTACATATTTTACTTGTTTCTTATTTAATTGTGAGTGAGGCCACATGTCCCAAACTTCCAGGAACACCCAGCAGTCATGTTAAGCCTAGTTACTAAGAACCTGTATGCAAATGCATAAAGCAATAAATCCGAGAGAGAGTTTATTACATCAACAATACTTTACCCTCTGTCTCCTCTCATGGGTGGTTGCACAGAGTGTATAATTGGTCCAAAGCCTATTGGTCTCTGGATGTTGAAACCATTGCCCGTCTTCTCCACAATACTTAGTTACCTTTTCTGAAAAGAATAAATCCCACCTCTTTAAGTTCTGTCAGCAGAGGATTTAGAGGTGAATTCATCATGAGAGACTAAAAAGATACAAGCAAAAACTCTGAGTCTCACTGCTCACCTGTGGGGTCAAAGTCGAAAAAATAATTGGGGCAGTTTTGGGAGGCATAGGTTCCCGCTGGAGTATCGTCCCAGCACAGCCAGCCATCCCAGCAACGACTGCAGTGCAGACCTGCAGCATCAACAAAAAACACGATGAAACGTTTACAGGCCTCTTGTTCAAACAGTTGTCCAACATGAAAACTCATGTAGAAATCATGCGGATAGAAAATAAAAAACATTTGTTGGTAGACCGGAGTAGCATACTGGGTACCATTAAACAGCATCAGCACCTGATTTATCATGAGGAGGATCTTGCTTCATTTTCTTGAGGCATTTCTTTTCATTCTCGAGGATCATTTTTTCTGCAACACCGCCTCTTTCTGTGTTAACTCCTGTGGCCTCTGTACTCAGCTCTCCTGCAGCGTCTCTTAAAAAATGGAGGACTTCCTTTTGAGAAAAAAAAAAAAATCACATGTTCAATGTAAAATTAGTGTTCAAACTGAGGCAAGCTTTGTCTCAATCTTCCATTACTCACGGGGAAACCAATATCCAGATGTAAATGTCCAAATAGCCCTAATTTGTCCTTTGAAGCTGACTGACAGGTTGAGCCAGTCTCAACCCAGTTACCCAATTCGTCACAATATTTGGTCACTTTTTCTGTAAAGGAAAAAAATCATGTATTGACTTAATGACATCTTGAGAACAGCGTAATCCATTAATGATTATCCTGAAAGCTTCATGTACTGTATCGGATTACTTAAAGGCACATTATTGCTTCTGTTTTGGGTACATGTGCAGTGGAGAATTTCTCTATATTCTTTGGCTCTGTCTTTGTTTTTCAGCAGTAGTATGTTGGCATTACTCAAACCCATAAATCGGACCCTGAATCTTGGCATTAAAGAACAACTGTGATTTATTTAACTTGGCACACATCATCAAACGTTATGTCAAACAGACAATTCCCTTTTTGGAGTAATTTTCTGGCAAATTCTCAAATGTCGGGCTTAAAACCACATGTACTGTAGATCCATGACTGGGATAAGAGTGAGATCATATTGTTCCTGACAACAACAACTGTAGCACGGCTGCCTAGTCTTCTCCGACAGCTCATCAACTGTTCAACAATCACATCCAACTGTACATCTCCCTCAAAGCCTCATATCATCAGCATCAGTTTTCAAACAAGGAGCCATAAGGGGACTCTTAACGTCACAGGCATTTTGGGAAGATCCTTTATGAGCCCTCTCTTACAGAAACACCTTCTCTGTTCGCTCATTCATATTCTCTCTCCCCATCCATCTCCCTGATTCTGACATCCCTGCCTTTTGAGTAATCCCTCTTTTCTTTGCTTCTTTTTTTCTTCTACATATACCCTTCATTCCTCCCTCTGTCCTCTCCCTCACCTCCCTTCTCTCCATCATTTTGCATCGCCTAAATCAGACATGACTTGACTCTGGATCTCCTCAGCATTATTCATAATGTAAGAACTACACATACTCTAGTAACTATTTATATTGCAATCTAAACATTAAGTGCACTTATAGAATCAATTTTGATATAAATAAATGTCCGTTTTCATTCCATCTGACTGACAAAACGAAATGGGCTAGTGATTTACCAAGAATCCAGATTATTAATCTTTTATACTAGCCGTCCTTTACAATCACTGTTGTGTAAGACTGTCTATACTGTAGCAGTACTTTGAGCTAAATGCTTTCTAACATGCTAACAAAGACGCTAACAGGCTGATGTTTAGCAGGTGTAATATTTAGTGTTCACCATCTTAGTTTACCATGTTAGCATGCTTTGCGAATTAGCCTTAAACACAAAGTACACTGAGGCAAATGAAAATTTTCTTACAAATTATGGTACTAAATGAAAAGCCAAGGGATTACTAAAGTTATTGCAGTTATTATTTGTTATCTGGTAGACAATGAGATATTTCACCGGATAATCTGTTGGTGGTGTTTGATGAAGATATTAGGATTCATCCTCTGGCCATAATAACGATCAGCCAATTGTTGTTGAGATATTTCAGTCAAGACCAAAGCGGTTGAATGACCAGCTGACCGATGGACTGTTATTGCCATGCCTAGAGCCAATAAGCTAATAAGAAAAAAAAACTTGGTAGTTAGCACGGACCTCGCAAAAACTACGACCTACAGAACAGAAAATCCAAAGAGAAGATGTTGCAGTACTAGCAGACTGTTGTATCTGAGGAGCGCAAAAGCACTACAGCAGGGAATTTAGCCAAAGAATTTACATCTACTTACTGCTCAAAATAAATCATATCTGCTAGGGATATGATGCATAAAACGTATTTACTTCAGTGAGACACTTACGTCAGGGAACTGACTGTCTATAGCAATTATATTTTGCAGAAAAAGCTCTGTTATTAGAGGGAACAGAAAGAATTCAAAGAATCTCAGCAGTTACACTGGATTCTGCTCGGAGAACCAATCCCCTTTTTTAAAAAAAATCAACCATACAAAAAAATAAAAGGAGGAGGTTGGGGTAGAGGAGGGAGCTATGGCAGAGGATGGTGTTAGCATGAGAATCAGCAATGTGACAACTGTCTGATTTTAATGGTAGAGCTGTACATCTACCATGAATATTATTGGACTTTGCTAGTCAACTAGTAGCCAAGCAGTTGGTGAGAGAGCCAATGATTTTGAAGCATGACTGAAAGAGTTGATGCCAGTCAGCTAATGCAAACATGGCATTCTGTGTAATTCCTAATAACTCTAAGCTATGTATATTTTGTCATTAAAGTGAGGATATCTGTGACATTTTAAATAATTATATAATGTGATATTATTGTTACTAAAATATCTGCAGTTCTTGCATCATGAGTTTTTACAAGGCTCAGAGCACAACCTAATAATTAACCAGCTTTCCCCTAACCAACCTAATGCCAAAATTAAATAGAAATACACAAAATATAAGCTAAATATAAACTTCCTCCCTCAGCTCCATGACCCGTCACCTCCATCACACAGAGAGAAGACTGGATCATTTCTCTGTGATGCCTGCTGACCTGGAACTAAAAAGTTATGCAGAAATCGCTTCCAAATTCCCACCAGTCTCGATTCAGCGAGCTTGTTGTTGTAGGCTGGTGTGAGAAGAGCAACACTTTCTTACCAGTTGGGTCCAGGTCAAGATGATCTGGACAGTTTTGGGTTAGAGATGTCCCAGCTGGTGTCTCACTCCAGCACAACAAACCATCCCACATACGTCCACAGAACATACCTTGAGAGGAGGAAAAAAATGCAGTGACCACTCTGGTTAATTACCAACACACACTTTTTGTGTCTTCAGTTGTATACAGGGGAAGTGTATGTCAGAGTGACAGCCTCGAAAATGTTTACAACCCCACCACAGCTTCTACTTAAAAAGCCCTTTCAGGTCAGTTGTGCTTGAATCACTGCTGACAACACCACCATTATCTTTAACAAGAACAATAGTGGTCTGATCCCAATCTACCACCTTACAACGTCATTGTTGTGACGCTCTCCCAGAGGTAATCAATTTGGCCTTAAAATGATTTGGGCCTCTCACCGGTTCTTTTCTCTTGGTGGTCTTTGTTGGACAGCTCGAGACATTTGTATTGACCCTGGCTGACCGCCTGGCTCTGTCCCTCTATCATACTCTGTCCAGGTGTGAGCGATGGGTCTGAGATTGGCTCAGCGCCTGCCGCAGCCCTGCACTGTAGAGACAACACAACACTAGAGGTGAGAGGAGGGGGGAAGAAAACATGGCTAATACTGACTTGGACCAGAGTGTGGAGTGTACAGTATAAAGGGAGGTGTTAGTGGGCGTGTTTGGTTGTTGCTGATCTACATTCCCTTGACTGTAAAAAATAAGATAAAGCGTAAATATGATCTTGGAAGATGATGTTAGTTAAATTTGTAATATTTCACAGTTCTACCATCCTTAGATTAAGATACACATCCTTATATAAGATAAACACTCAAATGGAAGAGTGAGCAGGCAAAGTTTGTGGAGCATCTTCAAAGCTGATCTGATGAGGATTTCACTCTACTTTGAAATTCTAGTCACTTCCCACTCATGGATGTCATTAAAGTGTGTTTGCGAGCTCACAAAAGAACCTAAGCGGCTGATTTTCTCCAAGTGAATCTTATCTATTCTCTGCTCCACTGTTTGTATTTGGTGGCAGCATTAAGAACGAAGAAGCCTGCTGTACGAAATGCTGATTTTGATAATGCTGCTCGCTGAAGGATGAAGAGCCCATTTTGCTCTGACTTATCTCAAAAAAAAATTTTGGCTGAAAATTAAGCCTCTCACAATGCCAGACTAATGCAATCGCAACTTCTGACTCATTTGAGGAATTGTGATGCTTTGCCTGGGAGATTGTCTTCACATGCCTTATCATTATTGAGATGAAAACCTCCTACCTCTGGCTCTTTGTGGAGTGGAAAGGAATGCTCATTAGACCGAAATATCATTCTTACCTGTCTGATAAAAGCTTGTAAAAGGCAAAACGCTTGAGAGAAAAACTGTGAGGATGCTGACGTCCCATGTAGCAGTTTAGCAGCCGTACATATGATGTCACTCCAAACATTGAAGTAAATGACGTCATACATACGACCACCAGGCCACCACCAATATCAACAGATGAGCTGAACGAGCTCTCACGTCAAGGCCTCTCCTCACCTATTACAATTCATCAGTACTCCAGAATCAACATGACAGGACCACTCCAAAAAGAAAGTGCACAGCATAGATACATCAGGCACACAACATCTGGTAGGGGACACAATCCAGGCCCTCAATGTCAAGCTTGATGCTGAACAGCAAAGGAAACTGAAGCAGTAAACTTCCACTTCACACTAACATTGAAGAATAGTGGACCAAATGTTTTTTTTCGTATGGGACAATAACTCATGAAAGACATAAATTTTTCTGCAGAAAAAGCTTTTCAACAATCCTAAAGTGAATGATGGGAATGATGTCGATGTGCCTTTAGCCTGTTGGTAACATGATGAATACTGCCTCTGCCAAAGTGTTGA
This sequence comes from Seriola dumerili, assembly GCF_002260705.1. NCBI lineage: Eukaryota > Metazoa > Chordata > Actinopteri > Carangiformes > Carangidae > Seriola > Seriola dumerili. The sequence continues at coordinate 3,659,103 of NW_019174365.1, read as the reverse complement.
AAATGCCATTTAGGAGAGCAGCAAGTCCATCTAAATTTCAGAGTTGGGGTTGTTTAATTATAAGACCTTCATCAGGCAAATCTGTATATTCTAAAGTGCCAAAATGTGTCACCCGTACATGCTTTATCTGAGATATCACATTTAGGATAAAACATCTGACCGATGACCGCACCACCCCAGTTAATTTAAGTGATGTAATTTCTCAAACACTGGAGCAGACTGTGACTGTGACTCATCCCTCCAAGCTGAGCTAAAATCAGATCATGGGTGCCTCAAATTAAGATTTCACATATGGTGGGCAGGTGGGGACAAACCACCAATGCCCACTCCAATCCCCAACGCCCTAATAATAAATTCAGGAGATACAGACGTACATATGCTTTATTCTTCAATGTAAGAGTGGGATCGAGGTATTCTGAGGCAGGAATGAGCAGCAGCATGTATTTTGTTGCGTTCAGTCATGAAAAGGACAGTACTACCTGTAAATTCCAACTTGGAATGGGCAGAGGCTTTTATTTTGAAAAGTACTGATGAATACTTATGGTCTTAAATCTCAAATTTTTCCTACACATATTTAATATAAATATTTAATATACATTTATGAGAGTAACTTTGTTCTAATGTACATGTATGTTTTGTTTTAGAGGAAGTTTACCTTTTTTTTTCTCAATATATTGCATGTGTTGTACTACTGCTAGCTTGCTTGCTCCTTTTGCTCTGGACTTTTCCCAAGGGAAGTAGGTTTAATTTTATTATATTTAATTTTATTTTTTTTCTAATACAGTTAAGGGTAGTTATGCTGGTGCAGTCACAGGAAGTGCGATCTTTTCCCACAATACAATACAATGCAGAGTTAGACCAACCTACTATGTACAAATAAGAACAAAAGTTTTACATTTTTCATTTGTTTCTATATCCTCACAAAGTCTAAATTCAGGTAAAATGGAAGACACCCCAGACTGTGCATCATTTGCATAAAGAGTGACGATCAGTTACAGTAAGAAGGTGACACATATGCAGTCATGGATCATATATCCCCATTTTCAGGGTTATCCAAGTTTGTAATGAACAAACTGAGCTAATTAAAGGCTATAATTATTAATAAGAAAATGCTGATGAAAATTAAGTAGAAGATTTTTGCTGATAAAAGAAAACCACTAGACCACAACAAATAATATATCTCTGTGTATTTAATGAAAATTTAATCCTATGTTTAAACAAACATGTGCAGCGTACATAATAGACAAAATGAGAAGGAGGACCTTAAAACGTTTACCTCACAGCATTCTCTGAATTTAAAAAAAGAGAGCTTACCATCAGGAGAACCCAAAGGATCCACAGGGAGCCCGCTAACTTCATATCTTCCTCTCCCAGGCAAATCTCTAGAGAGGGAGGAGAGAGCGACATGTTAAAACTATCAGAAAACAAGTTGTCTACCGTGAAAGTGACCGCCTGAACAAACACATGGCTGCATCAAATCAGGATTATAGCCTCTCAGGAGAAGACAGCAACGGCAATCTTTAATCTGAAATGCAAAACACTGCAGCAGATGCACTGCAGTTTGTGACAAATCACACTTTTCTTGTGTATGTGCATGTGCATATCTCACGGAGAGGAAGAGAAAGTCCTATCAATATGTGAAACGAGCATGAAAGAGTAAAGGTTGATTTGTGTCAGCAAAAGGAGACACAGAGGACAGAGACACAGAAGACAGAGACACAGTCAGACGGAAACAGTTGACGGTTATTAATCATCTTGAGCTGAGCCTCCTCCCCTGCAGGACGGCAGCAGCACATCTGCCTGTTTAGTAACCGAGTGCATGAGAGATTAGAATTTGCTTCAGATCTCTTTGCTCTGGCTTGCAGAGTCCCAGTTGGAGGCCCATCACTCTGCAGTTCGAACAGCTAAGACGACCTACTGGTTGTTTTCCACACCCCATAGCAGCCCATGGGGCAGGCTGTTGAGCAGACAGACATACAAGAGCAAGTCCTATAAGTCACTGTGAAAGGTTAGCAGGATTGATAGTATTTGTTTTGGCTCTCAGAAGCATACTGATGGTAGGCTACTTAGCATTAGGATGACAAATAAACCTGGAACTACATTTTGGCAAGAAGTTAAGGCTAAGAGTGCTGATCTCTGACCAGGGATCCCTCAGTTTTCCCTCTAATTTCTCATTTCTCTTCCATGCTTTCCTGAAATACAACACTAGCTGTAAATACAGTACCTGAAAGTAGATATGGGGTCGTTTATTAATATCATTAATATTGGTCCCAGATGTCTTCTAGTTCTGGATCTAGACACAGAAAGAGCCCATTTCTCAATCTCAGCCCCAGGCCCAAATATAGACCTACCCTCTGTCTCATTTGTGATTTCTGTATCAATATGACAGAAAATAGCATGTAACTATTGTGATGATGTGTTCAAAACAATTTTTAAGCAAGGAATGCCAAGTATTACCAGTTCCAGCTTCTGAATCGTTAGGATTTTGTGTTTTCCTTTGCATTATGTGAGAGTAAACTGTATATATTTGGGTTTTGGACTCTTGACAAGATAAAACAAGTAAATTTTATGTATGAATAAAAAAAATTATTAGGTGTAATATGATGCTAATTGTGTATGGACAGTGTTTTGGAGTGTTTTGAAGTTACATTAATTTGGTGGTTCTCACTGTATATCTAGTATTTCCAGTTTGCATGAAATGATACAGCAGATTCATTTCTTTCACACCAAGAAAATAAAATGCTTTACTACACCATCACTAAAACCTGACGATCATGTCTGTAAAACAATTGAAAAAAAGCCCTTTAATATTTCCTAAAACCCAAGGTGATGTCTTCAAATGTTTTGTTTTGAACCAAGTACCCTAACCCGATAGTTGCTGCTTACTTTCAGTTGACAGATGAATTGCTTCAGCAAAAAAAAAAGTATATTTATTTATATATATCAACCCCACATCAGTCTGAATCAGAATCTCAACCCAACCCAACCAATCATTGATTCTACTCAGCCATGTTCAGCCCACTCCTCAACTCTTTAACTGTTCAATATTTACAGTACAATAAAAGACTACACTGTACCCATGTGGACCCAGGATGTTGACAGTGAAGGACAGGGCAACAAACCATTCCATACCCTTGGTTTGACAAGGAGGGAAGGAACAACTCAACAATCAAAGACAGAAGGCAGGGGAGGGAGAAGTATGGATCCCAACATGGTCTCCTGGAGGAACAGATCTATAAAAACCATAATCATGCTGGAGCAGAGGCTTGACACCAGTCAATTATCAGCTAATCACCTCTGGGTGTGCATGAGCATGTGATTCTGTCTAAAAGTGAGATAATGGGATATTCTCTGCTAGAGACGTGTCTCTGCAAGTCAAATAACATCAGGACAACTGACATAAGTGACTTCACATTAGCTACAGAGGTCAAAGGTGAAACTGAGTAGTTTCCTAGAGATCCTTGATTGTGAGGAAGGACAAACAGCAAGGCTCTGTCTAAAGGTTAAACAAGACTCTAGGCAGATTAGACAACACTTGTGGGTAGTCCCTGGAAGGCACTGACAAACTATTTTGTCATTTAAAGATACAGGTTGGTTGAACAAAAAGTTTTACAAACTCTATGGGAATTATATATAGTGTGGGGTTGGAGGTGCAGCAGCTGAGATTATCTAAAACACAAATAATCCCTGGAACAGTTTAACATTATTACACACTCCCAGCCCATCAATAATGCATTTGCCAACAGTACATTTCGTATCTTAATATCTCTGCTGCGCATGTGACAGTTGACTCAAACTCCAACCTCCCGGCTATGTTTGACTTTCAGCGGGTGGAGGTGGGGGTGGTTCTCACTACGACTGTCTTTCTGCCTTGTCCATTAGCTCTTCATACGTCTCTAAACATAGACCCCCGGAGCATTCAGCGGGGCCATTAGGTCCGATGTGATTCAAATAGAAAGGCGTGAAGCATGTGTAGTTCATTACAGAGACAAGACCCCCCTTTAGAGAAGACAAAGGAAAGCACTCAAACGCGATGAGTGAGCGCATAGCTTCAGTGTACCGGCCGCTCTTCAGGAATGCTGTTTAGCCACTGTAGATCAAGTGAAAGGTCAGTCAGTTAAAACGAGGATTTATAAAAAAAAATTTTTTTAAAAACCCATTAATTATAACTTGGATTATAAACAACTTTGAAAATAAAACATTAATTCATGTGTGGTGACTGTCGGTAAAAAGCAGGGACTGTAAATGACTGTAAAAGGAAGGTTATGAAAACAGTTTCGCACTTGAACAGGCCTTGAAGAGACATTGGATTAGTTTACAAAACATCTATTTCTTTGGTATTTTACAAACACAATGAATGTTTTGACTTTAAAACTTATCATATCTTATCTCTCTGTATATGTTCCATCCATTGTCTGCCCTCATTATCTCTATTCTCATTCTAAAACTCAAGTCTGACATCAAATAAATTTGTACTTTTCTTAATGCAAAAGACTTTGGAGTTTGGAGGATGTGATTTTTTTTAAATTGTACTTTTGGTGGTGGCAGCCATAATGCCTTGGGCCTTCTTTTGTCCATCCCAGATTCGCTGTAAAGATTGAATTAAAGTGTCCTGATTCTGAGTAGTGTTAATATCCATGTGTTTTCTCTTTGGTCCTTCTCCTTTTTCTCTCCTTTCCTCCTCTTCCTCCTCAGTTTACCCCTCATCTCTCTTCTTCCTCCCTTCCTTTTTGACATCATTACATCACTCTGACAGCAGAAGACGGAGCCGCTCGTCTCTTCCCTCTGGCAGTGAGCGGTCACAGGCACGGTGACAACACAGATTTGCACAGACATCACATCAGTGATGGAGGACGCGGCAGCTCGATCTGCCCCCCCGACTTCTCACCACATCAGACCCCATCACTCAGTCTGAAGGGAGCAGCCGCACGGACGTGATTTGGCACCCCCGTTCCCAGGCTGCGACGAATGAGCTGGATTGCAATGCAAGTTCAGGTGGATTAATTTGACAAATGGACAGATTGTGGACGTTACCCACAAGGCTGTCTCGTCTAAAGAGCAAAATATTTGTGCTGAGCTATAAGCTCTATTAAAGGATTTACTCTCTCTCTAACTGCTACTGAGCTTTCACAGCTCTGCAAGAACACATCTATAATCACACTTCAGATTAAGTAATACTTTATGCCCCAAATGTCATGACCTTCTGACTGTGCAGAGATTAACAAGCATTGGTGAAAACATCAGGTGCACTGAATGTCTACGTGGCCTCGGGCCTTCTCTGAACACACACAGTGAAGGACCATTTATTGCAGTAGGGCTGCAGGGTGCTCCGACACTGAAACAATACTATTTTATCTGAGTTGAAGGCATTTTACAAATTGTGTGCAGAAATAATTATATATTACCTGTTTAACTGTTGCATATTATTTAAAGGACGGTATTTTTTGCACATTTTAAAGAAATAAATATAAATGAACAACACATATGCACAGGAACAATAAATAAGAATAAAATCCTCTATTATTGTGTACGTCTCATCTGTTATGGTTTCCATCTTATATCACTATATCAATATTTATCACGATATAGGAAACAATCTATGGACAAACGCGATGATAGATAATTTAGCACCTGACAAACATAAAATCATACAAAAATCCACTATTGCCACAAAGCAGCCCTGCTCATTGGTTTGCAACATTGCCCACAATGGCCTAGAATGACTTGATTTATTAAAAGGAAAGCCACTATGCTGTGTACGGTAGAGTCTATCATTTCATGTTATATAATGACACATTGCACACCCCTAAAGACACATTATGTTCCTAGAGAGATTTGAAATATACAACTCCACACTGTGACATCGTGATGGATAATCACATACATCACAAACATTTTTGTTTTTACAAGCTTCATTCAAATGTGAATGAAATGGAAACGTGGCCACCTGGAAAGTAGGTTATCAATGTCTAAATTTATCTCATACTTTGGAAAAACAGCCATTAGATGCTGTTTGGAGGCAACGTGTTAAGACACTTAATGATACATACAAGGCCCCTTAGAATAGTTGACACCAAAATGTAAAAATAATGACTCGTAATGATAAAGTACCGTTCACAGAAGTGATAAACTGTTGAACATTAGAGTGCTGAGCTCGTGTAGACTGATCACTCAGTGTTCACACTCTCTCAGCACATCTCCGAGCGAACATATTTCTGTGTCTGAGTCAAGCTCATGTTGAGGTGAAACAGGTAAGTGCTGAGAGCGGTGAGAACGCTGCAGCTTGACTTGTTCATGTTTTTTGGATTCATCATCTACCTAAAAATATACCAAATGCCAGTCTCTCCAATTAAGGTAAAAAGAACAAGCTTGCACCGTTTCCTCCCCATGCATTTACCTCCCCCTTCCTCACCCATATCCCACTTTTGTCTGAATTCTCATTTCCTCTCTGGCCTCTTTTCTCTTTTCACTTCCATATATCTTCTGCTGCTTTTCATCTATTTCCCCCCTCACCTCGTTTCTCTATCTCTCTCTCATCCAACCCCCCCCCTTCACTCTGACTCCCCCATCTCCTCGCTCTCCTTCCCTTCCTCTACAATCCCCCGCTTTTAAGCAGTTCCCTTCTTCCCTCTCCAGTCTTCTCTTTCTCCCCCTTTCCAGCTCTATTTTCGAGGCTTTCTCTCCAACTCTCCAGGCAGATCCAACAGATACATCAGCTAGCACATCCTTTAAACATTAAACAGGTTCCCGTTATGGTGACACATCATATTTTCAACTAATCTGTCTGTGCTCCACAGAATATACTCTCAGAGCAAAGTCCTATCTCCTGTTCTGCTGTGTATGACAAAACAATCAGACAAGACACAGAACTGTCTGCTAAAATACTTAAATTACTTAAAAGAAAAGCAGCATAGTAAAAAAAAATCAAATAACTGACGCACTACTGTTCAGATTTATAATGTTTCTGGCTTAAAGGGAAAGGTCTTTGAGTGGATGTGGGATGGACGTTTACTGTAACAGTGTCCTTATTCTGAGGGTGAACTTCGTGCTCTATATGTGCCCTGAAATTTCATAGGTGTGAAAAATTACTTCACTTGACATGACTTCCATGACTTGTAAAGGTGTAAAGGTAAAGGAAAGGTAAATAAAAAATATATTGTAACAAAATTGACGTTTATATAATAAGAAGTGTTAAATAATATCTGGGAATTCAACCAAAACAACGGAACATCACAGTTGGTTTCTATGAAGGGGAACTTGACCTCATCGTATAGGAACGTGACGGTATAAAAGCTCGGCAAGGCTGAACTCGACCAGTGCCTCCTCCGCAGACAGAGACGTATCACAGCGTGTCCTCCCCGAGCTGCATTTCTTGGACTTATTCAGAAGTTGGCTATGAAACAGGACAGCCTCATCTGGCTGTTATGATGTATTCCGGCTAAAAAAATGTGAACTTCAGTGGATCCAGCCCCTGATTCAGCGCAGCTATAGGCATTTTTTTTGTGCATGCTGTTAGCAGCAGTTTAGTATGAGGAGTGTGCAAATAATGACTTTGTTTTGCTATGTCGGGGCTATTAATGACTTGATTCATGCTTCTTTCCCTTTTTTTTTTTGTTACTTTACTGGACGCTGAACTGCTCCTGCTCCTCCTTGATGTCCATTCTTCAGCCGCTCAGTCAATTAATTAGCACTGTCTCAGCACTGGAACAAAACCATGACAGTCAGAGCCAGCCAGTCACTGTTGTTGCTTAACTAGTGCTTTTCATATGATGAAAATAAGTGGAAATTCCTGCAATATACTGTATGTTGGTTTTTTTTTGTAAGACAAAACACAAGCAGCTGAGTGACTACTTCTGACTTAGTGGTTTAATGGTCAAAAAACCTCTGGCTGGCTGTTTTCTATGAGAATGAGTCTTAAATATTGAAATGATGGCCCTGCCCTGCAGCAGAGAGTGAGACAGAGAGAGAGAGAGAGGGAGATTGTTGAGGCCTGGTTTACTGTCTAGCATCCCAAACAGCCCAAGAATGTGTAGCTGGTTGACCAGTGGAAGACCAAACAGATTATGACAGGGAAACTCATCTCCATGATGAGTAAACAAATTAAGATGCAGCTGAATACACAAAGCCTCCGTAGCCTGGATTGATTGTACAGTTATCTCCTACAGCATGATGTGATTCATCTTCTGGGGGTCAGTGTATTTACTTGCAGACACAGTCTTCCCAGTTGCACGTTATACATATTCAAGCCTTTTCATTCTCTAAATTGTACCTAATGGTCACCCTCCGGTGAGTGCACAAAATTGATTTTTATTTGGAGTTGCGCTGGAGGTCACCAGCTCCCCTACCTTTTATTAAAACTCAGTTGTCTGCCATTGAGGAGACATTTAGTCGTATAGTTCACCCTAAAGGAGTTACATATATTACGAGTTAAGAAGCTGCAGGAATATGCCTCGGGGCAACGAAGCAAGAGAGCATTGTGTGTTCCAAAGCAAGCCTCCTGTAATAAGAGGACTCTCCCTGGCTCTGTGTAAACAGCTGATTTATATCTGATCTCTAACTCCATGACATCCCACACACTCCTAGACCTGAAAGAAACTGAGGGGGCAGACAGGGGAGAGACGGGGATTGTAAGGGAGGATTAAGAAAGGAAACATGGACAGCAGAGCAACAAGACTCTGGTGGATATCATCTCATCATAGTCTAGACGATATCCAGACACATTAGCTTAATCCAGTACCCTGTTGCTGTTCTAAAGTACGCTGCCTCCCTTTTCATTTCTCTTCTGACTGGCATGGATTCCTTTCAAGTGCTAGAAGCATACATCATATGTTAATTGGAGTTATTCAGTGTTTGCCAGGCAGACTGATGGGAGCCTTCTTACCGTTTCCTTCTCTCCACTTATGACAACATGGAACAGGTTGGAGCTTCGCGAGTCACTTCTCAACTCCAAGAGCTATTAATTCAGCTGTGGTTAACAGTCTTAGGTGTGCCCATGCATCTTGGGGATAGCTGCTTTTTTTTAATTTACTGTGAGGTAACATCCCAAAGTGAACATGCTTTTTCCATTTCTGTTACATCCCTAAATGAGTCTAAATTGGGCCGTACAGTAGTGATGTCTGGAACATGTCTGGGGAAAACTGCATTGTGTACTGTATTTTGCCTGTCATAAATAAAGTATGGTGTGCCTCTCTGGTTCTGTACTATATGTCTTTTGAAGCACAAAAAATCATATACATGTCAAAAGAGAATATACGCAGCCACCCTGAAGCTAGGAGGGATTTATAGCTTGCTCATGGACCCTTCAGTAGAGCAAATGTTTGGCTACACATAATCAATTATAATATCTATGAAATATTTATACAGAAAAGTCTGTTTTAAACCTGCAAAAACAAACTTTTTGGCCACTTAAGGGGAAAGAGTCAAGCTATAAATACTACATTGACATAGTATCAACCTTTGGGGCAATATGGTGAACTGTTGGCCATTAGTTGCCTATTTAGCAGGTATGTAGCAACTATCAATCACTTGGAGTCATGTTTCTGGTCACCTGCATATCTAACATCTGGTTGTTTAGCTACTAAATTCTCCAAAATGTTTGTCCGTCTGCTGTTTGGTGCTGAGAGAGCTGCCTGCTTAAGGCAGGAGTGACAACAATAAGAGTGACCGAAGCAGTAAAATTAAAACCAAAACAATGAGCTGAGAGAAGCTAAAACACCCAGTAGAGCTGAGAGGAGCTGCAGAATCAGGTCATATTCTTCATTGTCAATACAAAAATATCTATCATAGCCGCTTTAAATTGAGTTATAATAATAAGTCAGTAGCAAGAACCATACTTGAATGATGGGGGTGAACGCCTCCCATCATTCAATTACATGCTCCATATATATCATGGCAGGACCTGCAGTCATTATGATCTGCTTTTCGCAAACTTCTTCCATTCCTAATTCCCACTTCTTCCCCTCAGTCTCTCTTTCTCTCCCCCTGTCTGCGTGTCAAGGTTGCAGTCATGGTGGTCTTTGCATTAATCTGCGGAGGGACCACCAGGACTCAAAAGACTCAGAGTATTCCCTGTCTGTCTCAGACCAATTTACAGCTGAACCAACCGACTGCCTAGTCAGCCTCACTGTCTGGCCGACTTTATCTCATTCACACAAACTTTTTCTGGTTCACTAAAACTTAAATATGAAAAAGTGCTGGTCCTGACCTCAAGAAAAAAAAACATGACTATAAGTGCACACAATATGATGGCATTTGGAGTTGAAGATGTACAGTTCCCATCGGCTTTGGAGGATGAAATGTTAAGGGGCGCAAGTTCAGTTTACTCATCACCCTGATGATGTCACCAGAGTTATGTTAGCCTGAATTTTTTTTCAGACAGCCTCAGTTCAAACTGGAGCTGTATGATTTAATAGAAGTTAGCATTTACAGAAGGAAGTATGGGAAGTACGGGGAAACAGCTTTTCTCGAACGATACTAGAAACTAAAACTCAGGATATCTTGGCATCTGTTGTTTAATCTGTTGCTTGTGAATCCCCCAACTCCATGTAGGCGCAGAGCTAAAGTGCTGGTCTGCACCTTTAAGACCTTACGATGGTGTCATCTAAGAAGACTCCACAACAAAATACACATTCAAAAATAGCATTAAAATTGAATCTGCACCTCTTGTTGAGACACAATTTTAACCAAAATCAAGATTTCTATGTTTCATGTATGTCTGATGCAGTAATTATTGCAGGCTTATTATATTACACAGACAGTGGGGTTGTTGTTTCCACCACTAATAGGAGACTTTTAATTATTTAAGAGTTATAAATACAAATAAAAGCTTTGAAAAAAGCTTGTTTCTGCTCTTCGTTAGGTTACAGCAAAACTGCATCACAACCACCTGCTTTGATTTTCCAGGAAACGCAAATCTGTCATATCACAGAACAACATCATTACAGCATCATAATCGGTGTTAAACAGTGTCAGCCATGCAGCCAGCCAGGCTAACAAAAGAGGAACACTGGTGTGATTACTGCTTCCAAAGCTTCAGCTGATTTACATACAGGTGATTAATTCACGATAATGTCAACGCACCCCGAGGGGTCGCCGCTCAGATGCTTGGGTTAGAGACCCAGTGTCATGCCAGTTTTATTAAGTGCATTGGTGAACTTTTTATCTGGCATAACTCAGGTTAGGCTATGATCATTAAAATCCTAGTTTTGTTTATGGGTCATTAAATAATGAGCAATCTGAGGGCAACTGTTCCTTTTATTACTATGTAAACCAACATTTAAAAGGTTTCATTTCCTCTGACCATATGGGAATCTGAGACAGTCAGAATGTAAAACCAACGCTAACAAGAACTCCACTATAAAACTGCATATTCAAACTGCATTAATATACATGTCATCCTACATAGTTTATGATGCTCATTTACAGCAGAATGTACCTGCACTTCAGACTGTCACTAAATATGACAGCATTTCCAAAAAAGTACAGAGACCTTTCAGCTGTGTTGTCAGGTTTACTGAATATATCCTCTCCGTTATATAATCACCTGAATCACATTTTCTCCTCCTGGTACCAGTAAACAAAGCAGACTGTTAATGAACACAGGCTTTGTTCTGTCAAATGAGCAGCTCCCTCGCTAACACTGACATCTTCTCACTTTATTTCCTGAACTGATTAAGTGTCACTTTATACTTTCAGCCTCTCAGAGGCGGCATGGACGGCTTCACATGCTTACGGACATCTGCCACTGAATGGAGGGTATTTTCAGGGGATCAAAGTCCTTTCATCTGGCAACCTTTCCTCTCCCCAGCCACTTCATTTCCTCTTGACTTTCCACTGAGTGTATATCTCATCTGTCAACCGACCAATGACATTTGTTTGTCTCACTTCCCGAAAGAAAAGAGCAGAGGACAGATGGCGAATACTCAGTGACCTTTGCCAGGTTTGGGTTCAGCGTTACAGAGTGGGAGAAACTCTTTCAGCTCAAATATTCATGTACCTGAAAGCAAGTTCACTAAAACACCACAGGAATAGTCTGACGTTATGGGAAATCTTACTCGGAGTAAGATGAAAAAAAAAAATCAAAACAGGTCTTATGTCTGTATGTTAAATATGAATCTGCTGCCAGCGGCTGGTTGACTTAGCTTAGCTCAAAGACTTGGGAAACAATTAGCCTGACTCTGTGAGGTTGAGCAGCGGAGAGTGAGAGACGTTACTGTGTTAGCATAGAGTTAGAGTACCCTATGCTACCTCAGTAGCTATCTCAGTAGTATAGGGCAGGCTAATTATATGCTAAGTTTTATTGTCATGTGACCTCTAGTGGTGGTAGTAATCATGAGGGAAGCAAATGAGGAAGTTAGGTGATGTCCACATTAGGAGGAGGTTGGGGTGGATGGAAACTCAGGTCTTTCACACAGGAGACCACTGTTTATTTCTTGTGTGAAACTAATCAAGTCAACATTGTTCCTGTTCCACAACTTTAACTGTGTGTTTATTATTTTGGCCTAAAGTTGAACTGACGTATTTCTTCAAATGTCAAACTATATTTCTTTGCATTCAATCAGGGGCTGAGGTATTTTAGGAGAACTGAGGTTTCTATCAACGCATGTTCTGACTAGAAGTGAATATAAAGCAAATCACTGAGGTCTTCTTGATGTCATCCATCTGGTATTTCTTGGGATTTTTTTTTTTTCCTTCACAGTTTTCCCTTCCAATTGCAGGCATTACAAGCCCACGCTCGGCTTTGCAAGTTGAGCCCTCCAGAAGTCCTTCACCTGAACAAGATCAAAGGTTAGATCTTGACTTTAAAACACCACATCGAAGGTTTTACTAAATGATAAGAGGGATTGAAATGCAACTGTAAGTGCAAAGAGCTATATGGACGATGAATGGACGACAGGTACAATATGGCGGCACAGGTTAGCTTGTAGAGGCATTAGCAGAGAGGAGGTGCTACAAATCAAAGATAAAAGATGAGCCCCTCTGGATCAAGGATCGCAATCAGACTGAAAATGGATCCTAGGGGGATGAGATCAGAGGCCCCGAGGGCAGAGATCCAACTTAATCCCGCTCCTCAATCTCAAACTCAAAGGAGACAGTTCAAAAAGCATCAGAAAGAAGGGGCTTATATGGATGGAAAATGATCGGCACCTATTGGAACAACTAATAGCTCTGGGATGTACACTGGGTGAATGGAACAAACGTTCTGGAAGATAAATCAGGCTAGGTGGGAGGAAATAAAAAATAAAAAATAAAAAAAAAGAGGCTGACAGAAATAGCTCCGTTACAGCAGGCGCAGCGAAAGCACATCAGAGACACATAGCACAGTCGTTTCAGCAGAGGCTCAGAAGGCATATCAGTCCTGCGTGATCCAATAAGACCGCAAAATAAAGACTGCAAAACACACTGAAAAAATCCAGTTTAATGGGTACACAATACCATAGTTCTGTCTGTAATCTTTTTCCATCATAAGAAAATCTCCAGCAGATATAGAATTTCCAAGAGGGCAGGGAAGCTTTTCCCTAAAACAATACACAGTTCACCTCCACATAAAACATACACTGTAATGTAACTATCACCATTATAGACACTCAGCGCCTGCAGAGAAACAAATCCTCAGCGCCAAGGACATACATCTGCTGGGCTGACAGCACAGCAGCTGCACATAAATGTATGTGCAAATAAACCAAAACCAAAATACTCATTGAAAAAAGTAAACCATATGTAAATGACTTCAGATTACAATGAAGCACCAGTAAACGAGGGCAGGACGGCGCGTCACTGAGCCTTTCTTCTTCAGGCTGAGTGTGTATGAGTGTGAATGAGAGGATCTACAGTCCCACTCCCTCTCTCTCTCTCTCTTTCGCTCATGGTGTGTGTGTGTGTGTGTGTGTGTGTGTGTGTGTGTGTATGTGTGTGTGCATGTGTTTATGTGTGGCGGCACAACATAAGTGTACCTAAAATTATGCACTGCTAAATTTATAACTGGCTGCATTTGTGTGTGATTACATGCCGAAGTGTTACAACCTACTTAACACTCACATAAACACACCGGTGGCGCCAGAATGTTTGTGCGTTTGTATATACGTGTGTGTGTGTGTGTGTGTGTGTGAGAGCGAGAGAGAGAGAACATATATATGTTATATATAACATATATAAAATGTCTTACCAACAACAGTAAGTAAGAGAGTATAAAGAATATAAACCAATGCAAAAATATCAAGGGTACTGAAGTTTATTTTTTATGCATAGTGTGGGAATACCTAAATCATAATATAGTTATATTGCCAACAATTCTTCTTCAAGTTAACATTGAGACTTCTAATGTACAAAAATGTCCCAACTGTGCCAAAGCTGCGTCCATTAGTTGTTTGTTCTGTTTACGGTATAAAGTTACTGTATTGACCGTTACTGTTTACTAGTCTGTTTTTGAAATATACAACACACGTTACTGTTGCTATGCTGACGACATATAGCTGCATCTTTGCCTAAACCCAGGGGAAGCACATGAAATCACAACTAAACTTCTTTCAAATTATCTTGAGATTTCAAATGATTGATGGCCGAAAATCATCCCCAGTTTTGTGAGAGTAAAATGATGCTGAGCAGCCAGTTTTCTTGTTCATACAAATGTGGGTGTCATTTTTGATTCTGCTCTTAATATATGTCAACCATATAAACTCTGTCATTACTAGTAGCTTTTTCTATGTTAGATCTATAACAACAAAAAATAAATAAATTAAAACCTTGCTTTTCTTGCTTTTGCAGATCTGGAGACTGTCCGGCACATTTTTATCGCTTCACATCTCTCTCTAAGTGGGACTAAGTCTGCAGCCTGTTCAAAATGCTCCAGCAAGACTCCTCACTGGTACCAAGAAAAGACCACACCTTCCCCTGTGCTGGCCTCCCCTCACTGGTTACCAGTCAAACACAGAATTGATTTTACTATTCTTCGTCCAGACCCCTCCAATACTCTGAAGAAAATTCTCTGTAAAAACTTGTCTTTAACTGTGCTCTGTAAATATATTAACTTGACTTGTACTGTATGGGTTATCAATAGCGTATCTGCACCAAGTACCATATGCTACTACACAGCAAGTTAATACTCACTGCAAAAACAACTCATATTTTCATGTTGTGTTCATGAAGTCACCTTCGCAGGCCATCTGGTTTCAGTTCAGCTTCGACCCAAAACTCTGATTGTTGTTTTATTCTGTGCTGAACAAATGACTAACCAATGTCCATGAGCTCCACCCTGCTGCAGAGAAAACAACAGCATTGTGAGAGTGTCATGAAATGTCAAGTCTTATTATCGAGCACAAGGGGGAGAAAATACTCGCTCAATCACTCAATTCAAAACAATACTGACACTAAGTGTCATTGTGACTGAGAAATATTTTTCATTCTTATCTTATAATAACAATCAGAGAATTGTTTATTTATTATTTATCATTGTATTTTGGCAAATGTATTGTAAAAAAATTTATTACTGTTTAATATGATAATTAAGTCTAAAACAACACATTACTTTGTGCTTAAGGCACAAAACCTTTACAGATGCAAACTGTTCAGAGCAGAAAAGCATTAGGCAGTGAGGCTTTGATGTCCTGTTTTGGGAACATTAAGAAACCTGGAGGTAAAGAATGCAATCATTCACGCGTCCCTATCGCTTTTACACACACACACACACACACACACACACACACACACACACACACACACACACACACAGAGACACTATCTTCCTCTCTTTGAGTAGACTGCGAATTATTTTTAGCCAAAGAATAATAGTCTGTTGAAGACCAAAGCAGATCTCTTAACTATTTTTCTTCTGCGTATTGTTAAGCACAGACAGTGCAGCACTAACTGAAGCCACACACACACACACACACTTACACACACACCCTTTCCAGTGACTTCACTGCTTTTAGCTAACCCTTCAACTCGATATAAATGCCTCTGATAATTAATACCATTTCACTAACATATTTTTAACTTTATCTATTTGTCAAGATGTCGTCATCTGGCAGGTGAAGGAAAACAGATCATTCAAAAAGTCCCAAAAAAAAGTTTTTAGAGCAGTGGTAAAATATCAACCTCGACTGTAGGCAGCAGATAATGACAGGCCTGAGTGCTGCTGCCTGAGCAGAATTATCTGGAATGAAACCAAGCCCTCATTGATAGAGCTCCCAAATCATTAACAGACATGGGCAAGCCGATTTTTATTGTCCCTGAATAACGGATCTAATTACATCATTGAGGATGGCAAGGATGCAGATCTCTTACACACAAGGACACACATTTCCTCACTGAAAAAGATGATCTGTTCCTGAGGCTACTTTGTTTTAGCTTTTCTTCACTGCAGAATACTAACATTCACTCATTGAAAATAGTATTTAAACCCTCTGTACTGTGACTGGCACAATAAACTAAACAAAATAAGTTGACACCTGTTCATTGACTCTATAACAGTGATTACAGGTTCATCATTCTCAGACTGCAGTGCAGTATTTGCTGCATTTGCAATTCTAATTCACAAGTGGCTGCTGCAAAATATAATGTAAAATAGGGGAGTAATTCCTTTAAACCCTGAAATTGGTCATGCCCTGGCGCCTACAGTAAGACCACCTTAAGCTGGTTTTGGATTATTGACTGCAGTTCAAATAAGTGGTGATAACAAATCTCCTCTATTTCACGTGCAAGTAGCCAGATCCTTAACCTTCCCACACTCTCCCCAACCCTTAAGAAGTACTTTCCATGGCAGAAATTATCATTAATGGTGTGATTCTAACTAATATGCTACACAGGCCTCAAAGTGGTTTGGAAATGTGGTCATTTATTACTGTGAAGTAAAAGTTTGACATTCCGGGAAAAACGTTAGATGAAAATATAACTATATCTAACCACTCTCATGTCTGTCTGTTAAATACTGAGCTACAGCCAAGAGTTGGTTAGCTTAGCTTAGCATGCAGACTGGAAACAGGGGAACACAGTTGGAAATTTTGGAAACTAAAAGACGTGCTCCGTATAGAACTGATAGAGGAGGCACATTGTCCCATATTTTTGAGACCCAATTCACTGCAAATCTATGTGAGATAAATGTTACAGGTTAGACTATTAAAACAGGGTGATTTGTATGATATAGAAGGAGACCCTGCTGTTCTCCCTCAGCCTGACTTACATGTTATCATCCACTACCCAAACAGAGAATGAGCTTCTCATTTGTTGTGACTCACAGCCAATATATCTCTGCCTATAATTTTGTTGCTTTTGCTATTTTTCTACATTAAGCTTAAACATAGGGAGCAAAAACAAAATACAACTGAATTAACTAAGCCCTATCAATAACCCTTTTGGTCACTGGCGACCAGTTTAGCTCGTGCAAAGCAGCGTAGCAACATGAATAAAGATAGAAATAAACTTTTGTCAGTACTGACATACACATCGTTAGCTTAGATAGATTCTCCATTCAACTGTTCAGTTTATTTTACAGAAACCATGAGTACAAAAGTACAATTAATTCCAATTTACCAGCATCTTAACCAGCAAGCTGGTAGAACTGTGGTGACTCCCTACCTTTGAAGCAGCCAGTGAAGTCCAATTCTCTGATTCTCTGTCTATTTGATTATCAGTCCACTAATCAAAAGATTTAAAAGGGTTTTTCAAGTTGTGAATATTTCCATGTAACGTCCATTGCCTTCTTCTTCAAACAATTTTTTCAAGTTCCGGCTATCAGGCTTTGGTATGTTTGTTTGCATTAGTTTGCTGCCTACAATTTGGAAGTGTCCCCACAGTGTTCTGCTGAGTTTTCACCCGAAGAGGTGGGAGCGAGCGCACCTATTCGAAAAATAACTCTATTTTTATGGTTTTAGGACAGTAACGTTTTCATTTCTGAAGCAAGATAGAAAATGGGGCTAAAATAAGAATTAGAAGAGAATAATTATAAAATTAGGATTAGAAGAGAGAAATTATTAAAAGAAATAAATTGAATATAACATTTAAAGTGCTGATATGTTTGGCCTTCTCTGACAGCCTAGAATTAGGAGGCCCTGTTGGTTCCAATATACAGTATATACATATATATTTTCCATTTCAGGAAGTTGGCAATCTTACTTCTAAAGCTCATCATTTAACATGTTATATTGCATGTGTTTAATATATAGGAAAGCTGAGGTGCAAAGCAACGATAATTCGGTACATAACCTCTGTGAATCCTTAACTTCTACAATTCCTTCAAAGGTAATAGGAAAGCACATTTGTTGACTAGCTCCTTTTTGTAGCAACTTTTTTGACTATGGTGTGGTTACCTACAGTACATGCAAAGCTTTGATTCTTCAGATTTCTATAGTGGTGAAAGACAGGAGGACAGGCAGGTCCTGCACTGTCCAAATATATCAGTCATATTTCTTTGAGGACATTTTATCAGGTACACAGAGTATCAGCCAAGAACTTAATGATGCTTTGAGATCAGCATATTATTCCATCAAAGTGATGAATGTTGGACAGTTTGGAAAAACAACAGCATAGATACTCCTTGAAAACTCATTGTCATACAATAGAGAAGAAATGAGCAGTATCATCCAAAGCCAAGTAAAACGTTTCAGGCTAACTTGACGTCACTGCTCTAAAAATAACTCTAAATGAGATAATCACTCTTTATTTGAGGCTCAGTCTCAATATTGTGCCTTTGAACGCTCTTTTCAAAACCATTCATATAAAATAGAAAATGGGGGATCGGTTTAATTAATAGCTCTCCCTCTTTTGTTGGATACTTGATCTGCCTGTGCATTCATTTGGTCGACGAGTTCAAAGTGATTTATTGCAACACAAGACCTTATCAGCAGCAGCTGAAGGTGTTCTTTTTCACATGTGGGTTGGGGAGGAAATGTGTATTAACACACATGTCCACAGACACACAAACTCTCACATATATTCACAGAAGTGAAGAGAGTCTCTTTGTCTCCCCATTTCCTCTCTGTCTGATACCATTACCATTATCTGTGCCATGCTCATGGCTACCTTTTAGAGCCCAGGAAGAGTCTGGCCAGCAAAGTACACTGCAAATTGCTCCACTATTAACTAATCAGTGGATGGATGTACACTGATGTGTCTGATGTTCTGCACTGTTACTATCACAGTCAGCCTCATAATAATCCATTAGCACAATCAAAATTAAGTTTCAACATGAACATGCGCTGGTGTTTCCACCACACTGCTTTATGTACAGAGATTTAATAATTAAGAAGTGACTGACTGACTAAGTACCAATTCATTAATTTACCAATGAACTACTGAAAACATCTGGATTCTTTAGATTCTTTATATCATGTTATTATATTTTCTTTGGAATACAACTTCTTTTAACTCTTATCTGACACAAATATTAAACTTGCGGTGTCCAAGTCCTCCCTGATGGAATCATACTTACTCTATAAGTAAATAGTTTACAGCATATTGTACACTGTTGTTAACTACAAAGAAACATGTTTGTACATGAACTTCCTACTTTTCTACAATTGAGCAAATGCATATGTTAATGGCTTTGACTGACCTACGGTGTTTTTCTCAAATTGTATGCATTCATAGAAGATTCAATACACTATATACATATTATCTTTATAATAAATGGGATTAAAGTGCATCTGTGATAGACTATTAATTATTTAAAAGCATATTGTGTCAAAACTATGAGCAACTATGATTTGTAAGTGACTTTTTTTTCTTTTCTGTAATACATGACGTAGGCTTAATATTTTTATAAAGTTTCATTACTATAATTATTATTTTAATTTACTCTACCATAAATTACATTATTAACAGGACATTGTTGGTTAGCCTTTTACCTACGTCACGCTAGTTCTGTCCACCAGAATTATACATCATTGAATTATAATTAGTTATAACGTATATGACTTATAATTTGTTATTTACTCATTTTGTTATAATTAGTCAATTAATATAATTAGTTTATCAATGTATGTTATTGTTTTTAAAATATTATTATCATTTAAACTGCAATTTACATTGAAATGTCCTCTTAGTAACTCGTAATATAATTATTCATAGTTATTGCAGTTACATCCAAAACCTCTGCAGTATGCTGTGAGAGAAACTGCTCCCAGTGGGCTGTTTTTAAAACATGTTTACATTTTTTGGAAAATTATTTTACTATCATGGGACATTTAGTATGGTTCCCATTACTAATAGCAGACATTTATGCATTTAAAAAATACTCCTACAATCAGGAAAAAAAAATCACATAAATAGCTGCTCAAATCCACAGGGTATATCACAAACATGGAGCATGCATTATAAAGGATTCCAAGTATGTCATAGAGTAAACTAAATACTTTTAAAAAAGGTTTTTTAAAACATTTAAAACATATACTACATGCAAATATGAGTGAATGTCAACCATTTTAATGCCCTGAATTAAATACTTACATATTATTTTTTAAAATCATTTGGCACATTGTGAATTCACATGTTGTTCCAACTAGTCAGAGATCATTTGTAAGGGTAAGGTCTGATTTTTCAACCCTTTTTTCTACAAAGTTACTTTCATGTTTCACTTTTAAATAAAATTTCAAACACTGAGATCAAATTTGCATAAACAGGAAAACATCCACTTCAAGATCTTATGAGCCAGTTCAGAGTGAAGAAAGGCAGTGACTGATGTGCTGAGCCCTGGCTTGTGCTGTCATCTAGGTGACTTACTGTACAATGCTCTCCACCCCCCCCCCCCATCTGCAGTTCATAATTCACATCTTAAAGATAACCTTGCTTTTTCAATTCCAGAAAAATAAAAAGTTAAAAAGTCACACACTCATTCTTACACAGTATGCTCTCAATTATCACTGTGAGGGAGGACCCTTCCTCGTGAGGCCTGCCCCCTCTCAACCTTTGCTCTTGTTTTTAAAGAATTTTAATCTTCTGTCAATCACTGACCTGGTCTGGCATAAGAAACAAAGAAATTAAGACATCCAGCATTAACATATCCACAAACAAGCAGGTACAACAAGCCACAAGATTCTTTATCTAACAAGCCGCTATAGACATTTCAATGTTTCTCCCCCATGTCTGCTCGAATCAAAAAAAAAAATTCAACATAAATGAAGAAAATAGGCTCAAATTGATGAATAGCTACATTTTATACTGAATATCTTTTTGTGACTTTTTGCAAAGCTTCGTATTGGCATGCAACGCAGATCCCACTATACGCCTTTTGTCCTACATCGCTAACTCCCACTTGCCTCCATGTGCAATTGGAGAGGGCACACACTGCAGCTGAGGGCTATGGGAAAGCAATTAAAGAGGTATTTTGTCGCTGGACTTCAGCCATTAACTACAATTCCCTTCTGGGCACTGTGTTCCTAGCACACTGTGTTGGGTCAGGGAGTGGACTGTGTCTGGGTGCTACAAACTGTAAACAGACAGAGAGAGCGTTGGGCAGAGTGAGAGGGATAGGTGCTGTTATCATGAGTGCACACAGTAGCCAGCAGGATAACTAAAATAGTAGTAGAAGCTCTCTGACAGTCCTGTAATACTGTGACCTGAGGGTAAAAATGTAAAGAAATTAAAAGGAGGAAATAAAGAGAGTAATGTGAGAAAGCGAGGGAGGGTTAGGGTTAAAAATTCAAATAAAAATTTAATTAATTACAATAATACATTCAGTTGGGAGCAAAATTGAGAACAGAGACAATAGAAAAGGAGGCCAATGACAAAGGAGGAAACGGGTAAAGCAGAAAGTGAGAGTAGAGAGCTTTTGAAAAACAGTATTTATGCTGCAAATTGTTCTTTCTTTGCTCAACAAGCCCCTCAAGCCTCATTCTGCAGCCCCTGAAGCCCCCTCAGACCCTCAGAAAGAGTCAGCGCGGACCTTTTTACTGCTCTGACTCACTCTTATTGTGAGTGAAGAGCATATTTGCCATACAACAATAGTTCTTTATGGTAAACAGCAAGAATTTTATTTTGTTGTTTTGCTCTGAAAGTTTTCAAGCATCAGATTTGTAACATTTTTTGCAACATTTGGGCAAATGTCAGAATAGTAGATCAATAAGAAGGAGAAGAAGATGACACCAGTGTGTAATAATAACCAACATCATAGACATCACTGCCAAGGCTGAACGGAGGGCGCCTTTGAAGTTTCACATACATTATGCAGAAAGTATACTTGTGCAAATACCAACTTGTGTGATGATAAATGGCTTTTTCAGCGCCATCAGGGTCGGATTCAACTTGAAAGTGCACCTCTGAATCTCCAGAGAAAATTGCCTGACACAGACACCAAGTGACAGAAAGAAACTGAATGTGTTAGAAGAAGGAGAAAATCCTTGGCCACAACCTCCATCGTCAGCGTAACGGCTTTACCTGGGTGCCACCAATCAGTCATGGAACTCTTAATAGGGGGTGATTACACCTGGTATTACAGACGACCCTGTGAGTCATAAGGAGACTTGAAGTGCGAGGAAGAATTAGGATAAAAAGAGCAGAACGGCAAAGGAAATCAATGAGTGGTCTGGTAGCCTAGGGATATTATAATAAGTCAGATACTGACGGTAACTACCAACATCTCAGAGCACACACACAGCTGCCCTTAGAGGGAAAAGGAAGCTATAAGGCCCCTTGAGAGCAAAGCTTTAATTCTGAACAGCAGGGGTCTTTTATTTTAGAGGGGCCCAACATGTCATTCAAGCTCTTGCTAGACATCTGTTTTGGCCAAAATAGAAAATTTACTTTTGTGTTTGTAATAGTCAAAACTTTTTATCAATGCTCTCTCTCTCTCTGGTCTTAGTGTTTTGGCTAAAATGTTGCTTTACCCACTGGCTATCCAGTGCTAAATGTATAGTTCTAAAGCAGATAGAAATTTCAGGAAATGCGTTTATTTGCGTTCTTGCTAAGAGTTAGATGACCAGATTGACACCACTCTCGCGTCTCTATAGTAAAAAAGCAGCCAGCAGCCGATTAGCTTAGCATAAAGACTGGAGACAGGGGGAAACAGCTGATCTCTCTTGTCGGTTTTACACCAAAGTGTAAAACTGACATGTGGTGGTTTTATTGGGTGTCAGGAACTGACTGCACTGGCACAAGAAACAGGCCCCATAAAACCACAACTTCATGTAAACTTTAGAGGTGATGGAAGGCAGACTTTGTTACTTTTGGACAACACTAGCTGTTCCCCCCTTTTTCCAGTCTTAGTTAAGTTAGTTGAGTCATCTTGCTCAAACTATACATATTTACCGTACCGACATGATCGTGGCATCAAAGTTAATAAAGTTATTTCCCAAATTGTGAAACTATGCCTTTAAAGGCCTTTTAAAGGTCTTCCTTGACACGTGAAGTCTTCTGTATAGTGCATAACGCAAAATCTTATTAATAAATAATAAAGAGATCATTATATGTGCCTTTGTCTTGACAGATTGCAGGCACGTTTGCAGACAGATGCATCGGTGCTGCGTGAGAGTGCCAGATCCGGAAAACCGGAGCCAAAAATATTCCAGTGCGTCACTCTAAATGTCAGTGTTTATGAAAAAAAAGGACAAGCATATCTGGAGTGATAATCTGGACACCTGGCTGGAAAACAGCAAGGAAGATCTGAGGTGAACAACAGCATAAAGGGAGAGAAGAAACGGCTTGTTTAGATGGAGAAGGTTGAATCCTT
Organism: Seriola dumerili; assembly: GCF_002260705.1. NCBI lineage: Eukaryota > Metazoa > Chordata > Actinopteri > Carangiformes > Carangidae > Seriola > Seriola dumerili. The sequence continues at coordinate 3,635,447 of NW_019174365.1, read as the reverse complement.
TTTTGTCTGCCCTAAAAGTTAGGGATTTAATTTTTCAGCCAGATTTTACTATTTTAAAAAGGTCTTTCCAAGTCAAGCCATCAGTTCCCCTATCCGTGTCAGTGATCCTGAATTATGCAAACTCCATGACGGCATGTCCCTCCAAGCGACAAGAGACAAACCCTCAGGGTTTTCCCGTGTTTTCCAACCAAACACAGGGAAGAGAGAAGGTGAAAAGATTTGGAGAAAATGTCAGATAGACGGAAAAGAGAGATGGGCAAAAGACAAGGGAGACTGAGAATGCAATTAACTGTGAAGGACAAAGAGTGAAAGGACAGAGCAGCAACAGAGGACAGAGATGAAGAGAGACAGAGAGAGACAGAGAAAATGAAATCACATAAGAGGAGGCAGGTCGGTGTGTCAGCCACAACTCTGATATAGACAAAAAAGGAAAGAAAGTACAGAGAAATGAGAAAGGAGAAGCGTGAGGTGAGGACACTATGAAGATGAAGTGAGATACTCTACAACAACATGAAATACTATCACATAAATAGTTGAGAGAAAAGTAGATGTGGTAAAGAAGCATGAAAGTGAAGAACTGCCAGGAGAATCTGAGCAAACGAACAGTAATTATGAGCAAGATGAAAAGAAAAAAAATTAGACAAGTGTTATTTCCTGTTTCCTGTTTCCTACAGAGAATAGAAGCATGTGGACATTAGCATGCTAATTGGATCCTTTATACAGACGTGTTTGTTCCATTTACTGTCAAAGTCATCCAGAAGGATAGAGATGGGTCTACGGCAAGTTGGCTTTAAAAGGTGCTATCACAGAATTTCACTTTTGCAATATAGTCTATGGTATATTCACACATGAGGCTTTCTCATCTTATCCCAAGGGACTTGCAATGGCATGTGACTGCCGCTATGACACACCCAGTGAAGGCTTCGTGTTGTGTTCGGAGCAAATGAGCTTGTTATCAGCTTTACACGTTCAACTGAGTAATTGTTAATTATTGTTTACAAGGAAACACTTGTTAAAGTACGCATTAATGGAAGATTTGAATATACAGCTATACAGCTTTATTTGTCTGGTGGAAATTTAGAATCCATTCTGGAGAATTGAATTTGCAGTAAAAGGCCTGAATTAACAGCTGCAGTGAGGCTTTAATCAGACTAAAGTCTTAGCATGAACTAACAGCTATTCGATAATGAGCTACCTTGCCTTTTGTTTGTTTTTAAGTTGTAAAAGCCACAGCAAAGAATTTTCTGTCATTTCAACAAATTGCTTTTTATGTTTTCAAACCTATAATGTGATTTTTATGACCTTAAGGTAAACCTGTGAGGTGAACACAGTAGAAATAATAGAAAGGTGATGTGGAACTGCACGTTCCTGGGCTTTGCTAACAGTTCCTGATGATTTAAGATTGGGAACATTCGATCAGTCAAGGTGGTAAGGGAGCACATTTTGCCTTTAGCTGTGCGGCTGAAGCATCTTGAGCAGCGCTGCTGCAAATTGAATTCAGGTATTCGAGGAAGGGAAGATATCACCGGCCAGAGGAGACACAAAGACATTACTATGAAAATGTTAAACCATGAGAAATGGATCCGTCTGTATCACTTTGTCATGAACACACACACACACACACACACACACACTACTCTGCCATCTCTGTTGTATAGACCTGCGGTTACTAAGCCATCAGCCATTCACTCTATTCTAGCACCACCTATTGATAGTACTGTAGCTGTTCACTGTGTGCAGGGCTGTAGATGCAGCACTATTTGCAGGAGGTGTGTCACTGCAGAGAATACACGTCTCCATTTGTATTAACGCTGAAATAAAGACCTTTTTGTTTCATTAATGTCATGTGCATCTCTTTCCTGCAGTCTTCGCCGGGCTCGGTCACAAATCATGCAAATGTTTCGAGTTTCTATTACTGCTCATCCAGCCACCTGCGCTTGGTAAACAGCTTAACGGGGCAGAGATAACTGCAACAGATGACTGTGAAATTAAATTTTACAACAGCAGATCCCTTTGTTTTCATGGAAAATCATGAACAAGAGCATTTGCCTGAATAAAGTTCATATCTGACTCACACTCATCAGAAGTGAAAGCGGAGTAGCATGAAAGATGGACAGAATTGTACAGAGCGGCTGCAGCTGTGCCGCACATATTGTAACACTTAACTTTAATCACATCCTATGACCAGTCCAGCTTGCTCAATAGTTTTAGCTAAGTAAACTTCAGTGTCTTTTGCCACTCTATTAATGTCTTTATCATTTTACACAGACCCAGCTGTGCGCTGCTGGATGATACATCTCTGGTAGCATGAAATGAAGAAGTAAAGCCTGACCTCTGGCTATGACAACACAGTCCTATTCATTATGTACTGGAAAAGGTTAAAGAACACCCTTGGATCTTTCATCGAGTGATGTATGGCTTGCTAGCATGGGAACTCTAACTTTAATTTGTGACATTTTCGCGTTAGTCCAAATGATGCATTTTCTCAGGACATTTAGCCTGGCTCCTCTTTCAAGGTTTGCGAAACAGCCAACGCAAGTAGTTAATTGCGTGACAACAAAATTGCCCACATCATCCAACTGGCTTAAGACATCATGGGGTCAAAGAAGAGAGTTTTCCACATTGACAACTTTGGAGCTGGATCATGTTAATTCTTGATTCCTTTAGGTTTGTTTTGCCAAGAAAGTGTAAGGCCGCAGGATTAGGGCCATTGTTAGCCCTAAGGAGGAAACTGAGCGTTGTCTTGTTCATGAACACGTCGATTACGATGCTCAGACGGAGAGAAAAGTGACATTTAGGGTCATTGCATGTACCTATGAATAAAACATGGAGCATTAGCTTGATTAATATTGAGGAATAACAACAGGCAGTGAATAGTCTGCTGACCTTCCCTGAGTGATGGGTCTCAATTACATGACTGTGCGTACGTGCGTGTGTGCGCGCGTGTGTGTGTGTGCATGTGTGTGTGTGTGTGTGTGTAAGAGAAAGTGAGTGAGACAGGAAAGAAGACGGGAGATGTTTGTGTGTACGGTCGTGTATTTGCATTCGTTCGCTGTGTAGTAAACGGTGTTTTCCCGTGGTGAATAACAATGAGCGTTGTCGTCCAAAGTAAGATACGAACGCACAAAGAAGACACATAACCGTGCTTCTCCCCCATTCATCCACCTCTTTCATTCGGACGTAAAGCTTTAAAAAGCTGTTCCTCAAACACTTGATCACTGAAATCAAACACACACAGTGCACACACACCCCTCTGAAGGCCTGTCTTTGCTTTCTCTCTTTCTCTCTCTCTCTCTCTCTCTCTCTCCCTCAGACCTCTCGCTCCCATCCCTTGAAATGGGGAGCAAATTTGTTGCTTGTTCGCTCACCCGCTTACCCATCTCTGACCAGACAGGCGTGCAGACCGACCGACCAACCGACAAACAGGCAGACAGACAGACAGACAGACAGACAGCGTGTGGGTGGATGAATGACGAACTTATCTCTGGGTCTCAGAAAGCAGCCAGACACATTGTCAACCCAGCCCCAATTCACTGCAGGGTGCCGCACATATCGCAGCCCGCCTGCCTGCATGTCTGCACGTATCTCTCCATTGCTGTCTTTCTCATTCTGTGCACTTTCTGTCTCTCTTTCTTTGACAGCCTGACTGTGTGTCTGTTGCTATTCTTGTCTTCCTCTGAACTGCACAGTGTATCAAGCGTTCTGTATGTGCTGAGAAGCTCTGGTTCTTCACATTCATATCGGCTCACTGAAGCCACTTCACTCACCATTGCCTCTAATAAACCCCCCAGACGACACGAACCATTACTCTAAACACGGTTACGTAAATGCAAAGGAATCCCCAAAAGAAGAATCCCAATTTAGCCGCAGACATCTTCAAGGCAGGCACTTCACTTTCTGCTCTGCTTCTGCCACAACTGGATACTGAAGTGAGGCAGGCAGCATTCAGCGATGATTTTGGCCTATTTTGTTTCCGGCTTGTGGGCCGCTCGGTCCATGTAGGAATGCTTATTTTCCCTCTTCCATGAATTTGCTAATATAATCAATATGAGGGTGAATGCATGAGGGTGGTTTAAAGCGGTGTCAAAAATTCTCACGGAGGAGAGAAGAAGTCCTGGGTGGATTTGGCTCATGAAAATATAACTCATACAAAGTCAACGGCAATTTCCGAGAGCAAAGCAAAATAAGCAGCTTCAGTCTCGCCGTTCGCACAGACACTGTGCTTTTTTTTTATAAAGTGTGGCAGAGTGATTAATACAACAAGTGCAGAAAGGTTGCATGCAATGACCTTTAATATGTGTATATGCATGTGTGTTTATTGGTTTGTAAAATTATATTTATTTCTGGGAACATTACAGCTGCCTCTCCAATTTGTTCCTGTTCATTTCTCTGAAGAGAGGCAGGAGTCTGTATGGATACAACACAATCATGAGTTTGCGTATGTGTTTATGTGTGTGTTCTTCTTCAGATCTCTTTGGCTACAAATAGAGGATAGATTTGCCTTGAATACGCAGTTTGTGCTCCACTATTGAAAATCCCTCTATAAATTTGCATTGGTCCACCAATGAGTTTCCGATCTGCAGAAGCTGACTGTGGTATCCCTGAGCATTAAACACTCAGAGCATCAGGATTCCTTCAGAAGCCCCAGTAACACTGGATGAGATTTTCTCCACTCCTATATTGCAGACACTCCTTACAGTATCATAATGGGGACTCTTTTCAGCCTTTCCTTTACTTTTTTAACCATATAAATAGAGAGTCATAGACATGTACAGCACAACATGAGTGTGAGTCACATTCTGCATTTTCTGTATTTTTTTTCCCCTTGCTTAAAATAATCTTGAGCTAAGCTGGTGTTTAAGATTTAAACGTCCCCATGACGCGCTATAATATAATAATAATAATAATCAATTTACACCATAAACACGGGGACATCAAAATCCAATTCATATTGCGTCAACGGTCACGGTCATCCCATGCAAATCCCATCGAGTTCTTCATCAGTGAATAAAACAGACATGGAAAAGGAAAATTGGTAGCCTATTTAAACTGACTGAAAATATTATCCTCTTATACCTGACTAATCTTTACGCCTTTTCCAAAGGCAATTTAAAGAAGTTAATACCTATAATAAAGGTTAGGAGTTAGTGACTTACCTTACTTCCACAGATTGGAGAAACTGCAGCCCCAGTGGAGGAAACAGATGTTGAGGAGGTTCCCGGTGTGTTGTCCTTCCACGGAGACTGATTCCCAGTTTCTGTTCTCCTATTTAACGCAGTGTCAACGAAAAAAAACAAAAAACTTTTTTTTCATCCACGGAGATAAAACCCACAATAAAAAAAATCAATCAAATATTACTGCTGCTGCTTTGCCCAGGTGTCTACCTTGTTTATGAGATGAATTAGTGGCCGGCGGTGCGCGCGGCAGAGGAGCGCGAGGCAGGGCGCCGGTCTGTAGCCGTTATGAGCGGTGACAGTTGACTGCCCGGTAATCCAAGTGCGTCTAACAGCCTCCCGTTTACGCGGACGAGCGTGTGATGCTGGAGCTCCTCCTCGCCTTATCTTTGCCTGTGTGTTAAAGACACACACAGCTCCTCGGTTTGGACACTTCTCAGTACACCGCTGTTAAAAAAAAAAAAGCATAAAGACAAATTATAATGTGGTAAAGCACAGTTTGTGTGGTGACTTTAAAATGACCTTGATAACGTAACATAGGAGCGTTTTTTTCTTACCCCCCTTAGTGCAGCTAACATTAAACAGTACAGTAAAGTGACCTCTTTGCATAGGTATCACACTATTAGGTGATCAACTTAGATGTTGTCAGTTGCACTAGGCTACTTTCAGTCTCTGGGCAGGGAACCTTAAAGACCCCCTTAAGACATCAGATATACAAATATTGTGCATAACAAGTTCAATTACCTTTTTAAACAGTCTTACATTTACATTTTGTCCATCATTGAAAACCTACCAATAAGTGAATATTTTTTATTTCAAAAGTGCAACTATTTACCATATCTCCTAGGCTACATTTGGATTATGATTTTCACCTGTGATGTCACAAAATCTTGCTTGTGCATAGACGTCTTAAACTCAGATTTATGAGGGCAGAGAAACTAATATCTAAAGGATATGCTTTTGTCAGTGACTGACTCTCTAATGGTCTTCTCATCAGCAGAATATGACCATAATTCAGGCATGATGGAGACACAGGAAACCTTTTACTGATGTGATAATAACTGAGAAATCTGCATCATTACTGCAGCACCCTACTGCCCTGTCCCCGCTTCTACATCATCAACTGTAATGCATATCAACACGAGAATCACACACAACAGCCTCTTTGTTTATTTGACAAAACTGCAGGCCAAGTTGATTTCCAGTGGACAACTGATGAGATGTTGGCAGATATTGTCGAATATCAAGTTAACCGCCATACAAATGTTGGTGTATAAAACAGAAAACATCTGTGGAACTAACAACTTAAAAAAAACAGGAAGTGTTTTCTCAGTGTTGTCTCTTTTTCTTCCAGAACTTTGTCTTTACACTTAATTACAACGCAACCAGCTGTTTGTCCGCATCTCTCCTCGTCACAAATTTAACACTCATTTCTCTTCATCTCATGCACACATACACACAAACAAACTCAGACAGGCAAGTCAGTGGTGGACATGTAGCTGCATATTTATGACACATTATAACTGTGAAAGACATGATGAGCCTGTCGTCTCTAAAGCCAGGAGATCCGAAAAACAAGCGGCGCTGCCTTCGAAACCCGCAGAAAAGACAGAACATCCACCCGGGAGAGGGACAGGAGTGGACAAACACAATCTACTTGGGAATGTTAGTAATCTTCCAACGTTGAAAACAACATTGCCTTTGTCAGCTCACGTATGTCTGCTCACATAAGTTAATTAAATTACCCCTAAATCATACTACCTAATATAGAACATGAATTTCTGGGCAGGGAAGGAGAATAAATCCATATTTTGATTGTCAGTGACAAATTTGTCTCTTTTTTTTCAGTTTCTTTCAGTTAATTCACACTGGGACAAAATTCATTCTGAACATGCAATAGTCATGTCAGAAATCACTTCTGGCAGAACCTCACATTTGAAGTTGTGCTACAGATGGTATTGTGGTTAGAGGACACTTCCATGAAAAAGCAAGTCCTCTTCACAGAACCCCTTCATTATGGTCAGTGGTGGTGATGATGGAAGGTGGAGGATGAATGAGGAAAATGGAGCTGGAGAGGCGCCTGTTTTGTGGGACATGCTGTGTGGTGAATCTAGAGGAAAATGATGCTGGAGAAAAGGCCATGTAAGTTTGGGGGCCAGTGCTGGCGGCGTCTGTGCATGGTTTGTATTTAATAGGATGTCACTGCACCATATCCTGGCATGAAGGAATGTAATTATTTTTTTTGTCTTGGAGATACAGAAAACCTGGAATGATTGTTCCCATCAAAGGTTAAAGACTATGGGGTGTGATTCTGATAATTATGCGCCCTACAAGAGAGATCGGAAGCACGCTAGATACAGTTTCTAACAAACGTACAATTGCTTTCATATCTTTTCAAGAGCAATCACTGCATATCCAATTAAAAATAAAATAAGATTGCGTATTTCCATTGATTTTGTGCTGAAAACTCATAATCTACAAACACAGACAACTCTTTGCTGTCTCAGCTGGAAATACAAACATAAAATCTGAATGATTGATGTCAATGGATGATGGTTTTTGGAGTTGGTAATGAATTTGTTACTGACTCTGTGGGTTCACTGAGTGTTTTTACGAGACGTTTCATCTTTAAATGTCATCGTGTGTCATAGGCTTCCAGCTGTGAATCGGGAAATGTGCCCGTACCCCAGAAAAACCACTATGAATGCTGTCAAAGCATTCTTTATTTTCAATGGAGCAGCACCGGGATTTGTCTCTGAATGACATAATCACTTTGCTTCCTCACTCTGCCGTTCAGTTTAAGGAAAGATTGAACAGTACTATTGAAACAATGTTAATCAATTCTAATAATGAATACTTTTTTTAATATTAAAGCTGCAGTAATCAATTTGTTTGTATTATCAATGTATCAAAAGACTAGTGGTGCTTGCTCATAGCAACCACAGATAATTATCAACCAACTCTGTAGTTCTTCTCAGCTCAATGCTGCGTTTTAGCTTCTCAGTGTTTATGTTCTCAGGTCACTGTTTTGGTTTTCTGACCCACAGATTAACTGCTTTGGTTCAGTCACATGGCTCTAATCAACCTCTAGCCACAAAAAGGAGAGGGACAGATTTCATCTGAAAAGTTCAGATAACACCACTGTGCATTTTAATGCCAAAGTTAGCAACTAGCCAGTGAACACAGTGGCATCTGTAATGCCCATTCAATTACCAAAAATATGTCCAGTTTTGGTTTTGCAGCAGGTATCACAAAAGACAGATTGTTCCCCACCTCCAGTTTGCTTACAGCCTGCTTATTCAGGACTTTTTCAGCACTCCTGTTCAACCCCCATCATGGTTTAGCATGTGGTGGGTCAGCTTTCCTAAATGTAATATATATTAAAATCCCATTATCAAGCAGCATATTCAATTGTGCCAATGTGTTAAGCTGATGAGACTGCAGAGAACTGCTGAACGGGAGCTTGACATAAAGTCTTTGGGCTGTGGGAAGCTGGTAACTGAAGCGTACAATCGAAGAGGAGGAGGAAGACTCTCCAGCTCAGAGTGATATCTTTCTTTCTTTCTTTGTTTTATTTTAGCACTTTTCAACTCTGCTGGAAGAAAATAATCACTGTACAGCCTAGGGAAAAATGGGCACGTGTATGTTTGTTCTGCTCAAATCATTTTTAATCTTCCCAGCCTTGATGAAAAAGGATTCTGGCACATTTGCAGGAGGGTGAAAGCAGTGGATTTATTCACAGCTATGAGTCATCTGCTACAAAAGAGATGCTATTCCCCAACAATAAAAGCACGGTGTGATTGTTACAGTAAAGGCCATGCTCTGTGGACAGCAAGGTAGAATTTTGTCAGTATTTTGTTAAAATGCTCAATAATCTATTAACAAAACCTGAGCTGGACACAGAAACTGGAGAAATTAGTATTCACCTCAAAAATCAATTACTGCGCTGTGACTGGAGCCAAGGCAGGGTGAAATTACATTAGGACTAGAAGCGGGGTGTGCGGGTAAGGAAGTGTAATGACTATTAGTGAGCTTTTACATGCATGTCCACACACAACACATATGTTGACAAATTAATCTCCTCTAGTTGGCATTTCTCTGGGAATCAATTGGCAATCTGTACCTGCGAAGGCTTCCAAAACATCTCAGAAGCTCAAGTATGGAGTCGTCTGACTTGTTTAATTATACAGCAGCTACATGTGTTTGGCAGCCGGATGGACAGTGAGGAACAGCCCAGATTCTCATCACCAGACACATCAATCTTAGACGTGTGAGTGGAAGGGGTAGAGACGTTCCATTTTACCCAGCAGAGGGTGATGAATGTTGGGGAAACTCTGATGCCATGTCGGGACAGGGAAGGGAAGCCAGCTGACATGTTTGGTCTACAGTTTAAACAGACCAAACGCTGACATCCCAGAAATGGTGGACCAAAATAAAAATTCTGTTCAATTTGGATGCAGTCTTTTGCTCCTTGGTTCAGTTTCTATCAGCAGGTTTGATCTTTTTTTAGCTCTAGATGAAACCAAACATGCTGACTACAATTATTTAGTCCCAACTTATGGGTCCCGATCCTCAAATTGTAATGTTAATATGTAATTCAAAAGGTGAAGATGTTACAAACAGTAAAGGAAATCAGGAAAAACATAATTCTGTGTAACACAGAGGAATGAGACACAAGGGCTTCAATGACGAGGTCACAACAGTCAGTGTGGGTTAGCTGCCATGACATTTATTAGAGCATTTCCTTAAAATGTAAAAGTAAATAAAAAGAATTGTGCCACAGCAAGGAAGCCAACCAACCACTGGTGGGACACTGGGAGTATTTTACCTGTGAAAAATAAGACAAACCAAAACACACTTAAAACACTGCACTAATAATACACCACAAAACAGATCACCATCAAAAGTGAGTGAACTCCCAGCGCATCAACCACACGCTGGACTGGAGGCCCCCCCAACCACAGCAGCACTAAAACACATAAACAGGATTAAAACTAACCTAAACTATAAAACTATAAAATATCTAATAGTAATATAAACGGCAGTCAGTGCCTTGCCTGTGAACAAACAGAGCAGTGTTACAATTACAGACAGTCATGGAAGCCCACTAAAATAAATTATTTAAAACAATATCTCGGGGGCACCCCTACAATACCCAAACAATCATACTATAATATAAAAATGGACATATATCAATTAATAAAACAACAGGTTTGGCTTACCAGAGCCACAAGTATGACCAGCAGTTCCAGCCACATGGAGTGAGCACAAAGCAGCAAGTACTGTGTGGAGGCAGCCCACAGTCTGCACACCTGTTGTCCATGAGCCTACTTGTTAGTTCTCGCCTCTCACCTGATTGGCTGTTGCCCCCTGTATGGTCCTGGTGTCCCTCTGCCTTTTTTTTTTTTTTTTGTAGTGAAATATGGTAAATTTTGACTCCAATATTATTCCAAAGGTATGTGAATAAAAATGATTCTGATTAAAACTGGTAGATGTATGCAACCTGACATCTTTTATTCTGCACCATCATGCTCACATCCTGTAATATTATCAAGGAAGTTTTTATGAGCAATAACAAAGTAGCCCATCAATCTATAGACAAGGCTATATTTTTTGTCGATAATATCACAAATAACTATAATGGATTTCCTGTTTCTGGCTTTGCAGACACTGAACAAGATTGATTTGTCTACGGCAAAAAACTTCGGATATAGTTTTCCTCTGGGGAAATGTATCTTTTAAATATTCAGTTACTTCTTGACCAATGTCAGAAACCCAAGATGATTCCGTTCTGTTCCAGAACTCTGAGAGAAATTTGTAAACCATGTAGCTGGATCTCCACCCGGTGGTTTTTAGACTACTATGCTGCCAAAGCTGTGAGAGCACTCTGAAGGCATTTCAGCAAAACAAAAACCACCTACAGAAACAGACTGTAGTGGAATAAATGCTGCTGAGTGCTGAACTGTATGGTGTGGGTTGCTCTAGTATTCTGAAACACACAGTAAATACAAGTGGCTGCAAAATCTGTCCTATCTGCACTGTATTTGTTTAATTAAAACAGTCAGAAAGTGGCTCAGGTTTTACAATAAACAGTTTTTTATTATAACTAACAATAGAATATATTTACACATATTTGTATTTATTTGTACCAAAGTAGCTTTTTTGTTTCTTTTTGATATTTATCAGATATGTGAATCTGCCACCAGGGGGCGTTTGAGATACCCCCCCCCACACACACACACACACACACACACACACACACACACACACACACCTACAGCATGTTATGATCATTTGGAGTCATGTTAAATGTTTAATTAGCATACTTCAAGTGTTTAGCATTTAACAGTGAATTCAACCACATTACAGTACAAAATCATTGGACATGATGATAGTTTAAAATTAGTGCAGTAACTTAGAACTTATAAAATCACAACAACGTCACTATTTGAGAAATGATGCAAGGCAGCCCCCTGCATAGAATTAATCTCATTTTAAATGAGAGCCATGTTTCAATGTAAAGTCCAATCAATCACCATTGAGAATGAGACAAAATTACACAGCCTAATGTACTGCAGCTAATGAAATAACCAGAGCAGGATGAACTAAACTGAAAATCTTTTACAATCAGTATTATATTGCCACCCATTAATGGTCCAAGACAGAGCTTTGTTATAATTAAATGTAAACCACTGAGTCTGTTTGTACCATCTCAAACATTTATCATGTTGTTTGGTGATTAGAACAAACCATAAGAATATGTGACAAGGTGTGATTAGATTCTAAACAAATGACTTGTTATCATGGTGGTCAATATTGATATGAAATGTTGCTTAAACAGAAAGAGTGAACATTAGACTTACTTTCATTAAAAAAAACTGTTCATATGTCTATCAGCCTTTATTTTGCAGTTTAAGGGAGTCATGAATTACTACTAACAGATACTGGATGAGAATCAACGCATCGCTTCTGCTCTGCTGCTCTCCGCCCCGCTTAAATTCACCATTATTTGTATTTTTATTGATTGAAAAGTGCAGGCAGGACAGAAAAAAGTTTACCTTAAAAGGACAGGAAGTCAAAAGAAGCTTCACCTCAATTTCCAGAGCCACCTGTTCCATCACAAGCAAGCATTGATGATTTCAAGGTTATGTAGCTTTTGAGAACCTGGGCACAGACTGTTAGGATGACATCCTCTCTCATATTGCTACCTAATAGATGATTTAGCTTTGGTTCTTAATAGCACAGGGCCTAGCCAGATGTATTACCTTTTATTGCTATTTATAGCCAAGCCAGATGGGTGAGCAGTTTCCTTTGATATCTTCCATAAATATTTATTGTCTGAAAAATCACACAGCGCCTCAACTATTCTATTATAATAGATGGAACAAAGCACAGATTTAGGACTGTCAGGATATGGTAAAAACACAGAGTGCTTTGAAATTAATAGCCTGTCTTCCTCAATGAGGATAAACAACAATGATTTCTCCTATGCCACATAAAGTATATCTGAGAATACTGAGAACTAACCAAAAAGAAACTAAAAATATTGCATTTATACATGGATATATTCCACTTTGTGTCAATTATTTGTGTGAATTTCACTGTAACTACATCATTTCTGAACACATTGCTGGAGGCTCAGGATACACATTTTGTAAACCTGCAGCTCCCTGTCTTCTATACATGCAGCAACGTTCAAATGAACCTGCCACAGTACCATTCGCTGCTTCAGGATCGCCTCCACCCTGATTCAAGGCTACACTGAGGCAACCGAGATAGGCTTGAGTGCCTCGCAAAGTATTAGCAGATAAGAAGGGAAGACAGCAGCATTAGTAAGGAATGGAAGAGAGGCACAGAGATAAAGTGAAAGTGGCAGAGAAAGTGAGGAAACCAGCCTTACCTGTTTTCTGTATTTGTATTGTTTTGTTTGGGTGCAGTGGTGTTGTGCTTTGATAGAAGTTAAAAAAAAAAGACTCTCTTGACATTGCAGGGGTTGAAGAAGTTGCTCTCAACTCATTCTGAGTTAGTTAAATATTGAAAAAAAAACACAATACACTTAGATACCAACTTCAGCAGCATAAAAGTGTAATAAATGCCCCAATACTTTATAAAATGTATATTTTATCAAAAAATGTGCTTATAAAACAGTTCACTGTTATATTGTATTACTTATACAAAACATACATTACATACATACAGTATCAAAAACACACAGTCAGGAACATTAGTGCAGTAGTAACAGACTTCATCAACAGCATACAGTAAAATCAGTAAAAACATTTGAAAAATTTGCTTTTAAGGCATGACAAATACCAATACAGTCTGTATGTGCCACTTGAAGGCTCTTCCGGTATCAACAAAGAACCTGGTCACAATTTTTTTGGCATAAACAAAGCCAGTTTAATACATGTTAGCTTACATTAAGGGCTTGTCCCAGTGAGCATCCGTGAGAACACACTTAGAAGTGAGAGGTGTCAGACATTTTGCCTTGCACGAAAGATGTGATTATTTCTATTCCGTCTCATGCGACGAATTTTTCCTTGGCCTGTGTGCTTTTTCCCTCCTGGAACACAAAAAAAGTGTATGACAACTGATTAGTATGATAGCCTGTAATTCGAATGCTTGTTGACTTTCTATACTATAATTAAGCTGGAGCCAGATTTTCTGTGGTTTCCTCTCTGTCATAATTTAATGACTGGCTGTAGTGCAAAAATGGTTTAGAGGACATCATCCCTAAGTGTGTACTAATGGTTTCTTCACATGCCAGGCACTTTTTAAGCCTGATAATGAAATCAGCCAAGCATTATTTGGTCTCTTCCCAGTTCCCCTACGACTTTCTGAATTCTCTCCAAATTTAAACCAACAGGTGGCCTGATTGCAGCTCCAAATACTGTAATTACGGAATTAGGACTCTGCAAATTCTCCTCAAATGATCATCTCCAATTACAAGCTTTCAGTGTGGACAGTGAAACTTTCGCCACATGCATCCATCAATACTCATATTCGCACACCTTTAGTACACACGTCCATGCAGCTCTGTCTCGAGACAAAGTTGTTGCTGCTCCCTCCGCAGCCTGTGTAGGTGAACTCCTCACACATCTTGGTGGCTGTGTTGTAGTAGTATCGAGTTATGGAGGCTGAACACTTCCCTTTGTCCAGAGTGTCCAGGCAGAGCACAGGAATAGCTGTAAGATAAACCACAAAGCAGACAATGAGACCACCGATCACAGTCTCTGAAGAGGAGCACAATCAGAAAAATTTAGTTTTTGATTTTTTTTTTTCCATCAGATTAATCAAACATTCTCTTTCACTTAATCACACCTGAAATTCTTGATTGTTCCTCCTTCAACGTTTTGAAATCAAGTCATGTCAGGTGTGACAGTGTTTAGCAAGACTATTTCCACACACAGAGTCCATGCGTGCAGGGAGCCACTGTGCATGACATCAGGATTACTCAGTGGCTACAGTGGGTGCTTAAGTTTCTACTAACTTTTTTGTGGACTGCAGTACTCCATGCAAGAGGTAAGGTCTTGGAAGCGATTGGAGTTCCCCTGACAGCCACCGTAATAAAAGATCTCGCACTGCATGGTGGTCATGTTGAAGAAGTATCTGCGGAAGAGGGCCCGGCATGGTCCCACCTGTTTAGGAAACCTGCAGATCTGGGGGATCTCTGTGGAGAAAAACAAAAGGACAAAATTTGAGATTGGGGTTGGATTAAGAGGTATAACAAAATGTTAACATAACAACATAACATTAACTGGACCGCAATCAAATCTACATCAATGATTTTCTTAGTATTCATATACAACACAAAGAGTAAAACCACACCCAGCACTCACATTCGACAGGTTTCAGAGGTGGTGAGGGTCACTATCAAACAAATAATGTGTACGCTCATCACATTTACAACTTACTTGGAATTCTGAAACATGTCTTCTGGCACTCCTGATAGCTCTTGAAATTGTTGGCATTCCCTTGGCACCCTCCATAGTAGAAAATCTCGCACTTTTGCGTGATTGTGTTGTAGTGGTAGCGCTCGATTTCTCCTCTGCAGGGTCCCTCGTCCACTTGAAGGAGGCACACGCCTGAAAGCACCAAGGTTATGGTTGAAGAAACACGAAACCACCACAGAGCAATAAGGTAATTAAGCTGCAAACACTGCTGCGCGTTAAGCTCTATTTAAAACTCACAACAACAAGGTCTTACACCCGAGATTAAGTGATGATGTCCCGTAAAAACAAACTGAGCAGATCAGGAAAATACTTTTAGTTCCTCCGCATCGCTTACCTTTAGGCGACAACGCCAACACGTTGTAAAATGAGGAGAAAAGCGTAAATAGCGCGAATATGCAAAACTCCATTGTGTAACTTTTGCTCCAACTCTCCGGTCTTTTCCGCGCTGTCGACCACATCCACTTTTATAGTTGAGCAGCTGTTTCCCAGTGGAATTGTAGGGGCGGAGAGTAATGACTCGTTTCCAAAATACTGAAGAACTGGATTAGAGAGGTGACGAGTTCATCAATGACATCACTCATCGATATTTTATCGTAATAGTGATTGCGTTAGTGTTACAATGAATGAAGCCTAGTGACTAAGTATGCTTAACTCAATTGCAGTGGCAGGAGAGTAAGTTTCCTCTCTTTTGGGGGAAGTCGGACACCACACTCTATCTGGTCACTGATATCAATGATGATGATGATGATGACGATGATGACGATGATGATGGTGACATCCAGTAGCCTTACTCTGCATCCCCCTGTCAAATTTTCACAGAGCAAGTGTTGTCTACAAGGGACAGACACTCTTGTGTAATACTACCAGATCTCACTTGTCTGATGCATCAGGCCAAGTTCCCACCACACACCAGTCAGACTGGATCTGAATCCACTCTCTCACACACACACACACACACACACACAAACAAACACACTTGTCCCTCTAACTTCCCTCTCTATTTAGTGTTTAATGATTGTAACTGCCTCCAACATTCTTTAAAGCCATGTTCCACTTAACACTCAAGTTCCCCCTTTCTTAGAACTGAAAGCAGAATTATCTGAAACTGAAGGCTCAGACGGATGTAGCTCTTTGGGGGGGGGGGTTTCTAATGCAGAATCCAGTCCAGTTATTACAGTTAATGGAAGGTTGTCTCTATGTTGTTGGAAAACTGCCATGCACTCACGTTCAGGACAGTGATGTGTCTCCACCTTGACAGGTGTAGGCTAAATACCGATTAGTCATCTTATCAAAGTGACCTGATACATGAGGCACCATCCTTTAACCCATATCTGGATTTATAGAGAGAACGGAGCCACGATAGCAGCGAAAACCCAAATTTAATCTGCAACATAATAAATACAGTTTCTTGTTTTTACATATAATTCAGACCCCAACAGACACCTGTGTGAGTCATCCCCTTCTTATTGAGATAGTGGCTGGATCATACACTGGGGCCTTGTTTAATCAGATTAGCGGATTAGGATTGTTTATGCTGATTACTTTATAACCCAGATTGAGGGAGTGGAGAGGGATTCTTCAGCAGGATTCTGGGAGTGAAGGACTGCTCCCTGTAAGCGTCCGTAAGTCCATTCCTATTCTTTTTCTATGACATTTTATTTTAAATAGTGAGGTAAAATCATTCAAGATTTTTTATATTGGTCACAAGAGGGTGAATATTTTGCAAAAAAAACTGTGAATTTTTCTTTTTTTAACAGAGAATGCCGGTCATAAACGTAGACGATCTGACGGACAAGGATAAGGCTGTAATGGAAGTTAACCAGCTTAAAATTGAAGTGAAACTAGAGCGGTGGTTGGTAAGTTCTTCATTCTAGGTGATGAGTATGTCATTGTTTTGTTTTTAAAAATACCAGTGAATAAAGTAGGTTTCTAGACTTTTATCCATGATGTCTACCTGTTTGAATGCAATTACACAAAGTGCAATTAATTTCTCCAGGACGAGTGTTTAAAACTGGAATAAATTGCTGGATAAAACTGTCTTAACACCTTTGTCTGATCACTCCAGACATCTAAATGCTGTGAAGAAATCAAGGACTACATTCAGGAGGGAGTGGAGGAGGACACCCTTGTCAAAGGCATTTCAGAGGAGAAGAACCCCTTCAAGGAGAAAGGTGGCTGTGTCATCTGCTAGACTGGACCTGAGGAGCTTTTCATATCTCAGATTAGCACCCAAGGACATTCTCCCTCCCCTCATAAAAAGGATTTGCAGACTGAGAAGACTAGAAGGACATCATAAAGAAAGAATTGATAAAACTTCACGAGTTCCCATGTAAACGTCTCCCCATATTTTGGCCAGATTTGTAACCTTATAATTTTATTCCTTGAAAAGATGCAATATAAAAGAGTTGTATTTTGCAAGGGTTATATAATGCTTCTCATGTGGTGTACATAGTCTGAGCAAATGGAAATGTGGTTTCATACACAGAAGCAACTGTTATTAAATTGCTTGTTTATAACTCAGCCTGTCTCCATCGTTCACTGTTCATGACAGGGTAGAGCTATAGATACATCTTCATAACTCAGTTTACATACATTTAGAGTTTTCTGAACTTTTTTTCATAAATTTTCTATCATTTTGTTGCACACATCAAGGTAAATATCAAATATTTTGCAAATTTTCTTTTGCTCTTTGCTGTGCAGCTTTAGATTTTTGGATGTATTCCTCCTGGAGTACCAGGCAGGTATTTCTTTCCTTTCATTTCTGAAAAAAATCAATCAGCAGACTCTTGAAAGTTGTTAGAGATTTTAGTGAACATTATCAAATTGTTGTCATTGCTCCACATTATCATTGCATGATGATGCAGTGTCATCAAAGAATGATTTAAAAGTACATTGCCTCAAAACAATAAGGGAAATTTGAAGAATGTGATAAATTTTACACAACTAGATGTTTCAAGACTTGATATTGATTGCTTTTAACACCATAAAAAATTAATAGAATAGAATGTATGGGATGGTATAAAAAATTACATAAAAACCATAGTCCACTTAAATATAACACTTAAAATGAGGCATTTTTATTTATGACCCTTTGTACCACATTGAATAGTGAATGTGTCATCACTCCCACTGTGATAAAGAGTGACATCTTCATAGTTACTTTTGCTTAAAATGTGTCAGATATTTGACAGGGTAAAAATATACAGAATTTCACAAGACAATAAAATTCAATTTCAAGTCCCTTTTACTTCCCAGTCAAGTCGAAGTCCTTTCCTTTTCTGCGACCGCTTAGATTTATCTTGTGACCCCTTTAAGAGTCCTCCTGACTCCTGACCCCTCCTTAAGAAATCTGTTAAACTGTAACAGATAGTGATACTGTTTAATGGTGGTATTTCCCCAAGTGATGGAAGTCAAACATTACAGAAGTTTTACTTTTCATTTGGGTTAATGTTTTATCCCGGGACAAACCTCCCGAATGCCTCAAAGTGGGTTACAGCCAGAGCCACAGACTGCGCATGCGCACACGCGATATCGTCAACAAAGATGGTGCTGCACGGAGGAGCTCTGCGTTTAAACCTGCTGGTCAACAGCAATCACTTTTACAAATTCACCTCATTTGTCGGTGTCCGGTCGTTTTCTGAAAAAGTGTTATCTAAACCCGAAACGGCCAGTGCCTCAGAGACCACGGGTGACCATTTAATCTACACACAACAGCACTTTGCATTAAAGGAGTCCCTCAGAAAGGTATGCAGGACCGCTAACGGTGTAGCAAGCTGTGACGTTACCATGAAAACAATGATTGAATGTGCTTTACCTGTTGATATGTTTTTTTATATTTGAATACCCATGAGTCTTAGCTAAAGAGGAAGAGTGTTGTTCATCTTAATGTAACTGTAAGAAGCAGCGCAGGGGCAGTAAAACAAAAGTGGGTGAGAGGTCACTATACTAGCTTGTTATGTACAGTAGTTCACTTCCGCTGTTGGTGTCTGCTGTCTGTATTGCAGCTTCACAGAAAAGAAGTCAAATGGGTTCAACCATAGATTTGTTTTGATGGTGCTACACTTTAAAATGGATGTTAATGCATGACCCTCAAATGACTTCATAAGCCCACTTCAAGGCAGAGGTGCACAGAGGCTTCTCACACAAAACCAATGGTGTTTTCATGGTCCATCCCACACTTCCCACATCCCTGCTAAATAATGTCAGCCCTGCTCTTATCAGCATGTGTAACATCTATCTCTGCTCTTAGGCTGGGATTATGTGAAGCTATGGTTAAATTTGTCACTTCAGATTTGTAACATCAGGTGTTACATGCCAAGAATCATTGTGTGACTGACAGCGTGTTGGCTTGGGTGGTGACTCACAACCCTGAAATAATGTGAACATAATGAAAGAAATGGGGAAAGGGGTCCACAGCCTTCAATTTAAATCAATACTGCAAAAAAAGAAGCTATTTTTAAGTAAAGTCTGACGTCATAGTTATAAGTACATGCTTTTACTTTGTTATTAACATGTGTCTTAGAGGCTGATGTTTGCTAAACAGCATTAGCTTGCTTCAGAGAAGGTTATTTAGCATGTGAAGACCTTTTGACTTGCCAGCATTCTTACATTGTCAGTCAGCTTCATGTTAAAACATTTCTTCCCACTGCAAGACAAGTAAATGGTTTCTGATATCAGAGAGTTTTAGATCTACAATGAGCGGGCCATGAGATTCAGATGAAACTACCAATTAAGGCAGTGGGGCCAACCAGTCCCACCAAAACAGGATTTAGGATCTAAAAATCAGTATCTGCAAATTATGGTACAAAAAAATCAAAGCAAGTATTAGTAATCAGTCTGACTCATTATCAGTCTGACTCATTTTGGAAATATATATATTACTAGACAGACTTTAGAGACAGAGGCTGCAAAAATAACAGCAAGAGCCTAATTTAAGGCAGGCAGTAAATATGTTGCGGTAAATGGAGGGAAGCTTGTTGTGTGACTAAACCTTCAAAGGATGCGAGTAGGTTGAAAATAAACTAGCACTGGGAATATTGGGAAGGATGAAAATGTGACAAGGAAATGCAGAACAATATGTTGGCGGCCCAGGAAAGGGAACTTGAGGCAGTGTGGTTTATTAAAAGAATTCACTGAAGGGTAGTGTGTGTTTATAGATGGTAGCCAAGTGGGGTTATAGGAAATCCTTTAGTCCTTTGTCAGTATAGATGTGTGTGTTACATTAAGTGTTGTATTCATGGGCTCACAGATTGAATAAAAGAACTTCCATGCCAAGAAATTAGTCAGTCTGGCTTCCAGCAACTCTCAAATGTACAAACCATCAAACCAGCCCAAGTTGGTGTGTGTAGAAGGTCATGTACTGGTAATGAAGACGAGGAGACAAAAGAGATTTCCCTAGCATTTCTAGGAAGAAGCTATTCATGTGCAGTCTCCCTTGGTTTCAGACAGGGGTTTCCTTCTCCACACAACAAAGCCATTGCAGGCAGAAAATTTACATTTTTGTATTTTTATCTAGTGGAATTTGGTGGAATTTGTTTTTAAATTATAACATTATGCCAGACTAAATACATGCTTTTAATGTGTAAATTATACTTAAAAACAAATATACATTAGAAAGCCTTGCGACTATTAGCTATGTATTTTAATAAGTTATTTAATATTTTCCTAGAGGGACGAGGCTCTAATGCCAGTAATACACAGCACACTTGGAGCCGGAGGATTGAGTATGTGTTTTGTTTACAGACACTCGTTTATTCTAAATAGTACATTTTAATCTTGTCGGTTATTGGTCAATTGTTGGTTAACGAGCATCGGATATCGGTCAGAAGAAAAATTCAAAATGGACATCCCTTAATGGTACAGTAAAATCTCTGATGGTTGACAGAGTTTCAGAGTACATGTTGTCATTTTGTGCAGCCCTGATAAGTATCATGATTGGCAAACTATCTTGATTGTACCAAATCTTAAACTAACCTAGAGCTGTACTTCACGGGGAGTAATCCAGGGTGCCACGGGTATAGCTCAGACTCCACTGACCACTGACTGTCTGGTAATGGGAAGTGGTTCTGGTATGCAGTAACCTTTGTGAAGAGATGTGGGATTACTCCCTGATGACCTTTATGCTTCCCATTCCAGCAGCTCATCGTCCCTCCCTTTCCCTCGTCAGGATCTGAACTTTGAACACAGAGGAGTTTTATGCGGGGTAAAGGGGACCAGTACCTGCCCTTTTTAACTCCTTGTTGTTGTATTTGATGTGATGTAAGTTAGCTTGATCTTCACAGATTCCTATCTGTTGAAAATAAGATTCATGTCAATGTTTTTTGTTTGCCTTGTATTCATACATTTCAGTCACTGTGTTTTTCTTGGCTGGTCAAATGGCTGACTGGTTTGGTTTTGTGTGTTTTGGAGGGACAAAATGAGTGTGCAACACTCACTGCAATCCTGGAAAAATACCTCTGAATTCTTCTTCAGTACTCTGCTATTTTTTTGTTTTTGTTTGAATGGTTAAACACAGGCCTAGTGTAGCTCACTGATGGTTGTGCCTTCACTCTCAAGCAGAGATTTACTGAAGCTACATGAAAGAATAATCAAGTAGGGTTTATTTTCCACAATCCACATTATTACACATGGCTTATTTAACTCCTTTCATTGTCTGAAGCTTAAATTTGATGATTCTTATTTCCACTAAATACCTCTTTTGTTTTAATGATTACTTTTCATTGGCTTTACCCACCATTTAGAGCATATTGTACTGAGCAGAGAAATACATTTATGGAGCAGACTTTCAATGGCCTGTTGAAACCATGGCCCATTAAAAATGTTTATGCATTTAAGTGAATAACACCAATAGCAAACAGGTTGCAGTTGCCTGTGATATTTTGACAGACAAGTGCAGAGCCATTTGATGGGGACATTTTAATTTGAAAAGCATCCAGCAAGAAACAGACAAGGAAAGTCATAGCACATTAGTTTTTATTTTATATTTTTATTTGTTAATTTGTTTGATTTTTACCAACAGTATTTTGCAGAAACTGTTGTTGACACTATGCACTAAAACTTCCTGTTGACAAAGCCTGCTGTGCCAGGTGGAGTTCTTAAAAAAAAAAAAAGAGACTGACAACAAAAGTACCACACAAACTGTAACCTTCACAACAGATATACAGCCTATTCTCTATGAAGCAGCTTGAGCTCCCACCAAAATAGCACCATATGAGCGTCTCAATAGATTGGTCATTCATAAGCGCCTCTCCAGCTGTGGACCACTTGGCAGTGCTCGAATTGAGTCAGGGCACCAAGGTTCAATAATTCCAAAGCCAGGTTGTAACCCACTCAGCAGTCCCTGCCGACATTTTGTTCATGACTCACAAAACAAGGCTCAAGCCATAAACACAATGCTGCTTGATTTTGGATTGGAGAGACTAAACAAAAGCTGCTCGCTGTTGAAGAAGATTATGTAAAATTCTGTTAAAAAATTACCAGAACCCATTTGTTTCAGCCTCATGAATTTTTTTATTTTATTTGGTTCTGATACAAATTAACATGAATCTAGTACATTTGTTGATATATCATATTAACCTGTTATTAAAATCACATATCAGCCAGTTAACGTCATCCATCCATCATATAATGGAAGTTGTTCCTTAACCAAAGCTGCAATATGTTGCTTTTTTGTTGTTCCACTCAAAAAGCATATAATATAGTCATCCTTCATTCTTAGGCAGTTGTGTATCCCGGGCTTTGTGGCCGGATAGATGGAGTGGCTGCTAACCCAGAAGGAATTTCATTAGTATGGGTTTCAGTACCAAGCTTTATTTTTGCTTGCTGTTCTAAATATTACTTCAGAGGTTTTTCTACCCTGCCAAGAAGAAATTGGTGGGGATGCTGTGAGTCATTAAAATATTGGCATCCGAACGGTTGAATGGAAAGATGCCGAATATCGGCGCAACATTGGCTACCAACTGCGCCAGGACAAAAGTATCAGTATCAGCCCTTGAAAGCCCATGTTCCATATTTTTTTTTTTTTTGTATTCAACAACCATGCCATTTTTTCTTACCAACATTTTCACTGAATTATTCTGTTACAATTTCGTATTTAGTGCATTTTTTTCTGCTCCAAAATGACATGAAAATAAGATTGGGAGTAATACCAAACCCCTGTCATTGTTTTATGAGCCCGCAACCAGTATTATTTCATGTCTACAGCCAAGCCTTGGTTATCAGTGGGGGACTGATAACATGTACATATAGGAAATAGCATAGTGTGTATCCTGTCACTGTATTCATCATTGTCATCATTATAGATTCAACATCTAATGCAGTTTTCCAGCCTGCTTTCTATTCATTGATATGTAATACCTTATCTTGCTGTCTGCTGGAGATAGATTACATAGACTTAAGTAAGAGATGAATAAGGCACAGCAGGACAGCTGTGTATGTAGAACAATTGTATGTGTTTTTTGTTTTTTTTCCTCCTTGCTTATATCCTTTTGGTCTCAGTTGTGAGACAGGAGATAGGATAGTAGGGCTGTAATATGTGGAGTTAAAAAGAAACATACAAACATATGTGCATTTATGCTCAAAATTCACCAGGAAAAAATGATTAGCATAATTCTGCGCACACTGTAAGTTACACGTCAACATGCATAAATATGTCAGCTCTTTCCCCTGTTGTGTTTGTGCTATAGATCATCGACCAGGAGATCAACCCCCATGTAGATCAGTGGGAAGCTGAAGGCAAGTTTCCAGCCCATAAAGTCTTCAAAATCTTAGGGAGTGCCGGCTTTCTAGGAGTCAACAAACCAGTTGGTAAGAGTGCTAGATTATCTGTCTGTATTCACAACATTCATTTTCATAAACACACTTTTTGGGGGATGCAGTCGGCTGGTGATTAGCACCCCACAACAACAATGTCCAAGGTTGAGTCTCCCACTCCTGTTATGAGTTTGGCATGAACTAGCCCATAGGAATAAAAGGCTGTGTTTGTATAGCCACCTGTATCTTTGTTAGAGCTGTAATTGATGAGCAGTGCATGCTGGGATAGGTTCCAACCCCCACGACTCTGCTGTGAAATTTAGGATTGCCTAAATGTGAGCGATTTTGAGACAACTCTTTCTGAAAAATGATGAGTTTAATTAATCTTGTGTGTTTTTGTGCGTTATCAGGAGCAGAGAGATAGAAAAAAGTCTGTTTGATTTAAAGACCCAGACGCCCTTTTTTATTTTGGTTTCTGTGAAAGTATCTAAGCCTCCCAGGGAAAGATAATAACCATCACATAGCAGTGCCAAACTCAGTGCATGTTTCTTGCTGTTGGAATCAAAAGCCGTTTGCCTGTTTGTGTGTCACATGTGGCTTTAATTTTCACAAATCACCAAAAGTCTTGTTATTTAATACAGCGATTTTTGTCTAGACATGTCTGTGAGCAAACTACTGAAAACCCACCTGCTTTTCGCCCTTTATTTTAGTTAACCCAGTTGCCTTAAATGGACAAGTCAAGACCATTAAAAACACTTACAGACCCAGAGATGTTTGGCTTGTGTTTGCAGAATATATGTGAGTAACATATAACATGAGAGTGGCTCTGTAGTGTAAGAGTTGTGTGTATATGAGGGAGAGAACTTTAGTCTGTTCGTATTCTTGGGAATTTTAGTTGGTAATTCATAAAATATGAAGAGCAATGATACATGCAGTTGGGACGTGTTATTTCTGTTTCCAACGCAAAAACTCCCTTGATAAATCTGTAATATATCAGAAAATTGAAAAGGCCTTGGCACAACATAAATATTGCTTTTAAGGATACCATTTTTAATCCAAGAATACATGTGAGTAACAGTCACTCAGAATCAGCCACAAATTGGTGGTTAGAATTTGTCTGAACCAAGGGATAGGCTGTTCCAAATATATCCTGCTATAGACAAGAAGCTGAGGAATCCTTCACTGTGTGCACAGTTTGACTGCCTCCACTTCAATGAGCATTTGGCATGTCTTTTTTTTCGCTGCTGAATTCATGCTCCATTCATTTTCTTCACTGTCTGTTTGACAGCCATACATTACAGTCGGTCTGGTTTCAAAATGTTCCCACTGTGATGATGGGTGCTGGTGTCACAGCAGCATCCCACAAACAGCTGTCTGCTACAGTATAGCCCATTTCCAGATGTGGAGCCAGCTGGGTCACTGCTGGGGTGGAGGAGGGAGCAGGATAAGCACAGTACAGGACCACGAAATATTTGTGGTTGTGATGTCTAATTCATTCTGAATATGTGAAAAGATTTGTGGAAAGCATTTGACATTCAATAGCAGAGGTCTAAAGTTTCATATATTCAGTTATTCCCAGAGTAATAGTTTTATTTATCTCAATGAACTTGCCTGCGCTTGTCATTTCCTCTGTCTTGCCTTAATAACATCACCGTCATAAAAACAGCTGTAGTGGATTATCTGACAATTAAATGAAATGCTGAAATGCACAAATCGGTGTTGCACAGTGAGTCCTGTGAAGGAGAGTCCACCACAGGTCTGTAGGTCAAAGAAGAGGGAGGGCGAGGGAATTAAAATGTGCTGAGTACACAAGCCTTAAGCATTAGTTGACAGGATTAGAGAGGAGGAGCAGCCAAGCGGAAGACTGTGAAGACACAATGTATAATCAGGTGGCAGATTACCTGCTATCATGTATAGCACAAGAAATTTTTACAAGATGTCAATAGATGCACATATATATTCAGTAAATTAAAATGAATTAGTAGGGTGTTGCCATGACATTTTTCAGTATGTATTTTAAATTGACCATCTAGTCACTGGTTCAGGTCTTTGACACTTACACTAAAATGTAAAAACCTATTTTAAAAACTTTTTAGATAAGAGCTAAAACACAAACATTGTATTGTATTCAGATAAAAGACAGTTACAATATTATGGAGTTGAGCTCCTTTTGATCATTCTGGCTTGTTATTTGCTTTAATATTAGGAAGAACCAAAGTTGCATAGTACTGGAAGTCTTCAGATAAGTGTAGAGTTACTAAACCTAGACATGTTACTTTGCAGCAGTGCTGACTAATTAGGCATACTACCACAGAATTCTGCACTAGGTTAATTAACTTAGAGGCTCGGATCAAAAGGAATAAGGATTTAGGAGACTGTTCAGTGGTGAAATGATTGATGAGGTGGGAGGATTGTAATTTATGCATAATACAAATCCACTTATTTTAGGAATTATCCAGAATCGAGTGATATTGTCTTGATATAAGTTCACTCTGCCTTTTTCTGCCTTGTTTCAAGATATAGACACAATTCTACACAAATATAAATTGCACAAGGAGCAATGGGAAATTATTTAACTCAATTGTTAGAATTATATACACAATTATAGTCAGTGAAAATATAAATCTCAAAAGCTTAATACATGACCAAATAACATCTAAAGACTGTGTCTATTTTCTGTTTGTTTGTTTGTTTGTTTGTTTCTGTGTGATCATGGGAGGCATTTTACATTCAAAATGCAGCTCTAAAGAGTTAAATAGTCCATACCACTGTAATTTTTTAGAGCTCCCCTGTGGGCAGTGATGACATTAAATCTGAGAAAAGCAGAAAAACAGAGCACTGACAATGGGCGAAATAGACTTAAGGCAACTTTAAATGGCCATATATTTGAAACTGGCAACAAACTTTCTATTTACAACTCCTGGAGCCATACAGTACAGTATGTGCCTTTATTAAGTCCGTAGACAACCAGATTCAACACTTATTTTCCACTCTTTTTCTATGTAAAAGGAAAGGCGTTATTACCTTTCAAAACAGGAGACCGGGAAGTTTTCCCAAGGCAGCCATGTTGAGGAAGAAGACAGGGATGACCCTTGGCTCCCTGCCTGTTTTCCTCTGCTCTGACAGGGAGGTATCCGCAGTTCACACCATGCCATTGGCCTTGTGTCCTGTCAGATGGATAAACCCAACAGCCAGCACAGTTTTGCCTTTAACTGAATATTTTGGAGACTAATGTTTACTGGACTAACCTCCAGGGTGTTTCTGTTCTCACAATTTGGTCTTTGACAGTACCATGGTGAATGTGTTACAGCATCTACTTTTTATGTTGAAAAGCATTACTAACATTGACTGTACTGATTTTATATAACATTACACTGTAGTGGTGAAACATGAATTTGTGAAATGAATACTACTAGGGTGTTCACACGTATCCCCATTGTAGTAGTTGTTACAGATCTTTCATGCAAAGCAGCTTATGACAATGATTCATTATTCGCTGGCCGTATTTCAAGTGTTGTCATCAGGTCCCTCATGTTGGCAGCCATATTCAATGCAGGAAGAGAATAGAATATATTAGAAAACTACAGTATGCTACTTTCTCTCCTCTCTGATCTTTATCTTTAACCTTCCATATGTGCTTCATATGGAGCTCCACCTGAAGAGAACATGCACTGAGGAGCATCTGTTGTTCAGATGAAACATATGTGTATCGGACTGACATTTGTGACAGAATTTTGTTTGCTTTTCTTCTGCTTGCTTGTTCAACCAGGCAGCCTGCTGTTTTGTTTAAAGTGGGACAAACCTCAGTGCTTCCCTTGGTCCACATTATCCACCGCAGGGTTTCCGATGCTCAGAAACTTATCGCGGCACAGCTGCACCTGTTTCCTCTTATTTTTTGCTGCCCCACTCCCTTGTTTGCTTGCCCCTGTGTATCTCCCTCTTTCTCTGTCCCCATTTATTTAACTCGCTTTCTTTTATTCCGCATCTGTCTCTGACAATCTGCCAGACTGTTCTTTCCATTATTCGATAACTAGTCTGACGGGATGTTGAACCGCTTTGCCTCCATGTGATAAATTAGCTGACAATATTCATTGTCAATCACTGCTTGTATCCATCATCTAGTGGCTGTCATATTGTATTTAGTCATGGGAAAACTGAACACCAAGCATTTCATAAATGCTCAGTCTTGTTACTTTTGGCAGACATTACCATCAAAAGATTTGTCCTGAATAAATAACTGTCAGATTACATTTGCAAGACTAGCATAAGATAATGACATCCATTATTTGTACTGCAGAGACCACTCATTTTCATATTGTTTTGTTTTGAATGGATGTGTGAATGTTTAGCACAAACGACCTGAGAGAAATGCAGTATGAAAGTTAGAACATTGGCTGGCTAATTCCATGAGTAGTGGGCAGAAAAATGTATATTAGTGTAAAAACCAGGCTATTCATTTCACAATGGATGCGGCAACTGATGATGAAAGGTAAAGAGATGGCTCTTTATGAGGATAAGTGACAGAAAGTGGTGTTTTAAGCATGGTTTATAATGCACTATTCGACTCCATTAAGGACCTAAGGTCTTTGCAAATGTCTCCATTGCCAGAGTGCAGGAAATAGACATCCATTTTTGACTTATTCAGTAAATGGGCTGTTTAAAGATCAAAATCAGGTTTAATACACAAAGTAGAAATGACACTGAGATGACAGTGACCCTCATCTGCAGCATGCTGCTCATCTCCCAGCAGTGCTTTTTACACATAATTACAGATAGAGCAATTAATGATAACATCCTGTAATTAATTTGAGTGCATGCTCCAGTGCCAAGAGATCAGTTCAGAATATTATGTATGTATACCAGTGTGCTGTGTGTGCATGTGTGCGGTAGACAGTGATTTCATAACAGAGATAACAGAAAAGATGGAAGGTAGACAGGGAAGTTGGGTCCAAGGCTAGTTTAAGGTGACTAATGTAGTGATGGTGTGTATTTACCCAAAGTGACTTGCATAGAGAAGCCATTGTTTCTTCCTCTTTCGTAAAGCTCCACATTTGATATTAGTATCCTAATATTCAATGTGCATAAATAAAGAAAATATCATCTCTACATAAAAACGCACAGTGAACTGTCAGCAGTAGTTAAAGGAGTGTGTGTTTCGTCCTGTGCAGAGTATGGAGGTTTGGGACTGGACTTCAGCTACAGCGTAGCAGTGTCAGAGGAGCTGGGCAACATCCGCTGCGGAGGCATCCCCATGGCCATTGGTGTACAGACCGACATGACTACTCCTGCACTGGCCAGGTACAATCTCAGAAAGCCTCTGTAGTGTTACATAACTTGAATCCAGTGTTTTCATTCTTTCCTTAAAGCAAACTCTGAACCGTTTGAGTTGCTGCCATGTCCTTATGTAAAGGCACATTTTGCCACTGAAACTAATCTTCCTTCACCGCTATCTTTTCTGTGCCTGAGTCACAACTAGTCTGTGACTCAGACTCTGGGTTTTTCCTTTTTACACCACCACTAGAGCTGCATGTGTAGTACATTTTCAAACATTTTCCTCCTGGGTGGATGTGTTTCATTTTGAGATGGTAAAAGATTGCTTCTATTTCTACCCCTGGCAAAAACTGCTGCCCTGTTTATCCTGATGGTAATTGTATTGTGTTTGAAATATGAATTTTTAAAACCAAACCATGTCCAAATTATGGAAGAAGAACCTTCATTTGAAACATTTTCGTCATCAGGATTGTCTGCTTCCTTTTTTTCATTTTAGTGTTTTTATTGGTCTGTCATTGACAGTGATTAAGCTGCTCTGGTTAACATGCAGTGAATTGTGCTGATGCTTAGATTTCACCTGATGTAATGTGACAATTGTACACTTTAATTAAATCCATAACCGTGCTATTTATACTGGATATACTAGCCACCCCTACATAAACATAAACCTTCTTCGAATATTAAAAAATGAAAGAGTTGTGACAAAAATATATGCACTGGAGGCTGAGTATTTAAAGGCAAATCAGTGAATTGATTACTAGTCTGCAGCACCATCTGCTCAGCTGTGATGTGACTCTGCCAACACAGTGGCAAGAGAATTATAAAACAATTGACATTGGAGTGCACTGCTACACAGACTAATGATAATCTCAATCACTTTTGACTGCATTATGTGTAAAATATATTTTTCTTGAATGTTGCTCAGTAGATCCAGTATAGATATAACTGAGATAAGCCAAAAGCATCTTGTCAAATTGTAGTAGGGGATCAGTTATTCACGGGGCTGGACACATTCACAACACAATATTAATGTGCAAGAAGATCAATAATATCCTGTCTTGAGAAAGGAAGGCTCTGCACCCTTAGGTTCAACACATGCATTTAATCATGAGGCTAAGCTTTCAGTCTTGTAGACCTCTGAACCGAAGAGAGGTCTGGCCAAATACCAAAAGCTTGCCTTTATGATTAAGTACTTGTATTGGACCTAAGAGTGAAGAGTAACATTTTATGTAAAATCTTAATCATTCAGGCTTCTGTAACTGTATCATGTGTCGTTACTCATGCACCCCACTGTTGGGCTGTACAAAGCCAAACTCCGTAGAGGGTATGTGTATTAATATATTTGGTAATTGTTTGTCTGACTCCTGTATGGCCTTGGCTTGTTGTGTGATATCCTCCTGCTATGAAACAGCTGCTGGTGACAAAAGACAGAATTCAGGGAAATAGACAGTCGCAGTCTCAGGAGGTTAATTAGTGGATCTACACTTGCCTGCAATGAGGTTTAAGTACTAAGAGAGCAGCAAAAAAAAGGGTTACCATGGGAGCATTAGGATCCTCTGTCCCAGTGGAACTGTAATTGCCTGAAACGTGTCAGTGTTGTCTTAAAGCATGGATTCTGCTATTCCATCCCACTTTTGTTAGACATTAACCTGACAATCATGTTTGTATTAGATATAGAAAGTATTAGATACTTGCTTTTGGAAAGGAAACCAATGAGGGATGCACTTAGGTTCTCCTTAGTGTCATAAAGTAACTAATTCTTACTAATATTCTTTCATTTCTTCCTATTTGTGTGCAGGTTTGGTTCAGCTGAGCTAAAGAAAGAGTTCCTCCTTCCGTCCGTCATGGGGGACAAAGTGGCCTGCCTCGGAGTTAGTGAAGTTGGAGCTGGCTCTGATGTCTCAAGTACGTCTTGCCTTCATCGCCTTCCAGTCATTTATTATCATATAATTTCCTTTCTAGCCCCTGAAGGATCCTTTTTGAATTCACTGCAAAAAATAATTGAGGTGCCAGAAATAAAGCAGTTATAATCAATTTGGCACTGATATTCTGCCAGGAGAGAACGACGGCATACAGCAAGCAACAGACTGTATACAGACCTAATTTCACTGTTGTTAGATTTCACCACTTTCTTGGACCCCACTGTATATAGAGGGTATTTTAAAGGGTATTTTTCCTGGATTAGTATGTATTGTTTGACACCTAGAGTAATACTACAGCCTTAGCTCTGGTGAAATCCTGCTCTAAAGTCTATTGATTTATGTATCAAAAATATATTACCTATTCATCCATTAAAACTTTTCATTTAACCTTCTGTCCTCACACTCTCTCCATCCATTTACACCCTCGTCGATTCAGGTATCCGGACCAAGGCAGTGAGGAAAGGAGATGAATATGTGATCAACGGGGGAAAGATGTGGACTACCAACGGTACCCAGGCTGATTGGATGTGTCTCCTTGCCAACACCAGTGACGGGCCTCCACACAGGAACAAATCTCTCATCTGTTTGCCCATGAACCTGCCAGGTAGGAGTCAGTCACAAAAGCAGAAGGCCTCTTCATGGAGGAAAACAAAGAAAATTTGACATTCCTGCAGAATTCTACAGAATTTCTATACCGGTTTCATAATAGCATTTGTTATTTATATTTATTATTAGTTTTCCAAGACTTTTTCCTCTCCACTGTTGCCAAGTTCTCGCTCATGGTGGGAACTGTTGTAACAGTAAAGTGCCTTTAGACAATGTATGTTATGATTTGACACTATATAAATGACACTGAATTCAACTGAATGGTGACAGTGATTTTGTTTTCTGTCTTACCCACCGTAGGAGTGCACATTGCCCGCAAGATAGAAAAACTGGGTATGTGGTCATCAGACACAGCTGAAGTCTTTTTTGATGACGTCCATGTTCCTTGTAAGAATATCATTGGCCAGGAAGGCATGGGCTTTACATACCAGATGCTTCAGTTCCAGGAAGAGAGGCTCTGGGCAGTGGCCAACAGTGAGTGAGCTTTACTTGATGATCTTCATCTCTCCCTCTCCCCCGGCCACATCCAGCCATCAGACGTCATCTCCCCCAGTTGAACTTACTTGTTCACTTTATCTTTCACTGTCCTGCTCCTCTTTGTCTTTTCTTCCAAGTCATCTGTCTCCTGTAGATTCAACAGGAAAAAGTTCAGTCAGTTTGTGCTATTACTTCTGTTTTAGTTTTAGTTTATATAAAAAAAAAGGAGTCCAGATCACATACTTAATTAATCTCCTTTAAAATAGCTGCTTGCTATTGAGTTTGAGTTTCAAGCATGAGTCAATATTTTCTTTGGCAGGCTTTATGAGAAATGTAGCAGAAGTGAAAATCTACATGATATCACTGACACTGATGCATTAGTGTGTCTGGCCTGGTGAACTTTTATACAGCATAATATAAATCAGAGACACTCACGGACATGCATTCAGCTATTGCTACCATCAAAGGATTTTTTAAATTGCAAAACAATATATGAATAAAAAACTTTTGTCGTTGATGTTTAGTAAAAGCCCACGTTACGTCTCTGCCTCTTAACATCTGTAGTCGTGACAATGATGGACAACATCATTCAGGAGACCATCCAGTACACAGGGCAGAGGAAGATCTTCAAGCAGCCTGTCCTCTACCACCAGTCGGTCCACTTCAGGTTGGCTGAGCTGCAGACAGAGGTTGAGCTGCTCCGCTCCCTCCTCCACCGTGCTACAGGTAAGGGCCACCTGAAGGGGAGAGAGCATAACAAAAAAAAAAAAAAAAAGAAAGATTATTGTTAGTTTGGTGGCGTTTGCTGCACTTGAATAGCTCTGTTCCCTCTAAGCGTCTTTCAGGTTTGGTTCAGTGCATGGAGATACACAGAATGAGTTTAGTGTTATTAAGACAGCTGTAGGGTACCTGTGCAAAAGTGTGTTTGTGACTTTTATTTATTAGTAAAAAAAAAAATGTATATGTAAATGTATATGTACCAAATATATATTTGCAACATCCACTTTTATGCTTGTGTACAATTACCCTTAAAAGTCTGAATTTGAAACGTAGATGCTTTGGTTTGCATGTGCAGTGTTTTAGGAAAATCACTCCCAATGACTGCATGCAGCTGACCTCATGGTGCTTAATACCATAGATAAGACTGAGGCCCCAGTAACAGAGGCCACGGTTGACTCAGCTCTACAGGAATGATGTGAATACCAAACTAGCCTTGAGTGGCTGATGTGTCCGTGTATAATGCAGCAGGTTGGTTTCAAAGATAGAGAGCACTGAGCAGCCTGGTAGTGATAAGTCAACAGTGAACAACATTGTGCTTGCCTAGCTATTGAAAGCACAATAATTGGTAGCTTTACCGCTTGCTACTAGACTGCTAAAGCAACACAAGGAAAATTTTCACAGATGAGTCACCTGAAACCAGTGTCTGGATTTTCACTCCATGTGATTTGGCTGGAATTACGTTCCATCCTGTTCGGAGGGTATTTTATTTTTAAGCCATATTTTAGACATTTTAAGAGCTATGTTAACATAGTCTTCTCTGTCTTTCTGTGTTATTGTGCTATCTAATTTTTATTTGTGTTAATTGCTGTAGAGATCAAAGATCAAAGCCTACTGCTACTACTACTGGTAGCCTACTACCCTACTATTAATTGCTAACCTGCCCTACCAAACTTGTTTTTGTGTGTACTGGCTTCACGTCAGTACCCCACAGGCTTGGCGACCTATATAATTGGCACATACCCAGCTCCTCCAAAATACAACCCAAGGGCTTTCAACTGCAGCGTTTATGACATGAATATGTTGGTGCATCTGAAGGGCGGGCGTCCAAGGACTTGTGGTTTTCTTGTTGTGTTTGTAATCAATCCAGTGGTTAGCAGCTTAGAATGAATTAATCTAGCTGGGAACGGTTCAAGTCAGATTTGCTTTCCCAGAACGACATCAAAGCGTTTGCATCTGTTTGGCACAGGTAGATAAGCACACACATACACACACACACAAACAAACTTTCTCACACACTGAAACAGGGAAAATCATGCAGCTCATACATGTTCCTCTGGAGGATAGCTACAATAGAGGCATTGATCAGTTGCACTGGGAAACGGTCTGAATGGGAAAATCACTGAATCAGTCGGCCACAGGTGACCACATTTGTTTGTTGTCTTTGTTTTCCTCCCTCCCATTCTTCTAAATTCTTTGCTGGGATTTTTCTCTCACCACTTCTCACCTTCCTTTTTTCCTGCAGCATTGTACATTAAAGGCAATGATGTCACCAAGCTGGCATCCATGGCCAAATTGAAGGGTGGCCGTCTGGCCAGAGAAGTGGCTGACACCTGTCTCCAGTACTGGGGAGGGATGGGTTTCACCAATGATGTGATGGTCAGCAGATTTTACAGGTGAGACGAAACTGAAATATAGTATTTTATCGTTTTTTGTTGAGTGATTTGGTTTTAAAACTACTATTACGGCTTCCCTGTTATTCAATGAACCATATAGCAGTGGTTTATTGCATCACAATGCACTGATCTTCATTTACTTCCACCCGTTCACTCTGTTCATCTCATCCTAAAAAAAATTATATCTTATTGCATAACCACGACATTGCAGTAGCACTCTCTAAGTCAGGTTGCTAGCCAACTGTTATTGTAACCGGCTGCCAACTATGTGCACTTTGGTTAGGGTGTGATAGTTTTGTGGGAACAGTAACCTCACGAGTCAGCAGGAGCTTGATTAAGACCACGGTGAATGAATTTTACAAGTCAAAAATAATTCCTTAACCAGAGTTGGAATCAGATTAATTGATGGTTTTTACAGAAACGCAGCATGTGATCACATAATTTTAATGATTGTTGAAGACCTGCAGTTAGGCTCAGCCTCCTGTTGTGCAGTGTTGCAGGAAGCCTCCTGCCTTGTTTATTCAGTGTTTAATCAAGTAACACTGTTTCATTTAGACTGTCAAACCCCGTACTTTACACTGTGCTGACATCTAGTGATGGGGCAAATAATGCAGCTGGAACAAGGCTTTGAGGAAGCAAAAAGCTGCCTCCTGGAGTTTTTTTTTCCAAGTAAATCACGTGTGGCAGGTACTGTGAGATGATT
The DNA here is from genome assembly GCF_002260705.1 of Seriola dumerili. NCBI lineage: Eukaryota > Metazoa > Chordata > Actinopteri > Carangiformes > Carangidae > Seriola > Seriola dumerili. Next base: position 3,600,197 of record NW_019174365.1, on the reverse strand, counting down.
GTAGGGCAAGTTCCTCAATTTGTATGAACTTTGTCCTTTCCACAGGGACTCCCGGTTAATGTCGATTGGTGCAGGGGCTGATGAGGTCATGCTGGGAATCATTTGCAAGTACATGGACACGCTACCCAAGAAGTGATGTCATAACTTTGCTGATAATGAACTAATCGTTCAAAATGAATTGCTAAAAGAAAAAAAAAAAAACAGATCACCTAAGTGCAGTTTTGACTGATGTTTAGACTGGTTGATATACTTGCCTGTTTTAACAGTACTGTATGAAACAGACACAGAATAATGAAGCTTGTTATGTAATATGTAATGTGTTCATTTAAATATTGATTAACCCTTTACAGACAACCTATTTTTTTAAATAGATAAAACTAAGTAATGTGTATAAACTGACTGTTGTGTGAAATAAATATCCAGCAAAGATTCTGACTTTCTGTGCATCATTAACAAGTTTATAAAACCAAGTAAAATTCCAGTTCCTTATGTTTTCAGCACATTCTGGATGTGTTAAAGTAGCGTGCACTAATACCAGGCAATTCAGAGCTTAAAATGTCTTTATTTACATTAAAAAACATTTTTACAACAAAACTTAAACGGTAATGACGTACACTGCTATTAATCATTTGTATGAATGAGAAATGCTGTAATATTTCCATTCATTCTTAAAAGCAAATACAATTATTTGTTTCAGCTAGCATTCTATAACTTAATCACTTTTGACACAGGAGTGGTTTGATAAAGGAATCCACAGATTTGTTGCTGTTTACCATTCAATATGCACACTACTGCTTTAAGATTCTTGACACAGTAGTATGTTCTCCAGTTATGTTTAATGTTATGATGCATCTTCTCAATTCAGGTGAATTGGGCTGATATCATGTACATACAAATACTGGCACTGTCTACTTATGGTATATATGATACCTTCACGTGATCATTAGTCAGCTCGGACCTTTTGCACAAGTTGTAATGTGTTAGGACTCCATCAAATAGCATCAGCGAGATTCCTTTCATGGCTCAATTTTGATTTTGGGGTCATTGTATGAAGTGCTCACAGGAACCAGTAAAGCTGAGACACAAAAATCCCTGCCTTTCCTCATCATCGTTATGTTGGTCTAGTTTTGAGATACATCAGCATGGCATAGACTGGGGAGGAAGATGTGAAGTTAAAAGGGCCAAATCCAGGAGGATCCTCTTATCACCTCAGCTTGATGAACCAGTACAGGATGAAGAAGACGAAAAAGCAGAAGAGGAGCATGTAGCACAAAAGTTTGGTCTGACTGCCTCTGGATAGCTGCTTCACTCTACCAATGGTGGCGCCAAGCAGGCCGCCTGTTGAGTCAAAGTCTGTATCCTAGTGTGGGAAAGAGGGATAAAAGTCTAAAGTCCATACAGGCCAGCAAACAGACAACACTCTGATCTTTGAATATGTTATTGTTATATCTTATTTGACAGTGGTGGAATGTAACCAAATGCAATTAATTGTGTACGGTACTTTGAGTACAACTACTTGTACTTCACTTGAGTACTTCGATTTCATGCTACTTTATACTTTTACTCCACTACATTTCAGAAGGCAGTAGTGTACTTTTTAATTCCTCTACATTCATTTGACAGCCTTAGTAACTAGTTACTTTGTATACTAGGGCTTATCATACAAAATAAATGGTCATCTTATGAAAATATGATGGATTAAACTACCCAACAGTATATAATACTAATATACTTGAGACTTTACGCAGGATATTTACCTGTAATGGAGTTCTGCATTTTTACATTGTGGTATGTCTAGATTTTTCTTTAGCAAATAATCTGAATGTTTCTTCTATCGCTCATATTTTGTTATAACATGTAAGTCAAACTCACCATATCATCCAGCATTTTATTCTGGTATTTCACTTCCGTTCCAATGTCAATAGACAGCTGTTAGATCAAACGTCGATAAATTAATATCAATATACGAATTCTCAGAGAGAATAATAAACACAACACAGGAACCGTTAACTAGCTGGTATAGTTAATTGGAAGTTACATACACTTTTCAAAGCGTTGACTTTGGCTCTCAGTCCCTCCTGTAGATGTTCATTTTCCTCTTCATGCATACTGTATCCACTTGCCACATAATTCCCAGAGCCTCCTTCACCTTTATGAAACAACAACGTTAATTAATACACAGTTAGTTAGCTACTATGTTCGCATTACATTTCGAGAGTTGTATAAATTTGGGCCTGGCGTACACAACAACGAGCATTCATTCACATTTGATAACAAAATTGGCGAACGTTAGCTAAGTAGCAATCAAGCTAGGTATGGTCTTAAAAAGAACGTGAACGTTTGTTTCTTACCCAAACCGGGGCGCCTCATCTTGATCCGCTAAAGGAAATACTGCCCAGTGGTGTTAGTAATGTGTGGGGCAAAAAAATGAGATCAAGTAAAGCAGAAATGACAGTTATCAGGTAACAGCGTAACTGTGGGAAGTCCAAGGGAAATCTAAACACATCAGCAAACGCCACGATACCATACGGTGGCCGACGAGGACAATCTTTACCTGAATCGCGATTGCAAAAAAGAGATGCGTGAATGCAAAAAAAACCCCAACAAAAAACAGACTACATAAACACACTAAATAGCATGATGAAAATTTTGATTGAAATAAATCGTTGGTAGAAAATATTTAATCAATTTGAAGCGAGTGTGTGTGTGCCGTGCATGTACGTCTCAGTTGAGTTTACCGTTGAGTGCTTGTGTGTGTGCCTATAGGGGAATTTATTTTAATGTCATACAACTCACCTTGAAGTCACAGTAGAAATTAGCAATGAGAAGTGACAAGGCCACTAACAAAGACAAAGTACACTCATCAGCATCTATTGACTATGGCTCATATGCAGGACTGACAACATTTATCTGTGGCTTAAAGAGGGAGTTTAAGTTAATCATTATCAGACAACAGTGTGCACTGCATGATCCTTTCCAATTAATGTGACAATTCCTATAAATGAAAAGCTTCTCTCTTCTCTCTTTTGCAGTCATGTCTTTCTCTCATTTTAATGGTGCTGTTTGATTATTAAAATGTTCAGTGTCAATAGTGAGCTTTTATAGACTTAATGCTACAGGAGCAACATCATAAGTTTTGACAAGAGTCAAAACTATAATTTTTAACTTGCCGTTGAACTTGTGATGCAAAAGACAATCATTTATACTTTTGGTTGCCAGGCTCATAGCAGTTGCTCGCATGAACTCGTAAAACATGGAAAATTAATGTATTTCAAATGGCCATTGGTTCAATGCATCATTTAAATATAATAAATATAATTACCAAGAAAAAAAAGAATGTAATTAAGAAGGAAACAACTGATTTTTCCCTGTATTACACCCAGCTTCAAAACTCAGCCGGCCCAAAAGCGCCAAACATCAATGGGTTAATCTCCCTTTGGTAGAAGAAGCATATTATTATGAGGAGAAAATTGCTATGATGTTCCTTTCAGACACACATTGCATCCTTTGAACCTTTTGAAATGTGACCGGCATAAACTGTAGACAAATGTCCTTTGTGGGTTTAATAACAGAGCTTACTGACACATCCATCTGTACTGCATAGGACAGAAAAGAGTTTTTCAATATTTCCAAAATCTTAGAGGTGCTATTTAGCAGTGATTAGCTTTCCCTATCTTCTCATAGATCATCTTTCACCTAGCCTTGTGCCAATATTGCAGGTGACATCTAATATGATATAAGAGATTAAAATGACTCTCATGACGTTAATTTATTCCAATCCAATATCTTATAAATAAATACAAGCATAAGCTCCTTGCTGCCATAATGCATTTCAATGTCCCAGTTCTCATCTTTTTATGTCTTACCCAAAGGCTTCACTGTATGCATGACCTTGACATGAGTGTCAAAAAAAAAAAAACACAGGATATTGATTGAACTGTGTGTGCACATCTCAGCTGCCTTTGTGGATCTGAGAGGATTGGTTTTATCATACGGGTCTTTAGAGTGGAGAGGGGCATTTAGAAACAGTTCTTTATCCTCACTGAAACTCTGTGGGTCCAGAACAGCACTGATGCAATGATCAATACACTAGCTCAAGTGCACACAGATGCATATGTGCCCATGCAGTCCTGTTTACACCATATGCTGTGGGTTACAGCCACCTTGTTTCCATCTCTTTAGAGACTACATATTTTGTGACAGCAGCTGTTAATCTTAGCTTAGCATAAAAACTGGAAACAAGAGGAAACAGCTAGCCTGGATGTGCCCAAAGGAAATAACAGTTTGTGTTACCTTTGGACAGTTATCATTAAACTTATCATCTAACTCTCCTCAAGTAAGCTAATAAGGATATCAAATAAGTATAGTTCCCAAAATGTCAAAAGGTTCCTGTAATTAGTTTTATCAAGAATCATTCATTCTTATTTTTTTTATCATCTATTAGGAAAAGAAATGGCAGAAAAAGGTAAATGCTTACTGGATAAATTATGCATTGGCTTATCTGCATGTAAAGTCACTAGAGTAATCCTCCAATAACTCATGGATCGGGATAAAAGGATACTCGCCAGTCAGTAAAGTATGCATGCCATTTGGTGAGACAAGACCATCATTTGATGAAAATTAGAACTGCTCATCTACCTCTGCACTGCACCTCTCACTTACTTCTGATGCTTAACAGTATCAGGCTCGCCATGATTAGCATAATTTCTCCAGAGAATGGAGCGATGAATGAGTCAGATGATGGAGGAGAAGAAGTGTAGAGAGAAACATGCCAGAGGATAAATCAAATGGATGTTATTCTACTTCCTATTAGTCTCTGGAGAAAAGATTTTGATTCCCACACTTAACATTGCTTTGAACCACACTTTAAAGAACTCTGCCTGCCCTTTAGCCATGCTGACAAATTCTCTGGCTTGTAATTATTATATCAGGATTTTGTGTCTGAATAGATGTGTGTTGTTCAGAATGGACCTAAATCATTTCATTCATCAGCAAATGTGATATTTGGGTGAGGTGGAAGACAGAGAGAGACGTTAAAAGAGAAAGAGAGGATGAAGGCTAAAATAAAAGACAAAAAGCCAATTGTACCGAATATATAGGGCCTCAAATAGTTCAATATTAGTAAATAAATGTTACATTATGAAATAAATAATCATATGAACACATAAAGTGCTTTCAGACAATTACATGCACCCCTTGACTCTCTTAGCATACTAACCACCTGCTAGTGAGCTAGCTAGATCCATATTGGCTACAACGAGTCAACTTAGCCAGTTAGCTGTCTAGTTAGGTAACGTGTAACCTGGTAAGATACATAAAAGGAGTATTACAACTGTGTATTGTGTTTATTTTCAGCAACACTACTTTGGCTTTGTTGTTGCTCTAGCTAACAAGAGCTAGTTAGCTAAATTTTGGTAACAGATGGTGAGCCTGCTAACGAGGCTGGGGAAACATGACTGTTGGCAGGCACTTGTGGGATTTAGATTCACTGTCATGAAAAGTGACATCATGAAATAAAAAACAACTTTTGAAAGAGGGAATTCTAAAATAAATTAAAAATTAAATAACATTTCATAAGAGTTTAGTTTCCATTTTATTTGAATAATGAATTAAATTATTTTAAAAAAATGATTGGCTTATGTATCTATTCAAACAAATTACTATTTGTTTAATTATGTCTTATATTTATTTAATATTGACCACTTTGGGGCTCCATACAAACCTACCACACTGACAGAGTCAAGTATGAAAACATAGGCTGTGAGAAGAGCAGAAGCATGTGGGTTTGAGTACATAAGGACAGAGCTGACACCACATGGCTCTAGGCTGGGAGAAGCTTCCCTAACTCTTGATCAGTATGGTGATGAGAGTAGGATTTCCTGACTTTCATCATATCTGGAAGGCTTGTGTCTACTGGGACCTCAATAATCATGGAGGAATTTGAGTAATAAGCACATTAGGCACAATGTTCTGCAGCATCATAAATGCCAGATTGCTCCAAATGAAAACCAAAGCTTAGAGGAGAAGCTGTCCTAGACCACAGAACGATATCTGCCAATCACAAAGAACAGAGAGTCCTTCTATATGTACATTATCTTATGAGAAGATGCAGATATTTGTATGCACATATACTATGTATGTTTTTTTTAGTTTCCCCATTTTATCGTCTCTTTTTAAGACTTTTTCAGTTAGATCATAGTATAGTTTATGTATTGTCATGCATTATTCTGTTCCATCACAGTTTGATATTGTATTGCTTTATCACAAATGGATACCAACCATTCATGCAACTAAAGGATAACTGAAATTGAAAATTGACATTGAGAAAGAGAGGGAGGGGGAGGACCAAGGTAGAGATGTTCCTTTCTCAAATTCATCTGTTTAAGAGCTCACATTTTAGTTTCATGGCTTTTCCATGTTGCTGAATTCCTTCAGGGGATCCCCTGTCATTCCTAATGAACAAGACTATTACTCACACTAAAATAAGTTGTCACCCCATTGTAGCCATGTTATTATTCATTCATATCATCTGTGCGTCAGTCTGTTTATGGGTAAGAGTGTGTGCGTCTGCATCTGCAGCAAACTTCTCCAATAAAAACAATATGACGAGACAGGCTTCATCTTTGTCTTTCTCTTGTTCAAACTGAGCTTTGATTTATGGGTTGACACTGACACTGATTCCCTTGACAAAGCAGATGTGTTTAAAATTAAATTGAGATATTGATTCACTATAGCGCTGTTGACCCCATTGGGAGCAGGCTTGAGTGGCTTTGTTTTCAGTCTGACTATTATGTACACAAGACTGTTTAGTCCTTTCTCACAGATGACATTTCAATCAATGAATGTCATTCAAAGGGCTTCTGACTGCAAATTACATTATTGTTTTCTTATCTGACCCATGAGTGGAGGGTAACTTGACGCCTAGGCTTTTTCCTTTTTATCCTTCTTCTCTGTCACACACACAAGCACACACATGCACACGTACACACACGCACACACACACGCGCGCACACACACACACACACACACACACACACACACACACACACACACACACACTGGCCTTAACCTAACCCTAACCATAACCAGTGACCCAAAAAAATCTATTAATGAATGAAAACCTACAAATAATCACTACAAGTTTAAATGTGTTAAAGATCATTGAGGAAAAACAACATTATACTATAGTAACATAGGGTTTAGTATGTACTTGCCCGAGTGTTTAACAAGCAATTGCACTTCAGTAGCATCTGTCTTTTGTACTGCACGTCTCTGCTTTAGAGTCATCTAGCAAAGTGTGTGTGGGCGCCAGCTGCGCTTGCCTGACCGAGGATGCTTTGCTGAATACAGTCTTATTTCCATTAGCCACACAGACGCATTGAGATTCAGCCAAGCCCACTGCGGGCTGTTTACCTCTAAGTATGATGTAACAGAATGTCAGTGAATCTACACCTGGTGAAAATTATCTTGCATTATGGAAATGGTGCCGAAATACTTTCTGACTTTGCATCACTCAGTCTGAAGATGATTGCTTCAGTGCAGAGGTGAAAAGTGCTTTGGTGCAACTACTTTAGTAGATTCTTAGGAAAAAATAAACTTGGGGTCGGAGGTTGCCTAAGGCCATTCAGTTTACTGGTCCCAGGTAACAAACTACCTTAATATAAACATACCGTATGTAATAAACACATACACTATTTTAGATGAGCATATGGTATATCAATTTTAAGATGCCTATTATTATATTCAGCTCTTTCCTTCAAATTAAATAGCAATACAACAATTTAAAAGGCAACAAGTAAAAGCACTAAAGTAGTAAATGTGCAGTTTTTATCATATATTATGTTAAAGGAGTTTTGTTTTGTTAGTAAGCTTGTTAGGATCATTGTGTAAATGACTCAGTTATCTACCACTGATCTTAATCTTTTGTTAAATGTCCAGTTCAGTGGTCACAACACTGTTGTTAACAACACAGTCTGTTATTTCCTTGATTGAGGCAAACGTTTGTCTCAGGATGTCTGCATATCGTAGACTGTTTTGGGAAACACTTTCAGTCTTCGTCAGACATTTATAGACATAACAAATATCATTTGCAGAGAGAGAGGAACTTGCTTGCCTGATTAGTAGCTACATCAGAATATGGTTGTTTTAAAGAAAACAAATATGCAGGTTATTTCACTGGAATAGTACATCTCTGGAAACATACTGATAACAAATGCTTCCTTTAGTACAGTACTAACAATGGATTTTCAAATATCCTGCCCTTCGACTCTTTTCTCTGAAGCCTTACACCACATTTGTCTTCACATTTCATCTGCTTTTTTGATTTGGAAACCTGCAAGCATTTCAGTTTTGCAGCCAATCACCCTGCAGCTTTAATTCATTCTTCATGAAAAAGACAGCTGTCAGTTAATGTTTTGAAAGTAGAGCAATTCAAATATTCTTTCCACAATGGACGTGGCCTATTTTATGTTCTGGTTAATTGTTTGTGTTCTTGTTATATCCTGCGTTAAAGCCTGTTTCTTTTACTATTCCCACTTATTTTAGTTGGAGCCACGACGCAGCTCCAGTCTGTAACTCTAAACTCTGCTGCACAGCTACAGTGTGGGCTGCATCAATATAAGCGATCGGTCAGGAGGTTTGCTCTGTCTGCAGGATCATGCATGGAGATTAAAGTCACCCACACACAACTGCACATCCCCTGAGCTTTATACCTTAGTTTGACTTGTTTACAAAGTCTGAGAAAAGAGCAGGGTTAGGTAAAAACAAATCCACTTAGTTGAGAAAATCTACCAAAATAACTGATTACATTTGTTGGAGAGTCATCCAAGAAAAACGAGTTGGGGGAAGAAAGTGTTTGGGTTTTTTTTTCAGCTTACAAAAGTGTGAGAGTCCATCCATCTATCATCCAAAATGCAGGGTCATGGGGGGACGGAGCCTATTCCAGCACATTCAGATAATCATGATAATGAGATGTCCTGCATAATAATACTGTGTGAACTAATTAGCTTTTCCTGTGTGTCCACTTGAAGGAGAAAGGTTTGCTGGGACACAGTTTAGAAGAGTGATTCATAAGCCTGCCAGGAGCAGATTGAGCTTGTTGTCTTTGATCATATTGTGAGAGCATTTCTGTCATCTCTTGCAATTCCTGCAGCCAACTTGGGCTCTTTCATTTCGATGTGGTTAGATGAGAACATTAATGTGCAAGCTGGTTTTGCTCTGGCCTCATTTTCACATAGGAGTCTCGCACTTTTAATCGTAATGGTGGCGACAGTTGGGGAACCAACCGCACAGACGTGCTGATACACCACTGAATCATTTGCTGCTACCACAAGCCTGACAGCTTTCTATTAACTGTCATGAATAGGATGTTTTTTTTTCTCTCCGCAAAAGAGAAAAGCAGACAAATCCTACCCTGATGTGAATTCCAGTTGAAAGGCTTACCAGTACACCAAAGTACACCAAAAACATAATCTCAATTTTATGCACCGCTGTGTCTCTCATGTCACCAAAGCTTTGGTCTACTGCACTTCTCCTCACTACAATATGTCACTGTGCTACATGCCTTTGTCCTGCAATAATTGAGTATCACCAGGGCTCAATTCTAGCACCCTCTTATATCCCTGGTGCTCTGCATGACAAGCTTTGACAAGTAATTCATAGTTTGCTGAGTACTGCTATGAATTGCTTTACGGTAATCTCCCCCCAGGGACGTGGCTTAATGTCAAACCGGCTGTTTTGTTGTGCCTGTAGAATACTTATTATGACCGAAGGTGGCCTCGCTCAGGTACAGTTTATGTATTTATGTCCAGGCAGGAGTGGCTTCGGGCAGTGTTTGGACTGTGAATTCCCATTGAACGACTGCAGTGGCAGCTGAGCACGACATTGAAGGAGCCATATGGTGGACATAATGAGGCTTGTTTACAAATTTCACTTAGGGAAAAGCAGAGCAATCTGCTAAATTTGGAAATGTTTGCTATTGCATGGGCTGAACTACAGCCTGTTTATTGAGATACATCATTGTTGCAACACTAGTCCTAATAGTCCGTCAGTGCTCTGTGGCCTGCATAAATGTTCTGCTTACTGACACATTACCACTGCTACTGCACAGTACACAGTAGTACAGCAGTACAGTAGTACACAGTGGCCAACAGATTTACTGTATGTTATATAAATAAGGTTTTATCTTATATTATGTGCCTCCCATATACTCTAATCCAAGTATGCATTTTGCATGTAAGGAGTACAGTTATTGAATGGTGTATAGATACACTAATCAGCATGTGCTTGTAGATACTGGAACAACTTTACACTGGTATTATGCTGTTAATTATAGCCCTCAACCAAGCCTTGAATTGATCTTTTTTTTCCTTTTTTTTTTGTAACCAGCTTTACACAGCTTGTCATGTCTGAGCTTTACCCTACTATCCAAGTACATGCTTTCATAAAACTGAGTGTGAAGCCATTTGTTTTTGGAAGTTTCACTAAAGTTACACAGTGACTTTGAGTTCACAACATCACACTCTGAAGACACCCAGTATCTTCAAAAAAGAGAGAACAAGTGAGGGAGGAGCCATCAAAACCCCCTGCTGCTTTTATCATTCTACAACATCCTGACCCACTTTCCGGCTTGGAAAGTACAGTTTGACTATATGAACCGTAATCTGATTATAAAGCCAGCATAGGTATTAGTACTGCAGTATTTTTCAAAAAGACCAACCGTGAATCTCTGAAATTTGTCATACCTCAGTTAATGGAAATCTAAAGCCGGAGGCCATGAAGCAGAATCGGATTTATCTTTTAACTAAATGGGGCAAGTGGGTCATAATCACAACACAACAATTATTATGCAGCACTAAGAAGATCACAGAGTTTGATCACTCATTCCTTTGATTATAAAGATCACAGCACTATAAAAATCACTATTGATATTGACTTCTTGCCCATGCCAGCATTACTGATTTTGAGTCCCATAGATGTCACTGACCACATCAATCATTATTTTCTTCTTATTGGTACGAAGACATTCCTCTCGCCAACAGTAGCAAGACTGGAAGTAGAGCAACAGTGCCACCTAGTTTACAGCACAACATGAACCTCTTTGTATTAGCATCATTCTCCTCTGTGTCCAAGTGCACACTCAATTTTCACCCTTAAAGCCAAGGCATATAATTAGATCATCTTTATATTAAGATTGATTGACATAATGAGTGACTGGCACAGTTTGTCTCCTCCTGTTGTGACAGTACAGACAGGGACACATCAACATATTGCTTTCAGGAATACATTACACATGACCTTCCTGAATATGTCTCTGCTGATGAATATATTTGTGGGAAGTTGCACATACACATGAAAAGACTTTATTTAGACAGACACTAATTAGTCGTAGGTCAGCTCTTCACAGTGTTAATTCCTCAAATGACACCATGCAAATGATGTCTTCCTAACATCCCTTGCACAGCCCAAACATTGAGTCATCGTAGCGCTGCCAGGGGAGAAAACAAACAAACAATGTGACGCAAAAGAATCTTTCTCTTTACTTTGTCTGTCATTGTAAATCAAGATAAACACAAGTCAATCTGGTAGAACAGCTCAGCTAACTCCTGACTATTTTTTTGAATCACACACAGGGACAGGGGACCAAGTGTGAGGGGTATCATTAGCATCTCCTTTGAAGACAACAGGGACTATAATGTTCGGACCTTAGAAATTCTGATATTGCAGGTAGGTCAGAGGTAAGTCTCAGGTCTTACCTATGAAGTTCTGAGTCCCAAGTCAAGACCAACATGTCCCAAGTCAACTGCAAGTCCAAGTTAACTAAGTCCAAAGTCAAGTACTGAATCAGGACAAACAAGTCCCAAGTCAACACAAGACCACCAGGTCCCAAATCAATTTCCATGTCAAAACCAACTATTCCCAAATAAACTGCAAGTCAGGACCAACATGTCTGAAGGTCAACTGCAAGTCAAGACTAATATGTCTCAAACAAAGTAGCCAATCAAGTCAGGACAAACAAGTCTCAATTCAAGTCCCAAGTGAAGACCAAGTCAACTCTCAAATGAACTCCAACAAGTTGGGAAGTTAGCCTGGGGCATAGATATAGCAAGTGATTCCAACAAAAAAGGCCAAAGCCCGAGTAAAGTCACAAGCAAGATTGTTAAAATCAAATTGTTGAGTTGAAAGTAGTTTTTGTCATGTGTAGTCTAAAGTCATCAAATTCATTAATTGAGTCTGAGGGGAGCCTAAGTCATGTCACTCAAGTCTAAACCACTGGCACTTTCTCACATAATTTCACATTAACCTGAATCATTTGCTCAACCAGTGTCCTGACTTTATCAATTATAAAACCTATTTCACAGCATATCTAAAACATATATGTAAAAACATGTCAAAGTAAACTTTAAGAATAAATGTTCTTGAAGTATTAAACTCTCAAACTGTTTTTTTGGATCTTTTGAAATTTAACCTACAAAAAAAGAAGAGAGAGAAAGAGAGTTTTTTTAAGTGGAGAGGATGACTCGGGCAAAATAAAAGACATAAAAGATAAGACGATGTTAGCCCATGTGGATAGCTCCCATTCAGTTTGTTAGAGGGCTTTTGTACAGGGAAGGGAAATGGGAAACATTTTCGAAATTAAAGATTTTTTTCTGGGGTGTTATTTCAGCCAAGAACCATCATCTTTGACTATTATTATACTCCAGTGGATATTTTTGCTATGTACTCTCTTCTTGAGAGTTTCTTTTTGCCCATATTGAAAATGCAACATTTATGCAGATTTGGACGCACTCCAAGGAAACAGTGTTTGAACTCCAGGCAAGTCTTTTTTTTCCCAGCTATTTCACAAGGAGGACTCGGTAGAGGAAAAGATTTGTTTGATATTTGTCACCATGCCTCAACTGACAAATGCACATATTTGCAAAAAATACAACACAGCCTTAAGGACAGATGCAGATCCACTCGTCTCAGTCCAGTCCAGACATGACTCTGACTCTCAGTCTGTTCTTAGCTGTTAATGACTCCCAGGCAAACTTGTTAAGAGGTTTAATGCATATCCTGACGACTCCCAAACAAATCCACAAATCTACTTGTGCATAAGTGAGAGTGGTTTGAATGGGCGGTTGATTACGAAGGAGATGTTTATTGATTAACCAATTAGTGACTTGCTCAATAAACACATCATTAAAACCTTCACAAAGCTGTTCTGTGCTGACTAGAGTCACAGACGTAATTTGAGGAAAACGTGTGATGCAGTGTGGCACGAGCTTTGATATGACATTTGAAGAGGTGTTTTCATGTTGTCAGATACCGATGAGCAGACATATGGGAGCCTTTGTTTTTGTTCCCTCTTTCTTTAGATGCTCAACTGCAAACACAAGCTTTGAAGTTAGGTGTATGTTCTCTCCAGCGCTCGTGCCCTGCAATCTTATTTTTTCCCTGTCCTCTACCACAGTTGAGATGTGCCTTGGCTTCAATGGCATCCTGACGTTTAAATATAGAAGGAATAGATGATAAGGTTGAGGTGAGGCTCTGGTCAGATGAGTCACACTGAGGTTGATTGTAACATTAGAAAACAAAGTGATGACAGATGCTGCTGAGGCTACAGCACAGAAAGTTGAACAGTTCAATCCAAGGCCTCTTCTGTATATTGCCACCAAAATCACTGTATCTAATCTTATGCCCTTGTCTGTGGAATTCGATCAGCATATTGTCATTCAAATATGCACAAATCCTTGCTTTGAAGTTAAATTGCAGCACACAAAGCAGCTGCAAAAAAAAAAGAAAAAAAAACAATGCACAGGAGGAATAACAGCAACAGCAAATCAAAAAGCCATCAGCAGAAAGAAACACAATATGACATAAACGGCAATTACAGCTCTTGCATGGCCAAAGGCAAAAATCAATATGGCTGGTTCTGACTGACAGATTTATCCTGTGCTGTCACCGAAACAGTTAGACAAGGATTGTAGAGTGATTAGTGAAGCTTCTGTGGGTTTGTGCAAATCTGTTTACACGTTCTTGTCCAACAACGTGAGAACTCGTCTTCCTCAAGCCAAATAAGTACTGACAGAAGCTCCTATCCAAACCCAGGGATGATATAAAGCACAATGGTAATTGTTTGCCAGGAAAACCAAGTTTAATTTCAATTTTGAGCTTTTGTTAATGGAGCATAGTTGTCAAAGGCTTTTGTGCTGTTCCATACTTGGAAGGTAATTTACCGTCTCCTTATCTTCACTAACCAGGTTGTATTCAGGTCAGCGCTACATGTCAAACAAGGCTGAGATTGTTCACTGTTGGTTGCTGGGACCATGCTGGCTACTGTAATAGCAAATTCATGAAAAGTCATAATTTCTTCAGTATGGGGGCGGCTTTGCAGTGAAAACACATTATAAAGCCCCACAATTGATTCAGGTACTGTAAGCCGTTTATTTCAAAGGAAATATAATACCGTACAAATAGATGTTCCATATGGAGCATCAGGCATAAAAATTTCAGGGAGCGAAAAAAGATGCTCATCCATGATGTGATCACGTACAAAAAAGGTAGGGAAAAACACATATGTCCACAATGCAAGTCAGCATTAAAATCTCTAAAACTGCTAAAAAAAATAAAGTTTCATTTTGCTATTATTAAAATAATCCAAATTGGATAATGTATAAAGTGACAGAAATTCACCTTCCTCATATACCCCAGTCTAATGTGTGTAAATTATCAAAATATTGTTTTGGTGTTGGTGTTGAAGATAATGTAATTTATTGGTGAAACTAAAACCTCTGGGATGGAGTCATGCATGCTGGAAGGCAAGGTGTAGATCCAAGAGCACACAGAGACTCAGCAGGTGAGTTAAAAGACATCTGATTTTCTTTGCCCAAAGATTAAGCTTACAGTCAGCAACAACTGTCACCCTGCCTCCTAGAAATACATTTACATATTACTAATTTGTTCTTCCAAATATGTTTTGATGGAAATGTAATTGCCTGGATTATGTACTGGCAACGTTTTTCTTGTCAGGGAATTTACACCAGGGCTGTAAGAGGTGGCTGGGGTGGATGGAAGGAATTCAAATTGCACTATTGTTACACCTACTATCAGGGTTTGGGCAACAAAAGCACTTTCATTAAATTCCCTGCACACACACAAATATTTTCAATTACTCCGGCTATTTAGACCTTTAGTCAGGCTGAACCTGGGTGGAGATATGCAGGGATTTACATCATGTCACCAGGTTTTATGAACTAATAATAACAACAGGTCTTTCTCACAGCAGATATTCTGACTCAACATTGTAGGAAAGCCATGACAGAAAACCAGCCAGGACCCCAAAACTGAAGCAGGAATTAAGTGTTTTTTTTAACCATATACTATAAGTTTTAACTGACAAAGAGACTTGATTTCACACTTCAATGGTATGTCTTTAATTGAGGTAGCGATTTGTATGTTTTGCTATTGCTACATAGCCGACATTAGCATTAACAACTGTTGCAACAACACTTGCTAAGAGTTTCAGCCACCACTGCGTTCACAATACAAGAAGTTATAATACTACCTCTGAGCAGCACTACTTCTTCAGGACAGACTTGACGCTACAGTGACATGTCAGTGTCAAGTCAGTGGAAAAGAAGAAATGATAGAAATAGAAGCAAAACAAGAGGTTTGCTTTCCACCACTTGAGGCAACTCTTGGCGAGCAAAGGAACAAAGTTTGATGCTAAACTCGCAACATTTCCTCTAAACTGGTAAGTAAACAGCTTTTATTGCTAATGTTGGATATTAGAAAACTTCTTTAAATAAAGTGAACTGGAAACGTAAGCTATGTTTTCCCAAGCATGTGAATAAGAATTCTTCACCATTAGCTAAGGTTTGTGTGCTCAGAGCACATTCTGCCTCAGTGTCATTTAATCAAAATCATAACAATGCATTAAATTGAATATTCAGAAAAATAACAATTGCCTGACATTTTTCACTTTATCATTACCTACCTCAGCTTATGGTATTCTAACAAGTGTGAGAGTTCACGAGAGTCAATTTCTGCAACACACGCATGTGTTGTCTAACCACATACTGCGTGGAGAGAACACAGTCTTCATGTGAATTAACCACTAATCACCTGGGCCCAGCTTGTGCCATGGACTCACAGTAAGCTAATCAAGTGTTTGCACACTTTCACCGAGGGTGACAAGAAGGGAAGGTGGACATATCCGACCTCCTGATGGTGTGGACCTATGACTGATTAAGTGCATGATTGTCTACACAGGGAAGGAGACTATGCAATGTTATAGAGCACACAGCTGTTTTTGTCTTCTTCAAGGGTGGGAATTTACATGAGAGGACCAACACTTACAAGTGAGACATGTTTATCTCCACAGGTCACTGGAGGTTCAGGACTGAGTCATAGAGAGGCAACAGGTAGAGAAAGAAACTTCGAAGAAGAGAAGATCTATGAGCAGGAGACTGTAGACATTTCAGTTTTAAACAAAGTACAGTATTGATTAAAGAGAAATAACATTTAAAAAAAAGGGGGTCTGATAGCATGCTACCATGTTAAACCAAGATGATGAACATGATAAACATACCTGCGTGGTCTTCAACCACATCTACAAGCTACTGTGGTAAATGTAGACAACACACGTTGCCAAGTTACACTTAACCAGCAACCAACAAGTGACCCAACAAATGTGGAGTGCAGATACCACAACAAAAGGTTACTGCACCCAAAAGTATTCATCACAGCTACATAAGACAATGCTATCAAACTTAGGGTAGAGTTAACCCACAAAAGAGATTGCAATTAAGCTGCTGTGCAAGAGGGTGGAGACAAGGGGAATGAGCTGTAGAGAGGCACCCCAACCTGCATAACAAGATGGCTAACTAGCCTAGCTAGTCTTAAGTGGTGCCCAGGGAGGCTTCTTTAAACATTCAAGACTTCTCTGAAATAATAAAGGGTTTATTTAACATAAATGTGCAAAAGGATCAGGATACTAAATTAAGACAACACATCAAAACTCTCAGGCTGCGAGGCAGGAAAACCACCAGTCCTCATGCCTGAAGCCTCTGCCCTCCTGCTGGAGTTTTTTAAAGCCTTCCTTCCCAGGCCAGGTGCATCTCATGAAGTAATCAGGGTGGGCCTGGGCAGAGCTATAGAGCAGACAGGACAGGGAAAGGACAAAAAACACTGGGAAGGCATGTTGCCGTAACAGTTTGTAATGAAAATCTTTTTCCTTTAAATATCAATGCAATGTTTAAGGCATATTCTCCAAATCTGCCCATTTAGTTTTGATGGGGCTATAAACCACCATCCAAGGCCTAAAGAAAAATCAGAACAAACTAAAGACTATATACTCCAAAAAACAAATAAAACATGTAAAAATTATCAATTCTTTGTTAGACATAGTAGGAAAAAAATCTTTTGATTGTACATTTTTTAAAACCATTCTGCGCCACTGTTTCCCTGCTTGTTAATTAGGCAAACCCACCAAGCTACCCATTATGCAGAAATTGAAATTAAATCTTTAGAGCAGCAAAAATATTTTATTTCTCCTCAAGGGCACAATTCCGTTAACTGAACCAATTATCATATGCATGATTATTTATGTGTCCTGGTGGCCTGTCTGTCTCTAGTCCACTGATCTGTGCCTCTCTCCTCCCTTAAGCTTGTCTATGAAGTTCTGACACTTTTTAAAACTAATCTTTATGTATGGCTGCTGTCGTGAGCGTCTGACTTCATTAACAATTCTAATGTATGTAGATCAAGCTGTCATTTCCTCCTTGAGTCGCCTGGTGACTCTTGAATGACTGAACAGGACCTTTGGTAAATACAGCTAAGCAGGGACAGCAGGAGCAAACATGGCAGGTTCTCTCTCTGAACATACGTCGGACTAGATTTAGAGAGGAGCTCTTCCAGAGAAGTGAATCAAAATCAGATTAGATCGGATACAATTCATTGTGGTTTCAAAAGATGTCTAACATCAGAGACAACATGTGGCTTGTTTTCAAGTATCAGTATCAATAAACTAGCATGTCACTGTTCACATATTGGTAGTGTTACAGGACTCAAAAGAAAACAACCAGATCAGAAAAAATCTTAGAGGCTGTAGAATAACATAGGGGGAGAATATTGCACGTAATAATTTACAGATATAGTTGTATGATTTAAGAGAACCCACTGAGGCATTGCTATAGTTTAGATGTCATTAAACCTGTGTCAATAAACGCCACGTTGTACAAGGGAAATCATGAAATAAAGAGAAAAGAGAGTCTGGTAGGTGTGCTATGATGAAAGCAGAGCTTGAGTAAATCATAGTTCTTCTCACTCTCTAAAAGCAACATGTGCCTGACCAGTATTCATTATGGTGTTTATAACATCCATTTCATGGCACTTTCAGTCTGAGTAGCTACCATCATAGTAGCAGCATGATGTGTTTGTGTCAGTGGTGGAATGTAACTAAGTACCTCTATTCAAGCCATGAATGTAAGTACCATTTAACATGTGTTAATACTTGTGCTTCCGTTTTATAATACATTATACCCCTTCTCCTGCATTTCAGAGGAAAATATTATACTTTTTACTTCACTACATTTATCTGACATCTGAAGTAACTTGTTAAGAGTTGCTTAATTAGGATTAAGATTTTCTATATAAAACCTGAGAGCTTATGATTTACTGCTATAGATGAAACCACCCAACGATCAGGGCCTGATTAACTTCTAGGTGGCAGCATTGAGCAGTTGGCCCCCAATAAGGCCCCCAAATCCCCAAGTTAGGCTAGGTCCGCACTACTACGTTTTTTTCCAATGTTTTCGCCCCCGTCCAGGCTACTCCCGCATTTTCGAGCAACAAATGTGGAGACTTTTGGAAATGCTGTTACCCCCGTTTTCGTTTAAAACCCCCGGGGTTGCCTTTGTCGTCTGGACGGGCAAAATGGAGACCTTCGGAAACGATGACGTAGACACTCACGGTGGCTCCCTAATTGGGTCTCATCAGTCTCGACTACCGGTGGTGAATACAACACGGATAATGAAATACAAGCGTTACTGACCTTGTTGTCTTTGCTAGCAGCTGTTGAGGAGTTCATTTCTGTATTTTCACAAAGCCGCTATCTTTGATGTTCCTCGTTCAGAGTATTTATTGCAACTAATCAACTGCAGAGACGACAAATCTGCTTCCTGTTTACTCCGGCTCGCGCATGCCCATACGTGATTGCACAGGTAAGGGTGCGTTTTCTAGTCTGGGTGTAGCTTGTTTTAGTTTGAAAACGCTCTTTTAAAATGAAAACGTAGTAGTGTGGATGTAGCCTTGGTTTGGTTATAATTTAATTGAATATACATTTACATACAGCTGCCTCCTGTGGGTGACAATGATGACGCTGCGAAAACAGTGAGCGTGTGTGAACGTGCAGGTTCATCACTGTGACTAACTCCCTCTCACACTGTTGTCATTTGATACATTGTTGTGATAAAACAAAATGACTCATAATGATATTTTAAATGCAAGACTTTTTACTTGGACTGGGGTTTGTTTACACGGTAGTGCTGCTACTTTTACTCACGTAAATGATCAGAAAACTTCTACCACTAATGTGTCTTATACTAGTTTGTTCACTGGAGGAGTAGAGACACATTTTCATATGACACTTAAGTTTGTCTCCCCTTCTCTTGTTCCACCGTCCTTCACAGACAGCTTTGATTTATCAGTTGGTGATCATAATGATTCAACCTGCTGTAACGCACTGAGTGTGTAAATCACTACGGCGACAGTCTGCTCAAGTGATACACCTCAAGCTGGTTCATGTGTTGCTTCTTTTGGCTCAACCCTAAAACAAAACGAATTACTGTCACTATATATTACTATTAAATGCAGAAGGATAGGTCACTCATTCATTGGACAGCATCAGTCTGTCTGTCATCCTACATCAAAGCCATACCGCATAACAAAATTTATTCTGCTCTGAGAGAGCTGGGTCACGTTGAACTCAGAGGTTTTATTTATTTCCTGTGGTGGTCAGAGAGTTCACAAAGCTTTCAGAGAAATATTTGGATGTGACTCTAAATTTAAGAGCAGCCTGCAAATTGACTCTATCAACCAAAGGCAGCTAGAAACAGATGGGAAATATTGCATCTTGTACAACATGAAACCAGTAATTGAGCAATTGCTCCCGAGATCAGCAGATGAGTTGGGTTTGCTCAGAAGCAAACAAACAGAGCTTTTTAGGCTGATTTTATGAAGCAAATAAAGGGTGTTCTCCTCGACCTGAATGAATCAGGATAAATATGTAAATGCACAGGAGTTTGTAAACACAACCATATCAATCTGCACTGCAGAAGGTTTTAACTGTGTTTTAACATTAATAATGCTTTCAATGATTTGGACATGCTGCAGTCAGTTAAAAGTGGAGAGACAAGATGAATCAACTTCTCTTGGCAGAGATTTTTTGTTGTTGTTTGTGTTTGTGTGTGTTTTTGTAACAAAATAACTGCAACTCTACTGCCCAGAAGAGATTACACATAAGAGGATCTTGGAAATCACAGGAGTGGATGAATTACAGGTTATTATCAGATCACTGCAGGTTTGCTGTGATAGAAAAAGTCCCATCCCTGAAATTGCAGGATAAATCTGGGTGCTGAGGTATCACTACATTTCCATCTGCTCCAGTGTAGACAGGCATTCAGACCTCTAGGTCGTGAATAAGGGTGCAGCAAGGCATGCATTTAACCTGCCCAGTTACAAACATAGGCAACAACAGATTGTCAGCAAAAGTGGTTTGTTAATTGTTCTGAGTTTTAGAAACTTGTCTTCACAGGATGCTTCACAATTTACGACGTGTTCTGCATTTTAAGAGAAAAACTGATGGTTCAGTATGTGATGCAGTTGCACCCTCCAGTGGACAATGGGGTAGTGTTTTCCACAGCTGCTACGTGTAAGGATATAAGGACAATGTGACAGTGATACATATACTAGTAGAACTTATATCTCCTGCAAGAGAAATATCTCTGTATGCAAAAATATAACTTTCATATTGTTTTGATCGACTTAAAAACATTGCATGCAAGATGTAATCTATGGAGATGACATTAAGGTTTCTTTCTGACAAATCCCTCTGTGCCATGCAGAGACATCACAGGAAGAAAAGGGAAATCCAACTTAGGGAGTGTCTTGTTTATTGAGCATTTTAACCAGAAGAGGTTGCTGCTCTCTCATTCATGAAGGGACTGAAGAAAAAAAAAAAACTAGCAGTAGTCCCTGGCTGGGGTTAATGGAGGAGTTTACAGGATCTGTGGTCGGAAAGTCTTTGTCTCACAATAACAGAAAGAGCAGAAAGTAGAGAAAATGATGACATGCTGTTTGTTCAATACAATGAACTTTTAACACAATCTTTTTTTACAGAGTACCTTTCTGTTTGGTGGCAAAAGAAAAGATGATAAACATGATTGCAATAATCCTAAAAAGGAATTACATGAATGGTTGCCTGTTCTTTTGTTGTTTTCTTAGTTTTCTTTGCACCGGTCTCGACAGTTATTTTGGGAGAAGCAGTTAACTTTTTCTCTTCTTTTTCTTTTTTCTTTCTTTCTTTTTTTCACAGATGGTTGGGGTGGTCCCTAAAAAGGACTGTGGGAGGTGTTTAGACGCTTCACGTTTCTCACATTGTTGGTGATGTGAAATGTTCATTTACTTCTCTAAAATAGGTTTAAGTGTTGTAATGAGCAGGTAGCATGAGCTACAGTTTAGATCACTGTAGCTTTAGTGAGAGACTGCAGTCTAGACACTGGAGACTGCGATGATCTGAAGTGGTTGATCAACAGTGTGTATGTGCATTTGAGGCATATGCATTTACTGCCATTAGTGGGCAAATGGGATGTTTGTAGAAAACAAATAAGGCCCAAGAGCTTGTGCATTTCCACTTCATAGCACACAGGAGAGGGAAATTAAAGCTCTCTGATCTCTGAAGGTTGCACTTTATCTGTGGTTACTCTGTAAGCTTGAGATGCACATAATGAATTGTTTACACTCAGCAGCGTTAGCAGCACTTTCACTGTAGATGTGTCCAAACTCAGGGGCTGGATCCTCCCAGACCTGGATCTGAATATGTCATCACAGGGTAAATAATCGGGGTCAGTAAACCATTATCCACAGTGAACTTGTTTAATGGAACATTAAAGCAATAAATGTAAATTTATTATGTTGGAAAATATCACATGAGCAGCTCATTTTCACCAGGTTTTTGCCTTCAGGTACTGACTGATCACTGGATAATATAACCATTAATCTCAACTAACACTGCTACATGTAGATAATGGAAGCCAGGTATAAAATACATATTCACATAACTTACATTCATTTGTGAAGAGATGTCAGAAAGTAATAAGCATATATTCATAATTAATGTTGTGCCAGTGTGCCCATCACATACTAAACATCAACCATTATTCTCTGCATTTATGTCTGTTTAAGGAACAACATTTATCTTTATGAGTCAAGTGCTCAAATAAACAACTTGCTTCAGTGTCTGAGAGGTTGCACCGTCTCATTTAGGGAGGAGGAGCTGGCTCAGTCTGGCTTCAGGTCCTCCGAAGGAGCCACGTCCAGCTCCTGCTCTGCAATGCAGCTATTGATCATTCACTTTTGCAGCTTCAAAATCAAGAAACCAACATATTTACATGCCAATCCAAAAATATGTAGTTGATAGAGCATATTTAAATGCTAAATGCATCACCATATGGTCAAAATGATCATGTAGCATATAGTTTTTTTTTTTTTAAAGAAAAAATGGTAACTGACTCGCTTGTTAGCTGTGAAAATCTCACAAGTTCATATGACAGATTTACACCACAGCAGATAAAGAGGAAACAGGAAAAACTGAGAAAAAATGATGAAATGGTACATTGCATTAAATATGCATAAAATACACTAAGGACCCAGACTGTGCATAGATACAGGGCAAATATATACAAATCACTTACTTACTATTAAATTTACTATCAAAGTTTTAGTTTGTTAACTTTCAATCAACCTGAAAAGGTTACAACATTAATTAAAAATGATAGAATAGTGTAGTCATTTTCCATAATTCTGTTATAAAGCTACAGCAGAGGGTTTGGATCCTTAAAAAATTCATTACTGACTTGAACAAACTGAAAATAATTGGGCAGAATACAGCTGGACTGGGTTTCCGAGTGTCAACTGGAGGAGCTCAGTCTTATCTGTTACCAAACACTCAGCATGCAGTTTGTGTGTGCAAGGCTCACAGGACCCGACAGTGTGTCTGTCTGAGAGTCTTGACAAAATGAAAGAGTACAGCTCGTGAAAATGGCCTGTGACTGAGATGCAGCAGCTGAACTATCACTGCACCCTTCATGCACTGCTGTGTGGTCACCAAGCTGGCATTTAGACTAGAGCACAGGAAGCAAATCTACTGGACTGACCCTCCCTTCATCCCTGCGACAACCACATCATACAGCAAGAGCCTGAGCTCTGCCAGAGACTAAACTGAAGAAAGAAAGAAAGAAAGAAAGAATGAAACACAAAATAGTAAAGAAGCAGAGAGAGAAGTTAAAAAAGTGAAAGGTATCATCACAGAGGGAAACAGAATGAGATGGGGAAAAAAATAACAGAAAAAAAGGGGGAGACAAGGCCCAAGAGAAAAAAAATACAGTGAGAAAAGAGCAAGGGAATGAGGAAGAGACAGAGACTGAGAGAGAAGAGAGAGAGAGAGAGACAGGGAGGGGAGAAAGAACAGGAGAGACAACGTGGCAGGAGGTTTCGTTCGACGTAGACCTTGGATGGGATGATAGAACTCTGGGTTCATCTGAGGATGAGTGCTGGTAGAAAGCACTGCATAGCCATTCATAAATGTGCTGTAACTAAACAATCATTAACTTTCAACCCCTTTTAACTGCTGTTTGCACCGTAGCTAATGAGGCTTTTTGCATCATGCAATTTAGTTTTCACTACCTATTTTAAGCCACACCCCATGGCATTAAATGAAGTCTAATATGGGGCATTTTTATAAATTAAGCCATAAATTAACACAGTTCCCCTGTAATAACAGTACTGCAATGTAATGCATAAGTATTATAGGGCGGTTTGACTTAACTCATTGTGTTTCCAAAGCACAATCCTCCCCTCTCTTTGTATTTTCTCTTTGCAGACAGACTTTATCACAAGGATCAGGCTGTACTATTAAAATGGAACGTCCTGTTTATCCCCAAGAAAGGGCAATTTGGCTTTCGAATAAATTAGGAGCCTCTATAAGGTCAGTGGATACTGAAGAAGACTCTTCTCTTGAATATATCAAATCCCTGCAAAACTGTGAATAAAAACTGTTTGATTTTGGCAGTTTGACCTTTGCAGCATGACTGGTTTGACTTGTCATCCTTGTGGCTCTGAGTTTCAAGTAGAGTTTTCTTTTTATCCACGTTGATTGCTGATGTAGGGGAAATCACTTATAAAATATATAAAAACACGCTGTTTTTTTGCTCACATTTTAACAGACTTGATCAAAAAGGGACTTTCAGTGTGTGAAGAGGAGACGGTGGGTAATTGTGGCTTTCACCTCTCGTTGGCCCACCTTTCAATTTTACGCTTTATTGCTGTTGAAATGGGGGGATTCTCTCAACATGCAATCACAGGCCACGTGCCTGTAAAGACAAGGTATGGCTGGGACAATCACACACTCTTCACCCACTTCACAGAACCAGACATGGGATTTGCAGGTGTGTGTGTGTGTGGACGTGTGCGACTGTTTTCAATGTATACAATTACACAAAATCTGTCAGAATAGAGGTAATTCTTGGGTAGGAAGGCCTGCAAACCTGTGTATCTGTACAGCACAGTTCAAGTCCAGAGCCCCTCCTCCTCCATTTCTTCTTCACTCCCCCCATAAAATCCCTTTGCCCCCTTCACCTCTCCCCTTTCTGTCCACTTATTGTTTCTCATAATTAACTGTGTATATTTGTTCCCCAGAGTATCATGTCTGTCTTAAGCTGCAAAATATTTCAGTCTATTGTCATTTACAAAGTTGTTTTTAACAGCCAAACTGCAATTAAGTTCCACTAACCTAAACTGTATGGTTCTACTTTATAGTACTTTATAGTATAATCCAACATAAAACAGAGGCCCACTGGTTTCATTATTCCAGAGTTGTTAGATACCTATGACCAAATTTCATGACATATATTTAAAGGAACAGTTCAACATTTTGGGAAACACGCCTGTCAATGAGAAGATTGATACAACTCTCATGTCTGGTTGTACCTTAACATTTAACTTGCTAATATACAGCTTGAGAGTGTATTATCAACCAGACCGAGACATAAACTGTTAAGCCTATGAGATTCCAGTCAGGAAATCCCTCCACCAATTGCAAGGAAGCATCATCCACCTTTGAAAGCCAAAGGGAATGCACAGAAAAGAGGGAGCGGGTGAGGAGCTAGGGAGCAAGGAGTGTGTCTGGGTGGGACAGGGAGGAGTGGGGAAGGGTGGGAATGTGCCGGGGCGGCAGAAGAAGGAGGGAGGAGGGTCGGTTTCCCTCATGCTGGAGGTGTGTTTACCACCCTCAGGGTGTCATCTAGCGGATCCACCCATGACAACACCTGGGCAGGGTAGTCCCACCTCCCCTTCTGACCACCAGGGGAGGACAGACAGACGGGGAGAAGATCCTCCGCAAAAACACCAACCCTTTGGCTATGGAGATTCCACATAAGCTTCATTCCTTCCCTCTGTTGTGTCCTCGTTCCACTGTTACTGACAAGCACTGCAGGCTGAGACAATCCAGCAGTAGGAGCCTCAACACAGAGAAAGAGAGAGAGTGGGGAGGGAAAAAGGCGTTGGGGGAAGGGAGAGTTTTGGACCTTTTAAGATGTCTGTGGAAAATGAATCATGGGGGCCTGCACAGGGGGAGATCCAGAGGAGAAACACATCTGGTTAGGGAGAAAAGAATAAGACTGAGGAAAGAGCAGAAAAGACATTTTTCTTTAGGATTGTTAAAAGGACTGTAGGTTCTGGTTGAAAAGTGTCTGAGACATCAAAGTGTGAGAGAAAAGAAAGAAATATAAAGACAAAGAGAGAAGCCAATATAAGAAGGCAGAAAGTCTACAGAGTGGCAGATGAGCATGGGGGGGCATAAAGGAGACTGTGAGTTGTCATCTTTGAGTTTAATGCCATGTTATTCCAAGCTTGGAGACGTCCCTCCCTAAACACTGACTGTTCTCCACAATAGGCTGGCAGACGCAGGGAAATGCAATCCAGGTTTGCCAGCTCTCGATTCACTCTGGCTGCTAGGGCTTGTCATTAAGTCTTTTTTTTTTCTGTACTCTTTTAGAAATTGGTTTGAGCCACGAGCAGCAGAGACTGTCTCAGGAGCCCGACCCAGCCACGTCATCTACAAGTCTGTGTGAAGGGAAATGATCACTGTGCATCACATCATTCATCAATTTTACTAAAGGTGCAGAGGAGATAATGTACATTTGTTCTTATTTAACCCATTGTTTCCCCTTAAGTAGCTTTAAAGTTTTTAAAATATTCTCATCCCACATTGTCTGACTATATCATATATTATATTGGTTTGTTCCAATTCTTCATTTAAGCTAAATTATGTTTGCACTCTGATTTTTATGGCTGTACTATTCCTTTAAATAGATATATTCTAGATATCTTGTGCATCATTTTATATACTTTTCCCCCAAAACTCAGCAAACCCAGCAGATCACTAAAATTCAAAATAAAGTTATGTGAATTTGAACAACGTTTGTCTGCACAGTCTGGGTTTGTACAAACTAGTTCAATCCACTGCTTGTTGAGAGAAAGAACTGCAGATTTTAATTGAGAAAAGTAAGAAAAAACTATTTCAAATACGCAGTGCACAGAAGACACCTTGAATTGTAATGGGGTTAGGGTTGCTTTTTTTTTCACGTGTGATTATTGCCACAAAGGGAGTGGTCAACAGACGTGGAAGAGGAAAGACAGAGGGAAAAGAAGAAGAAGAAAGGGGGGAGAATTCCAGACATGTTGGAAGAAAACCAGATCTGTGAGGCTGGAGGCTGCAGATTTAGAGATCAGACTACATGCTGGAAAATCTTCTCTCTCTCTCTCTCTCTCTCTCTCTCTCTCTCTCTCTCTCTCCTCACATTTTCACTAAAACTAAAATCTTGTAGCACTCCAATGCCTCAACGGCGTCTCTGTAAAGTTCTGTAAAATTGGACCCTACCAGAGAAAAAGTGTCTCATGTACTTCAGCATTTCCTCCCTCTTCTCCCACAGTTTGTTGCTTCACTGAGAACATTTCCATCAAAAAAGTGGAGATGACGACAAAGTGAGGTTCCAACCATTCAAACAATTAGTCAGATATTTAAAGGGGAAAAGTAAAGGGAAAAGTAAATGTGGGGTGAGAGAATAAAACCGCCATTTTTGGTTTGAACTGTTTCTTCTGCTGAAAAGGGTCTTGGACGCAGGTCTGTGTGTGTGCGTGTGCGCATGCGCGTGCATGTGCATGCGTGCGTGTGTTGACACTAGAGACCCCAGGGAGCAGTCAGCGGAAACACCCCTGATTCCTGCTCAGTGTGGTCATCCTGTCTGACACAGGCTAAGTAAATACAGCAACATGGCCGCCGCCACAGAAGACATGCTCACCTGAGTGTGTGTTATTAGTGTGTGTGTTTTCATTCAGGTGTGAGACCTGAATTTACTTTAGGGCCATGGATGGTGTTAATGATGTACTGATACTGAATCATATCTTAATAGGTGAATATCATGTATTGTGCTCAATTGATGGATAATGGATGGTTGAAATTCCTCCAATCTCGATGAATTCAGGTTAATCACATTTCTCTAATGTTTTCATGTTGAAAGTTTTGCAATCGGACAGAACTTCTTTCATTTCAGACAAAAATCCGTGTCCCTGCTGTGTAACGGGTCTGCCCTGGATGTGCTTTTCCACACACAAGACACAACATGTGAGTCACCAAAAAATATCCCCAGTACTGAACATTTTACTAGCTCACATTCAAAAAGATGACTAAGGGAAGTCAAAAGCTTTTAGTTTGTTTAAGAGATACATGAACAGAGATAGACTAACAAAAAACCCAAAACGGAGAACGTAGAAATATGTTGATGTACAGTAAGTGAAATGCATGGTTTCACTGTCAGTGCCTTGTGTTGCAGTGCTAGTGCTGCATGTGTCTCTCTCACTTAGAACACATGCATGGCTTAGGGTCATAGATGGTGAAGGAAGAGCTTTCTGACATGAATGTGATGGTTGTTATGATATGACACATCATATCTATCTTCTGACACAGCAGAGGGCTTGAAAATGAAGTGAAAACCTGTTGTTAAGAGGAGTTCTTCCACATATAAGCACTTAAAATGCTGACGTTGCTTCCCACCACTGGAGACTTAGCTAGTAAAGAAATGATGTTTGATGCTCAACTCGCAATGTTTCTTCTCGACTGGTAAGTAACACTAACATGTGAAGGGCTTACATATGAATTACCCCTAGGGGATAAAGTAACAAAGAAATAAAGTCAGTCAGTCAGTCATTCAGTCAGTCAGTCAGTCAGTCAATCTCTATCTATCCATCATATTTTTACTCATCTTTCCTCCTCTTTTCAATTAAAGATGATAACTGTGAGTCAGATATGTACATGTTTTAGAAGAGAAAACATGGTTAGGGCTTTTTATGCTTTGGTCCCGGAGGAAGGGAAGAGGGTCACATTTCACTGAGCTTATAGCAAGTCCCAGCACATCTCTGACCTCTACCTGGTCTGGACTGGCAGGCTGAGTGGCCAGTCTCAGCCAACCATCAACAAACAGATGATTAAATTATTACTGGAATTGGAAATAGGGCTGATTTACAAAGATAAAATGATTTGGTAAGATGATTTTGGTAAAAAAAAAAGAAGCTGCAAATCTCTTTGAATAAAAGATTCATATATAGGTTTCTCTACCCTCTGAAAATGAAAATGAATTCTCAGACAGAATCTGAATAAATACATAAACTAAAGGGAGCTCAAATCTTCTGTTTTGCTTTTATGACAGGAAACAGACATGTATTTAGGATCTAAGCACACCATCAGTTACGGTGTTATTTCCATATTTAGTCCATAATGTGGTGCCATCCTTTCTGAGATACACTTTTTCAGTAACCCCAGCTTCAAAGTCCTCTCTTCTGTCTTTTAATCCAATGGGTGGATGACATGAAAATAGAGCCCAGGGCTATTTCTGATTACAGACAGGTATGAACCTTTTGATAAATAACAGCAGTTTTATTTTAAAGGCACAACACTGTTCTATCTGTCGTTTTGCTATTTTTCTAAGATATCAGTCATATAATGTGAAGTACTCTGCTCACTTCAGGCTCAGTGGATGTGTGCTAATGATCCTGTAGATCCTAAATTTCACCTGCATAAATTTCTTTTACATCCAGTTTGAGATATGCTGAGTTTACTAGAAGGGTTTATACAGATCCACTTCACAATGAGCTTATGTTTAATGCAATTAAAATGGAATTCAGTTGTGATACCATTTTTTAAATGAAATGAGGAAATTTTCCTATGACATTGTCAATGTACTTCAATGGTGGCTCAGCGGACTGTCCACTAATCAGATGGATCGTGGTTCAATCCCTGGCTCCTTGTGTCCACATGTTTAAGTCAACTTTAGCAAGAACCGTAATTGCTTTCAGTGATTAGACTGGTGCCAGTGATGTGAGAAATCAGGAAATGTAAGACACCTCTCTCAAACCAGTGTTATACTTTCAGCATCCACGAAGATGCAACTGTTCGTGTGACAAAAAGTCATCAGAAATGTGTATCCACTGTGCCCGTGTGAACCACGCTACAAGGGCTGCAACTGCTCATCCTCACCTTCCAAGTGGTCTCAAAGGAGGCACAATAAGAACAACCACACATCCATGGTGTCCCTGTCCGTGTCTACATCCACAATGGAGTATAATTGAGGCCTGAGGACTTGAGCACACGCACACAGACAGCTGCGGACACCACGGATGCATAGTTGTTCTTATTATACTTCTGACTTGTCTGTTTGGAGCGTATGAGCAGTTGTTGCCTTTGTAGCGCAGTGACAGTGCAGATTAGCACAGACACAACTTCTTGGTGGCTAGCCGCGTGTACATCCTCTGATGACGAAATTTACATCACGCGCACACTCGCGTTATCGCGGATGCAGAAAGTACAACACTGGCTTCGCTCTCTCTTTCTCTCACCAGTCAGGGCCTGTCCCCTTCATCTTAGCGTCTCTCTCTCTCACTCTCTGTTCTCAAACCCCCTCGGGGCAGACCGCCTCCACTCTCTCCTCCTCTCAGAGCCCGGGTTACTCAGGTCACATCGGCACAGCGTTTCTGAACCTAGCATCTAGCACCTTTGTTACATTAATAAACACATGCTCAAAATAATGGTCTAACAAAAGGGTGAAATGGAAATAAGGTAAAGAAAATATGAAAAGAGAAATACACACACTTTTTATTGGACTCACAGGGTTTTTCAACTGTGGATTCAGTGTGTGTGAAATTCTTCATCTAGGCAAAAACCACCATTATTTGTTGCATTCTTATTTCTTGCATTTTCTTGCATGTTGTATATGTTTTTTATTGCACATACTCAACATATTTGTCCTGTTTTCCTATTTTTTATCTGGCCATCTGCATGCTTTAGTGTTGGAGTCTATTTGGTTGCATTACCGCCCATCTAAATGGATATCTCGCAATGAACATAGACAAACAACTGTTAATATTTCAGAACCTTGATTAAGGAGATGAGAAACAAAAAAACTAAAGAAAAACTGGATATGTTCTTTTCTTCCCCTCCTCCATCCAAAGCCAGCGGTGGACACGTGGAAGAATTTCTTGGTCATCATGAAGTTTTGAATTCAGCTAAGGGAAAAAAAAAGACAGAAAGCAGGACTAGAGAAAAAAAAGGGCAAGGAAGGAAAAGAAAAGATTTTTTTTTTTTTTTTAAATTCAGACTCCACCCCAGCATTATGACTGGCTCCAGGAGATCATCTGGTCAACAAACTGAACTCGGTAAAGGGTTGAAGTGTGGACGTGCCCTGAAGCTGTGAGTGTGTGTGTTGTCTGCGTGTTTATATTACATAGAAAAAGAAGACAGAAGAGTAAGGTGAAAGAAAAAGAGAGGTTCCGCAGAGGGAATTATAGAATCAGAAATGGAGACAGAACAAACTTTGTTTAGAACCAGTCGATCTTTTAACATGTGAAACCCAACAATAAAAAAAAAAAAAGACAGTCTCCTTCCATACGATGATATGAATAAATTTGTGTCTTTCAGGGCTTATTTACATCTTCATTTAGCTTGTAGAAGGAAGAGTGTGTGTATGTGTGTGAGGGAGAGTGAGACAAGCTCATACCTGTCCCACTGCCCCACGTAAACCCTGGAATGAGTGGGAGTCAGTACAAGAGTTGAGACCACCAGTGTTTCAACACATGGCCTCATCCATTAGTCTTTATTGTCATTATAAAACCAGTGCACAGCTGTCTGACCAAACACCCCAGGCTTGTGATATTTGCTCGTTGCTAGGCGCAGACCTCTATAGCTGTGCAATAATCAAAGTGCAAAGTAATTAAACACATTTACATGATACCTGGAGTAACCCATGAGAATCTGCATATCATTAATTCACCATCTGGATGCTGAAAGGGAAACTTGTCTGCTGAGCTGTGCAGACATAGTTTATTAATATAAATCATGGCCACCTTAGGGTTTTATTCTAGATTAATCTATGTGTCACTGACACCCAGGAAGCACTTTATGCTAGTTTGGTTTGCAATGCTGAACATGAGTCATTTCACTCCAACGTAGAATGCGTGTTATTTTCCTGTTCACAGTGAATTATCTCTTCAGAGAGATACAGTACAAGAGACAAGAGACTTTGCTGCATGACAAGTCAAACTCTGTCTCAGAGTTAGTCAGCTGATTGTGAAAGTGACACTTCCTTTCTCTACATAATGACAGAAACCAGTGACTTTAAACACTGGGGTGTCTGCACTGGGTTACAACAGTAACAAATTGACCAAAATTTCTTCTTCTTTTTTTTCAAAACATTTATAAGACAATAAATTGGAATCCATTTCCATGTTGAAGAAATAGTTCAATATTTTGTGAAGTAGTCTTCTTCATCTTCTTCATGGAGGTTAGATGAGGAGATTGGTAGTACTCGCTTATCAGTACGGGAGCGTGTCTATGTTCCCACAGCCCTATATTCCCCTTTTATACCCTTTCAGAACGCTTTGCATCCACGTTCCACAGCGTCTTCACATTTATCCACCTCAGCGATCGTTTTTGTAAAGCATCGTTTTCAGTTACGGAATTCACCATTCTAATGTGGACAGAAGGGCTAACTGGATAAATATTACCCGGGTTAGTGTGGACATGGGCTTATGGGAACATATAAGACTGTGGGAAAATAGGGCCTAATTTTCAAAACATTCTTAGAAATGTGGGAACATAGGACTGACCCCATCAGTACTTTGGATCCCCAGGTGTGCCCTCCATGTAACTTTTTTTTTTTTTAACAAAAACTTGAGGTTTTTAGGCCCTTGTGTTTTTTAACAGTTTAACTATAAGCGTCAACTGAGTTGAAACCCAATGCTTACATTTTGAAGTGTAATCCTTGGTGTTGTTTGCTGCCGTATTATTTTCATTACCGGTGCGCAATGAATCTTGGGATATGTTGGGCCACCAAGGATCCACCCGTTGGAGCCTTTGTTGCTAAGGAAAAGATGGCTGCATTTTCTCAGCAGCAATTGAAGAAGCCTTTGAAATGGGACAGCTTCAAATGCAGCCTCTGAAGGATGCAGCCCCTGAATTTGGTCACAGTTTATGTTCTAAGCTAGCTAGCTGCAGGCACTAACTTCATATTTAGCATACAGGTATGGGAGTGGTGTCAGTTCAGTGTTTGCTGATTAAGAAGAATCCACTTTTTACTCTCGTTACCTGGCCATTTTTGCTATAAAATGTTTTCAAAGTGAGAGAAGGGAAGGAGCAAATCTACAGATTAGGAGCAACAAGACAAAACAGTTTGGCAAAAAGATAACCTCTTCCCTCCAACAATGGTGAAATATCAAGATGGAAATAGGCTCAGAAACCTCCTCCTGTTTCTCATTCTGTCTGTTTCTGTTGACAGAGACACAAAGAGAAAGCAAAAAGAAAAAGAGAATCAAGCTCCAGAGATGATAAAAAGAATAAAATTAGGGCAAATAATTAAAAACGAGATTAGATTAAAAGGAGAAGTGAAGAAGAAGAAGCAGGGAAGTAGAGGAAGGAAAGCAGAGGCAGTAGATTTTTACCAGATGCAGAACCTCTCACAGTGGACGTCAGCCAACAGGCATGTACTCATGCTTTAGCTATGTCATGGGCTGCCTGCTCTACCCTTAAACCACCTCCCCTTCCTTTACTCTCTCCCCCTCTCTTTCTCTCTATTTCTTTTCACCTCTTTCTCTCAACCTCTCTAAACTCTGTTACCCCCCCCCCCCATCTCCCCTCCTTTCGATCATGCTTGCAGCCTCTGACTAATTCACATACCATATAAACAGATGTCTGACATTGTCATGATAAACACTGGTCATGAATTTCTTCTAGTGTTGGAAATAAGTAGAAAGAAAGTCAAACTTAAACTACACGGCTTTAAAATACAACAACTGGTTCAATGTAAACCTAGCTACAGTCAACAATTTTTGACTAAGTGAGTTTGAACAGACTCACAGGCTAGCGTTTGCTATGATGGTGATTTTCCATTGGGCACTCATGAAATGTGAGTGTGAGAGACACAAAGAGAGAGAGAGAGCGAGTGGGAGGGACTAGACAAAAGAAACTGGAAAAAAAAATAAAACCATCTGTAATTCTCAACTGGAATTTCTTCCATCATCAGCCAAACCTCCGAATGTAACCAACAGAGGAGGTCAACACACACACACACACACACACACATACTAAGTCTGGTGGATCTAGTGGCCTACATGCACTGCAGATCAACACAAACCCCACCTATAGTTAAAATAGGAAGACTTCCCAAACCAAAACTACATGAGCTAATTCTGGAGTAGGCTGTATTTCATGTGCATTGGAGGTTTGGAGAAAGTCATGGCTCCCTCACGATTATAGATTAATCCTCATTCAGAAAGTCATGAAGTGAAACATCTCATTTTATGTTGTATAAAATCACCTTTTTTTTCTCCACCTGAGACCCAGACCCAGTCATTAGGAGCACAACGGTAGCTGAGGATATAGTATGGCCCTGAAAAGACAACAAGGGGTCCATATCACCCAGCACGTGATGATGTCATTGGGCCAGTCCAAATGGTCAGGCTGGCGGGGGGCGAGGACTTTACTAATGACTTGTAATGTGGGAAAGACAGCTCCCTGCCACTTTAAGACTCATGTGCCCGCCACATGGCTCCATAAGGATGTAATGTGTTCCAGGTGGGTTTCACTGGGAATATACACACAGACATGAATTCACTGTCACACACACACGCATGCATGTATACATGCACACAAACAAACAGAAGCCTGCTTGACTGACCACAGAGTCTGCACACACCAAAATTATTTTGCACAAAGAAAATTGTAACAGTGCAGAGGGGAGCCTGTTGTGCTGAAGACCCTCGTGACACTGATTATCAACCATGACCAACAGCAGCTTCACACACCTCTAAAGACATACACACATGCGCACACAACCAGGAACAAACAGAGGCACATATTAGGATAGTGTTTGCCAGACAAGTTTAACATGGCCGTCCTATCATGCCGAATTTAACATTTTCTTCATTCTACTTACTAATGGCCTATTATATCCGAAAGCGAATCATACAGTTTTTTCCACAGCTATATGCAAAGTAACATACAGGAAACATAAAGCATCTCAAGCTGAGCAACAGACTCCTGTGGAGCAGTCTGTAACTTTCAGAGTACTCACATTAACTCTCAGCAATTTGCTCATTAGCAAGTTAGACATGATCCCTTTCTATGGGAGTCCCGCTGTTCCTGGTGCCTTCATATCATAAACCCTCACCTGGAGCAGATCTATTATTAACATAGAAGGAAAATTGTCTAGTATGTCTAGTTATCTTCTTCAACGTACAATACTGTGTATGAGGCTTCACAAACAGTAAAAGAGATAATTAAAGGCTCAACAGTTAATACCGAAATTTTACCGTTTCCTCATTTTCATTACTACAGTGAATACATTCTCTTCATGTCAACCCGTGAAGCTTTAAAGGCGGCACTGTGCTATAGCGACGTGTAACAGCCCTCACCTGCACAAACCACAAGCCCTCATGGTGGCCAGGCTGTCTTCTACGAGGACTGTAATAAACATACTTGGTCAGCCACTAACTTCCAAACGAACTACCTGTGCTTACAGACGCTCAGCGGGAACTCACCTGGGGTTTTCCTGCAGCATGCCACATTCACCAAGTAGTGAACTCCACTTTACTAAATGAAGTCTCCCTAATGTTCCAGCTTTGTTGTAATAAAGAGATTGTCACCTAAGAACACATGGCTGGTTTTGATTGCTTTTTTAAATTATAAAAAGCAGAAACATGGGGAAAATATACTTATATATTACATGTACATGCATATATGCGTCATTCGTATTTTATATTAAACCATATTGTGTAATATGAAGTAATTATTGTGTATTTAAATGCTGCTGTTGCCCAGGGACAGCAGAACTAAATCAGTGTCTGTAGTAGGTGACATGTTATCAGTATTTTCCTCCCTGGTCTCAGGTTTAATAGTCTCACTGTGAGTGTTTTGCACATATTGTCTTCTGTCAGGAAAACTATTGTGGCTTTTTGTAATATACTGCACATATTAGTGTAACATGTGCATTCAGTCACAGGCAGGTTAAACTTGCAGCAGGGAGGAAAGAACTCATGGCCTCCCCACATGTCATTTACAGACTAAAACTAAATGAGTGCAAACCTCCCTTTTTTTGAGCTTTGAAACAAAGCAGTGGGTATCCATATCAAGTACAAAACAGCAGTGTGTCAAATCAGTATCTCTATCACAGGACACAGAAAACTGTTCCCCGCACTAGCTTTAGTCTCCCCTCCCCTATTTTTTCTCCTTTTGTTTGTGTGGCTCTGCACAGTGTTTTCTCTGGACAGCAAACCCTAACATTTGGACTGGGATCCAAAACCATGGATCCAGAAGAGTTTTGCTACAGGCAGAGAAGAAAAGAGACTGGAGGACAGAAAAGCAGGAGGAGGAGGAGGAGAAGTGATGATGTGGAGCTTGTGAAAGTAGAACACAGTCAGAGTGAGGTGGATTTTTAGAAAAGGAGAAGGAGAGAAAAGGGGATGAGTATGCCATTGTGTGTGTAAGTGTGTGCATTCATGTCTGTGAATAATAGAAAAACACAGCCATACTTTTTTGAATACCAGTAGGCGGTTTGAGGAATAATTCATTTGCTCATTAGTTTTGTTTACAACACATTTGCTGTAAATTGAAAAGCACCAGTCGTTTGCCTCGGTTCAATTAAATCTCATTTGAGATAGTGCGCATTCATCACAGATTTAACAGTTTTTAATTAAATCTGTGTAATTGAGAGTCAGTTAATTAAATTAAACAACAATCAAGCTAACTTTATTGAAAGTGTTGTCTTTCATGAACTGCCCTCTTTTATGAAATCATTTATCTTCTTCATTATCTCCCAGCAGGCTTCTCTTCTGACAGATGTTTTGCTGGGTCCTGACTTTGAAATATACTTCCCCATCATAAACATCCTCTACATCCCAATTCCTCCTCACAGGACAGCATGGGGGTCTGGAAGCAGTGACTCCTACTGCTATGACCAAGTGTTGGTCCCATTGAAGGTCTGGAGAATCTCCCTGCATCCCTCCATTTCCTGCAAAACTCCATTCTGCACTTCTGCTGCAGACTTCTCAC
Source organism: Seriola dumerili (assembly GCF_002260705.1). Lineage (NCBI taxonomy): Eukaryota > Metazoa > Chordata > Actinopteri > Carangiformes > Carangidae > Seriola > Seriola dumerili. Next base: position 3,563,287 of record NW_019174365.1, on the reverse strand, counting down.
TTGTACTCATGGCTTGTAACACATGGCAGCCAGGCCAGTGTATGGGTTCCTCAACATTTGAGGGCCACATCATCAGAAGCCATTATTTAATTCATGTAAAACAATTTGCTTTATGCTATTTCAAATGGAAGTTTACACTTCTAACTCGGAACTATATTCAAAACTGTATTCAACAGACCACAATGGGCAAGTATGGGTTTTCACAGACACTGCTGATACCTGATGGATGAAATTTTTGCAGATGATTATGTTGACCACATTAATTACATTTCCCAAAGAAAGAATACACTGTCTATATCAATTATAACTTGTATGTTTCTCACACAAACATTGTGGGAAACGTCATAACTGACTTAACAACATCATCAAAATAGTCTCATATCTACTTCTAGGATAAAAGTAGACATGAGACTATTTCAAGTTGATGTAAAATTGTTCCTCCAAATCAGACCACTGCTAAAACATCTGGGTTTTAACACCAGTTGGTTTTCCTGCTGCCGATAGGAGATGTCTTCCACTCATGGCTTTAGCTTTCCTCTGCAGTGGCCCTCCTCCCACTGGCTTAGCGGGTGGAAAAAATGACACAGCAAGAAGACTAAAATGCAAGAGGTAACACTGCTCCCAGACAGAGTGATCAAATGGAGACAAAAAAAAAAACACACACACAGAACTTGTCTTACTTTTCCGGGATTTATTCAGAATACATCAGCTATTGTCTGTTTACTGAGCACAATTCAGAGACATGAGAGAAATGGTTTAGATGGACCATTAACTACAGAGTATGTAGTTACAAACAGGAACATGTTCAGCTGTGAAGATGGCAGTAGATAGTGTTTCCACCCTTGTACCTCGAACACACACACACACACACACACTCACACACACACATATACAATCTCTTCACTCCTCTGACCCAAAGCCGTCAATTTCAAGAGAGTCGAGTTTGCAGTTTGGATATGCCAGCCATGTTAGCAGCACAGTCATCATACAAGGCTGTTGCTAAGTAATTCATTACTTTTTTTTATATTTTTATTTCAGAAAGTTGGGAATACCAACACAAAATCATTGTCAAGGAAATGCTTTGTAACTGACAAACCTTTCAGGATTGATCCAATCTCATAAAGAAGAAACAGCCAAGACATCACGAAGCATCTTGTACAGGAATTTGTCCCACACTATTCAAGGAAGGGACATACACAAGAAACCAAAAGAGCAGCTACCTATGCTTCGTATATCCTTGGAAATCACTACTTTCTTTCTCCTCAGCCCGACAAGTTAAACATCTAAAATCAGACAACAGGGTTTCAGCCGTGACTATGATTCTGTCTTTGTCCCCAGGCCACATCATTTTACCACAAGCACGGGGAAGTTTAAAAGACCTGATTGCCCTCAGCAAGCATCCACCAGGTGTTTTATGTGGCAGGTGGAGGTTTGATTGGTGGCAGGTGGCAGACAGTTCAAGCACTCATTTAAGCCCATAACCCAGCAAGACCGGGGACAGTGCATTTTAGTGTGCGACTACACCAACACATCCCAGCAGAGATGAGTCTTGCTAGAGAAGGACAACGCAGTGCTTTGAGTTGGTCTCAGTTTAGTCATACTGAGCTTCATTCTACAAGGTTGTATATGGGTTGGTTCTGTATATGTATATAGTGTAATTTGGGTTTATGACTGTAGTTACAGCCAGGATAGAGTAAGGCTGTTATGATTTATTTAACATTTTTAACTAATTCAAAACCATAAAAGAAAGTATGTGAGTCATTTTTATTTCATTTTTATACAGATTGAAACATAGCAGCATTTTGAATACAGCTAATGTGCACTTCACACCTACATAAACTGTCATTGAAAATAAAGTAAAACATATCGTAGCATGTAGAGCTACTGTAAAATAAAACCTTAGAACTCATATGGACTGTCATTACATTCTCAGTCACAAGGTCACCACCCAGCTAACCCTGAGAGATAGGCACGTGCTGTGCCCTTTTAAATACAACCAGATGTATTTTGTAATGGTTAAGCATGAAAGTTTTCTCCCAAACTTTTAACCATATTAAATGATCTTCATAAAAATGTATTCAATTTTAGCCATGCTAGCAGCACTTTTTTTTTTTTAAAGCAACACTTTTACTTACGTGTCTTGTGTGCAAATTAGCAAATGTTAGCATGCTAACACACTAAGACCTTGTTAGCATTGTTAGTATGAGTATGTTACATACCAACATTAGCGTTTCGCTCAAAGCTTCGCTGTGCCTAAACTCAGCCTCACAAAGCTGGAAGCGTTCCTGTAAATTCCTAATTTTGTTTATTTGAACCAAGAATGAACTTGTGCTTAATACATATGCCATCACAAAATACAAGTACTAAAATTTGTATGGATGAAGTTAAAACAGCTACTGAGCTCACATGTCTTGGGTTGATGTTAGGGTTCATCTATCCCATGTCAAATCTATCGGTCATTGGATGCTTTAAAGTTTCAAACTGCAGAGGACTGCATGATTATAACAAGCTCTAAACTCAGAGAGGTTGAGTCATTTTTATATTGTATGGTTTAAAGTATTTCAGGCAATGACTTTATATCCTCCTCCCACATTTTCAGGTGTCTAATGTCAGCCTTGTATGGCATACAAGTCATGATTATTATATATACATGAGAAGACAACCTAACAGACATTTGTACAGCTACATGAAATGTGTAAAAACTTTTTCTCCCTCATCAGAAGCCTTGCCTAGCCCTACAGGATCCAACTGTTTTGTAGGCCGTTTTCTTCCTTCCCATCTGTGAAATCATTCAAGTGCGGAGGAGGTCTGAAGGAGTTATTTTACTTCCTTGTTGTCACGCTGACTGCAGCGGCCGTAAAGCCAGCGAGGCCAGGCCCTGACAAAAACTCACAGGCAGGGTGAGAAAAGCTGAATGCAAAGGGGTTAATTGCAACTTAAATGTACAACACCAGTTAAACTAAATTTCATCAGAGTAACCCCTCAGCACTTTGGGACATGGGGATTTAAAAAAAAATCACACAGACTTTCAATTTTGCACTTTCAACAATACCTGCCTAGGGTATTAAAGATCTGAATGGATTAACTTCCATTCGAAATCTGACATTAATTTGGGAATGACAGTGTTATTTGAGCAGATGATTTTTTCATGGCAAAACTTTACTGACCAGAGAGAATGTGAATTAATTATGAAAGGAGATGAAAAGAGGATGTTTAATGCTGGAGTTCCCTCAAATTCCTCCTCCGATTTTAACAGGACATGGAAGGTTTGAGGTCAGGCATGAAGGGGCCGTGAGTCTTCAAGTAATGCATGGAGGGGTTTTTTCCTCCTCAACTTTGACCTCACCACTATAACTCTTGTTTGCCCACCCATCATTCTCTCTGCAGGGACCCCACCACCTTTGTGTGTTAGTGTCTTGATGAAGACAGAAACAGGGATGGAGGGAAGGGAAAGAACAAGAGGGAAGAACTTCAGACAGAGTAGCCACCTTTTCTAACACAGTATCTGCAGAGAGAAACATTGAGAGGTAGTTGAAGTCATGGAAGCAGTATTACTGTGGTATGTGGACCTGGGACTGAAAGGAAACAACACTTTCCATACTGGAAAAAAGAAGTGTAGAGATTCCTCCCTCCTCAACGCTCTGCCAGTTGACATTCATCATACCAAAATAAAACTGCAGCAACCAAAGTAGTTTCAAAGAGGTGGGGTTATTGTAGGAAAGTGATGGGAGGAGCTAAAAATGTTGAAGTCTCAAATTTCTATTAGTGTTAATACAAATGCCACTGTTTGTTGTACTCAAATCTTTTGCAGGGCTTAGCCATTTTGTTCTTTGAGAGTGTGACGACGTCATTGACTGCATACTAACTTTTAAATTCTCAGTCTAGCTCTTGGATACAAAGAGGTGGTTTTACAGGGCAAAGTTGATTAAACCATTTCATCTTTGTCCCATTCTGTCTCATTTTCAGACTGTCCACCCTTTACCACAAAGGTTGGTTACGGATGGAGCGCATTGTCTCTCTTAGCTCTAGCTTGTGTTATCCGGGGCTCTGAGTGCATTTTCCCAGATGTGTAATGATATACGGCTGTGTTGAACTTGCCCCTAACCAGCCAAAAAGAGAGCGAGAGAGAGAGAGAGAGAGAGAGAGAGAGAGAGAGAGAGAGAGAGAGAGACTCCAGACAGCTGAACTCACTTAAATGTGTTCCTCATGTGTGCTGTAATATGGAAAAGATTTCAGCGCTCGCCCCTCCACTCGCCATGACTGAGCTCAGCTTAACCCTTCAAGAGCCAGCACACACCGACTTTACGAAACAGCACTATGGCTTCTTCACGCAGCCTGCAAGTCCTGTATTGTCCATACAATTTATGGTAATATGGCAGTAAACACTAAACATTTGCTTACACAGATTCCACATAAACACACACTTCCAATTTGCCAGTATCACATTTACTGCAGTCAGATGCTAATATTTAATCCAACCAGAAAAAAGACAAGCTAACCTCAATAACAAGTTTAATTCAAAGAGAAAAGGTTTTTTTTCGGAAACAAATGTCCACACTGATATATAAATGTTTGTGACGGCCACAGGGAAACTAAAGACATACTATTAGAAGAAGCAAGGAGATAAAGGTTTGCTATGCTTCCTTACAAAAAAGGAGGTATTTGATATATAAAAAAACAGACAATGCTGTTAGAGCTTATGAGTTTACTGTGTCATATGCACATAATAATTTAAGTAAAAGTAAATGAATCTTTCCCTACCACATGGAGGAATCATGCTAAGTTGGGGGTTAAAATATCGATATATGGATGTGAGTATTAATATAAGTATGCTCTAAATATGACTTTTTTTCTTGAAGAAATGAAGCAGTGATGCATTCATTTTGAGAAGCCATATAACAGCTGAGTTACAATCCACTGGGAATTATTGGTTATTAATTTTTGGGAAACTATAGTTTTTTTGTTTTTGTTTTGTTTTCGATAGAGATTTTCAATACCACTTTCATGTCCTAAAGCCAAATATGAAACTAGAGCTGAAGGGGCACTTAGCATAGCTTAGCATAAAGACTGGAAACAGGGAGAAACAGATAGCATGGCTCTGTCCAAAATCTGGCTAACTAGATGTTTTTATTCTTCTGATTTTGTGCATATTAAACCATCAAGATATAACATGCTAATTAGTGAGTTTTAGAGACACTGGTAGGTGGACTTTTGTTACCTTTGGACAGCTTACCTTTCCTCATTTTAAGAGCAATCCTCCTGACCTTTATCTACAGTATTTCCACCAAAACCTGGACTGAACTCATAAAATTATCTTCCTTAACTCAACCCTCCTTTGCATATTTACACAACCTTTCAAAAGAAAAAAGACATTAAAAGAATATATATATATATATATATATATATATATATATATATATATATATATATATACATATATGGACAGTCTCTTGCTCTACTCTTATGAGTTGGACTTTTTTTCCTGTCTAAAACCACGGCCCAGCTCTATCTAGCAATTAACTGCCTGCCATGGACTCTGGTGACATTGTGTGGGGATATTTCTGTCACGTTTATTATGCCTTTGCTGACCAGACTCTGAGTCATGTGGACACACAGGCAAATCTAACCATGTGTTAGTCCCAGCCAAGGGAGGTTCCCTTCTTTGACTTTCATCCGCTTGCCTTCTACTTTTTTGTGATTCTCACGTTTCTTCGTCGTCACTTTAGCTCTTTCAGTGACAGAGGGGGTTTTGGGGGGAATTGGTTTTGCTTTTTGATAAATCCACTGACGAACAGTACAAGAAACACGTAAGAAGCCTCGTTCAGTAGAGCCTCAGTTTGAGAAGCGGAAGAACCATTCCTCTCTGACTCATCTTCTCCGCCATACTCGCTTGTCTTGCCTGCCACATATTTATACTCTCTCTTGCCCCTATCTCACACTCCCTCCCTGCGCCCACTCCCAAACTTACATTACACCAACTCTTCAATAACCCCGCCCCCCTAAAGTCTAAACGCTCAAGATATTTATTCCACTGGAAACAGCATGCAGATGTGGTAACCTGAGGGAGTGAAGACAGAAAAGGAGGAAGAGACACAAAGACAGAGTTGGTGATGGAGGCTCGGGGAGACACTGAAATGATATGAGAAACGTAGGGTAGGAGGGAAAACAGGAAAAGCAAGAGAAGGACTGGACTGGGTGAAGAAAAGGCGTTCCATACTCATAGACACATCACAAACTTGGCCAGAGTGTTGTATAATTTAAAGCACTTAAAGTAAATGAGTGCTCCTTAAAAAGCCTGGCCTGTCTTTTACTAGTTCTCCCCCAGTTCCTTCCTTCCTGGGTGCTACACAGTCAGTCAGCAGGGTGAATATGATGCCGGTGGCCTCAGCATGCTGATATGCGCTCAGGCCTGTCGGGGCCAACAAGAGAGCTGAATTCTTTGACTCAGCCTGCCTTTTTTCATCACGTTTAAACACTTGTGCAAGTGCCAGCAGCATACAGGTTCTCCTCTGAACAGCAGAGAGGAACGTTGCCTTGTGCTGAAGAAATAAATCAGCACGCTTATTGTACTTTCTGTGAACTGTTGCTAATGATGAGCAGTGGTTCACTTATTGCCTCTGTAAAATAAAGACTCCTCCAACAGTGTACAAGTCATTACACACTCATGTTGTGCAGTCAAGCTTTCTTCAAAATCCAAAAATGTATTCTAAAGTTTCCAAAGATACAAAATATGTCAAGCTGAATTTCGGGGGGAATGTGTGTAAAATGATGCACAAGATATCTAAATTCTTTTCATTTGATGGACTAAAGCAGCCAATATTACTTTTCTTTTCTTTGCTTTGTTTTATTTAATTTATTTTTTATCTTTTATTTGGGTTTAAAGCGATACTTTGTACCTGTTTATAAAAGAACTGACAAAAACCTTTGCATCTATGAAAAAAAAAAAGTATGCCACTGCTAGCTACAAGCTAAAACGGTCTGTACTATCAGTAGCTTACGGTGGCTAACGTTAGCAAACTTACCTGCTGCTGTGTAACTGACATTACTGAGTGTACACTATGCTTTAGCATAACTGCTTACTTGAAGTCTTAGGAAATGAAGTGAAATTCAGTGTCTTTGTCCACTCATGGCCATAGTATGCAGTCTCCATTTAACAGTCACTCAGTCAATCATTGTGTAGTTTAAGAGGAGCATTTCTACTCTCATGTCTGTCCAGTTAATTTGACGCTATATTGCCAGCAGCTGGTTAGCTTAGCCTAGCACAATGAATGAAAACAGAGGGAAACAGCTAGCCTGGTTCTGCCCAAAGGCACATACCCATCTGTAAAACTACAACATGTTCTTTTTGCACTTCAGTTTTTGGGCAGATTTAAAGTTATACTGTGTGACTTTATCACGGCTTGGAGGCGCTGGTGAAGCTAGTTTTACTATCGTTCTTTTTTATTAGTCTTTGTTCTAAGCAAACCAGCTTCCCAAGAGCACCACGCAAAACCGGTGGTGGCTAAGAGCTTGGAGAAAACAGTGTTGTGCTATTTGGTGGCAACTGCTAATTCTCACTGTGCTACACTCCACAGCTTAAAATGTCGTTGTTTAACAAAAGCATTTTTTATCATAGACCTGAGTTTCATAGTTTCTAGTTTTTACTCTTGTATCCCTGTCAGTATTCCTGAGTGGAAAGTTAGTTGCAAACGTTCAGAGCAGAGAAAGAGAAAAACTGCCTGGAATATAGGCTGTAATTTGAAAACCTCAACCGCCCCTGCATGTCTGCTGATGTGTATGTGTGTGTGCGTGTGTGTGTGTGTGTGTGTGTGTGTGTGTGTGTGCGCGCGCATACAGTGCTCTGTTTAATTAGGGCCTATCTCTGTGTGTGAGTGTCACAGAGGGCAGTGTGTCTGAACCTTTTTATCCATCACTCTCCGCTTCCTCCAACCTTCAACCATTTTCTTGATCTTTTCTCATCTCTGTCTTCTCTCTCTTTGCTTCAATCGGTGAAAGGATTATAGGTGTGTGTGTGTGCTCCTCCTCTTTAATCACTAACTCTCTCTTTCTCTCTCTCTATCACTAAACTTCCTCTGCAGACAGCTGCCAGTGTCTGTGTGTGTGGGCAACATATCTATTCTAGTCACTTTATTTTACTGCAGAAACATGTTTTAGAATCCAGAAGAAGGGGTACGTCAGTGCCTAGAACCAGGCTGCACAACTAAAAATGCTTTGAGTTAACTCTGTAACTTGTGACATAAATAAAACATGTACAGTATGGATCTAATACTAAAGTTGTGGTACAGTGCATACACTCCACACACACTGAGAAGTGTGTGTTAATAATGTATGTTGATATCCTTCAGGTTTAGGTTCGTGAACCTGATGAAATTGTTCACATAGTTGCACTTGAGATTCTTTTTTTTTACAAAGACAAGCATCTCAGCATGTGATGATCTTTTGCTTCTGTTTCCATTTTAAAACACAATTTTAATAAAGTGTGACCTCCAAGCACTCTCATGTGAAGCTGCATATCATGTGCCACATCTATCGGGGATTTGATATCAAGGATAGTGCTGCACGATACCGTGAAATTTCACTGTTGCATGTTTTATCTTCCTATCTCATATGATAATCTTGCACAGAATATCTGCATGCTGTACATTAACGTGTCTTATAATAAACAATACATTCAGCCTGTTTTTCAGGTTTTGCATTATGTCAAGTGTTACCATCTAATCTTGACTGTTTATAGCCACAGTATGACATGATTATGACATGATAACATCAGATATTATCTATTATATATCAGGTATTTGATGCAATAGTTATACATTTCCATCTCTGCATACAGCAGATCAAATCTTGTTTCCTCCTTTGCTTTTTAGTTGTGTGCTGTTTCCTTACCAGCTGGCTGACAGGTGGACAGCCACCCCTGACATGAGAGGACCTGCTCCGCCCATAATCCTCAGCGCTTTCTTCTGCATCAGAATGGAAATATGAGACTCAGTGACTGAGGCCAGCAAGGAAACAACTTAGAGAGCCAATCAGAGAGCAGCACATCTGGAGGAATCTGTCTGCAGGCCCAGCTGGTAGCACTATGGGAGACAGAAGAGGAGAGGAGCGAGATGTTAGATTCAAAATGGCTGAAGGATTTATAGAAAAGTCTTCAGGTCAAGGGGATGAATATAATATAATCTGGTTATATTTCACTTTGTTTTCTTTTCTTTTTGCCTCTGAAAACTTTCTTTCATGTATTTCTTGAACAAAGAACTTTGAAGGCAACTTTGACCAATGGTTGAACCGTGGTTGGGTTAACACAACTTCTGCCAGATCCGTGTGCAATTGTTTCCGAAGAGTTCAGTGTAATATGTCTCAGTGGTTAAAGATTTGCTATTTGAGTCCACCAAAAGTCAAACAGCAGCTTAAGATGGACCGGCAACAATAACCTCTCCTGACCTTCAATCAAGAAGCAGATCTGTATCTGTCTGATTCCAGTGATAAATGTTTCAACCCACAAGACACTCTCATGTTCTCGAAGGAAAGGGGTTTGGTTGACTGAAAATGCCAGTTAAAACATTTGCAGTTATTTACTGGAAAATGTATGATAAAATGAACAACAGTGGAGCATTTTAATCTCAAGGTAAATTGGTGGTATTGAGTTGCATCTGCTGCCCTGTTCATCACCCTTTACCTCCAGAGTTAAATCAAATTATTCATATTTCTTTATTTTCGAATAAATGTTTTTTTTTATTTATTTAAACAAATCACGTTTCTGAATGTCTATGAAATGCAACTCTTGACAACAGGGCTACGCATAATTGGCTGTTTCATGTGGAATGTGGCAGAATCAAGAGACAAAAGTCTGATGATGTGGAGCTTTGCAGCCATCTTTGATTTCCTACGCCGCCTGTCTGGTCTCTCCAGCTACTTCAAGGCTTTAGCTCCTCAACAAACATGAGAATGTAACTCTGCAGTGAGTGGGAGCTCTGCCATCTTTAAAACACATTTCATCTCACTCGCCCCTCCTCCTCTTTTTGCTCTTTCTATCTCTCCAGTTTGACTCAGGGAAGAGTTGAGGTGAAGCGGTCGGGAGTGTCCAATAATGACTTCTTTTTTTTTGGCACAGAGGGGGAGGACAGAGAACAGGCCTGTCTGTAGGAGGAAAATAAGAGTTGTGCAGTTGTTTGAGAAAGGATCAGTAAACTGTAAGAGAATGGAGCCAGGATGTAACCTGTGCTCATTCTGCGTGGCTCACTGAGCACTAATAAACATGCCTTTACTACAACATGCTGCAAGAAAAAGGACATTAGAATAAAGTAAAATAATTCAGACACAAGCTTTACATATGACGTACAGTATAAAAGCCCAGACAAGCTCAGTAGAGTGAGGAAGTGGTGATCATTTTCCACTCCACCTGTACCACTTTTCTTCATGTTTTCTTCAGGCATTTAAGCATCACAATCATTTTCCTTAGTAGACAAAACCTGCAGGAAATCTCCTTTACAGGGCACAGAATAGGATTTGAGGAGATGATTATCTATATAAATGGTTAAACTATAACTGATTTACTCACATATGCTAAGACACAAGGCTTCTCCTTCTGTGCCACAACGACTTAAACTTCATAAAAAGCTCTCATTCCCTCTATTGTTCTTTCATCTATAGATGTTCTCAGTTAACCATGAAAATTGAGTAAGCGTGCAAGTGTTTAAACATGGAGTACATCACTGCATTTCTCTATAAAATACTTATAGGATTATGTGCTTTACTCACTGGAATGGGCAGTGGGTGTGTAATATTAGGTGTACAAGGGCCACGCTGAGTGTTGTTGGAGCGGTGGTAGAGTAGATGACATGTCTGGTCATGTGGGCAGGTAAGAGCTGCTCAGAGAGAGAGGGAGAGGGTGAGGGGTTGAGACTAGATCTCTCCTTCACACCTGTCTTTTGTCAGACTGGATCTCCAGCAGTATTAGTGCGTTGTATGTGAACCGCTGCATTCCACTGACAGACTTGCTTTTAGTTTGTTCAATATCCAGAAACTCTTAACAGAAAGATCAGATGTAGGGACAGAAACATACTTTTATTTTGACACACAGGGGGAAAATGGTTTGGAAATGCTTGGTGCATATGTGGAAGAAAAAAAAACTGCTTGGCTGCATGTATTGACAAAAACCACACACTACACTAAAATAGCAAAGTTTCCATAAGAATACCTTCCAAATCAATGAAAAATAAGGTTGATATATCTTTTTTTTTTCAATAAATCCGCGCGTAAAAACGACACACTACAGGTCCAATTCCAACAGATCAGCAACGTTTTACTAGATAATCCTAAACTGTCTCTAAAAGAAACTTTTCCTATAAAATCCAACACAGCAGAGAAGACCCAGGCCCTCCCGGTGCCAAATGATGCCCATCTGCGCGCACCAAGACGGACACATTTTTACGCACAAATCTAAACTGCGCACAAAGTTGCACACCGGGCGCCTGTATCTCGGTAGTGACACTCCGGATTCACTGCAGCCCGTAAAAAAGGGAAAAAACGTAGGCCTTCTTCTCCCTTTTAAACCTCGACGCTGTCCACGTCCTCAAAAAGAATGGATCTAATTAAAACGTTGCACTCGTCATCATCGCCAAAGCTTTGCCAAACGGTTTCTGGTGGAGAGGAGGCTGGGAGATGCAGGACCACATGACTGACTCTGAGCTGCAGAGGGATGGGAGTCAGATTGGGTTTCTGCTCTCTGATTGGCCGGTGGGCTGACTTTTGACACGCAGACCAGGGACCCTCCTGCCGTATAAATAGGCCTGATAGAACTTTATTATTCTAGCATCACGGCAGCAGGTTTCTGCTAAGTTTGGAGTTACTCTTGTCACCACAACTGTATGCCTGCCTGAAGGTGGTTTAAAAACAGGGGCTCAGCAGCACAAGGAGTCTGCATGTCTGCGTAGACATGCTCAGCTTTGTGGATACCCGGATTCTGTTGCTGCTTGCAGTAACTTCATACCTAGCATCATGTCAATGTAAGTTTGAATATCTGCTCTTTTTCTCTGTGATGGATATCGTTTTTTTTTCGGGTCCCACTGCTTGAGGATCTTGCGCTTGGCTTTTGTTTTGGACTTACATCAAGGTCAACGTGAAGACAGCTCAAAGCACTGCTGAATTAAACTCATCGGATTGAGCTCGTGCAGAGGATTCTTCACTTTTTCTTTTCCAAGGATACAATTATTATCATTTGATTAGTTCCCGAGAGGGAGAAGTTTCACTCCTGACAAAAAAAAAGTTTTGTCGCTTTGAAAGAGACGTATAAGTAGTCAACCTAGTGTCCTTTCAAAGCTTCTAGTGCATGAAAATAGGCTAAATGTGAATTTTCTTTTAGACATAGGATGAAAAACTTTGTGGGGCGTTGTACACATTGTTCCATCCAGACGTCCAGGGAATGATTCTTTATTATAGGAAAATGCAATGTCTCCCCCTGGTGGCCATGGGTGCAAACATCTACTTGGCACCACTTAATTTTTCTCCTCCCTGAAGAGACAAATGTATTTATCAAATCTTTAGTAGAAATGACAGTAAATTAGAACATATTTAATTATTTTTTATATTTTTAAGCTAAATAGCCTCTGACCCTCTTTACAGCTAATCCTCGCATAGTTTGACATTTGAATCACAGAACCATTTAAAGATAAAGTCACAAAATGCGCATGTAATTTGAAGTCTCCCTGCAACTTTTTCATCAGTATAGCAAATCAAATAGGGAAAATAATAGTCTCACATCACTTTGAAGGTCCAACGGCGCTGCCTTGTGGTCCAGATTGGGCACGACATGTTAGAGTTCATAGGGGGGTCCCAGGTGTGCCAACGCCAGCTGTGACCAGCTGATCCACAGTCAGACAGGTCAGCTGATGTCCACCTGCAGGGAGGTGTAGATGTGAGATACAACCATCAGCCATGAATGAAGGATACAGTCTTCAGATGATCCAAATTAAAACAATTTAACAATTCTGAATAACAACTGTCTTTCTAATTGGACTGAAAGTCACCTTTTTGCCACTTATGCCACTTTTTATAACCTTTGTATGCACCTCTAATAATATTGTATCGATTGTATAGATTTCATACAGTCCCCAGTAACAGGGGTCGGCAGTAGCTGGATAACTATTCCTGTCCCTAGGACATACACTACCTGTTCAGGCCTGTTTGCATCCTTGGGAGCCTTAATATCTGGAATGCTTTTGAACGCTGAGATTCACATTACAGAGTCAGACAGTTTTCTGTGATTCATACACTGTGCACAGACGGCCCTCAGGCACACTATTAGACATGAGCTTAGAAACACTACTCAGCAGGCAGGCAGTCAACAAATAAACAATGTGAGAAGGCTTATTGTTTCAGGCATGAAAGAAAGATTTGTTAGGCATTTCGAGGTACAGTTGTGTAGTTACGTTCTTACAAACTCCGGGCAAAGCGTTTGTGCCACACATGAAGGTTGAGGCCCTGAGTCATACACAGAAAGCCTGACTTTCTATCTCACACTGAATATTCTCTAAGGTGCATTTTTACTTTGAACATAGGGTTATTAAACGCTAACATGGTTTTCTACATGGAGACATTCTGTGTGCAAACTTGTGTAGACTCTTTTTAGACTTTCCATTGCCCTGTAGCAGGACGTTAACACATTGAACAAGTATATAGAGATGGATGGAAATGACATTGTTTCTTTTTCAGGTGACTGTTTTGCTCTAAAATTGCTTATCGTGTTCTAACGGAGTATTCCCTCTTCTCTCCCCACCCTCCTCTTCTCCCTCTTCCTCCTCCTCGTCTCTCCAACGCCACAGACTCGGTTAGTACACACGCATGCAGTTATGAAAGCAACACATCTTAAAGATAGCTTTACCTTGTCACTTTTGCCTGTTGCCTTTTAAACGCTGAGAGCTGCTTCCATGACAGGAGAGACTTGTCGGTTGTCCTTCACCATTTGAGCAATCTCAACGATAGCAGAGTGTCTCCTTTAGGAATTTCAGTCCCCGAACCAAAGTTATTTCTTGCAGTTTTCTCCCTTCCTGTCCACGGATAGGTGAGGGTCCTATTGGCTAAAAGTTTGTGTCAATGAAAGCTAAAACCACCTTGCTGAGGCACCCATGGGGCCTGGCACAAAGGATCCTTTCTGAGGACAGCAGAGAGGGGGCAGAGGGCGGTTTGCTCCTAACAGCTGGCTTTGGGTCAGTTTGGAGTTTTCCTCTGCTTCTTGATCTGGATTTGATTTAGGAAGGGAAAGCTGGTCTCAAACCAGTTAGTAAAGATTGAGGTCTTAAGCTCAGATAAAACTTATAAAAAAATAAATGATTGGATTGTTAATGAATGTAGGACTGAGGCCTGTCTAGTGAAAATGATTCTGCTCATAATTGAGATTGCTTAAAATGAAACACCTCTCAGTGTGGTACAGCTTCAGCAGTAGCATTTTAGTATTTTAAAGGTGCAGTATGCACTGTGTGGTTCTGGTAACTCAGAACTTTTAATGTTCCATGCACTAACATGCTCTTACTGCTCAGAGGTTGTTGAGTCTGGTTTGCATCTCTGTGCACATGTGGATCATTTACTTCAGATGCTCATTGCTCTGTTGTACTTTCATTTTCATTCCTGAATCTGCATGAGCATGTTTTACATATTTTTGATAGTATCACAGAATATTGCATGTGTAGATTTTTTTTTTTGTTCACGCTTATGCAAAAGTTAAGCTGAATGTTCGATATAGCCTACACATCAAATGACCTGAGAAACCCTGAAAAGACTGAATAAATAAATTTTGCATTTATTTATCTTCTTTTCTGTTTAGGGAAGAGTCAAGGTGAGCACATAATGTTTTTCTTATGTGTCATTTAGCACCTACAGTGTGGCATATCAGACATCAAATAAACTAGTTTAGATTAGGAGTACATCTTGTCTCATCACTGAAATGTGTTTTAAACTTGCTTGTCCTCTCACTGTAAGGTCAAGTTTGCTTACATACACATTTTATTGATATATTAACATGAACCAGATCATTTGAATGCAATTCAAATCTGGGTTTTCTGATTTGCTTGGAGTGATATTTAGTTTAGTTCAGATGACACCGGCCTTTTGCTTTGCTAGAGGAACAGTTTGGAGTTGACATGTTGTTAAAGCAATAAGCTGAGCTGAGCCATCTGCTCTGTGTTTTGGTCTGACGGGTGATTTCTCTGCCACAGGGTCCCAGAGGAGAGAAAGGACCTCGAGGTGACAGGGTAAGCTGAACTGAAACTCTGCTGCCTTTGATCAAATATGTGATTTAATTATTCAGTCTAGTATATTTATGAAGCATCTTTGCCACAGTGTTTGTTGACGTCATTTGACCTTTTAACCTAAGTAGGCCACACCCCTTTGTTTACACCACCCATAGCCTTATGGCTGATGATGATAACATTAATATGAACAGATATTATAGGTGATATTCAACAGAGCATTGGACTGATTCATTTTATTGTCAAAAATTATTATTTTTTTACAGTATTACTCTTATCCACTGTTGCTGAAATTAAGTTTATGGTCATTATTTACAATAACACAATTTGCTACAACAGCGGTTCATCTAGTTTATACATCTATAATGCATCTTTTTATTTATGAAATACAAATTGCAAAGTCTTTCAGCTCCTGCAGAATCACAGTGTTTATTTTATAGCAGCATCGTCACCCATCAGCAGTTGTTCCTTCCATAGCAGTCTCAACTCACCACATCATCTGTGTTTTACAGGGTCCTCAGGGCCCAAATGGAAGAGATGGCAAACCCGGACTCCCTGGCCCTTCTGGTCCCCCTGGTCCCCCTGGACTCGGAGGAGTAAGTCCACTACTTATACTTTTAAAATAACCAGCCTAGACTGACAGTGTTTGACAGCAAACATGGTCCAAAAACTTTATATGACAGTATAGCACTGGCTGTAATATGACGTCAGGTGCTTCCTATGATGCAAACTGTGCAGGATAAGTAGCTAAATGTGTCTGTGTGATGCGGAAATCTGACCTGCATTCTGCCCAGTGCGGGCTGCTGTGTCACCCCGACAAGTCCTTTAAAACACATTACAGATGTTTTTTGTTAACCTCTGTTGACCTCACTGCCTAATTAGTGATGCTGTAACCCCATGACCTTTGACCTTTTGTCCTTTACTGCTATGACCTTAAGCCATTATAAAACACAACACATGGGTAATACATAACAAGGTTACTAGTGTTACTATTCAAATATTTATATTTAATATTTATAAGTTTGAAATGTATTTATTTGTTTGATGTTTGATACTTGCAGTTTATGGTAAATCCCTTATAGTTGAAAAGAAGTGCAAATTAATATAGAAAATTTAAACTATGGCATGTTTGAAAAAGTTATTTTTGTTATGGCACAAGTTTAGACCACTGGAACTACATTGACCATTTCATGATTTATTTATTTTTATTAGTCCTGATATGCTATATTATTAGATGAGTATGTATAAATGTATTAATCAGTGGTTTATTTTTGCTTTTCAACAGAACTTTGCTGCTCAGTACGATGGTGTAAAAGCCCCTGATCCCGGCCCTGGACCCATGGTGAGGGCCCCTCTCTTTCTCCCACACACACACACATACACACACACACACACACACAACACTCACACACAAATAGACACACACATAAACACTCACCAAGATGTGTAACACCATTGCACACATTTCCAGACAATCATGTCTATTAATACAGCTGTTATGATATTGTATTGATTATGATGCCGTTTCATTCAGGCTTATGATAAAAATGCTTTAGCGTTGATGACTGATCATTGACTTATTTCTCCTCCCCAGGGTATTATGGGTGCTAGAGGCCCTCCCGGACCTCCTGGACCTCCTGTAAGTGCCAACACCTGCTGAAAATTCACCCTATATAATGATTTGACTTCATCTACTTGACCAATTACTCATGCCCATAACCTCAAGATAAAATCTGCTGTTGCACTTGTAATGCCCTCTACATCATGACTAATTGCTGCGCCTCCTCTAATTCAACAGGGATCCCAGGGACACACCGGACATGCTGGTGAGCCCGGAGAGCCTGGACAGACTGTAAGATCATCCTCCATAATATTCACAATTCTGTAGTTTATTATGTAAATAGAACTGGAAGGATCTGGTGTAGCTTTCCTTGTCAGACTTACTCAGGTGACACCATCTTGATAGTTGAAATCATTTGTCCTCTATTGGATGTTAACTCTCTTGTTTTCTTTCCAAAGGGCCCCGTTGGTCCTCGTGGCCCCCCTGGACCTCCCGGAAAATCTGGAGAGGACGTACGTACATGTTTTATTTTTCTGCAAGCACTTCTCAAGGGCTCTGAGCCGTTGCTGTAGTTTTTTGTTGCTTAAATGTCAAATTGTAAAGTCAGCTTCGTTGACCCACAGGGTAACAATGGCAGACCTGGCAAGCCCGGAGACAGAGGTGCCCCCGGCCCTCAGGTAAGAGATTTTCATCAAACCATGGACAATGATACACAAACAGATACAAACAGATGGTGTGAATATTGAATATGTCACACTAAGATTGTCTTTGCTTGAATTGCAGGGTGCTCGTGGATTCCCCGGAACCCCTGGACTTCCAGGAATGAAGGGACACAGAGTGAGTGTTGATCTTTTCCTGTGCTTGACCTGAACTTTACCTGCTCACCTGAGTCCCACGTGTTTGAATTAAAAATCTATTCCAAAGCAGAATGAAATGGAGGAAAAGACGCACCTGTGCTGTGCATAGTGCCCCGTAAAGTGCACCACTGGGAGACATTATGGCTGCCACCGAAGATTTTTTAGTCGCTGTCTTGCACGGGGACTCCTCATGAAAAATGAGAGAGTGAATGGATTGACAGATAATAGCAAGCATTACTGCTGGCATCTCTGAGGTCACTTCATGGTGTCTTCCATATAAGCAAGAGCCAGATGTGAATCCCCCTCTGAGACTACCTTTTAGGATAAATAATCTTTGTTGATGGGGAAGTAACTTCTCACATGAGGCTTTGGATATTCTCCCGTGTATACCCACAAAGCAACTCCCCTCTTGTCTAAAAAGGATCCATATCTCCTCAGCTTGTCCCTACTATATGATATATGGTTGGCCTGACCTCTATAAATATCTTCAATCATCACTTTCTCTCTGTGTTTCAGGGTTACACTGGTCTGGATGGACGCAAGGGAGAGCCTGGTGCCGCTGGCGCCAAGGTAAGAAGTGCACCTTCCTCATGACTGCAAAAACAAATGCACCTACTAATAGCCTACTGAAGATATCATAGGTGTACCACTGATTTTAGTCCACAGTTTGCTCTTGATGAGCAAATTTAGCAACCTCTCAAGAGAGAAGAGTTGTCTATTGTAGTTTCTACAAAGATACATGTTTAAGAATATTGCAACAGGAATAATAAAATACACACTCAAGCCAGAATACAGTGTGGCATTACCAACTGTTTTTTTAAGCCTCACTTGCTACAGTCAATGTCTCTATTTGACCTATTAACCCATATAACACTGAGACCCTTCCAGATGCCTCATCACCCTAATCCACCCTCTCCTGCTTCTCCTATAGGGTGAGCCTGGTGCCCATGGAGCTGCTGGAAGCCCTGGACTGGCTGTAAGTATTTGACCAAGTTCAAGATTCACCATTTATGACCAAAACCTTGGTAAAAAAAATGCAGTCCATCATAATTAGGTCCCACAAGTAATCACCATTATCAAAATTTAATCATAGAAACCTTCACATTTCCCACTTGTATTATTGTAGTAAAGACATTTTTCTCATCACTTCTGTTTTTCGTGTATCCTCCCTTTAGGGATCTCGTGGTCTGCCTGGTGAGAGAGGTCGTGCTGGCCCTGCTGGCCCTGCTGGTGCTCGTGGTGCTGATGGCAATGTTGGACCCGCTGGCCCTGCTGTGAGTGATGGCACTTTCATCCCCTTTGTGATAGTGAAATGAATCATTTTTGTGAATATCAAACTCAAGAAATACCTACCCATCCAGAATGTACTTCAACACTGGTATCTTATTGTATAAATTATAATATGTAATGTTATACCCAGGGCCTGATGAAGGGCCCTATCAGACAAAAAACATTTTTAATCTTTGACCTTAATGTGAACTTTGACCTGTATGGCATAAATTCTGATCTCATGGCTACTGCTCCTCTACTCAGGGTCCCCTTGGTGCTGCTGGTCCCCCAGGTTTCCCCGGTGGCCCCGGACCTAAGGTGGGTGTGATCACAAAATGAGACAAATCTCATTAACATACAGTGTAACCATCTTTCAGAGACATGTACTCTCTGTTACTTCAAATCTGTTTGATGCACTGTCACTATTCATCAGTGTTCACCATCTCAATATCTCCTCACACAATGTCCCCAAGGCGATTTCTCATATATAACATATGTAACAGCTCCAGTAACTCTTGACTGTTCATTTTGATAATACAGTAAATAGTCCATACATTGCAAACACTCACATTTAAGATATTACTTAAATCACTTAAAAACACACTTCTATGACATTGTTTCAATTGCCAGTGCTGCTTTTGCCATAACACAATTATACATCAGGTGTTAATGACTATGAATGTGTCTCAACTTTTTACAGGGAGAGATTGGACCTGTTGGAGCTACTGGCCCATCTGGACCTCAGGGATCTAGAGGAGAGCCCGGTCCCAATGGCGCTGTTGGCCCCGTTGGCCCCGCTGTAAGTAAACAAAGATGTCCCCAGCATTTGTGACCTGGTCTGCAGAAATTGTTAACAAACACATGTCCTTTGGTGAAATTGTTAGATTATGTTTATATGTGCTTTAAAGCAGTACCATCAGTGATTGAGATCTATAAGCAATGCTGTCCAAAGAAGTTATTGTAATTTAGTTACATTATCACATATTCCATATTATAATGTATTGGAGTAAAACTCTTAGCCTAGTATTAGAGTTTCATAGTCATCTTTCTTTTTTGTGCACTAATTTATTCTTCTAAAAAGCCAATATTAAAGCCATGAAATATAAGCCATTAAATATTAAAGCTGTATTTTTTGTTGCAGTGCATATTTCAGTCTTCAGATTCTCTAATTTCTTGTTCTTTCACTCTAGGGTAACCCTGGTGCTAATGGCCTGAATGGAGCCAAGGGAGCTGCTGTAAGTACTCAAGTTGTTTCCAGTGCATAGGTCAAAAGGTCATCTAGGGTCACACATGTTATGAGAATCAGGCCTCTACCATGATGCCCAACACAACACATAAATAATGAGGTTGTTTCAACTACAACGTGTAATATAATATAATATAATATAATATTTTCTCTTATCTAATATTTATTTTAATAACATCTAGTAAAAGTATATATTTTTTAGATCAAGTAAAAGTGATGTTTGAATTCAAGCTGCTAACTGATGCTCACCTGTCTGTCATGGCTGTCATTTAGGGTACCCCTGGTGTTGCTGGAGCTCCTGGCTTCCCCGGACCAAGAGGAGGACCTGGACCTCAGGGACCTCAGGGTGCTACTGGACCTAGAGGCCTGGCTGTGAGTCCACAAACATTCACAAAAAACATATATATCCTCTTATAAGCATATAGATGTACACATACACTCTCATATGAAGAAACACTCACACTAATTACACAGGTAATTGTTCTTTTTATTTATTGTATCTGTTTGTGTTTTAGGGAGATCCTGGTGCTCAGGGTGTCAAGGGAGATGGTGGTCCCAAAGGAGAGCCTGTAAGTTCATATCCTGTTCATGTTTGTGAGTTAGAAATTTTACCACACTGTCCGTGAAGACGTCTGTGCACACTGTCCATGACTGCTGGCCCTCACCTTCTCTGTTTGCCTTCTTCAGGGTAACTCTGGACCTCAGGGAGCCCCCGGACCTCAGGGTGAGGAGGGCAAGAGAGGACCCACTGGTGAGCTTGGTGCCACTGGCCCTGCTGGCAACCGTGGAGCTAGAGTGAGTACCAGACCACCATTTTTGCTGGATGGTGTTGTATCCATACAGATCCACATCCACAGCCATGTTACCTGGATCACCTGTTAATGCCTGTGTGTCTCCTATAGGGCGCTTCTGGCAGCCGTGGTATGCCTGGCTCTGAGGGAAGAACTGGTCCCATTGTAAGTTCTTTAATGAAAAAATCTTGCAACATAAAAGATTAAATTTACTTACTTCCAAACATAGTCAACATTCAGCCATGTGGTGAGACTTTCTTCTTCTCCTTCTCCTAGGGTATGCCTGGTGCCCGTGGTTCCACTGGTTCAGCTGGACCTCGTGGACCTCCCGGAGATGCTGGTCGTGCTGGTGAGCCTGGCCCAGCTGGTCTCAGGGTGAGTCTTTTTTGCTAAATTCACTTTTCGAAACAGTAACAGGGATCTGATCTCAGTGTGAACACTCTGAGACTAGTAATTCACAGAGACACATGAAAGGGAGAATAGGCCTGTGGCCAATTCAGATAGCTGAATTAGAACAGCTTGGAGCAGTGGTGTTGTAATGGCTTCAGTACAAGACTGTTGTCTGATGTGATTTGCCTTGTGTGGGCGATTGAGCCCAAGGTTTTGGTGAAAGCTAGTTTGCTCAAGGGGTCAGCTGTAACAGTACAAATTAATTGCAATCCATACATCTTAATGACTGATGATTGTTTATCTTCCACAGGGTCTCCCAGGAAGCCCCGGAAGCTCTGGACCCCCAGGAAAGGAGGGACCTGCTGTAAGTAAACCTGAATTTTGCACTCAAACAAATTTTACTTACAAACACAACTCCATTGGTCTCATTCTGTAATGTTTATCGCCATATTTGCTCAGAAAATACAGTTAGCATCACTTCCTTTGTTACTCCCTGTTTCCTCCTCCAGGGTCCTGCTGGACAAGATGGCCGCACTGGACCCCCTGGCCCTACTGGACCTAGAGGCCAGCCTGGAAACATTGGCTTCCCCGGACCCAAAGGACCTTCTGTAAGTAAAAACAAAACCGAGAGTGGAGAATGAGCACTTTGAATGGTATCACTTCTTTTGTCTTTTATCATAACTTGTGTTTAACCTGCATTCTACCTCCTTCAGGGCGAGCCTGGCAAGCCTGGTGAGAAAGGAGCCACTGGCCCCACTGGACTGAGAGTAAGTGAACAAAAAAACATGTATAATATACATATACTTTCTATAACAATATAGAACATGTTAATATCCATGTTATCCATCCACATATCCATCATGTTCCTATCTTTGTTTTTTAGGGAGCCCCTGGAGCTGATGGTAACAACGGAGCTACTGGCGCTATGGGACCTGCTGTAAGTGTCCTTATATATATGAAGCAGCATTCATTTTATGATGCGATTTTCTTACTGTAAACATCAGTGTGGCATTTTTAACAATGGTCTTCTCTCTTTCTCCCTACAGGGCGGCCCCGGTGACAAGGGAGAGCAGGGACCTTCTGGAGCTCCTGGCTTCCAGGTTTGGATCCATCATCATTTTCTATATAGATTGTAAAAGGCTTCTATTGTGCCACCCTATACTCAGGAGAAGTTTTTATCAGCACCAGAAAACTGACTTCCTCACCTCCTTCTGTTGATCCCCTTGGTGCTGATGTTGTGGCTTGATATTTTCAGGGTCTGCCCGGACCCGCTGGACCCGCTGGAGAGGCTGGAAAGGCCGGAGACAGAGTAAGTGATACACAAACACACACCAGGTTCTTCCATAATATGTAGTAAATCAGAAAAACTGTAGATCTAGCTTTACATCTCTAATCAACCGTTGATGTCTCCATAGGGTATCCCTGGAGACCAGGGAGTTGCTGGACCTGCTGGTTCCAAGGTGAGTTCACCTGACCGTGCCTTTGTTTTCCAGAGTGCATGCAGTGCCACTGAAGGTTCACACACTTACAGAGCCTTCCTTAGATTCCACGTATATAATGTGTAGAATAAAGCAAACACACTATAAACCATCTTATAGTAGCTGAAGACATTATATTGACCTCATCTGTGTGTGTTCCTCCAGGGAGAGCGTGGTAACCCTGGTGCTGCCGGAGCTTCTGGCGCTCAGGGACCCATTGGAGCCCGTGGACCCGTTGGAGCCCCTGGAGCTGATGGTGGCAAGGTAAGATGATGTGCCATGGCTGAACCAGCCAGGGACACTGAAAGAAGCAAAGGTTAAAGATGAAAGTGTTGAGTACAGAAATGCGAGTTTACTGCCATCCGGTCAGTGCTGTAGAAATGTTATACATAAAGTACGCTTTGGTGCTTATTGAAGTGTCTGTGTTTTATATAAAAATGAACCATAAAAATGAACCGTGTGGTCTGTTTCCAGGGAGAGCCTGGTGTTGCTGGAAATGCTGGTGGCCCTGGACCTCAGGGACCTGGTGGCATGCCTGGTGAGCGTGGAGCCGCTGGTCCTCCTGGACCCAAGGGAGAGAAGGTAAGTTCCAAAAATCAATCACCTGCAAATTTAGCAGGCGTTTATCCCTCAAAATAACTCAAGGTTGCTAATGAGAACATATTTCGTCTCTATCATTCTGTGTCTTCCACCCTCTCCCTCTCCCTCTCCCTCTACAGGGAGAGAATGGACACAGAGGCCCTGATGGCAATGCTGGCAGAGATGGTTCCCGTGTAAGTTTAACTCTCTAATCCTAAACTCAGCAAAATGATATAAAAATTGTAGCCATTCATTCAGGTAGTTTGAGTGTAGCAGCCACAGCCTTGTTCTTAGTGCCCTCTCCTCTCTCTTTCTAGGGTCTGCCTGGACCTGCTGGACCTCCTGGACCCACTGGAGCCAATGGTGATAAGGTAAGTAGGTGATGCGTGGACGTTATTTACCACAATACAAATCACTGACAGAAACCACCAAAATGTGTGTGTTTAGGATTTACACTGCAAATACAGACAAATATCGTGGGGCCTTTGTGTGACCTAAATATGGCTGCCACCGTCGTTATTCAAGATGGCTGACTCCTGTAGTAGTGACCTACAAATGAAAGTCATTAACACATGTTGTTGATGTCAAATCACTGGTTTACTTTAATGGCAGACACCTTATCTTTGGACATCCCACTCCTCTGTATCACTAATTGCAATTGCCCCCAGTGTAGCAAGGTGTCTGAAGCTAGAACCTCAATACTGCCACCTGATGGCTGTTTTATAATATTACACCAATGGCTCACCCACCTGGTAATAACATAGATGCAGAAAACAACTTTGATACATTTTAAATGTTTTTTTTTTAATGCAAGTTGTCAGTCAAGGTTACATATTGCAGTGATTTTACAGTGATGTTTCCTGACTTTTTATTACCTGTCGGCCCAGGTAGCAGGAACATACGACAACACTGATAATAGATTTGGCATCAAAATGGCAAAATAGATCATTAAAGCCATTTGCCATTTGAATCAGCATTTATATAAGCAACTTAATTTTGCAAATTCATTTATACTTGTTGATTTGGTTTTCAAATTTACTATTGACCTGCTGCTATTAGCATGTAGCATATAGCATATCTGTTATTTGAGTATTTCATACAATGCTGATGTTAAAAAAAGATTTTGCACATGCATATAAATTTATGGACAGATTGGTTTACTCATTAATCGATAGATGGATGGAACAATGCTGAGCTGATGAAACACTCACTTTCTTCTCCTGCAGGGTGAGAGCGGTGCCTTCGGACCTGCCGGTCCCGCTGGACCTCGTGGAGCCTCTGTAAGTGGCTGCGCTTCACTTCATCATAACAAATATTATCCGCAGTGTCTTATTCACCCTATGACCTGTTGATATAAATATCAAATGAAGACCTTAACACAACATAGAGCTCTTATGTACAGTCTAAACAGTCTATCTGACCGACTGCCTTTTGTCCACAGGGAGAGCGTGGAGAGGTTGGACCTGCTGGAGCTCCCGGATTCGCTGGACCCCCTGTAAGCCAGCAGCCCATCACCTTACAATACAATATACCATATGCAAATCCTGTTTAACAAGCACTATCAACATACAAATACATATACACACAATTGCCCAGATATTGACCCAGCCATGTTCCTCCCCCTCCATACAGGGTGCTGATGGTCAGCCTGGAGCAAGAGGAGAGCGTGGACCTGGTGGAGGAAAGGGAGAACTTGGCCCCGCTGGCCCTGCTGGACCCGCTGGACAGTCTGGACCTGCTGTTAGTACCATTCACATTGGACACACACATGATATTTGCATTGCCTTTTGGCAGAAATAGTCTGACTGCGATACTGTGGGTCTGACATACAAGATTCAGCATAGGGAGCAGCAGAAAGTTCATCAGACCTCAGACAGAAATTTAACATTGGATCAGAATGATGTAGTGAGAAAAATCTTTTCATATAGTATTAGCTTTGCATTTAGATGCCATTAAACCCCAGTGGGATTTTAGTTTATAAGTTATCATGAGATTTGGGTAATTCTAATATGAAATGTTATTTCTGACTTCTTCTTCTGTGTATCTAGGGTCCCTCTGGACCTTCTGGACCTGGTGGTGCCCGTGGAGACACTGGTCCTCCTGTGAGTATTGAAACATTAAAAACCTCCTGATCACACTCATTACATCCATAAAACATGAAAGCATATATAAACACAAATGTACACACTTACACACACACATTAGCTCTGCAGGCCTCATTAGCTCTTTCAAGGTAGTGAAATGTGACAGGTTTTGTTTTTGCTATATTTTTTTAGCTGTTCTTCATGGTCAGAAAATACTCTTACCATATTTCTGATGTCCACTGACACACACACATAGACACACACAAACAGATACACCACATGTTCTCAATGACAGCTGTATAACCTTCAATTGTGTGTGTGTTTCTAATGTCAGGGTCTGACTGGTTTCCCTGGTGCTGCTGGCAGAGTTGGTGCTGCTGGTCCCTCTGTGAGTATTGATTTTATATTTACACTTATTAGTAAACACTAAACACTAGCTACTCTGCATGTTAATGAATCAGAGCCACGGCCAAACCTGTCTTCTTAATTATCATACATTCTACTCTTGCACCCAACACACACTTACACATTTGACATTAACCCACTCTCTTCCTCTTTAGGGTATTGTTGGACCTCCTGGTGCTGCTGGTCCCGCTGGTAAGGATGGTCCTCGTGGTCTCCGTGGTGACTCTGGTCCTGCTGGTCCTAGTGGAGAGCAGGGTATGGTTGGACCACCTGGTCCAGCTGGAGATAAGGGACCCTCTGGAGAGGCTGGCCCACCTGTAAGTTATAGCTAATTCTTTTAAAAACTATGAGACTATAGAACACAAAAACATAACTGATCGTATGTCTTTATTGCATACCTATAGTCCCTTAGTTCATCCTCAATGCATTTATACTTGTCCTGTGTGCTTAGGGTGCACCTGGTGTTCCTGGATCTATCGGTCCTCTTGGTATTCAAGGATTCGTTGGTCTGCCTGGTACTAGAGGAGATCGTGGTTCCCCTGGTGGTGCTGGTGCTCTGGTAAGTAGTAGTACAGCCCAAAATGTTCACCTGTGCAACGACCATCTCAGAGCCATGTTATATATTTTGATTATATCATTCGAACCAATGAAAGCCTTCATCTTCAACTTGATGGAGTTGTCCCAAATATGTAGTGGCAGCTGAATTGGTTTTATTTTAAACAATAAATACAACAACAAATAGACAACTCTGTATGTGTATTTTTAAAAACATAACATACTGTACCATATGCAGTATGAAGCCTTAGATTATATTTGACCCTCTTCTCTGCATCCTATCACAGGGAGAGGCTGGTAGAGTTGGACCTGCTGGTCCCCCTGGAGCCCGTGGTCCCCCTGGCAACATTGGCCTGCCTGGTATGACCGGACCTCAGGGAGAGGCTGGACGTGAGGTAAGGCTTTAACAACTAGTGCAATGACCTGTAATACTGACCAGTGTTCAGGTGTGGAGAGAGTACTAAAATATCCCAAGTAGAGGTCAATTAACTTAAATGTTACTTACTCTTAGAAGGGGTACGATTACTTTGTTGAAATTTACTCCTGCACAAAAACACTTTTGAACAAATTTTTGAAGATCAGTCCATGCACTCAAAACAACCTGAGTCTCATATAAAGATATAACAGAAACCATTATGTAAACTATAACATTCTTTGCCATCCGCAGGGTAACGCTGGTAACGATGGACCTCCTGGTCGTCCTGGTATTCCTGGATTCAAGGTAATGTCTCATACACTTTAAAGCATGTTTGTATACAAAATACAGACACACACACACACACACACACACACATACACACATATACAGTATAGTATGATTATAGGGACATGAGACCTTTCCCACCATGCTTAGGGAGACCGTGGTGAGCCCGGACCTGCTGGTTCCATGGGACTGGCTGGTGCCCCCGGACCTGCTGGACCCACTGGAGGTGCTGGCAGACCTGGAAACCGTGGAGAGGCTGTAAGTGCAGACAGCGACCTGTTTAAATTTGCACTGAGAGATCAGCAAACGACATCAGCTAATATACAATTGTCTGCTTACCTTACTCATCTTTTTACTCTTATCTTTCATGTCTTTAGGGCCCCGGAGGTCCCGCTGGACCTGTTGGCGCTGCTGGAGCTAGAGGAGCTGCTGTAAGTACACTATAGGATAGTAATAATAGAGCACAGACTATTTAAAAGTTCACCAATGTTATTATATCTGCCCACATTCATAGCACATAGCACATGACATGTGAGCATGAAAATTGTATTCTTTTGAAACAACATATTGTTTCTGACTCTGTGCATGTATGTGTGTATGTGTGTGTGTGTGTGTTATAGGGACCTGCTGGACCCCGTGGTGAGAAGGGAGTTGCTGGAGACAAGGGAGAGAGAGGCATGAAGGGACTGCGTGGACATCCTGGTCTCCAGGGAATGCCTGGACCTTCTGTGAGTGACTGCACACCATCATGATGCACATGTAAACATACAGCAACATATGCTTCATTAATACACTCACTACATTGTCATTTAATGATGCACTTTCTCTCTCCTCAGGGACCCTCCGGTGACACTGGAGCTGCTGGAGCTAATGGACCTTCTGGACCCAGAGTGAGTGGGATCCTAATTACTCACAATACACCAATAGTTTTCTTGCCGTACATGATGCAGGATTTCACAAAAGAGACACAAATGTTTGAATGCATGGTGTGATGATCTCTTCTTCAGGGAGCTTCTGGACCCCACGGACCCGCTGGTAAGGATGGAAGAGCTGGTGGACATGGTACTATTGGCTCTCCTGGTGCTCGTGGACCCCCTGGATACGTTGGACCTGCTGTAAGTACATCTTTATTTGCTTAGACATATCATTTTGCAAACTGGACAATTTAGCTCTACTGTACACCGATGGATCATCTGTAAAGGACCAATCTGCAATTAAATCCACCCTCTTGTCCATTTTAGGGTCCTCCTGGACCTCCCGGTCTGCCCGGACCTCCCGGCCCCGCTGGTGGTGGATATGATGTCTCCGGATATGATGAGTACAGAGCTGATCAGCCCGCTCTGAGAGCCAAGGACTACGAGGTTGATGCCACCATCAAGTCCCTCAACACCCAGATTGAGAACCTGCTCACCCCTGAGGGATCCAGGAAGAACCCTGCCCGCACCTGCCGTGACATCAAGCTCAGCCACCCCGACTGGAGCAGCGGTAAGCTCAACTTCATAGCACCGTGGGGTTAATATACCCCAATATTTAGTAAGGTTTATATTTCTTATTTCATCTTGGAACAAAAACACTGAAATGCTGTTTTCCCATCAATTTAACTCTCTTCTCTTCCTATTATGTAGGTTTCTACTGGATTGACCCCAACCAGGGATGCATCAATGACGCCATCAAGGTCTTCTGTGACTTCACCACCCGCGAGACCTGCATCTATGCCCACCCTGAGAGCATCGCCCGCAAGAACTGGTTCAGAAGCACCGAGGGCAAGAAGCACGTCTGGTTCGGAGAGACCATCAACGGCGGTACTGAGGTGAGATTGGAGTGGGCTTAAGTTGAAATGAACATGGCTTCAGCACCACACAAGACCAGAAAACAACAGTTGTAATATTTTCTATATATGAAATAATATAGGAAATACTTACTGTTTTTCTTTCCTTCCTGCAGTTTACCTACAATGATGAGACCCTCAGCCCCCAGAGCATGGCCACCCAGCTCGCCTTCATGCGCCTCCTGTCCAACCAGGCTAGCCAGAACATCACCTACCACTGCAAGAACAGCGTTGCCTACATGGATGGCGAGAGCGGCAACCTGAAGAAGGCCGTGGTGCTCCAGGGCTCCAACGATGTGGAGCTGAGGGCCGAGGGCAACAGCCGCTTCACCTTCTCCGTGCTGGAGGACGGCTGCACTGTGAGTAGCTCTTTGCTTCACTGTCATTCTTCCTCATGAGAGTAGAAAGGGTTCTGTTGATGAACAGTAAAATTAAGGCAATTTTGGTTAGATGAGACGAAGCTGTCTTAAAGATGTGTAATTTATATCCTTTTGCAACATTACACTATTCTGAAATTCTCCCTTTTCTCTCCTCTTCCCCTGCAGAGACACACTGGCGAGTGGAGCAAGACAGTGATTGAGTACAGAACAAATAAACCATCTCGCCTGCCCATCCTCGACATTGCACCTTTGGACATTGGTGGAGCTGATCAGGAGTTTGGTTTGGACATTGGCCCAGTCTGTTTCAAATAAATAGACTCATGATAAATTAACACCAAAAAGAGAGAAAGAACGAAAAAACAAAATCTCTGCCCTTCTTTCTGTGTTGTTTTTTTTATACTGAATGCTGATTTCTCTCTGCGCATCCACTTGCTTAAGATGGGCAACTATCGGAGAGGACTGAACGGACTGAACGGAGCGTTTGTGCAATGCAAATTAATACAGCAACCCAAAGGGACGCGGGAAAACACCTTGTTGTGGGACATCATGTCATCCTTTTGTAAAAAATAAAAGAAGTGTAATAAAAACGCTGAAAGTATGCATCACTTTGTGGTCTTTGTATATCTTCCAAAGAGGAGGTTTAAAACCACAATTTCCATGAAAAAAGGTTTAAACTACCTCATGCCTGTACCTAAAGAAAATACTATTGACAAAACTTGGGTCCACAACCGAGATGTTATGACTTCTAATGCTTCAAGGTTTGTCCCGTATCGGAAGGTGCTCAGTTACTTGAAGCAGAGATCTATGGTGCTAATATGCAGCTGTGGAGCAAACCACTTTTTACTGTATTACTTTGTATTGACCTTTGAGGAGTCTTACATTCATCCCCTGATGCTCCCCCACTTTAAGCAGGTGGAATGTTCCTAAACCTAATGTCTGGTTTTTGTTTTGTTTTATTTTGTTTTGTTCTTCTTTTTTTTTTTTTGTCTAGAAGTTTTTTTTTTTTTTGTTTTGGTTTTTTGTTCAGGCTTTTTTACTCTTCAAATCCCACACCCAGTGTTCATACTGACAGCACATATTTCATCCAATTCTGAATGGTTTTTAGGCGGCCTCTCTCTCTCAAAAAAATGACACCACAAAGTCTATTGTACCTATTTTGTATATGTGAGATGTTTAAATAAATTGTGAAAAGTTCTGAAATAAAGCATGTCCAATGTTCCAAAACACACTACTCAGTGACTTAAGTGCTTTCATGTTTTAATGACACTATTGAAGGTGTGTCACTGTATTTTGGTTCTAGTTTGGCTGATGATTTACATATCATCACTGACTTAAACATCTTCCTATTGTGGAAGCACAGCCATATCCTGATTTACCTTCCCCCCTTTATCTTGCTTTTCAACGGTACATCCAATTTTAATGTACAGTTTTACAAATTTCTGTTTACACTGTCCATGCCAATGTGTGATTACTAACGTGCATTGTTTCTTGTAAATATGCATCCTCTTATGTTGCCTTTTCTTGCATAATACAGCTATTGCATCCAAATAAATTTCTGTGATTTGGATCAAGGCTTGAATTGCAGTGATGCATGCACATGGATCTTAGTTAGATTCAATATGGGGACATGGCATTTCTACAGAAATTACTTGTTTTGTTGAGTTCAGTGTGTTGAGGGAACTGGGACACGCAGAATTTGTGAAAACTAATTTAATAATATCTCCGCATGTAGAGGCAGCTCTGTTCGAGGTGAATTGAAGGTATTCACACATAAAAGGTCACCTGCAGCACTTTCAATAACCACTAGAGGGCAGTGTGGCATTTTTCTATTAGCATCCCTGCTTTATGCACAATACATTTAGCTTCAGGGGATGTTAAATAAACATATTCTCTTTGACCACTGAGCAGCAAAGACTTGGGTGCCTTGGACCCAAGATGTGTGTTTAGGATCTAGGGGTTTGCAGTGTCTTTCATGTATAAAACTAACCAGAGATTGGACCTTTAATGGTTCAGCAGCAATGGTGGAAATTAACAAGGTACATTTACTCAAGTATTGTACTTAAGGACACGTTTGAGATACTTTTACTTTACACTTCATGCTACTTAATACTTCAACATTTCAGAGGGCAATATTGTACTTTTAACTTTTTTTTACTTTACCACTACATTTGTCTAGTAGCTTTAGTTGCTAATTACAAGATTTTACATGATTGTCTAAAAGTTTATTATGCATTATTGCAGATTAACCCCTTTGCCCCCTCCTTCATTCTATGCACAAGACTCAGAGACCAACCAGTACTCCTTTGATGGAGTACTACCTAGCCCCATGGGTTGGGGTTCTAGGTCCCTGGGGCAGATGTTCTCTTTGCCCGGTTGGTAATTCATCCTTGCCCAAAAGTAAGGATAGAGTAGTTATAATTAGCTCTACCTTGACAAACTGCAACATTAAAATCATCATGTTTGCATGTTACTTGTTTACATCTCTACATTAAGAAAGAACATTTGCATGTGTACACACAGGTGAAGCAATACAAGTCAAAGTATGTAAGTGATGTGACAGAAGACTTTGGCTGTTTGCTACATTATGCCATGTTTCACTTGGCAGGTTCCAGGAAATACTTTGAATTGTTGTCATGCTGCCCAAGCATTACTGATACAAACTGCAGTGTTAAATAATGACTGACCATTTTCAGAACTAGGTCTGGTGATACAGTATACACTGCTGAGACCTCCATAATTGTGCATTTGATTGTTTTAAGGCCCAAACATAACACCCAGCACAGCACACCCACACACACATTATAAATAATCAAATAATTAGAATAAGCATTATAGAAGTCACAGCAAACACAGTAGGTTATGTGACCTTTATCTACCTCTGTTGGTAGGCAGTATGAACTGCATCTACTCTATACTGACCCCACTTCAATACTTCTGCAGAACAATCTTCACACACTCTCCATTAATCTTGTCCATAAAGTCTGTAAAGTGGTTTTTGACCTTGTCTGATGGGGTCTAGATGTAAGAAAAACATAAAGAAAGACATAAATTGCAATGTTTTGTCCTTTGACAAATAGAGTAAGGTTTCACACATTTTAGGGTTTCAAACTTTAGGATATAGTAGTAGTATGGTATAGGATCCATACCAGGATTAATCATAATCGTAAATCAGTGATTTGGTGGGTTTAACAAAAGAAAGCTTGTAATGATAAACAATTAGGCTGCACTGAAATTAACTAACCTTTTTGCTTGTTGATTCACACCAACATCCTCTCAATTTTGTGTTGGCCTTAATTGTGCACTGAAAGTTGGCAAATCAGTAGGCAAATGACAGAGGGGCAGCAAAGCCACAGATGACCAGTAACCTGATCATGTTAGAATCATACAGAGATATGTATTATCATGTTCTGTTCTTTATCATATCCTGAATATGGTTCAAACCAGGATAATAGGCTACATAACAGGTATTATAAAGTTATTATAGTTGTCATAAAATATTCTAATGAAAAATACAGACTTTACCATAAGATTTGGACCTGAGGAGTGAGCTGAGGAGGCAGGGGGGTCCTTGGCTGATGTAGCCCACTGCTGGGCTCAGCAACTATAAAAACAGTTATGTTCAGCCCCCTCCCCTTCCCAATAATTCCCTCCCAACTCAATCACTTAGCAGGCCTTGGTTATGTTGAGAATGAATAGCAAGCCTCTCCTAATAACAGTCACCTTCTTAGAAAATTGGTAAACCTACAAAAATTCCTTCTTTGTCCCCCTTTTGTGACAGTTTACACCCATATAGAACATAATGTACTTATGACTATATAAACAGTACCCAATTACTCTTAGTCCCGTCAGTGAGTGGAGGCAGAGAATACGAAATTTTGTTGTCAAATATTTGTTGAAGGTACTGCACTTTGTCCTCTAAAAGACTATCACAAATAGACTGTGGTCTGCCTGAACGATCTGGTGGATTAAATTAAACGTAAGCCCTTCCTGTATCTAATTTTGATCTACAGCTGCTTAGAGCAGCAGTGATGGAGAAGGAGGCGGTGTCGCTTGAGGCAGACGGGGCAGGTGGTGCACCGGGAGGAGCGCCACCGCCGCTAGACTGCACAGCTGCTTGTTGTCATGGAGGAGCAAAGATGGCGGTCCTGGCCTATAGCCTGGGCAAACGCGAAATAAATCAACATTTCACCATTAAAAATGCCAAATTAATATCGCTAGTAGTCGTTATTTTACTCCTTGTGTTTCACACAGCTTCGCGATATTATGGAGGTAAGTGGTCTTCCGTTTATTAAACTTACTATTGATGCAGCCAGTGAGACACTTGACACAAGCTATTGCTAACGTTAGCCAGCTAGCGGCTCTGTACTTCTCTCTGCGGGTCGGTTCAGTGCCGTTATCCAGTTTTGCTTTTTAAACGTGACACATACAGGCTGTAAACTTTATATAAAGCAGATAGGTCCTTGCATTGACTAAATTCACTAACAGCAGCAGCATGAACTTAAATCGGCTTTGTCCCACTGGCTAGCTGAGTCAAGCTAACACTGCATTTAGCTGTGTTTACATGCTCCTGTCAGCACACGCTTGATTATTGCTGGGGAAGCCGTGTGTAGAGTGATGTAGCGAACAATTGTCATAACAAGGTTTTTATTATTCGGAGGGCAAAGCCATTTACATCGACAGTACCAGCCAGTCAGTTACTTTCCAAACAAAAGCTAAAGTATCAATTAAGCTTGTCAGAAATGTGATGTTGTACCGTTAACTAACGGTAAAAAACTGTAGCTTTAGTGGCTTTGAACAGTATTATAGCAGCCTGCTTTCTGCCGCAGGTCTTTCGCTAGTTTGTATTGGTTTGTCGGGCAAATATAAGAGACAGAAACGCCTACTGGACTGGAGACTTAATTTCAGGTGTAAAGGGCTGGATCTAATTTGTGCATATCCCGCACCCGAAAGACTGAGAATGACAGTGATGGCACAGAGCCAAGAGCTGTACTATAAAGAAATATTAGCATGGCATACATCCACCTCGCAGTTGGGTCGCATAGAGTGG
The DNA here is from genome assembly GCF_002260705.1 of Seriola dumerili. Classification (NCBI taxonomy): domain Eukaryota; kingdom Metazoa; phylum Chordata; class Actinopteri; order Carangiformes; family Carangidae; genus Seriola; species Seriola dumerili. The sequence goes on along the minus strand of NW_019174365.1, from coordinate 3,528,875 downwards.
ACTTTGTTCATGAAAATGGATAGGAACCAGAGACCTCTGTGTACACGCTGAGAGCAGCTGCTTTGGCTGGCGATGACACTGAAATGCCCACGTCTCTCGCCAGCCTGCCGATCCTTCATGTTCGCCTGTTTCTATGGAGTGATTCAGTTGGAGATGGCTCTATTCATTTTGCACACAAATGAATAGCTGGAGAGATTTATGGTTGAGCTAAATAACTGATGACTTCATTTTATATTATGGCCCCCAGCAGAGCCCTGTATTGTGTCCTAGTCTTTTGACAGCACTGAATGAAAAGCCATGGTACTATTGAGACAGCAAGTTGCAGTCATAGTTACAGAGAAACTGTGGATGAAAGCGAGATTAGTGCTTTTGTTTGGTCTTACTGGTAGATTCTCTGTGTCTTGCCTCCAGGTGGAGACTCATGTGAATGGCTGCTGTCCAGAGGACGTTACTTGGGGGAGAATGTATGGCAGCCTTATGGCTGTATGATGCACAAATACAAAAGCATGTGAGTCACACTAACTGTGCAAGGTTGCTCTTATGTTTCAGATAAAGATCTAAGTGTGTAGCAGTGATGGATGAGATGTGTGCATCTGTGTGTGTGTATCTGTCTGTAAGGGTGGATGGGTGATTCATGAGCCAAATAACCAATTGAAAAGATTACATGGTCAGACAGACAATGAACCACCAAGCACATGAATGATTGCCATCTGCAGTTGTTAAGATGTACAATTTTCAGATTCCTCACTATCATTTTTGTCTTACAGTGAAGCCAAAACATGCCTTGCTGAAAAGCGGGTGGCCTTTGTTGGTGATTCACGAATCAGGCAGCTATTTTACTCCTTCATCAAAATTATTGACCCTGAGCGAAGAGAAGAAGGAAACAAGGTAATTATGAGAAACGGCGCCATGTGCTTTTGTCAGGTCATTTTTTCAGCAGAGTGGTGGGACAAAAAAGTGATGAGGGTAAACAGCATACAAATCTACAGATCTACATATCTGAAGCACAACTTGATATAAAAAAAAATGACAAAGGTCAGACACTGTCAGTTATTCCTCCATTTACTCTCTGCTCATGTGTACTGAGCTCTCTGATCTGATCAAAACAAGTTGACCTAGAATGATAAAATAACTTTTTAACTTACTATGTCCTGTACCATATAGCCTGCAACTGTACAACTGTATTCTGGCAAAACCAACTAAAAATATGTCTAGAAGAGCAGACAGATAGGTAGAGATGTCTGTTTTAGTCACAACCACTTTGGAAGGAGGGCTCCTTGTGTCTTCTGTAAGAAACATTTTTCCTTGTACACTTCCCCACTGATTGAGGATTTTGCCTCAAACATTTTCTGACTGGGAAAACAATCATGTTTATTCTTGGCTTTGCAATGCTCTGATTATTTACCAGAATGACACCCTATTAAATGTAGGCCTGGCTAATCATTCACTGCTATTTACACTGAATCTGAAAATATTCTACCATTTGTGATCAATTTACTTGCTATTCTTAAGCCTGACACCAAACCTCAACCTATGGCCTTAATGTGATAAATAGCCCCACTGATCATTTTTTCCTACTGTATGTCATTACAGATTTGATTTTATTAAAGTGTGTAAATATATTGAGGCCTTAAGACTTCCTGAAATAGGTGGCATTGAGACAATGTGCTGCAACAAAAATTTAATAGTAAGTGGTTTGCTCAGAAAAAGTGAAACCAAAAAAACTGAAGCACTGGAATGCATGGCAATTATGCAGCAGTCTGAACTATTTTGGTCTGATCTCAAGCTGGGAAAAAACAGGAACACTATCTGCCTAACAGACTTTCTCTCTGTCTGTCCCCATGTAATGTCTGAAGCATGAGGACATTTCCTTTGAAGAAGAGAGTTCTGCTGTGAATGTGGTGAGCTATTTCTGGATGTGTTTTTATCTCCTGTTCTCAGTCTGTCAAAACACTGATAAAAGTTAAAACATCTCCGTCCTCTTTATGTTTAGGACTTCCTTTGGTATCCAGAGGCAAATAATTCGATGAAGGAGCGCTTGATATCATGGACACATGTGAGTTTAGATGTTAAGTTCTGTTATGAACAAGTGGGGAACATTGTTAATCAAAGAAGTTTCATAGACACATGTTCAAAAATAGACAAAAATTCATAATTGTTTGGACAGGGATTTGCAGTTCTGACTGCAGCTTCTCTTGTGTGTTGCAGGAAGCTTCAGCTAAGCCAGATGTTGTCATCCTTGGAGCTGCCACAGTAAGCAGTATAAACAAGGGCTTAGCATTGCTGCACATTTTGTGAAAGACAAGACCAAGGTGTTGGCTCAGGTATATCAATCTTAATTCCATCTATTTATCTACAGTGGTCCATCAAGTTGCACAGTGGCAGCAGCGAGACCCTGCAGCAGTACAAAGTCAACCTGACAGCCATTGCTGTGCATCTAGAGAGGCTGGCTGACCATGGAGAGGTCTACTGGGTACTGCAAGGTAAGCTCAGCTTGTAGTAAAAGACCCAAGATGGGAGCTGTTTATCATTGGTCATCTCAGTCGTGGTGGTAAAGCAGATTACTGCCTTTTGCCTCCATTACAGTGATTAATCTCTCATGTGATTACTGCCTTCATGTCAAATGGAATTACCATTAGAATGACTTGATGGTTTAAAGCTTTGATTGTGAAGTGTTCACATATGCTAAGTCACTTCATATCATCACCCACCACAAATTGGTTTGTTGTTTTGGTTGTTTGTGAATATCTACAGTATATCTTATTATCCATATATTAATTTATTAATTACTGACATTGAATGCATTTTCTTCAACAAACTGGAGATGGTTGGGTTCTTCGGGGTATTTTAGGTGCTAAAGCGTCATCACTAAATCCCAACCCCCATCTGGTATGTTAGACTAATTTCACGTGTGTGATCGCAGAATATTGTGAATATCATACAGTGGCAAGAAAAAGTATGTGAACCCTTGGAATTACCTGGTTTTCTGTACTGATTTGTCATAAAATGTGATCTGATCTTCAGTTATAATCTTTTTTGTCTGTATTGAATACAACAATTAAACATTCACCGTGGTGGTGGAAAAAGTCAGTGAACTCTTGGATTTAATAACTGGTTGAACTTTATTTGGCACCAATACCCTCAAACAAGAGCTTCCAGCAGCTGCTGATCAGAGCTGCTCAATGTTCAGGAGGAAGTTTGGACCCTTCTTCTTTATAAAGCTGCTTCAGCTCAGACATATTGTCTGGATATCTGGTTTGCATGTTTTTCTTCATGTCATTCCACATTATCTCTATTGGATGAAGGTCTGGGCTATAACTGGACCACTCCAGAAGGTGGATTTTCTTTGTCTGAATTTATTATGAACTAAATTTACTCTAATGTTTAGGGTCATTATTCTTCTGCATCACCCAGCTTCTCCTGAGCTTAAGCAGGTTGACAGCCACCCTGACATTATCCAGGAAGATACCTGGATAAACCTGGGAATTAATTTTCCCCTTGATGATGTCGAGCTGTCCAGATCCAGAGTGCTCCAGGTGCTCTTTATAAACTTCAGGGGTGCAACAATGTTTTTTTGGAGAACAACACCTTCTTCCGTTGTCTCTGTGGCAGGACACCATGATCCATACAACCATGCACCATGATTTGTGTGTGGTGGACTCATAAACAGAGATGTTAGATATAGATTCCTTTAAGCCTCTAGCTGTTACTCTGAGCTTCCTTGTTAACATTATTGATCATCTGTGGTGAGCTTTTGTCATCTTACCTGGACGTCCACTTCTAGAGTAGCCACAGAACTAAATCATCTTCATTTGTAGAGAGTATACAGAGTGTGACTGTGGACTGATGAAGATCTAGGCTCTTTAAGATGACTTTCTGATCCTTTCAGCTTAATGCAAATCAACAATTCTTGATCATAGTTCTTCTGAGATCTCTCTTTTTTTGTGAGGCATGGTTCACGTCAGCAGATGCTTCTTGTGAAGAACAAACTCAAAATATGTTAGTGTTTTTTGTAAGCTAAAGAGTCTGTAACCCACACCTCTCGTCTTGTTTCATTGATTGGACTCTAGGTTTGATAACTCCTGACTCCGGTTAGCTTTTGTTGATATCATTAGCCGAAGGGTTCACATACTTTTTCCAGCCTACACTGTGATAGTTTGAATGATATTTTCAATATGCACAAGAGCAAAACAATGATTTGTGTGTTATTAGTTAAAATAGATTTTGTTTGTTCATAATTGTAACTTGGATGAAGATCTGACCATATTTCAGAATGAAATTATACATAAATGGAGGTAAATCCAAATGGTTCACTTACTTTTTCTTGCCACTGTATATTCTCATATATGCACCTTCTCAACTAAACCTTTTTCTCACACTGCATGCAACACCATCACACCTCCACTCAACAGACCCAGTAAATGAGGAGGTGTTGAGTGAGAACAGGAAAATGATCACCAACCAGCAGCTGGAGCTGTACAATGAAGCAGCAGCAGATGTGCTCAACAGCAGCAAGCGTAACGGCAGGTCCAGGGTCAAGCTGTTGGCCGCGTCGCGTCAGGCGGCACTGGAAACGATCACCCTGTCAGACGATGGCTTGCACCTGCCTGAGAGCACCAGGAACGTGGTAGGCAGGATTTCTGTTAATTTGATGTTATTTATTGGCAAATATATTGTTCTATTCAATATGGCAGCACAGCTGTTGTATTTTTAACTTGGAATATTACTCATCTCCTCCTCACCATCCTGTGTAATTGTCCTGTCAGGGGGCCATGGTCCTCATGAACTCTGTGTGCAACAAGCTACTGAGGCCCATAGATGGATCCTGCTGCCAAACGTTACCACCCCCAAACTTCCTCCAGAAATTGTCAGCGTGTTTCTTCCTGGGCTCAGCCCTGGTCTTCCTGATCCTCCACGTCCTTGGCAACAACCGCCACCGCCGACCTGTGCCCCCTGATGTGGAGAGCCTAGAGGAGAAGAAGCCAGCGACTGCAGCTGTCCCCTTGGGCCCGAAGGCGCCCTTCCAGGCGCTCTGCAGGATGGGCATCATCATGGGCTATTTTTACCTTTGTGATAGAGCAGATGTCTTCATGAAAGAGCAGAAGTTCTACACACACTCCACATTCTTCATCCCTCTCATCTATATATTTGTCTTGGGAGTGTTTTACAGTGAGAACAGCAAGGAGGTAAGACAGGACCTGCTGTTCAGTGCAGTATATATTTTGTTTGATGTCTTATTTCAACATAGAATTAAGTCCAGTACATTCTCTCTTGGTGTTGAAAAGATACATTTTTCTGAAAGTATACATTTTTGTCTGCCTCATGCACATCCTTGTGTGAATATAGTTTGAACATATGGTGAGCTTTAACTTGATTGCTGGATGACTGACTGACATTATTATACAGTCATATGAGCTCAAGTTCAACAAAACTTTTAACTGTATGTAAAAGTTTTGTTGAACTCTGAGTTCATAGGGAAAAGTAAAAGTTTAAAAAAAAGTTTTTAAATAAGTAGGAAACAGTGAAATTCCCTGACAAGCAGATTAATCTGGCTGTCTGTAGTGATGCATTAAGTTTGATTAAAGTTTGCGAATTTATATCTGGTTTACAATTTCAATTTTCTTCTGCACAGACCAAATTACTCAACCGAGAGCAGACAGATGAGTGGAAAGGCTGGATGCAGCTTGTCATCCTCATCTATCACATATCTGGTGCTAGCGCTGTGAGTTCTAAATATGTTTTCTCCACATACATTTGGGAATAACCTGCTTGGAGGAGGTGTATATCAATATTTGATGGCATAAATTGATTTTTTTTTCTTTTTAAGTTCATTCCAGTGTACATGCACGTGCGGGTGCTGGTGGCAGCGTACCTTTTTCAGACTGGCTATGGACACTTTTCCTTTTTCTGGCTCAAAGGAGACTTTGGACTGTATAGAGTGTGCCAGGTGAGGGCACAGACAGTTATACTTTAACCAGCTTCTTGCAGTGACTCATGGTAGTGCTTTGACATGAAATACAGTGGAAATTGCTTACAGTGATCACGGTTACAGTGAAAAACCACTTATATGGATGAAAAAGCTTAGGACAAAATCATTCCTTTACAAATGCTGTTTAAATAATTTGCTTATAATAATCAAGTAGTCCGCTTACGGTGTTCATTTTGGGTCTTTTCATACAAGACAACATATGAGGAAAAAATAGTAGCCTACTACTGCAAGCTGCCATATGCGTAGGCTCTCTTCTAATCTATTTGTATGAGGTTTTTGGAGCCACAGTGTGTAATGACTGTCCCTGCCTGCTCTCCCAACATAAGTTCACTGTGTGTCTACATGCACTTGCTTTGCGCATTGGCACAACGTGATATTTTCACTGCCATGGCTCACTGAGTTATTTTGCCCCCTGTTCCTTCTCTGCTCGCGTTTCAGGACTTTTACTGTGTGTAATTATCGTCCTGCTGTCTCACAGCAGCAGGTATGTTATGTGAACGGATTGTAATGCTTTCGGCATGACCATTCAGACAAGGCTTTGAGCAGGAGAGGGCCATGGCACTGTTTGTTATTTTGTCTTTAAATCATTCAGTAGTGAAGCTGTCTGTTTCATTACTTAATATTCATGTCATTAATAAACAAATGTCAATTGGATGGTAATCTACATGAGAAGGAAAGAAAAAGGACAGATGTGATCACTATAAAATGGTTTCCACTGTATCATATTATTGATGATAAGAAAAATACAGGTATTAGATTTGGACTTACCTACACACTTACTTACACTTTCAGTGTGATGCTTTTGATTTATTTAAGTTTGTGTTTTCATGTTTTTTCCACCCCAGGTGCTTTTCCGTCTAAACTTCCTGGTCTTGGTGCTGTGTGTGGTGATGGACAGACCCTATCAATTCTATTATTTTGTCCCACTGGTCACCTTCTGGTTTGTCGTCATCTACGCTACACTGGCCATGTGGCCTCAGATCCTGCAGAAGAAAGCCAACAGTAGGTGTCAGACAACTGATGAAAGTTTAAAACTGTTACCGAATTTGTTTAGCTCATTTGCTTCATAGTCATTTACTATGTGAATCAATACATGCATTAATTCTACACAATAAAAGTGGTACTTGTCATAAATGTCAGCAGCAGGGTTTCTTTTAGAAAACAATGTCACTAATGGTTGTCTTGTTCTCTGAACAGGTAGCGGTATATGGCACCTCGGGGTCCTGGCAAAACTACTTGGTCTCCTTCTGTTCATATGCTTCTTTGCCTTTTCACAGGTGGGTGAATTTAATCTTATCAGTAGTGACTGTAACCTCACTCTAGTCTGAGTTTGTAAAACAAAATGAAATTATATTACAGGTTTTAGATTGATTTCATATGAACAATTTCATGTGTGAAGTGTAAATGGTGACACGTCAATATCATTTCTTTCAGCACAATTTGAAAGACAGGAAATACTTTCAAATACAAGAATACTGTATTTGATTACATTTGTTTTTAGCCTAAATAAGGCAAAATGGATGAGTGTGCATTCAAATTCTGAATGGGTTGTCAGTGTAGTGTAGACACAAATTGTCGGTCCCTTTCTCAAATTCATGGTTTGGTCTTTGTTTGAGACCCCATGTAATATTCATGTTTTGGCCTTGTGACTCCAGGGTTTCTTTGAGAGCATCTTCTCCATGTGGCCCATCTCCAAGCTCTTTGAGCTGAACGGAAGCATCCACGAGTGGTGGTTCAGATGGAAGCTGGACCGATTTGTAAGTCAAATGTGTTTCGTTCCACATGCACCCAAGTTTAGTAGCTGCTGTATGAACATGTTTTGTGAAATGTAATGCGTGGCAGAGTATATCAGAAGCTTTTTCAAGTAAGACCAAATTTTCTAAACTTTGGATAAAATCGTTAATTTTCTTTTGCAGGCGGTGATACACGGCATGTTATTTGCTTTCATCTATCTGGTGCTGCAGAAGCGCCAGGTGCTGTCAGAGGGCAAAGGAGAAGCTCTCTTCTCTGTCAAGATTTCCAACCTGCTCCTCTTCCTCTCTGTTGTCTCCTTCATAGTAAGACTCTTCATCTGATTGCAATTGATTAACAAAATGCTTGCTTACAACAGCATCTTGGGAGAGAATGTTTACACAGTGATGGGTGTGTATTTGGATAAATGCCACACCCAGTAGCTGCCTTGACAACCACAACTGTCTGCTCTTTATGCTCTTAATTATGTCCTTACTTAAGACTTTGCGCACCTTTTGTGAAAGGTGCGCAGAACGTAACAAGAACTCAGTCTAGTGACAATCTATTCATCTCACATGGATAACGACCATCAGGCAGCTCATGTGTAGCACTGAGGCAGCTCTCTGTTCTTTGTTGACTCCACGTAAGCAGGTGGAAATTATAGGAACATGGGCTATTCAAACTAAATCAACCCATTCAGTTTTGCTGCAGCTGAAGATTTAACACTGTTACCCAACTTCTCTTTTTCCCCATCATTCTAGACTTACTCAATATGGGCCAGCAGCTGCAAAACCAAAACAGAGTGCAACGAGATGCATCCTTACATCTCTGTGGTCCAGGTACAGTAATTATCTCTCTTATCTCTTTTTTCCTCTTTTCCTTTTGTTCCCTGTCTGTGTTTGATGTTATTAAGCCATGTGGCGTTTAACAGCAATCTTAATCCTTAATGTTGATCCTAATACTTTTGCTTTTGATTGAGTATCAGTATTGTTTTACAGTTGTAATCCCTTCGGATTTGCCTTGAGATGTCATTACCCTAATTGCATGACAGGATAATATGTGTATAAAAACAAGGGAGTTCCCTTGTATGGCCTAAAGATAGTACAGGCATTATCTAGAGTCAATCTTCACTGGGAAATGGTTTGAAGTAATGCAGTAGATAAGGTCACTGACAATATAGTTGGGCTTTCTTCCTCTAAACCGGTTGAGATTGCAGACCCTATCATACTACACCCAGTGTGTCTTCATGCTTTGACTCTTAGAAATGGCTTTGTTCTCTTTTTTTCTCCACAGATTTTGGCCTTTATTCTCATCAGGAACATTCCTGGCTACGCCCGCTCTATATATAGCTCTTTCTTTGCATGGTTTGGAAAGATCTCCTTGGAGGTGAGAAGGACATGCCAGTAGAGTTACAATAAGATAATAAAAAATGCATTTATGTGGCTCTTTATAAAAATGTATTAAACGTGCTTTGCAAAGGCTACCATAAAACATTAAAGAAGGATGAGGAAACAGTCTAATAAATACCGGGAATAAAAATATAAGTACAAATAATGATCAGAAAGCCACTGACAATCCTTACCAGCTCTGTATGTGATGTCCTGCTGCTCTCTGGAGGCAACCGTGTTAAAATGGAATTACATTACCTACTATTCAACACGCTTTGTTTGTCTCCCCCAGCTGTTCATATGCCAGTATCACATTTGGCTGGCAGCAGACACCAAGGGAATTTTGGTCCTGATTCCAGGAAACCCTTCACTAAACATCATGCTCAGCACCTTCATCTTTGTTTGTGTGGCTCATGAGATTTCCCTCATCACCAATGACTTGGCCCAGGTGGTTATCCCCAAAGACAGCGTGGCCCTGCTCAAGAGACTGGGGGCTGTGGGGCTCTTCAGTCTGATTGTACTGCTGCTAGCCAGAGGCAGCCAGCCCACACCCGGTGCCTGATGGACACCTCTTTATTGGGGGGCACAAAAGACTCGCTAAGCCCCTGCTGAGATTGAAGTAAGGTACAGATCCAAGCCAGGAGCAGGCCCGGGGTTTGAGGCTACTGGCGGCCACAGGCGACAATAAGGAACCCACGGGAGATCACCGCTGGCCATGTTTGAGCAGAGTCTGTACTTTTTGACTGCTGTGAAAGTCGCACACTGAAGAAAAGAAAAATGCCCAGAAAAGAGGACATTGCTCCTTTTAAGTGCAAATGGTAAGAGAAAAAAGAACAATAACGCTCGAAATGTTTACATTATCTGGATTCAACATAGGAGAAACTTGGAGATGTGGAGTTTAATTTAAAACAAAAAGAGGTCCTCTCATTTCAACGCCTCGTGCTTGCTGTGTGAATTTTTGCAGCGTTGCTTCTATTTAGCCAAACACACAAATAGGAAGTTTATTTTGTCACATACAGTACTTCCTGTCATTACTTCAATTTGGAAGAGACCACTGGGCACACACTCCGTCCACATGGCAGTAGCAGCTGAAGGTATTTTCACTCAGGTGGATCCATAACCTACATATTCAGATATCTACTCTTTTACGATAACATGTTCAATTGTGCTGCAGTTTATTATCAGCATTACTTTGTACAGTATTTCTGGTGACTTTAGAACAGTGTTAGATATCTAAATATGCAAAATATGGACCAGCAACTAGTTTGGGTGATCAAAAAACTCAAGACTAAAGTAAAAAAAAGAAAAATTGGAGTGCAATTGTTAAAATGTTGAAATATCCCTCAACATATTTTTGCTAATGTTTTTGTGAGTAATTTAAAAAAAAAAAAAAAAAAAGTTTGCCTTGTGCTGAAAGGTACCGTGGTCACCTGCTGTAGCTCTGAAATTCTATGTGATATGTACAGTATTTAATGATTTAAATTAAGCTTATATTTTATACATTTTTTTGGCTTTGTTTATTTCTGTACTTTGCGCCCATGACTGCTGTTTGTGAAGGAAGTATTACATAGATCTTATACCCATCCCAGCATCTCATAGATGATTACCTGCCTCAGAGACACACTGCGGAGGTTGAGCCTTTACAGTCTACCGCCTGTCTGGCCTATTAGCAGCTCATTTCATAGTCTGTGTATATTTGTACGATAGAGTGAGAGATTTATTTTATACAGTAATGCTTCAGCAGTGTTTTTAGTCCTTTATCCTTTCATTGTCATTAAAAACATGCCTCATAGCTCCGTAGGAAAATTCTGGGTTGCACATATTATTGTACAATAGGGCTAACAGATGAATATACATGCTCCCTCTGCTGTCACAGCCAGTGAACTTTTTGGTCAGTGAGTGAATGAATAAGTGGTTACTTAGACTGAATGCCTTTGAACATACAGCTTCTCTCAGTGGCTTATACATACAACACATCTCCAGGTGTACTTTGTCACATCTGTGATGCAGCCTGGGATCACAATCTTCCATCATTACGCACTTTGCATCAGGGCCACATCAACATTTAAAAACAACTACTTGGTAATGCACTGACTGAGCTGAGAGGACATATAACTGTTGCTTTAAGGAAAATATTTTATATTATGTCAACTGACAAATGGCTGATGTCTCTGCCTATTTATCCCAACAGACATTTGACTGAGATTAGCACTTTTATTTTAAGGTCTATATTTTTCCTTTCATCTCTGAGGTGAAACAGTGGTTAACATGGTACCAGTGCAGATACCTTCTGCACATTTTGTTTTGGTAAATCAAAATGTTTTGTGACGATCATTTGGCAAATAAAAAATGATACTGTAAGAGCCAGGCTGTATTACATCAAATCTTGAGTTGCATATTTCATCTACCATGGGGGATAGTAAAAGATTGCAGTGTCAGTGGTTTTCTACATGTTTATGTAGCCTCCCTTTTAAAGAAAAACATGGATCCACAAAGAAGGACATTTTCTTTACAGTGGAACAATTTGTCTACAGCTTTCTCCTGTCATTTCTCTGATTATGTACAGTTCAGGTTGTGTTCTCAAACTGAACAAGAGCCAAGTGAATTTGTAATTTGTATAACCAGTCATCACCTCCTTGTGGAGACGAGAATGGCATTTCCATGCTGCAGTTTCTTTTTTCTTGTAAAGTTTACTGATCCGTTTTCTCGTCTGATCAACAGCTATAAATTTGGTAATTGTTTCAGGCCTTAATAGATCTCTTTGGTCGTGTAAAAGCAACAACTATTTATACCCCTGTGCAGGTCCTCTTTGAAATATGTTATATGTAAAATTTTTTGTGATGTCTTCAAAAATGTGAAATGTATCCATATTATTTATAAACGCCTTTATTCTGTTGTACATTGTTAATAATACCTTCATAAAATGTGCTCTTTTGGCTTCTTTTCTTCCTCATGTTATTCAGACATTACTATTATCTTGTTTATTGGGGAAAAGATCATTACAGTAAAAAAAGACTAATTTGAAATATTTTATTGTCATCATGACACATTACATAAAATTAATATTAAGTGACAATTTAAGCATTTCCATGTAAAACTCCCTTTTCCTCTAAGAGGTCCATTGTGCAAAGCAAGTAGAAATACAAACATCAGTTTTAACATTTACACATATATTCAAAAATATTGTAATGTATCTTTATAATCAGCTAAGCTCTTTTGTTCTTTTCCACACTGTGCATATGGACAATAGAACTTTGTAAAGACACTTCTGAGGCATGCAGATTGGCACAAATGTTAGGTAAAAAACAAATATATAGATATGGAAACAAAGGTAGCTCCGACACCGGTGTTTTCTGGTCACAAATTAAGGGCCTCGGCCACCTTCCTCTCCTCAGGAATACCATTTACCTGGAATAAATACAATAAAATATATACATTTTAAATGACAGGAACTAATGTACAAGTTTTCATGTGCTGTTAGTACTGTTTAGCAAAAGAGATGAGCTGAAACAACGTAATTAATTGAAATAACTCAGCTTTAATTATCTCTACATTAGCTAATTATCAGATCGCAGCACCTACCTCCAGCCTTCGAAATGTTGACATGACATAGTTATCTCCTTTGTTAGCAGTGAACAGAGAGAGCAGCAAGTTAGTGTGTCATGCAGCTCACCACCATGCACACAGGAGGGCGCTCACACACCAACACCAGAACTGGTTGTCTTTCTTGCAGGGGCTGACATAAAAGTTCACAAGTGAAGCTGTCACGCCTGATTTCTTGTGGTGCCAGAATGATTAGCTCTCAACAATCTGTGTCCGACTCAATAAAGTCTGGATGCTTCTGTTTTTTTTTTTACAGTTAGTTTAAGGACAGACTGAGGTCGTAAGCAACACAGCAAAGTAACTATGTAGTGATATACATGGCTGCATATTGTTAATGACAGTAAAGAGTCAATATATTCATGGTAATATGACGTAATAAATCAGTCTACATCATTTTACTGTGCAGCTAATGTGCTTAATCCTGTCAGGAGACATGCTTTCCTGCACTTAACATCCTGATCAACATTAGGCAGGAAACTATATATTTATTTATAATTACTTGAAGCCGGAGCACTGTTCAGCAAGACTGCAATTTTTTTTTTAAGTGGATTACTCATGTATTTAACTCACCATGTGGCTAAATAGTCCCATTACATATCAGACATGCAGGTACAGTAAAGCAGACTGTAAGACTAGAATATGAAAGATGGAGGCAGCACTAACCTGATGGCCGTTGCTGTGGTATCGTAATCTGATTTTGCAGGTTCCTGAAATAAACAATGATATTATGGTGAGCAGACATTCACACGCAAGAGCCTTTAGTATCATGTGAAAGCGTGTTGTATTTAAAATTTTTGAGTATCAAGCCCATTAGCAAAAATCATGGGACAGCTTGAACCTCTTAAGCTGTGGTTGTATTTTCCAAAGGCCTGACTTGCCTGCCGCAGCTTTAGCTGTAAACACGGCACGGTTAGAGAGCGCTGGAAACAAGATTAAACGATAAAGGTATTGTTTCGACTTATATTTCCCCATAATGACGCCTATAAACCAAGCATCTGTGTGCTTGCTAATGAATATGAGCGTGTGAATGTTATTTCCCTCCACCAAATCCCTTCACTCACGTCTGTGTCTGCATGAGGGGCATGCTGGTGGTCTCATAGTTGTCGGGGTGGATGGGCGGCACCACCTCACCGCTGACTGGGTTGAAGACGGGCAGTGTGGAGAGTGGCCAGGAGATCTCGCGGTTCTTAGACATGCTCCGCAGCTCCTTGGTGGACTTCTGGATGGAGCTGTGGTGAACCAGCTGGATGCTGGAGACGGGAGAGGCAGTGAATTTAACATGAGCTTCTGATGTTATCATTTCTGGTGGTGTTAACTTATCTCATCCCGTGTGCAATGCTTTATCTACTGGAAAGGTATATTAAAATATTTGAATATGCCAGCGATTTGCATCTGCTATGGTGAGATCTTCACTCAATTCATGCATGCACAACAGAAATCATCCACCCTCACCTATCACTGTGTCTGACTTAATCTTTGACATTTGAGACAATTGAAAGCAGCCACTGCTAACAGCAACAATGCCCTTCATCTGGTCATTAAAATTTTGAGCAGCCCATTGGATGAATGGATGTCAACACACAGATGAGCATATGAATGGTTATGAGAAAGCCATCGGTGACAACATAGATGACAAAACTGCAAACCAAAGAGAGGGGGGAGGGGGAGACAGAAACAGACCCAAAATCAAGAAAAACACAGGAGAGGTAAAACACTTACTCTGGTGTTTGCATGTTTCTTTTTTCCCTAGAAACAAAACAAAATGGATGAATTAAATACTAATATTAATAGTTAAAGAGACATCTAAACACAAGTGAATGGACTGTTGGGTAAAGACAGTGTGGAAATGATGCTGATGGGGTGTGGAACATTGAGTGAATGAGGGGGGCACGTCTCTCCCAGCCTGTAAATGATGGAGAATGAGGAAAGGATGTATCATGGATGAATGATCATCGATGTCATGGCTATGCTTCAAAACATCAAGGCGTCACATGACAACATTAACAAAACAAAACCTGTGACAGAAATTTATGGATAACGTGATGTATGTGGACGATACAACTAGATGGTAATGACAAGCTGCAATTCCAGTCCAGATTTTTGCGCAATCCTATCTGTCTCTCATTTGATACTTAAGTAACTTTTTCACTGCTTTCCTCAAATGTTTGTTGAGGTGTTTGGTGCAATAATTGCATAAAAATATAAGACCAAGCACACTTACACCCCTTCCCGTCGGCAGCACATAGTGTAGCCGAGGATGAAGAAGAGGACTAGTGCCACAGCAGAGGGAACAGCCAGCGTGATAAGGAAGTCCGAAAAGTAGTCCCGGCTCTTCAGAGACTCAGAGGGGGGGTTGTATTCCCCAAATTCTGGCAGGATCCCTGTGCCTGGGTCCGGACGGGTAATGTATACCGGCACTACCTTGTTGATGTCAACCTTAAAAAATAAGTGAGAGTTAATTCAGTGTTTGTGAATGAAACAGCAGACTGTGTGAGCTGATTAAGTTGAAAATCAATGCTTATGTAGCCATGAGCACAAGCTTATGTTGCCTCAGCATTAAAAACCTACAAAATTCAATCCTGACCGAATCTTCAAGAGAATCCTCACCAGAGAAATCTTACACCAGTCGATGTGAAACTGAGCTCTGAACTTCTTGTCACAGCTGATGACAGGCTCCATCTCTTGACTGCAGCGCAGCTGGTTATGTGGGCTTTCCACCTCCCGCAGGCACGATGAGAAGGGAACATCAGCACCAACCATCACATACACTCTAGGGAGAGGAGACAGTGAAATATAAAGCATGAGAGAAGGAGAAGAAGAAGAAGAAGAAGAAGAAGAAGAAGAAGAAGAAGAAGAAGAAGAAGAAGAAGGAGAAGAGAAGAGAAAAGAAGATGGAGCCTCACTTCACATGTTTATGCTGATGCTTGTAATATTCTGAGCATTTCTTCTCCACTGAGTGTTCTCCTAGATGCTTTCATCTTCCAAAACGTCAGCATGAATCTTTGATGCACAACTTATGGCAGTTCATGTGGGCTATTCCCTGCTGAACTAAATCAACTGACAGTGTCTGTCAGTGCTGACGGCCAAGTGTACTCGTCTAATTCTCAGGATTCCCAAGGCCCCAATTAAATAAAATGTTAGCATGATGTGAGTGGGCTGAAAGTATATGCAATTTGTTTGATTGAGAGAAGTGAAGAGGTTGTTGATGGAGAGATTCTTTAAGAGTGTGTGATTCACAACACTTTAGTTTTTAAAATACAAGCAAATGGGAAAGCAAGTAGAGCTAAGCCTTATTCCTGCAAAGAAAAAACCTTGGTTTAGCTTTCCTTCAGATATGAAAAGCACTTTAACTGTTAAAAAATTCAACCCAGGTCCATTTCAACTTCCACAGTCCTCACCCTTCTTTGAGGTTATTGATGGGGAGGGGCACACGGCCACCACGGTCCAGTGCCGAGGTGATGTTGATGGCGTTGAGGCGCTCAGGCTGCCATACATTTTTCACAGCTCCCAGGAAGTCCCCCAGCACCTCGCTGGCCAGCATTTCCTCCACATTCATGTTTTTGATGTAAAATTCAGCCTGGAAGGGCAGAGGGAACTCTGTGCAGAAGGATGAAGACAAAGTTAGATAAAAGGTTGAAAGTGGTGAAAGGTAGTAAGATGAGGTAGGAAAGAAGACCGGGAGGATGAGCTTGAACCATTAGACTCCATAACCCT
The DNA here is from genome assembly GCF_002260705.1 of Seriola dumerili. Lineage (NCBI taxonomy): Eukaryota > Metazoa > Chordata > Actinopteri > Carangiformes > Carangidae > Seriola > Seriola dumerili. The sequence continues at coordinate 3,512,450 of NW_019174365.1, read as the reverse complement.
GAGAAAAGAGCGATGATGCAGGGCTGTTCTGCTGACTAAGACATCATTATTACTTTATTACTGCAGCGTACAGTAGTTGACGCTGACTTCACCAGTCTGTCCAGCAGATGCTGGTGTGTCTGCTCCGCTCTGTTATGACTTGGCCTCCTTCTGGGGCCAGATGTCAGATGACATCACAGCATAGGGAGAGTGATGTCACGTTAGCGCCGCGAACATCTGCTGTACGTTCACCCGACTCAGTTCATATTGTAGTGCATGTACCGTGACTGGTCAACAAGCCAGTGCACAAACATATAGATGCACAGATGTGAGGTGTAGTCACAATGATGAACAGGATACTGCACATTGTATTTATAACCATAACATTTCAATACACGACTGCACAGTTCGCAGAAGGCATAACAGATGATACTGATTTATGATGGCTGTCCTGAAGTGATTAAAAGGTCAGTGTCAGACTGTGTACCAATTAAGAGCCATCTTTTACTTTATCTAAAGAATAACAATAAATGATTTGACCGTTAATATCACCACAAGGTTCATTTAGTAGCTTTTCTAGAGCTTTTTCTAACATGCGCTTCATCCACAAATGGATTGTCATAGAAGTGCAGACGCTCAAATTTCTAAACTCATCTGCTGATGAAGACATGTCATATAATCAAAAGCTCCAGACCAGCTACTAAATGTGCCTTGTGGTGAAATGATTTTGTCAAATACAGTTTCCAAGGTCAACGATGGATTTTGAGGCTCATTAAGACTGATCTAGCAAATAAGCACGACAATGCATATTTAAATACAAACATTGTTGGTTACATAAATAATGCAACGTGAGAGAACTGTATAGATAGATAAATATAGTCTTTATTGTGTCAGGTGTATGAAAAAGATACAGCACCTCTGGTACATTAGACCTCTTGGTAAGATCAATACAATATACTGTTTTTCTTTGATAATGATTGATTAGTTCTGGCTGACAAAAGTAATCAAAGGCAAAATTTTCTCTTTGGGGAAGTCCATTACTCCGTTCAAGTACTGAATGTGCCCTCAGGATTTAATCAGGGAAGTTGCACAGTCTGATCTCTGCTCACTCTAAGCTCTCATACTGGCGCCTCTTACCTTCTGTGGCCATGATGTTTATGACCAAGTTGTGCCGTGCCGTCTCGAAAGTGCGTCTGTTATAGGCAGTAATCTGCAACACACAGGGGTGAAAGTTTAAGCCCAGATCAGTGCAGCTTATATGGCAGCAGCCCTCTGGACAAGGCTGAGCTAGATACACTACGCAGGCTCTGTACCCAACTGAAACACTGTATAGAGGCACATGTGCACCGCTGGGAACGTTAAGCCTTTTGGGAAAGGAATTTCTGCAGTAGCTTACAGGGGACAAAGAAAGCATATAGAAATATAATGGAATTTAAGTCTGAAGACTCAAAAGCATAACACTGTACCATACTACTGCTGCGTGCACACAAATTGGCTGAACTCAGTAGAAATCAATCCAAATGTGTAACTATAAAGCTACACATAAAGCTAATGTGTAGCTTTATGTGTGCCTTGTTTAAGACTACAAAGTACTTGATATTGTCTCCCAATTAAATGACTGAACATGATGTATTCTTTTCATTTAATGCCTTCATTTCGTTCAACATTTTAGCACTAAAAGGATCATTCCTTTTCCTTCCTTGACATAATAAGCAGCAGCACAAATTACTTCATCTCCACTCTTTTCAGTTTGAAAGCGGTCCAGCCACCCACCTCTATGACGGTGGGCTTGCCAACGTGCTCTGCAGTGGGGGAGCCATAGAGCACTCCGTCGCTGTGCGGTGTTCTCTGGATGTAACGCAGCCAGCCTGGCCTGTCTGGGTAGCCCATCAGGTTGGTGTTGAAAGTTATGGGGTCATTGCTGGCGTCACCTGCAAGCAGAGCAGTTTAATGAGCGGGCACTCGATTGTTCTGTTATGGGTCACAACCAATTCAGTAATGTACATTTAGAGCCATTAGGTGAATTATAGAAGTTTTGCCAACTGCAGCTAAGCATTTTCTACTTGTGATATATGATGTATTAACAATGTACTATGGTAATTATGTTTTATATGGGTACAAATGTTTGAATGACATTAAGGTAATCAAATACTTAAACACAAAAACTTGTCTTTATCAATTACTATAACAAAGTGCCACAAAGTGGGGCTATGATGCTGTAGTACCTGATTTTGGGTAGGGAGGAAACTCTCCTTTGAAGTACTCTCTTTCCAGAACATGGACAAACAGCACTCCTGCAGATGGGTAGACGTTACGGTCCGCATGAGACCTCGACAAGATGGTGACCACTGAAATACAGATTTCAAACAAACAGAGAAAATTAGCTCCTGAGAAGAATGTTTCCTGTTCTGTGTGTGTGTGTGTGTGTGTGTGTGTGTGTGTGTGTGTGTGTGTGTGTGTGTTATTCATCATTAAGGACCAGCAGCACTAATTAAAGAAGAACAGAAGGCGCTAAGGTGAAAACAAACAAATAAAGAAAACATTTGGGTCACTGGTATCAGCAGCTAAACTCCTTCACACTTTGAGATCCAGCTCACAACGATAGATTTGTCTAATTTTCTTGTATTCTTATTCTTTGGAAGGACAAAACATGCGCTTCATACATGGTTGCAGTCTAGAAACAGCCAAACACAAAGGCAAAAACTCTGACAGAAACACTATAATTCTGTATATAGGATGACAAGCTGTTAAACCAATGAATTTCAATGGCAAGTAGCCGAGGTACTGTGAGTAAAACCAGCAGTAATGAGCCTCATTCAGACTGTACTGAGTTTTTTTCATGCCCTCCTCCTACTCTGTCTCTATTATGCCCTCTTGTTTAGCCCCACTCCATTTCAAACGCTAACATTTAGTCCTTATTTGTGAAGGGCACTGCTAGGAAAATGGCAGCCCCCTTGAGAAAAGTTTGCACAATGTAAGACCGGAGGTGCTTTAGCCAGCTCTCTCCCTCTTTTTTTTGCATCTTTCTCTTTCACTAATTCACTCTCTCTTGCTCACTTGTCTTCTTTCAAGATCTCAGCATTTTTGCGCAGCGTTTTTCTCCTCTCACTTTTTTTTTCTCCCCCCTTCTCCCTCCCTCACTGGGTGGGCACTCAATTTTTAATCACCATGGGAGACTGAATGTACAAGGAAGGGGGTGGGGGGTGAGAGAAGGAGGGAGAGAAAACTGGAGATCTGTGCTATGAAGTACAAGAGAGGGAGAGAGTTTGAACTCTTCTCGCCTGCGGACACAACTCGAGACGCATTAAGCAGCTAGAGGAAGGCCTAGGAAAGCTGTGAGGCTGAATGTGCCTTCCTTATTTACACCATTTTACAAATCCTGCTTCATCTTTTCATCAACAACAAATTAACATATTCTACATCAATATCATCGGCATCATCAAAATTAAGTGGCCCTCTACGTATGCAGTGTGAGCCCTCTCCAGGAACAGTAGCTGATTTCCAGGGAGAGTCTCTGCTGAAGAGAGTAATAGAGCAGGATTTACATTTTAATCCGTGTCCATGAAAGAAGAAGTCCGTATGTGATCTTCGATTGTTAAGCGTTATCTATTACCAGGGTGCACAAAGGGGTTAAAGAAGATTAGGTGACACAGTAAGCTCCTATTAAGGGAGTCCACATCTACGAGGCCAAATTGCTTAACTGCAGTCTGGCACTGATGAGCTGTTGAAAGAGTAAAGTTATAAAACTGCCCCATATGTATGTTAAACTGGGCTTCATCTGTGGCCACAAACGGAGACGCTGAACTGGCCATATGTCCTATGTCCCCGGGGGCTTGATCACAGCTAGATACAATCAATAGCATTTAGCGGCCACTAAATGTGGTGGTACTTACAGAAACCTGAGGTTACATCCACAACATTTCTTTCCAAGGACAGATTGAGGGAACCACCTGCGCATGACTAATCCATGCAATAGCTTTTCTTGCTGCTACCACTGCACCCATGATATTAGGATCTAGGTTATTCAGAGACCAAGAATAAAACCTAATTCGGTTTCAGCACACCGGTGGCGCCCTCTGTGATGACTTCAGTCGATCCGCAAATCCCACTCTGAATGCACACTCTCAGTTTCTATTACCCAACCGTTGGGCCTCATCAATTCTTACCCACACAAAGGACCACGGTCGCACAGTCCCGGTCAAGGTCACGTACCAGCTATTCTATTCTACTTAAAGACCAACTGGATGTGGTGTAAACATTTGTGACACGTCCACAGATGAGACAGGCAGGACATAGAAGAGAGCCCAGATGGCCTGGTCTCACCTAATGGTCGGAGGAATAAGAAACGACCTGTGGGATTTGAAATGTGTTTTAGCCTATCAACATTAAAGCTTTGATGCAACAACAACCATTTTGGCCAATCACGCACACACACACTCCTGGCTGCCTTATGTTAGCCAGTCTAGCATATGGGTTCCTATTGGACTATGTGTCACTCTCACCTTTGATCGCAGTCACTTCCATTTAGTGAGCAGCCAGTATAAGTAAAGATCACTGACTAAGCTACACCAAGGCTCTGCTAATAGCATCAGATCTGCTTATTTGTAGCGAGCTGACTTTCTGCCAGGCTTTCTCGAGATGATGAACTGCAGCACTCTTACAGTACATAATACATCACCAATTAAAGGTTAATACTAAACTGTCCACTGCAGACTAACCAGTCGGCTCCAGTTGCAGGACAAATGTAGAGACAGAGATGTGCATTGTAATGCACAAAATAAGCTACACTTTTGCAATAATTGTGCTCACATACGTACTAGAATTCAAGTATTATCTATAAAGGACACATAATAATACACACACCACTTTCGCACATGTCCATACACTACATGACTAACAGGCCTTGGGGGGGCGGTGGAAATGGCTAACCAGATTTTATGCTTTTCTGAGCTGACCTTGGGCTGGCTGAAGTCTCAGGAGTGATGTTTTAGTTAAAAGTGCCATTGGCAACGTGGAGAGAATAAACCAGCCTTGTCCCTCTAATAGCTCTAGCTAACTGAGGCCTCTAGCTAGCAGAGGCACAGTCAGTTGGACAGGGAAGTCCTTTGGATCTGCTGAATCAGTTTCATCTATGCATGTAGTCCAGGTCAGGAGGAACGCATGTGCTTCTTTGGTGTCTGCTGGGGAAGCACAGACAACAAGGATTGCTACTGTTAGGATCAAGGCTTTGGTATTCTGCCTGCGATGAGTTTGAGCCTTGTTGTTCTAGGCACAAACCTGGAAGTGAAAGTAGCTGGTATCACAAGAAGCAGAAGAAGATGACTGAAGACAAGAGTGGACAACAAACAGCCAGATCAATGCTCTAGGAATCTATAGCGGTAAGCAAATTACTTATTTGTCAATTGTTGAGAAGTTATTCGTCACCTACATTGTTGAATCTGTGTATCATATGTTTAACAGAGGAAACAGTCTTTTGTCACATAGTTAATGATTTAGGATAACTTCTAAGTCTAGCAAGGAAAAGGTTTAGACAAAATATAAATTCAGTAAACTACTGTTACGACAGAAGTAAGTGGGCCAAGTCTGTGAGACTGCAGACAATTGCAAACAATTATGCCAGTATTAATGGGAAACCAGTTGAGCGTGTCACTGTGTTATGACATGGGGGAGGGGACAGCGGGTCAACACATGAAGTGCACCACTGCACACCGCGACTCACCATCTCTGTACATGGTTGTTCTCTGCTTCAAGCCCATGGATCGCTCCATGTGGACATGTCTCTCATGTAAAGCGCTGTGTTTCACATCATAGGCATGTGCAATGTAAACTATTGGATCAATGAATAAAAGCATGAATGGAACAAATGTGTCTCTCGAGGGCATTCTGAACTATACATGAGGTTGCCAGTTTGTTTGGTACACCTAACTAAAACTAATGCAGTGTAATAACAGCCCTGACATAAACCCCACCGTCTGAAGTTAAAGAGGAATAAAGTAAGGATTAAAAATGAACTAAAATTAAACAGAGTGAACAAAAACATAAAAAAGTACAATGCAGTTACAGTGTAGTGAGACATAAACAGCCCCAAATTTGGCATAATAATAGACAGTGGCAAATGCAAAGGTTTCAAGCCTCAATAAAAAAGAAGTTTTCAGGAAGTTTGTGTCAGATACATGGAGCATGGAAACTGAACACTGCTTCTCTATGTTTTGTTTTAGCCCTGGGACAGTGGGAAACCTGTTCCAGATGGCATAAGAGGTCTGAATAGTTCATAACATAGCATCAGATCAAAAACGTATTCTGCCCCTGAAGTGACATGTCTCACTTTCAGATTTCTGGCTGGGTTTATGGTCTGTACCATTAGAAATACAAGGACATGTAACATTAAAAACTTCATGAAGGTAGAATTCATTTCGGGGCTTTTCTGATGACTGAGACTACATCAGCTTCAGTGGTCTAATAAATTGGGTGTATATTTTCCCTCCAAATAATGTGTGTACAAGTGAAAAGCAGCTGCAACAAATGGGATGCTGTTACTGTGCATGCTTCACAAAATGCAGCAATATTATAATATTATCTCATTTATTCCTCTTACGTCATTAAGAATAACTGGAGCTGCTACACTACTTAATTAGGCATTCATAATACACCTGTTCTACATATAAACACAGGCCTGCGCGAGGGGAAACGGTCTGTTTTCCCAAAGGAAATTAAAGCTGAGTGAACGACTGACAAGAACTAGCAAGACAACGTATAACGTTAGCGGTACATTCCTCGCTAGAGATGTAAGGTACTGTATAAAACACACATTTTGGGTCGAACCCTAAGGCACTCAGACCGTATAACGGTATAGCTGTCTATTGTTAGCCATTTTTTCCATGTCTCCTCCTCAGCCGCTTGGAAAAAATGAGCACTGCGGCTAAACAGCAGCTGGCTAACTCGCTAGCTAACTAGCATGGATACGGCATCAAAAGCAAACGCGAGAAAAAAAATCCTGACAATTCCGCCATTAATCGATACGTACCCGTACCAAGCCATACCGCGACAGCTGCAGCGGACATGGTGCTCATCATCCCCGTAAATCTTACATGAAAATGGATGTTTTATCTAATAGCCACTGGGTTTGACAGCCATAATAATAAGCATCCTGCAGCATTCCTTCCTCCGCCTCCTTCCTTCACTGGAAACTGCACTTCTCATTGGCTGAACATCTGGATGGAAAAAGATGGTTGTCTCGTAAAACATGGGCTAAAAACGAGATGTGAATCACAATCATGAGCGCCACACCTTTCAGGAAATATTTCCGTGTGATGTTCGAGATTGACGACGATTTTTTAATTTGGTCTGCCTGTATATCAAACTCAAGCAGTGTCAGTCTGCCTTTCTGTTGAACTGTCTGTGTCCTTGTCATCTAGGTCAACGTGCAGATGTGATTTCATTGTCACTTACATTTAGTCGTCCACAAAGTCCACTTCAGATTTAAGGTACATTTTGATGAATGTTTAATGATGGATTATTTAACCCTCCATGATGTCAGAAAAACAGACACACCCACTACTCACACACAAACCCTCACCCCACCCAGGGCTTGACCTCCTGAGCCCAGCTGTAAGAGGGCACAGACATGTTTGAGCAGTGTGCTCCAATCTGTCCAGACCCCCTGCAGAGACAGTAGTAGCAGACAGATGGTCATGTTTTGGCCCCTTGGCTCCCAGTCAGGCCAGCTAAAGGGCAGCAGGACTCTTGATTCGCCCCTCATACTCCACTGATGTGAGCCACCACTGAGTGAGTACTTCTGATCCTGCAGAAAATCATCCTAATTCTGGTTAACATGCTGACAGTGGTCACCGCGTGGCTCTTATTTGATATTAAAACTGGATTCATTTCTTCCTCTGTGGTGATAAACAGGATGCCATCCATCCTCTGTGCTCTGCAGTGCGTGGCTGTTCTGTTCTTTCACCCTCCCTTTTATCCCCTTAAGATTATTTTTAGGTTGCTTAGCAACATCTTCACATAGTCAGTGTTTGGACTGGGTATGAATGCATCACAACATTCACTATAGATCTATACATGCACTAAGATGCATAGTAATTAAGGCTGGGGAAATACAGCATTTCCCTCTTGGCATTAGAGGTAATGGCCAAATGTGTCTGATTTGACTCTGATTTGGTCTGATAGTCTGTTCTGTTTCAGTTTACACTGCAATTCTCCCGAATTTGCTCGTGTTTAGTAGTGAACTGAAATGATAAATCATAATTGCTCATATCTCCTATGTTTTTTCTGGATCCTCTCTCAGCATTTAGATCTTTTTCTAAATGCATTTAAGGGACAGAGTGTAGCTTCTGTAGTACAACAGATACAGTGTACCTCACTGAAAAACAATACTGTATTTTCAACAAAGTTTGTATTTTTTTAATATAATATTTCACTTATACTCTAAATGGAAGATGCATGTCATTGCACTGCAGCTGGTACTAAAAAATTAGACTGGCTATAGATAGATAGATAGATACTTTATTTGAAATAATCAGCCAAATACATAACGTACGTGCGCCTTAAGTGCATCTAGCATGGACTCAGATTACATAATAATGTAAATGGCATATAATGGCAGATTAAATTGTCTGACTGCACACATTTATAAATAAGATTTATATTATGGGATTTATTTGACAAGGTGACAGATAAAATTCAAGTATAAAAATCACACATGCACATGCTTGATCCTGATAATTCACTTTTTGATTCAAATTTGATGAAACTGTAACGTGTTTATCCAATGGTGTGCCTTATCCAAATTGATTCATACTTTTGTACGTAAGCAACAATGCCATGTTTTATAACACATCAGAATGAATTATATAACTCTGTCTTGTTGGTTAAAATAATCACACATTTGGATGTGGACAAGGCTTCCTTTCTAATACTTTATCACATGGATTCAGTCCCGTGTTTGAGGCGGTGTCTGTTGACTCTTGTGTGACCCAGCCAGCTAGAATTTTTACACTCTGATCTTCTTTATTAGAAGACTGTTAAAATATTAATGGATTAATTTAGGAAAGAGACTGCAAACTTTTAGAGATAATTTCATAGTGTGAATATGCATTTAGTCATGGTGAATGTGTGAGATAGACTTTACTGTGTTCAATAGCCAACTTTAATATTTTTCATTTCATTGCAGTCTCTGTAAAACTTCTGCCCCATCAACTGAATTAAAGGCCAGCTGCACCTATATATAGACTGATGAGACTGAGGGAGTAAATGTTGTATTCATTTATATTTTCTCATTAGACTGACTTTTAAGGAGTGAACAGTGGAGAGCAACTTTACCCAATCGTCTGGCTCTACCCCACCTGTGAACTCCTGGAGGCCACCTGGTGGTCCTCAACCCGCACTTTGGGCAACCCTAATTTGAACACCCATCACACAGCCAGACTGGTCTTTGACCCTCTACCACACCCAAACCCCACAGATGAACAACAAGCAGCCAGTGAAGTTACAGTTGCTGTGTGCTGGTATTTATGCCAGACTGCAGCTCACTGAAACCCCCTCCGCGCAGCAGATTATCGGACCAAACCATTGCCGCAGTTCAGGTTTTAACACCTGTCACATGAGGCTTTACATTTGCAAATCACTGGCTATCATTATAGCTAAGTACGTTCACTTTACTACACTGCAGACGTATATCGGACGCTGGCGTCTTGCATACGCTGCCACAGTGCAGCTTTCAGTGAGAGGAGCTGCCAAATTGCACCGACACCCCTATTGTGCGACTGGCAGCATCACCCACTGCCTGCAATGGCGTTGAAGCGGCTCGAGTATGTCCAAACGTTTCTATAGTGGCGATTCCGTCCCGGACTATTTCCGAGCGTGGGGTTGCTATGTTATTGTTCGAAAGGGTTTGCAGCGAGAGCATCCTTGTTTTCCACCAGTTTGCCCTCTGGATTACTGTTTATTTCTATCACGCGTCAAACGAAGCCGGAGCCATGAATGTAAGTCTGACCCTTTTGTTTTTTGCAACATTGAGGCAACATCGCTGTGGTTTGTGGTAAACAGTTAACTTGTTTTGTTTTTTTTGTTTGTTTTTTTTGGGCAATTATTGAGAAAGATCAGTTGTTGCCCCCTCAGAAATCTGTTCAAGGGGACACATTTAAATAAATACATGGTAAACAGTGTGAGAAGCGGTAAACCTGAGCTGTCATCATGTTGTGTGCGGTGTGGCTGATGTGCGGCTCTGCCTGTTTGTCTGATCCCACTGACACAACGTTAAAGCCTCAAATTCATCCATCACCTCTTAACTTTATTTTCCTCTGTCCAATACCCTCCGAAGCAGCACAGGCTGTTCCTCAAGTTCAAACGGATTTTTTTTGCCCAACGATTTCATAGACCAGAAAGAGTCCAGCATGGTGAATACTGAATACTGAACCAGGACATTTAGGTTTGAGCCACTGCTGCTGCTACTGCATCCATACCGCCCAGGCTGTGGGTTTCACTACAACTTAGATTAATGATTTTAAATTGACTTTATTGTGTCATATTTCATTCCCCTCTCTTTGAAATGCATTTTCAAACAGCATTAAATAATACTGGCTGTAGGTATGTAATATTTAACTACCATACTAGCCTGCTAACCTGCTCTAACCCTGTATTATGGTGGGCAGAGGGCAGAGACAACATTTAAACTGCAAGTCTTAATGATCATGAATTGTTGCATCTTTTGGTGCGTTCAACAACATTTTCTCTGTGCAGTAAAGGCTCAAACTACCATGCATTGCTTTGTTTGAGTGCTGACATTTAATAGGACCCAACATAATGTCAGTGATGGTTTGGAAAGCTGCGGGATGTGGCAGTGTACATGGGTCACAGCTCACTATAGAAAACAGAGTGATGGGGAGAGGGGGAAAACGGTATAACATAATTTTAAACACAAAGAGATCACATCTGGTGTACAGCATTGATTTGAGAAGGTAAACAGCACAGTAGTGCTGAATAGACAACTTCATCACAGTGCTTTTAGAGGCCAGTCGGCTTTCACAAGTAGTTCTCTTGTACTAAGAGCTTTTTTATTTCACACGTTTCTGAATAGTGTTATTGATGGAAGGTGAAAATTATCTCTTTTCTAGCTTTGTAATCATCATTTTAATGTGAGAGTGCCACTTTCAGTTAAAGTGATCTCTTTGTGTTCATGGTTAAATAGTTATCTCTCTTGAACTCACATAATCTCTTAGTTTTACAAAATGCTTCTATTTTAACAAATGTCAATTCTTTATCTTCACAGGTGTGAATGGGCCTAAAAGAACTAAAACATCATCTTTGAAAGATTAGGCAGCGCTGCAGTAGGGCAAACTTGACTCCTCACTCCCACGTTCTAATGAGGCCACGGCAATGCTGACATCTCCTCTGCATCCAGAGACATCATCATGCTGAAGACGGAGGCCTCGGGGGAGAGGACCAGCCTCCGGAGTGCCTCCCCCCACCGTAATGCCTATCGGGCTGAGTTTCAGGCACTCAAGAGGGCCTTTGACCAGCCTCGGATCGATGGAGACTCAAAGCCCAAAGACCTTGAGCGGAAACAACCAAGGGGTCGTCAGTATGGCAGCCATGTCAGCCGCATTAAGGACATGTTCATGCAGATGGGCTCAGAAAATTCAGCATCTAAGACAAGGGGTCGAGAAGATTCTTCGCCACAAAAGCTGGTCAAGCCCACCAACTTCATCAACAAGGCTGATGGCTCAGTGATCAAACTCCAGCATTCCTCGTCAGCTGAAAGGGTTGGAGGCGCTGGAGCAAAGTTCTCTGAAACCAGGAAGCTGTTTGAGCAGCAGTCACGTGACCAGTCCCAATCACCAGTCTTTCCCTACGGACGTGATAAAAGAGGTTCCCATGAGCACCTTGATGACTGGCGAGGGGCCAGGTCCAATCGAGGCAGTACAGACTCCTTGGACTCGCTTTGCTCCAGAACAGAGGCATCCTCACCGACTGTCAGTCAGCTCAGTGCTGTTTTTGAAAATGCTGACCACCACAACCAGGGTGTGCCCTACAGAGGAGTCAGTAGGCGAGCCCTCTACTCACCAGACGGATTCCACCGCCATGGAGGTGATGTCAGTGAGGATGATTCACGACAGTCTCCTGTTTGTGGAAACTACCGGAGCAGGATAGGGGGAAAGGTTCCCACATCTTCGTCCTCTGAGGACCTCTTGAGCCCCAGTCCCGGGGAAGAGACAGCGGGGGTGAAACCAGTTCCACAAGAGGAGGAAGCCGAAGACAAAGCAGACAAAGTTGAGACGATGGGCGGAGATCGACGGCACCTTTCTGGGGCTACCACCAATGGAAGCCATGTCAATGGTTCTTGTGAAGAAGAGGAGAAACCTTCAGAAACAAGAAAACATGCTGAGGATCTAGGAGTGTCCAAAACCTCAAAACCTACAGATGATGCCGTGATTACCAACAAAGCTTTCGAAGATGTCACTCCAGAGCCCCTGCCAACCCCAACTACACCAGCTGAAAGCCAGGAAGATAGAGGTGGTTCAAGAGAAGACAAGCCCCGTGAATCTCCCAATGACCAGGTGGAGGAACCCGATGAGGAATACACTGGGAATGAGCGTGTGGTTTTTAACGCAGACGGGGATGCCTGTTACCAGGGTTGGGGTGAAAGCTGCACGGATCCTGAGGATGACCTTTATGGAGACGACGAGGATATTGTCTACGACCCGGGCTCTGATCTGACAGAGATTCCTGGTCTTCCAGAAGAAAACAAAGAGGACATCCCTCCAAAGAGAAAGATTTGCTTCAGCACTTCTCCCATTACAGTAAGTCGGGTGCCGTACAAAACTGTTGTGGAAGCCTAAATTGTGTAAACACTCTGAACACAATCCAACATAAAAGCCCTTGTGCAGCTCTTATCAAAAGTAGGTTAAAACAACAAAGAGCTAATATTGTATTCAGAGCTTCCTTTTTATGGGCTTGTAATAATAGTTAGCATTGAACTACTCGTGGTTAGATTTGCTGTCTTTACATACATATTTATGAGGTCATACTATCATGATAAAATTATCTGATATCAGTAATCTCTATCCTCACAAGACCTTTATAGTGTGCTGTCATTTCACGTTTCCTTTCCTTTGATATGTTCTGCTATATGGTAGATAAATGATCATATGTTGTTTCTGTTGCTTTCTGATGGCAAGGGTTGTAGCTATTTCGTGCTGCAGAGACTGAGGGTCAAAGCATCGCCCTCTGGGAAATTGACGTGTTCATGAGCATAACATCTGTGCATGTGTTAGTCATGCTGGTTCTGCACCCACACAGTTTTCACACAAGATGTTGTGTTTGTTTTTCTCAAGCAGTCCCATTACCATCTTTTGGGTCAGGAACCCATTTATTTAACTGTTTGATGAGGATGTTTTGTACAAAACAGTGGCAGAGTCTATATGAATCTATCAAATATATTGTATATATAGTATACAGATATATAGTGTACCTTGTGTGTGTCTAGTATGTAACCTTACTGTGACCGCTATAATCAATTATATCACCAGACATATAGCTAGAGATTACATGCATTTTTACCATTCATCCTATGGGATTTTCACAAGGGAGGGAGAGGTGGTAATCACACCACAATAAGGTTTTTACTGGTGATAATTCCCAGTTCCCACAGAGTGTAATCTCCCTGGTAACAAGCCAATTTTCTTTAATTTTTTTTTTCAATAAATAGAAATAGCTTTACCACAATCTTTGTTGCATCATATGCCTTAGTTTTATCAGGTTTTCAGTGCCAAGTTGGACACAATGCAGCCAGTGTTGTTTGTGGATTGGGAAGATGGATTTGGAAGATTATTTTTTTAGCCTTTATCCTCAAGCATTTGGAATCAATAAGCTTAATGTTTGTAGTAATAAACAACATGCTTTAGTTCGTTCTGTTCCTTTTCATCCTTTTCGTTTAATTTGTCAGTGAAATCAGTTTTTATTTTTGAGATTTTTAGCTTGTTGACATACACTTGATGTGTGTATGATCAAAGTACAGTTGTGATTTAGCGACTGATCATATGAATGAAGGATTTGGAGCTAACACAAACATTCCACAGGTTGAGGATCAATCTTATTAACATGCTGTAACGAACCAGAACAATTAGCCCAGTTATTCTCGGGAGAAAATGTGATGTTGGCTCACTAATTACGCTGTACTGTCTCTGCAGTGTGTCCTTTTACTTTTTTCTCCTTTCCTCCCTCTCAGGACTCAACCTCACGTGCATGGAAATGGAAAGTGCACATTTACACAAGGATATGAAATCTTTCAAATGAAATGTGAACACTTTGTTCATTATATTTTAATAAGTTATTGATGATAATTCATGCCTTATATTTTCTGGCTCAAAGATAGCGTCAAATGTAATAAGTTTATGTGTTTGCTAATACCTTGAACTAATACCGTATTATATGTACAGTATCTATTTTTGATTAAAAAAAAGGCTTTTCTTGAGATAGATTTAGAGAAGATTATTTTTACTACACAGTGAATTTAAGAACTGTAGAACTTGTTGTCCCATTTAGGTTGAGCAGGTGGGGAATATGCTGCTCTGTTGTCTGTTGATTCAAGGCTTCTGTTGTCTATGAAAAGGACCGACGCTCGTTCATCATATGGAATATTAAAGAGGGGCACCCCCCCCCCCCTTACACAGACGCACACGCACAATTAGACATGCACCCCTCCCACTTCTCCAGCACACACCCCCCTCCTCTCTGCACACGAGGAACAAACAGGGTTCTGTCTTTTGTTCGTCTATATAGTGAAAGAGACAAAGCTATTTTCTCAGTGCTCGGCCCTGCACGAGTCCAGCTTGACCCCTGTGGGAGGAGACTACAGAGAAGGCCTTGAAAAAGAACTGCCATCTTATAATCTAATACTTAACGTTCCCTCCTCTTCATGTAATATTTTTCAGTCCTGCCCTGTAAAGCGGATAAATCATTTCAACATCCCAGCTTTGAAGGCTTAATTAATTCAGAAATCATCATGGCAGCCACACGGAGAAGATGATACACAACCAGTTTTTAGCAGCATATTTTAAAAATGTACACTGACTTTAGTTTGAAAAGAATAACAGGTCCAGATGCTCGAAGAACTTTTAAATGCGCTGATGTCACTAGCGTTCAGTGTAGAAACCTCTGGTTGGTTTGGTGGTCCACTGCTTTGGTCCAGAATAAAATATCTCAACAGCTATTAGATGGATTGCCATGAAATTTTTGTTTCAGACATGCCCTGGTCGCCAGAAGATAAATGTCACTGGCTGATGATCACCTGGCTTTTCATCTACTGCCACCATCAGATTGACATTTTTGGCTTTAAGTGAAAAAAAGGAGAAATCACTCACTTTGGTGATTTTCTGACTTTTGTGTTAGCACCACCAGCAGGTCAAAGTTTTCACTTATCCTGTGAAATATCTTGACATCATTGCGATGAGGTTCGCACTTGTGGCTTTCAGTGAAATATCTCAACAGCTATTGGATAGATTGTCATTTAATTTTGTCTCAGATTTTGTCTCATTCAATTTTTCCTTACGATGAATCGTAATAACTTTGACGATCTCAAGAATTTTCAATCTCTCTGTCCAGTACTTTGGTTTTTGGCCAAATACCTGCCAAGCTAATGACATTTCTTTTAGCTTAGTCTGTACTAAATAGCAAATGTTAGCCTGCTGCGCTAAACAATGGTGACATGGTAAACACAACTAAACATTAAAATTTTAGCACTGTCATTGCAAGCATGTTAGCATGCTGATGTTTGCATTTGGCGTGCACTGCTGTGCCTTAGTACAGCTTTACAGAGCCACAAGCATGGCAGTACACTCCTAGTTTTGTGAATACAACACATACAAGGTTTTTGTTTTTTTATTAATGATTACTTCCACGTCCTTTCACTCCACTGTAACGTCTTGACTGACCCAGTGAGAAGTGACTGCTGTGAGCTCCCCAAAGCCTTCCTTCCCGTAGGCACTGACCTACAGAAAAGAATCAGATCTCATGTTCATTCAAGCAACTTATCCTTGACATTAGTATCGCTAGTTTGGTTTTTCAGTCTGTAGCATATAGATTAATATGGCAGTATATAGATTCAATCCTCCGTCACGCTTTTGGTACTTAGACTGCTATGCTCTGTGCTGCTGATGTGACACAGAGAATACAGTGTTTAATCTGAGGGCATCAAATACATCTGAGTCAGTGTTTGTTTCCCTTGTCTTGTTCTTTCAGGATTGAAAAATTTCAGCCTAGTTCGCACACTGATCCCAAAAGCTTCTATCTCTATCTCTCACTTGTTGCCGATTTCTTTCCATGCGGTGTGTTTTCTTTCTCTTTGTTGAACCACACCCCAGGAGTTTGACAGTAGAAGTCTTCTCCCTCTGCATGCAGTCTGCTGTGTCAGTCTCCTCTTGTTTTCCTCTCCTGCTCTCTACGTGAATGGCATTTATATTGTCTTTTATACTTTTTGCACCTGTAGAGCAACAGTGCATTTTCATCAGTGGAGACGTTGCGATATCTTAATGGAATTAAGCAGATGTGATGAGTGTAGTGCTGCTTAAATGGCCACTGAAGTGGTTCTGAAATCAGCCCCTGCACTCTGCATGCTGTCTGTTACTGGATCAAAGTGACTGGCATTTTGTCCATTAGATTCTGCGTCTGCTTTGTTAGAGGAATGCTCAGTTGCATGGATCTGAGCTAAAGGCCATAATCTGTGGAAGTAGTTTTATAGCTGCAAGATTTTGTATATTTTTATGAAAAACTTTCACCAGATATTTTTACTGGGGTGTTGTCCTGCAGCATGGATAGGGTGGTTGTGTTCATTCTTATTCTATGGGGAACAAATGTCTGTGTCTTATGTAGCTAATTTGTAGATTTAGTTCCATGTATCAAAAGGGCATGACTTATGCTCTGGGTGATGTGAGGTCACTGACTCATTTTCCTCAGTGATATCTTCATGCTTGTGGATGAGATTCTACAATGAATATTTAGTTGCAGAAACAATCTACACATATTTCCTAAGTGTACTTTCTCTCATATGCTGATTTGCATGTCACGCTGCAGTACATCAAACCAGTTGAGGGACTGATCTTGTACTTTACTGGAGCAGAACATAAAGACAAAGTCGCTGATGCCTACAAAGAAAGAAATTGCCAACTTACACCATCCCAGTTGCTCTCTTCAGACTTGTCAGGCATTAAGAGACGGTAACTTCGCTTGAAGATTTGGGCACTCATATGACTGCCCTTAATACAGTACATGACAGTGGAGGCTCCCAGCTTCTTGCCAGGATGTAACTTCTGACCTATCCTCACTACTGTACATGGTAGTTCAAATTCAACAATTTCGTTATCCACATGCTTCAACAGTAAACATCTGTGTGATTTTAACATCTTCCTTATCTGGAGCATCACCTAATACAGTCTTGTGCTTCACAAGCTGAAATTAGATGGCCTCCAGCCAGGAACTTTCTGACTGTATTTTCTGATGGAGAGGATTACTCTTCTTTAGGGCAGTCTGTCTTTCTGGCTGATTATATATGTGCAACATTTCTTGAGTTTTGGAACCAATACTGACATGGATTTTGGCAATGTCATTTGTAAATAGAATTTAGGTCTGCAACAGCATTGCTACAGCTTAGCCTCCTTAGTCTGGTGGATGGTGCTTCAGATAAAACCTCTTTTTCCAACCATTCTCAATGGACGAGTCAGTCTCGTCATCAACACAACTCGTAAATGGTATTCTGCCACATTATTTGCTTGCATAACATTCTGTATCTGTACATATTTCAGTTGTTACATTCTTCAGTATCCAAATCTTCTTCTTTGTGCCCTAAATTCTGATGTTTTCCCTCTGCGAGCTGGGTGAAGCTGGCTGTCTACTTCCGAGTTATGCAAGCTGTGGCTGGGTATAATGGGAGGGAACAGGGTTTTGTTGGGAGAGAGTTCTAACACCCTGCGACAGCAGCTATATAACCGCTGACATTTTGGTTAGACCAGCAAAAACAGCGGCTGAGCTCACTCACAACGACAGTCTGGTATTTTGGTTAAGCTTCTTTTAGGGAGGCTAAACCGAAAATCTTGACTAAATATTGTAAATTCCTTACAAATGACCTAGTACTGTTGAAACTTATGTGACTTTATATATTATTATGCACTATAGAAATTTGAGTTGAAAGGTCAGCATAAACAATCCTCCAGTCTTCTTACGGATTGTACATTAAAATTCTGCTCAAACCATCCGATGAAATGATGTGTTTTCTTCTAACAGTCCAGCTATAAATGGAAGAGGAAAATGATTTTTCCTTCCTCTCTTATCCCTGACAGGTACAACTACTCCAGACTCGGGTGTTGGGTATGTGCGTATTTGTGCGTGCATGTAGCGTAGTCACTCCATTATTAATGCAGCGGTGTTTTTGTTTGCTTGTTTCGGTGCCACCCGATCCTCCCTGGGGGATGCATTTTTAATGATCCAGGAAAGGCGAGAAGTGCCTTGCGGTTTTTTAAGTCTGGTCAGTTACCACACAGTGGACTGTGTCATGAGCCATCATCCAGCCCCCACCTATGCAATTTTGGTCCCCTGCTAATGATATCATCAGTGCATTGCCAGTTTTTATTGTAGTAAAAAACTGAACAGAGAGAGTCTCAGTGACACAGTGTTCTCAGTGTTTGCTCAGTCGTTGCTGAGGAAGGTTCAGAGTGCTGCACAGTCACCATGTCCTTGTTTACAGTGAGTCAGGAGCATGATTAGGTGAACTGTCTGAACTTACGCTTAATCAAATGCTGAATTATCAGCCCTTAAACTGTTTTTTGTTGTGGCTATGATAGTTTTAAAGATCTGTGCCACATTCGCAACAGTCCAGATCATACAGAGTGGTTATTATGCTGTGTAGAAATATGGTCCCAGACTCTGCCTAGTCATTGTTGCAGCCTAATGAATTACATAGCATAGCAAGTGGGCCTTAGAGCATCAGCACTGTAACAAGCAACGTGTTGTTGCGGCCTTAGTTGTGATCCCAGCCTCCCACCCTCTGTATATGACCAAGGCATAACATAAAGCAGGGTATTGTCTGCAGTCATTCATTTGCAGTTGTTTACAACTCTCTGCCCCCTGTTTAAATCTGTAGCCCCACCCCCTCACCGCCACCCCCCTCACTTTCTGTGTCTGTCGTTCTGTAGTTGGCCCATGATTTGGTTTGTAGGTGGGAGTCATGGCACCCAGTGTGATTGTGCCATAATCTGTAGACTGAAGTGCATTCTTGATTAAAAGAAAACACAACACAACCTGGCTACAAAAAGCTGAGCTGAGTTTCATCATCTGGAGTAAAAACACAACCCTGAAATTAAATCTGAATTACATTTCAAAGAGAACATCTTGGCAGTGTTTGTCTTGTACTGTTATAACAGTGTGTGTCTACTCTGTATGCAGAAGCTGCATCTGAAGTTAAAAAAAGAAATGCTGACTTGTAAGATCATGGCATTCCCCGACGTGTCAAAAGTCACTTCCTTAGACGAGGGGTGAATGTGCTGTACGTCAAGATGACAGAACATTTGGCCTTGAATTGACTGTAAACTCCTATACATTCTCACTCTCATTTATTTAGAGCCATATACTGAATGTTTGTGTTTGTGTCTCTCTTTTCTCACTCTGTCCTTTTCCCATCTCCACATCTTCATATCTGTCAATCTCGGTCTGTTCTTGCAAGGCTTGAGTTCATTCCCATCAACAGCAACTGTCTCGTCCCCTTAGCATCCAGACACTTTCCTCAGCACCTGTCAGCTCTCCGGCTCGGTGTTGTGTGTGCGTGTGTGGGTAGACGGCCACAGGTAGAAGTAATGGAATTTAAATGTGCTGAGCTGTCGCAGCAGAAACAAACTGTGTGTGTGCGCGTGTGTGTGCGCGTGTGTGCGCGTGTGCCAGGCTGTAGTTAATCCACTGCAGGGTTTGCTGGGCTCGTGCCACAGCAGTAGGAACATTTCTCCTGGGTTTTCCAGTCTCCTTTTGCCCTGGGCAGCATCCACTGTCTGGAAAGCGCAGGGCAGGCGGCAGCACTGGCACCGACACGCCAAAGGCCCAGTTTAATACCTTTAGAGGTGGTTGGCCGGGCTTGGGCACCATGCCGTGACATCAGAGGCAAGGACTCAAACAAGCCTGAAGCAAATTACCCCCAGCTTTGCCTGCTCCTCAGCTTTGTCTCAGCTTTGTCTTTTTTTTTAATGTTCTTTTCTTTATTTCTCTCTTATTGCCTGTTTCACTCTTCAATAGCCTCACTGTCTGTTGCTGCTCTAACCCATGAATCATATGAGTCATTCTGTTTCTCTCTCAGTGGATATTGCCTCCCATTCTCTGTTAACTGGATTCTTCCTTTTCAGTTACTACCCCTCCTTTTTCTTATCATCTTAAAGCTTCTTGCATCTCTTCTTGTGTCCCCTCATCTGTCCTTTTCTTTGTCCGAGCCCACCCTTTTCCTCTCTCCTTTTACTGCCCCTCCTCACTTTCAGTTTTTCTCTCCCTCTTTTTCTTTTTTACCTTTTTCTTATCCAGCATTATCTCTACGTTCTGTTGTCTTCCTCATCCTCTTTTCTCTCCTGTAGTTTAGCAGGCCCTTGACCAACCCCTGCTCCTCTGTCCCAAAGGGGAGCCATCAGGCCAGCCCAACAGCTATCCAAACAGACTGATGTACTGACAGACAGCCAGACATGATGTGGCTGAAGTGGTGTCATCCAGCAGCATAGCCAGTGAGATGAATCTTGACTCATTACACCAGCTTGCCATGTATGCACGCTTGAATCTGCAGACTTTTACCTGCAATGAACTTTCAGTTGGCTTGGCACACATACACACAGCCTAAATGCATATGCACTCCTGTTGTTATCACGCAAATATCTGATGTGCACTTTCAGCATACACACTCAAACACCCTTATAACAAACACAGAGAGAGGCATTTAAACCGACTAAGAGGGCTCGGCTTTCCTGAAGTCAGTGGCTGAGAGCGTCCAGGTATCTGCAGAGTCACAGCAGCGTCCAACAAATGTCAATAAAACTGCATTTCAGAAGACTAAAACCAAACTTTATCCAACCTCCCGCGGGGGCCTGGAGATCAGATAACAAGAAAAATGTCACACCCAAGCAGAACTGCTGTCTGCACTTAAGCACCAATAGCTCTGTTGTAAGGGGTTTTATTATTAGAAAAAAAGCAAAAGATTGTGTGTGTGTGTGTGTGTGTGTGTGTGTGTGTGTGTGTGTGTGTGTGTGTGTGTGTGTGTGTGTGTGTGTGTGTGTGTGTGTGTGTGTGTGTGTGTGCGCGCTATTTGGTGTCACAGGCATCGATGAGTGTGAAGATAAGCAGGGGGAAAAGAAGAGATATTGGTTGATACAGTGAGGAATGACAAAAAGAAAGAGGAGAGGTTGCCTGACTTTGTCTGACTCATAGAGAAAGAGGTGTGTCTGCGTGTGTACTGCACTATACAGTCTGAGTTAGTCGGTGGATCGGGAGTGACATGTCAATGAAAGATGCAGTAAGATGATGGGTGCATTTACAGGTTCCCATCTCAAATGGACTTTGTGATCTCCATATGCTTTGTCATGATGTAATCCACAAATAGACGTTTCAGATTTAGATTTTTGAATGTAGAAATTTGTAGCTGTTTGTTCATCTTGACGTGATGAGGACACAGATTTCACACAGTTATTAAAGCAGATAAGGTTTGAATGCTCTGACATTGCTGATTCCAGGGGATCAGTTTATTGGATTATGTGGGTCAACACATTGATACGCGTCATATTACATTTGTTGACGCTGTCAAGTTTTATTTAGTCTCTTGGGGTGTGTCCCCACATGCAGACAGTGTTGTTCCATGATTCTGTCTCCACACTGTGCATCTTGTGAAAGGCAAGTAATAACTTTTTTTTTTCTAACTCTTTTCCCTAATAGCAGTCAGACTTGTGTTTGCTAGCTGCATTGCCTGGTCTTGTAGTCTGGCCATCTCTCTATATTGATACAAGCAGCAGGCAGCAGTATCCTGCCACACTGCCAAGGTTAAACACATTCACCATCTCACATTCTCTCTTACAATCTCTTTTTTCTTCCCTTATCTCTCCTCTGTTACTTCAGGTCTAAAAGTGCTTTTTTTTTTAAAGTTGGAGAACAAGAAGATATTGTATACCCTATCTCAGTTTTTTACTCAAGTCAAAGTGAACCTGAAAATGACTGAAAAAAGGAGTTGAATCACTTATCAGTCTGCTGTGGTTGACCTTTACATTTGAGCTAGCTCTTCTACTTTAAGGATGGGACATTTTGAAGCCGTGGCCTTGCTTTAGGAGTCTTAAATAAATGGTTTCTGTTTGATGGTGCAGTCTGTCTCTCTTTTTCTCTTTCACAGATTCTTATTTCCCCTGTGCATGCTCTTTCATTTATCTTGTCCCTCCCTCTTTCAGTCACCATTGCTCTCTTGTCCATCCTTTGCCTTTTTATGTTCGCCTGTCCCTCTGTCTGATTTATTTTTGCATTCCCTGCCCTTTTCTTATCTTTCTCCATCACTGCTCCCCCACCATCTCTTCTCCGCTTGCCTTCTCTCACAGACCCACCCTCATCTGTCCTCATCTCCCTTCATGACCTCCCCTCTCTCTTTTTCTTTTACTCTCTCAAGTGACTGGCCACATGCTAATGTGTTTGTAGATAGCACACAGTGACTGAGAGAGGCCATTAGAGAGTGTACCGGCTGCCAATGGTAGCATTGCATCCAGGACATCCAGGACGGTGCAAATGCTGGTGTTAGCGTTTGTGAGCAGTATGTACATGGGTGTGTATAAACGTGTTGGTGTGTGTGTATGTATGTGGTTTACTAATTGCTGAATGTCCGTGTCCATGTGCCTATATATTCACTTTTATATTCTTATAATGCTATACACAACATTATGTACATGTATATATGTGGGCGTGTGCGTGTGTGCGTGCGTGTGTCTGTCTGTGTGTCTGTGTGCATGCAAGCATTAATAATGCAGGGCTGTTGATCACACTGAATGATTGATGACAGGGAGGTCATGGATAGAGCTCACGCAGGCTCGTACAGAGGAAAGAATAAAAACCAACCCTGACAGCATCACGCTATATCAGTGTGCCCAAGCTGTGTGTACAACCAGTGCACTATCCTCTCAACTGAGCACCATTTATTTATTTACTGTAGCTCCTTAGATCTTTACCATGTGGTAAGGCATTAGTCAAACCCATGCCCCATCAGCGGCAGTAGCATAGCATGAAAAATCTGTAACTAAAAGCACAAATACCTTGACTGGCATTTGTCGTGCATTTTTTATGCTCTGAACTTGTTTGCTCTCATTATTGTGGTGTTTCACAGTTCCAACAATACTGAAATACTGATAACAGAAGTCAGCATTGATTATTGTATTTGTCATGACCTTACACAGCTGAGATCTTGTTCCATTTTTTACTCGCATACATACCAAGTGACTGACATAAATCTGGCTTTAGGCTTTAATCGATACACGTTACGTGACATGACGCCTTATTGATCTCTACTGAAAGTACAGTATACTTCCTCTTTCACCCAAATCAAAGAGGTCAGGGCACTGAGGAGCTGGTAGACAGCCACTGACGTGCTCAGTGACACTACAGAAGGGCAGATGTGATGAGATGTTATCTGTGTTCTCATTGCAGTGTGTGACATTTTATTTCTTTTATCTAATGCATAGCAGTTCAGTATCATGTGATCACAGATGAGTTGCGTGCATTGTGAATAAATTTGGTAATGATTGACAATGACATTGTCATCTAGACAAACGTGTGATATGCTTTCCTCGAAATCCTTGCTTGTTAAGAGACAACACTTTGTGGCAAATGTCACTAGTTTTTCAGATTTTAATAACAGCAGCTGTCATCAGTGTGAGTGTGTGGGTGTCTGAATGAGAGACACAGACTCTAATTCCACCATCCAAGCGTGCCTATGCCTACGCATGTCTACGTATCCACTTTGCGTATCCATGCACACCTTTATTTCAGCACCAGCAGCCAGCGTTCTGCAGAACACCGCACCGCAGACGTGACAACAGCATGCACGTTTGAGCCAGCTTGTGCAAAGCTTCCTCTCCTCCTCTCCTCCCTCCTCAGTGCAGAGAGCGCTCGGCTGGGATGAGATGTGAAGTGACAGCTGACTTTTGCAAGGGGGGGAGAGGTTCCTATGAGGTCTACACACGTAGGGGAGGAGAAAGGCATCCCTATATCCTCCATCACCACATTATGTTTGTCTATGTTACTGTTTGTTGTAGGTTAATAGGCTGAATTGTGGTTTTAGCTGTGTCTTTGTTGGATTTGTTGTGGCGATAATACATCGGTTAGAAACAAAAAGCTCTCATTTTCTTCTGTCCATACTAAAAAAGTAGCATAACTTTGTAAACGTATTTATTTATGTTAAACAAAATCGTGTTCTTCTATTTAGGCCATTTAACTTAGTGTGATATCTACTTTAAAAACTTAAGTATAGAACCAGAACCACGTCGATGTGGTGGGTGAATCTTTGGTCCTTCATCTTTTCTATCTCTGACATGTGAACCAGCTGCTATATTTGAGTGTGTGTCTGTGCCCGCCCATTCTCTACCATTAACTCCTTGCGTTTCTTTTCCAGGTGTTCAACACTTACTCCAATGAGGACTATGACCGACGTAATGAGGAGGTGGATCCTGTGGCCTCCTCCGCAGAGTACGAGCTGGAGAAGAGGGTGGAGAAACTGGAGCTCTTCCCTGTGGAGCTGGAGAAAGGTGGGAAAGAAAATCTAAGAATATTATATCATACCCATCATACCCAGAAGACAGAATCAGCCACATGTTGGATTTATCTTTTTGAGACATTTCTATTTTCTTCTTTCTCTCCCTGCTGTTTCTTTGCTACTTTATTCATTTATGTCTTTAAAAATTCCCTTTTTCCCATTCTGAATTTCTGGCCCAGCCCATCTTTCCTTTAGAACCCTAAAACATGTATTATACTGCTCTTTACCATCCTGTTGCAAAGCAGCAGTACACTACATACCTCCTTAGATCACACTTAAAGACACTGTAGTGCAGTTTTCTCCTGTAGCATTTTCTTCACTTGTCCTGTTTTCCTGTGTGAAAATCCAACACGGCTAAAGGCCTGAAATAGACTGACTTTACATTTTAAGACTTCACCATCCACCCTCTGTTATGTAACCCTAACAACCTGCAAATAATTAATGCAGGATGGAGATGGACAAATGCTACACTGGAAGGGAATTTCCCGTCTAGCACATTTCCTCTTTAAGTGAAGTCCAGCGTGTCTATTGTAAATGTTTCTTCTTCTCCTCCATTAATAAATCAATTGTTCTTCTCTTTGAGTGTATTTTTACACATATCCCTCGATCCCCCTGACATCACATCCCCAGGAGCCATTTTGGGTGTCATTGAGTGGATCCAGGCTCATTGGAAAGTTAGGAAATGGAGGTCCTTAACCCTGCTGTGCCCCATCACATTCTTATAGAGACACAAGTATTTGTGCTTTGGCACATTCAGGCTGAAATGAAAGAATGGATAGTACATTAAAGTGCCAAGTCTCAGCTTTATATTGAGTAGGTTTATATCAATTTAGAAAGAACTGTGTGGGAGATATAGCTCTTTTAACATAGAACCCAAACTTTATGGGTCTGGGACTGTACATGCTCACACAGTAACCATGTCTTCTGTATGTTTCCAGATGAGGATGGTCTGGGGATCAGTATCATTGGGATGGGTGTCGGTGCCGATGCAGGCCTAGAGAAACTGGGCATCTTTGTCAAGACCGTCATTGAGGGTGGAGCTGCTGAGAGAGACGACAGGTGAGTGCTGCTTTCTTATTGGATATCACCTCTGGGTGCTAAGTGATTCTGGAAACATTAAAGCAAGATGAGAGCGTATGAAAGCTCAGCCTGTCCAGGACTAAAGACACACATGTCTTGCAGAGAGATGCACACAACAATTAATCAGCTATTTTGTTTCCGTTTTCCCACCATCTTCTCTGCCTCACATACACAAACACTCATAAAACATGCACACACACACACACACACACACACACACACACACACACACACACACACACACACACAAACACACACACACAGTCACACTCTGTGCCTGTCAGATTTAGCAGCAGGGGTTCGGATTAGATCCACTGGGAGAGACACAGTCTGGGACATGAAATCTCACAGGACTGTGCATGTGTGTGTGCTGTATGTGCGTTGTGTGAGAGACACGTTGCATTAGAGTGTGCTATATCTCTTGTATTCTGTGTCAGTTTGCAGGATTCGGTCCATGTAAAATGAGAGACTGCTTTGCATTGGCTTCCATATTCACAGTGTGTCTATCCATTTCCCTGGATGGTGTGTCTGTGTGTTTTGCAGGAGAAACTGTGTGTCTGTGTGTTGTGTGTCTTTGTGCATTATAAAGTGTGAGCAATGCAGAGTAAGCACTCATCCAGGGCTAGAGGAGGTCACGACAGCTTCCTCAGCAGGCGAGCTGTGGTTTTCTGCCTCTAAACCACCAGCTTCTACCTATTAGTGTGTCTGTGTGGTTCAGGTTCCCCATAAACAGATTTTAAAAAATGATAGGCACTTCCATTCAATACAGTAATAGAGCAGTAAGTACTGTAAGCTCCTCAAACACATTGGGAGCTCTATTGCACAGGGGTTGTTTGCGGTAGGTGTGTTTCCTTCAGGGATTAATTTATTTCTTTTATGTAAAAGCCGGGGCTTCCTTTTTCATAAACATGAGAGTGAGATTAGTTAAAATGTAGTGAGCAGAGAGACGGAGGAGAGGAGGAGTGAGAGAGGAAGAAAAAAAAACAGCTTGTTCAAAAGTGAGAAAAGTTGAGCCTGTTCTAAGATGACAGTTGCACTGACATGAAAAAGTCTAATTTCCCTCAGTGAGTGGGAGAAGTATGAAAAGTTGAGAAGATCAGAGGAAGGCTGTGCTCAAGTTCAAGTCCAATACGATTCTACGACTGTAGATTTGAGCCTTTCTCTCTTTTATTTAAGATGAACAAAGTTTTACATTACTGCTCCTAAGTTCTCCACAATCTGTCCAATATAATAGCTGATTTGTTAATAATGAATGAATGCATGACTCAAAAGATAGGACCTGTGTTGTTCTTGTGAAACTATTTTTACTTAATTTGTAGCGTCATGGTCAGTCCACCACTTTGGTCTGAGCTAAAATGTCTCAGAAACTATTGTATGATTTCACATGAAATATCGCAAACTGAAAATAACAATGATCCAGAAGTTAGCAAGTGTTAGCGTGTTAACACACTGAATTAAGATTAAGACTAAGAACCTATTAAGCATTATGCCTGCAAAACTTCAGCATGCATTGTCATCATGAGCATGTTAGCATGCTGACGTTAGCACCACCGTACAGCCTCACAGAGCTGCTAGCATGGCTGTACACTCTAAGTCTTGTTTTGTTGTAGCCTGCATATTTTCTATTTTAACTGCACATATGTGCAGAATATACAATAAATATTCATAATTAACATTTATTTTGTTGACATATATTCACTTAATTTTAGGTAGTCACATTGTGCAGTCCAGTCCCGTAACCCATGTATATTTTAACTGTTTATCTTTTATTGTACCTAAAGCATCATTGAACATTTATTTTAGGAGATTCTTGGGACGAAGAAAATACAACATCGTTATAATACATGTAGTCAGACCTACTGTAAAAACACTCCATTTACAGTTCAGTTCAGTCTCAGCTTTGATCCCATTTGACGCTGACCTTTCCACAAACACGCAAGCGCAGGAGTAGGAGGAGAAATATTTCATCTTGGCATCTTTTAAAAATGTTTTGTTAGTGTAGTTCAGCTTTATGTTGTGTTTAAACATGAGGATTCATATCTGAATGAGATGATGGAAAAAGAATCATCCTCATGATACATTTCACAATAAACCTTGATCACAATATGACAGAAATAAGATGAAGACTTGGGATAATGGTGTCTTGGTAGCAATAAATATTGTCTAACTTGGGCACATTCATTTGCCCTCTTAAGTGCTAACACTCACACACATTCTCACACTCACACTCACACTCACGGGGGAGGAGTCAATAGCCAGAATGTAATTTCCTTCCATCATTACCTCTCCAGCTATAGGGCTCTCTCTCTCTCTCTCTCTCTCTCTCTCTCTCTCTCTCTTGCTGAGTCTGACTGAATGGTCTGACGCACACAGACACACACTCACCAGCAGACAGATAGATGGGCTTGGCTGTGGCTCACTGTTACATCTAGTGCTGATGACCCTAGATGTGTGTGCACTGTGCTGAGATGTGCGTGTGTGTGTGTGTGTACGTTTGTGTGTGTGCATGCATGTATGTGTGTTTTAATTTACTTGCATTATCTTCCTTTGTTGTTTGTGTGTGTTGGTTTTTCTTGCTGGCTTTGCTTGGCAGATGCCGGCCTCAGCCACACAAAGCCAGATTAAGATGTTAGGAGCTGTGAAGGTCAGAAAAGCATCTGAGCTGCTCAGTGACAGACCACCAGCTCGCTCTCTGTCTACCTGACAGACTGATGTGCCTCTATGCATCTCATGACAGCTCTGCTTGATGTGTTAGGTGTCATGGTCCTATTAAATCCTGCTCTGCAGCTGCTGAATGTCGTGACAGACTGAAAGAACACTGGTTACTGCAGATGATTTTGACTTTGCAGTTTTTGGAGCTTAATCCACTCAAGGTACTAAAAGAAAGGATATATCAGCCTCTTCTGCATCCGTTCTTTAATTTAAATCTGTCTCTTGTGAGTCCATCATGTTTATGCAAGTGCAACTCTAGATAAGCTGAGCATCATGCATCAAGAAAAATTGAGTCAAGAGGTTTTCATCGGTTAGTGGCAAAATGGTGCTCAGACTCCAGCATTCATAGAAATTTGCACCAAGTCCTGTAGATAATGTATTCCATTATATTCAGAAACTGTGCACGAGACAAAATTTGTTTGTCTAAAACAGGATAAATGTGTGTGTCATCAATCTCTGTCTCTATGTGACAATTACACAAGAACAAAGTGTTGTTAAATTGTCTGTAGATATTGAAGTCTTTCATTTTTGCAGGCTTTTTTTATGTTATTACCGTTATGTTTTTACCCATGTTTTTTTGTTTGTTGATTTGTTTGTTAATTTGTCAGCAGGGTTATGCAAAAAGTACTGAATCAATTTGCACTTAACTTGGTGCAGGGATGGGAGATGGTCCAGGGAAGAACCCATTACATTTTGGAGCTGTTTAGTTAAAGGGTGGATCCAGAAATGTTTTTATCACTTTCCTTAACATTGTGAGATGGGGCATTTTCCAACACTTTCATCAGTTTCTCAGATAAAAATACATGGATCTTATGATTATTGTGTTTCATGACAAAACATTCATTCATGTAATCAGACTACTTCCTTTTTCCTTTTATTTTTCAATTATAATAGATAGACAGACGTGTAGGATAGTTTGGCCTTGGCGGAGTTATGCTGCCATTCCAGATATTACTTGGACCAAATAGAAGCAGGACCTTTGCAGTGGAGCCGTTTGTTGAAAGTAATTTTTCGCTTTAATCATATGATGAAGAAATTATTCGAAACTCAGATTCAGAGTCCTTTTAAGTCTGGTTTTTATGCAGATTTGAATTGAATATTTAGCAAGGTTGCTCTTTTAAGTGATTTGTTCACAATTCCGCTGTCATGAATAGTGGATCATCAGGAATTTTATTTATTTATTTAAGAACTGAGGTGACCTCTCTTCGTCTCTTTGGACGAAATGAGAGAGCAGAAATGCTATCTGTGTTGTGGCTCAGGGCAAAATGCTAGTTAGCCCTCCTAGTTTGTTTTGAGCCTCATCTCTTCTGTCTCTTGGTTAGGCAATAGTCTGGAGCTATCGCAGTGGAAATTTGTGACCAAAAGAGAGTCTGGCACTGTTGTTATGTGGAAAATAATGTGAATATGCATAATAGGCCAGTATGTTTTTTCCCTTAGTTCTCCTGCATCAGGCACAATGTATTTTGATGTTTATTCTTGTGGACCACTGGACACAGTTATTTTCAAGAAGGACACTGTGTGCGAGCTACATCAGTATCACTTTCAGCTCACAGGTACACACAGATGTGTGGACTCGGAATGACACTTTTCATCCGTGTTTGCATCAGGATAAAGGTGAATGACCAGATCGTGGAGGTGGATGGGACCAGTCTGGTGGGCGTCACCCAGAGCTTTGCTGCCTCCGTCCTCAGGAACACATCAGGAGTGGTTCGGTAAGAAACACACACAAGCACAAACCACATAAAAACTTCTGCTGCTGAGGTCAGGTCATTCTTATTAAAACAGTGAGATATCATCTAAGACAAATATCAGAACAAAGTGAATGGGATTGAACCCAAGTGCAATTATGTAGCTAAAGATTTTCAACTTAAACATAAAATATGATTTAAGACTCGCTGTGGATTAAATTTGATTTTTTTTCATTGCATACATCATAACACTTGTATTTTTCTCAGCCACTGATGAAGACCCTTGGATTACTATGAGATTATAGAAACCAAAGTGTGTCAAATGTTATAAGCCCCAAGGACCAGACCGCCATCGTACAGTGCCACACATAATTCCTAACAGCCTCTAAAAATGTCTTTGAAATTCAGCCATGACGTGTGACGTCTCTCGTCTTCACTTTTCACAACCGCCGTGTGCTGAAGCTGCTTGTGCTGCTGTCACGGTGCAGAAGCTGCAGAACAGCCACTTAAGCAGCCGCACTCAGTAAGGTTTTATTTGGCAGGCCCTTTAGCTTCATTATCATATCTGAGATAAATGAAGATGTAGGGACGCAATATGTGACAAAAGTCTTCCATGTTTGACAGTTTAGCTGTTTTTGGAAGGGGTCCACTTAGAGCAGTGTGGAGCAGACGGCACACACACTTATACGCACACACACGCACACACACGCACACACACGCACACACACACACACACGCACACACACACACACACACACACACACAGCATGGCAGGAAGGCTTTGATTTGGAGAGCAAGCGCTGTTCTTGGCAACTCTGTGAGCCTGCCATCTCAGATTTCAGTTGTTTCTTGCTCTTGTATGGTTGGTTGTACGGTTGTATGGTTTAGTGATGTGTGCTGCATTGTCTGCTCTTGTCTGCCCTCTCTGACTCCTCTTTTTACTCTTCCTCTCTGTCACTGTCCTCGTCTTCTTTGTCATGCTTCTACTTGACTTAACTGTGGTCCATCAGTCCATCCATAGACACAGCTGTTATATCACTATTAAATAATCCAGAGGCCTCAGTGTGGTTTTCAACCTCAGGCCTGTTCTGGTCACCACGTTCTCTACGGGACTCAGCTGTGGAAAGATAAATGGTGGTATGGAGGCTACTGTGCCCGGGGAAAAGCCGGTGGCTGAACAAAGACATGCCCAACAGTGTCACAACAGACAGATGCTGTTTGCTGAACTAATATTTACAATGGGGGTTTTTCCTCATACCCGGATGTGGCACTAGAGGTGAGGTAGCCTTGAAAAGGCTCCACCTGTCAACTGTCCATCAATCTTTGTATAAATAAATTAATATGAGAAGTGCAGAAAGCTAATATGCCTATTAAATATCTTGACATATTACACTGTATAAATGTTAATATTTTAAATCTAACATATGATAATACAACACTGTGATAATGTTTTAACAAGATGTGATGATAATTGTCGCTACTCACTATTATTTCTCCCAGAATCACCAGACCTGTTTTCACTCCTCTCTCCTCTCTAACTATTTCAATCTTCCTCCATCACATCTCACCCACTCACTCCACCACCACCCTCCTCCTCCTCATCCTCGGTAAATCCTTCCCTCTCTCTGTCTGATCACCAGAGGTTTTATGGCCAACTGTCCTAGATTTGCCATTTTAGCTATATTTAACCCTGACCTCCAGCAGCAAATCCTCCAGGTTTTAGTCAGAAGTTTCCCCCCACCCCTCTGACTATATAAAATACAGTGTTATACACATCACCTCAAGGGAAACACAACAGAAATATGCATTCAGTAACATAAAATAAAACATAAGGTGCATGGCTTTGTTTCATTTACAGAAGATAGTTACTGGATTTAGACCTAATTTTAGCCCAACATGGCATAATGCACCTTTATTGGCTTTAAATGCACTCGTGCTAATTGTCTAAAGAGGCCATGCTGACATGGGTTTATAGCTGTTTTCCCTTTACAAAATACATTTCCTCCACAACACACACCCATTACTAATTTAATTGTGACACATATAACCATTCATTCTAATTATTTTCACCTCAATCCACTGATTCTTCTTCCCAGTTTTAAAAGAAGATATATATATATATATATATATATGTATATATTTATCATATTGTCACCAAATCCCATTAAAAGAACCAAAACTAACAGTACAAACAATAACTAACAATAAAACTAAATGTATTGTTTGTGTAGCCAAAGCCTGATATTAGTTTATTCCTCTGTGCCACAGATTTCCATTGTTATCCAAAAAAAAAAAAGAAAGGTTAACGCATCAATGAGCCACACTGTTGCACCGGGTGACATGTTCCTTCATTATGATGAGCATGGGTACATAGTTTATTTTTAGTCAGTTGCACACACGCCGTCCTACTGCTGTAAATACTCATGAGAACACCAAATGTGTATTAGTCTGCAGCTGAAAATAGGCCCCAGAAAGTGCACTACTTGCTCTCGTTTGAGTAGCGTTTACTAAAAGTGCCCAGCTGTTCCAGGAATTTATTGAGCATTTTAAAAAAAAACTACATCTTCTATATAAAAAAATCAGTAAGGGTTAATAGATACACTACCACATTGGTTTTGGTCTCTTTAATGGGATTTGTTAAATATAAGAAAATTACGCAATAATAGTATCTTTATCCTTTACTATCATCTACCAGTTTACCATAAAACACTGAATGAAGAGGAAATCTCTGGATGACCTTAAATATAATAGATAACCCATCTCGACTGGGGTTGACCAGTCATGTCTGTTATGTATGAATATGTACTGACATCCTCAAACGGCCGTCAACCCAGTACTACCTACTGGAGAAGACACATGTCCTGTAGCTCTCCCTCCTTTTCTTTTTTTTTTTTTACTCACTCACCGAGCGCAAAAGAAAAAATGAAGCTCCTGCATCATACTGTATATTTAACACAAGGCATGTCTGTATTAATCGGAGCAAATGAGATCAGTAGTGAAGGTTTCTGCAGTTGAGCTGAAGCAGCGCTGTGTGTGGCAGCCCCAGAACAGCGGGATGCATGGAGGCACCAAGACATACTCCCCATGCGTGAGGAGAAAGGCTGTTTCCAGGTCAGCTGCTCCTCAGACCTCCTTGCTGTCCAAAGGCTCGTTCCAGTACACTACTTAGCCGGGGCCCTCTCTAGATCTCTTCTTTTTTACGTACTCTCTCTGTCCTGCCCTTCAGTTGTTCCTTCTCATGTAGATCAAATACGCCTCTCTGCTGGAGCGTAAGGTCTTTTCTACATCGCCTTTAGAAATATATGAAAG
This sequence comes from Seriola dumerili, assembly GCF_002260705.1. Classification (NCBI taxonomy): domain Eukaryota; kingdom Metazoa; phylum Chordata; class Actinopteri; order Carangiformes; family Carangidae; genus Seriola; species Seriola dumerili. Next base: position 3,478,883 of record NW_019174365.1, on the reverse strand, counting down.
AGCTCTCGGGAACTGAATTCACTTGATTAGGCCCTATCTCGAATCCACTCTCTCTCTCTTTCTGTCCGTCTCCCTCTCTCACTCTAACACACTAACTCACACACATACAGCTGATAGGAGCATGCTCATACATACAGAGTAATAGGGCCCCTGCTGGCTTGGAAATTTCCTGGAATTGGTCAGAGAAATTCTGATCCATCGGTGCTTGCTTTTATCAGAATTACGAGAAGAATACATTAGAGATGATATTATGAATTTTCCTCTCAATGACAGAGCCATTGTTGGCAGTGAAGTTACCAAGGAGGGAGGAACACACCGTTCTGCCACTTCTCTTTTTATTTTAGATGTATGATCATCTAAAATGTGTTCTTGAATCTAGGATGTCTCTCCTTCACTTACACACATGCAATTTAGAGGAATGCAGCATTTTTGGATGAAGTGATTGCACATTTGTCAGTTTCTCAAACATCATCTTCTCCTCTTTCTCCTTATCCTCCTCATTCTTTTCTGAATGTGAAATGTACTGTAGCTATCCCATGTTCAACTACAGTAGTTAGTAGTCAGTGGCTTGGAGGCACAGTCAGTGGCTTTCTCCATTTAGTTCCATGCCAGGATAATAACAGGCTGCCTGGCCGAGCCGACCGTCTTCTCACATTATTATGTGTGTCCCGTCTCCCTGCCCTGCCCTGATACGTCAGCAGATATTGCTGTCGTTGCTATGTGTCTGTGGACCTTGCTGCTGTCAAACAGTGATTACTGTGGTCAATTCTCTGCACAAATACACACCACTATGAGAAAATAGACAGAAAACAAGAAATTTGGGCAGAGATTTGGCAAATAAAACATGTTTATGAGTTAAAACTATCAGATATCTATTTGTAAGTCTAAAATCTGTGATTTTTTTTTTTTGATTTATTCAAAGTTACTGTCCCATTTTTAAGCATTTATAGTGCAGTGTGAGCATGTCTGTTAACATAATCAAATAGGGCTTAAATCAATGTTTTTTTGTGTGTTTTTTTTGTTGCATTTATCAGAGACTACATTTCCCATAAGTCATTTCATTTCCTCTAGAAACACTTTGATTTAGAAGCTGATTTTCTTTTTATAACTCCGCACTGGTGATAGCCGATAGGTATTATGTTTTCAGGTTGTCCATCCATCGGTCTGTCCGTCCGTCCCATTCTCGTGAATGAGATATCTCTGTAACACCTTGATGGAATTTTTTAAAAATTTGGTTCACTCGGACTCAAGGATGAACTGATTAGATTTTGGTTGTCAACCTGATGTCACAAAACATGTGTTGGCCATAAGAACTAATTATGACACAATCTAACACAAATGTCTAATAGGATGTTCTGCAAAAACACTTCTAGCCATTATTCAGTGCTGTAACTCAGGAACAGAAGGGGAGGTTGTGACTGTATTTCCTGCTACTTGACCGGTTGGTGGAGGCATAGATCTAGTTTTTCTTTCTTTTGTTTTTCTCTTTACCAAAAGCATACAAAAGAAAGAAAGAAAGAAAGAAAGAAAGAAAGGAAAAAAAAGAAGACACATTTTAATATCTTAAATCTTATATATAATTGTTTATTCCAGAAATCAAAATTCTCATGTAAATGTCAGTTTTTCCAATTGTGCGGTATATGAAGGCTGTGCTGTCTAAAACAATGCCTGTTGTTGCAGGTTTGTGATTGGCCGAGAACGTCCGGGCCAGCAGAGTGAGGTGGCCACTCTGATCCAGCAGACCCTGGAGCAGGAGAGGCGACAGAGAGAGCTGCTGGAGCAGCAGTATGCACACTATGATGCTGATGATGACGAGGTAATGACCACAGACACCCCTGGCCACTGTACAGGATGCTACGCTATTAAAGGTGGAACAAAGAATTATGGATAGACGATATGAAATTACGTACCTTATAAACAAGAGTGGTTACAAGTAGGGTGATATACCACTCACTCAATTTGAAGAGCAGATTCTTTGAACTTGCGTTAATGAAGCTTTGAGGTTCATCTGCTATTACTGTGCACACTTCTTAGAGATGACATTACATTGGAAAAATTGTTGTCATTAATGTAGAGCAGCTTCTTTTTCATGACAGTTGACTTGAAGTTTTAGCTTATTAACTCCATAAAACTGACTGACAGTAGGCTCTGACGCTGGCACACAAAACACTCTCTCATACAGACACACACACACACTAAGAGGATACCATGTGAGCTTCAGTCCTAGAAAGCATCACTCAGCGTTTCCCAGTCTGATTCTGCTGTTTATTCACAGCACGTTTAATCCACCAGACACTGAGCTCATGGCCCTGCAACTCATGCTTTTCGTGTGTGTGTGTGTGTGTGTGTGTGTGTGTGCATGTGTGTGTCTGTGTGTCTGTTCCTGTGTGTGTGTGTGTGTGTGTGTGTGTGTGTGTGTGTGTGTGTGTGTGTGTGTGTGTGTGTGCATGCATGTGTGTGTCTGTGTGTCTGTTCCTGTGTGTGTGTGTGTGTGTGTGTGTGTGTGTGTGTGTGTGTGTGTGTGCCCTGGAGACACACATGCACGCATGCACACTCACTTTGTATATATACATGTAAGCGCACACCATAGTAAAGTAAATCAAAGTGTATCGTCACACACACGCGCACACACACACACACACACACACACACACACACACACACACACACACACACACAGGAACAGCTGCACTCATGCATAGTTTTACATGCAGACACATTCACTCAGGCATCTCTTCTTGCTCCAACATCATCAGTGTTGTTTGAAGTCTTTCATTTCCTGGTGGATGGTAGACTGAAAGCCCTCATGCATAAGGAACTCCTCTCTAGGCCCCCGGAAGCTGATCCCAGCGCTCCCATAATCATGGCTACATATACATGTAACACTGTCAGCTCTTATTAAAGCTCCTACAGTGAATAAAGGCTGTAATTCAACCATTACGAAAGACCTCAGCATGCTTTGAAGAGTCATTTATTCACACAAGAAACGCCCCTTCTTCCATTTCCTTGCCATCTTGTTTCCTGCTGTCCGTCATCATTTCAGATCTAGGGTGTATAATGAAAATCAAAATAATCTTGAGATTTTTTATGTGAATGATCACCCTGTGCCACAGATTCCCGCAAGGGCACATCAACATAAGAATGGTGATTGTGTTAAAATTGTTTATCCATACATAGACTGCGAACCCCTGTAAAAACACACTTCAGATCTGCCACTGTGGAGCACCAAGGCAACCATAACTATACGTAACTGCCAATAGGGTAAATAGTTACAAAACCATTACAAAGATCTATGGGGCAATAAAAGGAACTCATCAATATTAATATGTCTATAAATATTAGATCAAGTTCTCACCAGGTGGACGAGGAGGGAGGTTATTTCTCACTCTGAGTGCTGCCTGGCTAGATGTGACAGACAGCTCTTTATTGGTGCTGGGGTTCAGGTCCCATGAGGAAGGGATCCTTCTTCAGTTAGCGATACACATCACACACACACCCACACACACACACACACACACACACACACACACACACACACACACACACACAGACACACGCACACATCAGCCCATTAGTGTGTTTGATTATATGTAATCTAACACACATGCATGCCCATCTGTCACCAGTTAAATGTGAACACACACATGGGAAAAGCATGGACACACACACACACACACACACATGCTACATTTTCTGTCAATCTAACTATTCTAAAAAAGAAAAAAAACAAGTGATTGAAAGTGCTGAAATGATTAGTCAATTGAAAATTAAGTGTCAACAATTTGATGAGCCACTTCGATTTTCTACTCTACCTCAAAGCATTTGAGAATATTCAGCTTTTCCCTGTTATATGATGATAAATGTAATATATATGTATTTGCATTTTAAAAAATGCTTTATATTTCAATATGTTCTGTCATTTTTTTATACTAACTGATCAATATATATCTATATATTATATATTATATTTTAAATCAAGAGGAAGAGTCTTCAGCCATGCCAGCGGCTCTGTGAGGATGTACTTAGGGTTAGGGATAAGTGAAATTTTAACATCGGCATGCTAATATGCCCACAGTGACAATGCTTTTTAGCTGGTATAATGTTTACCACACTCACCATCTCAGTTTAGCCTGTTAACACGCTAACATTATCTGCAAAGAACTACACACATTAGTTTTTGCTAGTATTTTGATCTGATGATGGCACTAGATGTTCCAGGGATCATCAGAGTTATTAGATTTTATCCTAAGAAGACATGTATACCAAACTTCATGGCAATACGTCCAGTAGTTAAGTTGTCAAGATATTTCACCCAAAACTACAAATGTGTAAATAGGTAAATATTTGATTTTAAAGCTTTATAGTTGTAGCCCTAGCTTAAAGTGTGTAGAAAAGCTAGCTATACTAGTTACCTATGAAGAGGTCAACAAGCGAAGACACCAGTCAATTATTGACTGTATCGAAAGATATTTTCTCTTGGGGCTGCAGCAAGATGGAAACGTGAACACACACACACAGCGCTGTAACATATGGAACGTATAGTGAGATGGAGATGGGAAAGATTCTTGTGTTTTCAAAATGTGAAAATCAATGTCAAAATTTTTTGTCACTCGACAATTCACACATCAATTCGGCCCTAAAATACAACTTTAGGTAATCAAATAATAAAATGAAATAATAATAAAACAGTATTGCATACATATAAAGATCCATATACAATATATACAATTCTGTCAACGAGTCAAAGCCTCTCATAGTGGCGTCTGTGCACTCTCCCTCCAGTCAAGAGTAATCACAGCCCCTTCCTCCAGCACTGACTGTCGGTAATTATGCCAACACCATACCCATATTTGACATTCATAGTGCTGATCATCACACACTGAACACCTTCTAAACAGCAGGGTTTCTCCTCAAATCGTCCCTTTCCCTCCTGATTGTTCTTGCAAGTGGTAGGAGGTGATCCATTAATCATATGCAAATTGGTGACTGCCCTCCCATGTGTTCAATGGTTAACTCCACCTTCAGTAAATGGGACCTTAATGCTTAATGCTGGTACCATGGCAACAAACAAGCCCATTATGGAAATAGTACTCTTTGTCAACCATGCATGCAGTCAAATCAGGCCTGAGCACAGTTATCTTGGGAGGGAGAGAGATGGAGGGAAGTACAGAGACGTGGAGAGGATATAGGCCAAGATGATGAGAGGGATGAGACAGAGTGTGTGTGTGTATTTGTAGCACATGTGTGAGAGATCAAGGCTGAAAGTTTAACTAACATAACAACAGGAAGATAGAATTGTAGATAGATACATACAGAGTCAAAGAGATCTGGAGCCAAGTGAATCATAAATATTACATGCATTAATTCTCTACACTGTAAAACAATTTATTTCTTTTTACCTTTGATGTAGATGATAAAATTTATACATGGAACGTGATCATCTTGGAATGATTGATAGGAATAAATAAAGTCGAATAAGATAAGCTTGCATGATGCTTAGAGGGAGACAGAGATGCTTTCATAGAGTGGCTCCACTGGAAAAATCAGGCTCTGTTGGTCATCAGCCAAAAACTGAATCAGCCGATCCATTTAGATCCAATGCCTAATGGCCAATGCCAACATTCAGTATTCAGTGTTTTGAGAATCGGAGAAAAGAAAAACTGCCTTGGATACATGCAGCATAATGACGGCATTAGTGTCAAACCACAAAATGTTGTCCATTTCAACCATATTAAATCTTTTAAAGCTGTAATAATAAGTTGTTATATTGCTAATATTCAGAATTAGTTCCATTAAAGACATCATTATGGGGTCAGCCCTCACTAGTTTTGACCTGTAACCTCTCCGCACTTGAAGCAAGATGGTGACTAATGTGTCATAATAATAAAAAGTGACATTCAGATTTTGCCTGCATAACTTATCTCATGATTTATTTTCATAGAAATGACACTTGTGGCTAAGCACGCTGTCAGACCAATTCATTTTTGACAAAATTTTTGGCTACTAAGTGGGTTAGCTAAATGTTATATAACCAGTAGCATTAAAATAGCATTAGTTATGTAAAAAAGAAAGAAAAAAGAGGATGGCGTGAGGAAAAGGGAACATGAAGTTTCTGGTAGTGCCAGCAATGTTCAGCAGGTAGAGCAATGTGATGCTCTCTGACTGATGCCACTTTAAGGAGAGGTGGGAGATAGACAGATGAAAGAAGACAGAGAAAGAAAGCAGGAGGTAACAAATGGATGCTGCACTTGGATGGCTGGCTGTCTGACTGCCTGGCTGATTTGCAGCCTGAAGGGTGAATGCTATTAGCTTTACTGGATGAGGCAGACAGTTCCCTGAACCCCACCCCCTTAGATACTGTTCCTACCCCCGTTGAGCTTTTAAGTCTTCAATAACAACAGTGATAGATTTACTGCTTGGAGTTTTTAGTAATTTTTGGAACAATGGTTCCTTGATTTCAGAAGTACAGACAAGCAACATCCTTATTTTATTTCTAGCTGGCAACTGTTAATTTTGCTGATTGAACCTGACAACTGCCACTGATTGATTTTATTACCTATAGCTAGCTAGCTATTTAAGTTACAGAAAGCTTCATGAGTTGGTTGGAAGTGCTGGCTTGCTGGTTGACATTTTGATGTCTCATCATTGTACAAATGTCAAAAGTGTAAACGTCAAAACACCAAGTCTTTAATAAAAGATGTTTCATGGGCTGTTTTATATCATTCTGAAGGGCTGAGCCTAAAGTGAGCCCTAGTTTATGTCTCTCACGCACTACCACTACCATTACAGTTGAGTCACAAAGAAAAGCACATGATGACTCTAAAAAATAAACACCCCCTGATCTTTGAGAAACGTAAAAGGTCATTTTACAACACTTACTGTTATTCTGAAGTTATTTCCAGAAACCTCAAAGACCATCATAAACATCTGAATAAAAAAAAAGTATCTCTGCTGTAGTATAAAAATAATGTTTAACCTATTTCCCAAGTTGTACCACTTTTTCCTAAACCAAACAAACGCATCAGCTGGAAATGCCATATCACCTTGCTCAATATACAACTGGAACCAAAACAAAACATTTTATCAGCAGTTATATTGATATATAATGGTATACTGAGGATTTCTTTTCAGTATTTTAGATTTTCATAAAAAAAAAAAAATTAAAAAAAACAGCAAGGATGTCATTTCCATCTTTACTTCTGAATTAGGAGGTAAAATTCTCCATTTTGCCTGCAGGATTAAAGGGAAAGTAGATATCACTCACATCCTTACATTTTGCTGTATGAATGAAGTGTATCTGGTACTGACTTTACATTTCCTCTTAAAGCAGACAGGAGAGTACGCCACAGATGACGAGGAAACGGGGACAACAGTGGCAGGCGGAGAGAAGAGCATCGAGGTGTTTGACTTGCCAGAGACGGAAGACATCTTGTCTCCCTCGGAATTAGACGCCACTAAACTCTACCAGAAGTTTAGAGAGGTAAACTCATCTACACTTCCTCAGCTACAGATCAGTCCTTACTCGTAAATATCCCAAAGTAGAGATTACACAACTGATGGGAGCCCACTACATTTTTCTCTGTCAATGCTTTGAAGAATAAATTGCAAATATACCCACACACCCACTCGAATAACTTAGCTACACAAAAAATATAATTCAATTAAACAACAAAAGACACCAACACAAAAGAGTCTGGCACCCCTGCTTTACCTGGCAGAGTTTTCCCTAATTCCTTATCTGGATGATTAGAGGCATGAAGATAAAAGCAATGTGAGACCTATGCTCATTACATCTCAAATTACCCATGTTTGGTGAAAACCCACAAAGGAAAAGGAAAGAGTTAACATTTGAAACATTTTGTATTTGAATTGATTTGTATCCTGATCTTAGCAACTCTTCTCACAATCGGCCTCTGAGAATAGAATCCCTTTTTGCTCCACCTTTGCTACCATCACTAACAATGAGCTCACCTTAATATTACAGCTATAAAAACGGAAAATGGATTCACTGTCTGTTAAGTCATTTATGCTTTTTAGGCTGCCGCGAAGCTAGTAATATTGATTAAACAGTCCAGCACTGTTGGCACCGCAACACTTTCTGTAGAATGCCACAATAGCTGTATGACACATTTAACAAATGGCTTCAGCTACACTGCAGGCACCGCAGGGGATATCGAGTGAAACCATAATGTAATCCCTGGTGTCAGCATGTATGCATTTGTTCCATTTTCTCTGAATCTTGACCTCTCTCACCCCAAAGTGTAGCTTTTACCTTTCTTGTTTAAAGGGCAACTCCTCTTGGCTGTCTCTGCTGTCTTACACACCCCAAGGAGAAAAGAAGTCATGCAGCTGGGGAATAAGCCTTTTAAGCAATGAGATGATATTAATTGTTCTTGTAGCTGCAGAAGTGGAAAGGGAAAGGTTTAAAGCATCTGTTTGAGCAAGCAAATATCTCTTAAGCTTACAAATTCATCTCTTAATGTCCTTTTTTAAATATTATTCTCCAAATCCCAGTCTTTCAGTCTGCTCATTAGCACAGATGTTGAGCAGTAAGATGATCTTAGTATAATCATCAGGCATCATGACATGCACTGAATTGTAAGTTTAGAATTTTGGTTCTGTGTATATTTTAATAATATTTGACCAAATTTGAAATCCACTCTTGACTCATTGCTTCATCTCCATAACCTGGCAGACGCAACAAAAGCCAGCTGCGTGACTGAATGTTTGTCTAAGTCAAGATAAGCAAAAATACCTAATATGCTCTGCTGATCTATGAAGAAATGTGTTTTTAATTAATGCCAATGCATCTAGAATATTAGATTATAACTCTCAGTTTAAGCACCATAAAGCTTCAATTAAGTGTTGCAACAAGCAGATACAGGCTGTGTTGCTTTGTTTTGTTGTATGTAAATTCACTCAAGTGCTATTTAAAGGAGAGGTTAACATCTTTTCAAAATCTTTCTTAAAACATAACTCACATTCCCATATGTGCATTGAAACAGTTTTTGCTTGCTGTAAAATCATCCCTCCTGTTCATACTGTTCATACTCCTCCAATATAAGGGATGGGGACAAAATGTATTCCAGTTTATGAGGTTAATATGAGGCTTCAGCGATCTGAGTTTGTTAAATCAGGTGGTTATCTTCCAAATATATCCACAACAGTCTTTATAGGACAGAATTCCCTCTATTTCATTCCCCAGACAATGCTCCCATACTGAGCTGTTTGAATGTACATATGGGCACCTGACTTGAAAACTTGTGAACCAATTCTTTAAGGTGAAAAAAAAACTCCAGCTTCAAATGACAAAAGAAAGTATGAACATTGTTAGTATTGTGACACTTCAAAACTTTCCCTCAGCTCCCATTATCACTCCTCTTCCTTTTCTCCATTTTACCAACTAGGGCTCTCATTTGATCCCATTTTTGCATCTCTTGTTCCATATCCAGTTCTTTCTCTTCATCTCCTCTTCTTTTTTTTTATTTCTGCTCTTTCATCATCGCACCCCCTCTCTGTGTCTGCCTCGAAATGACTGCTCATCTCAACTTCCATCCATAACTCCTTTGTCGTCTCTCTCCAAGTCCGTCTCTCTTTCCATCTGAGAAGTTACACTTCAGAAAATACTCTCTAGATTTTAAGGAACAGTTTTAGATGCTACACTGGAAAAAAAGCAACATTTTTTAATGAAAAAAAAGTATGAATTTTCTAGATTTATTGCTATGCTAATGACTTTTTAAAACTATTTAGCGATTTATCTACCCCTATCACTTGCCTCTCCTTGCCTCTCCTCTGAGAGTGCATGTCAATGCTGTAGCTGGGATGCTGTCAGGGGAGGACAGGGTTGGCTGCCTCCGTCCGTCACACTATATCGACAGCAGAGAGAGCCTGCGCAGCCATGCATTTGATTATCTGACCGCCCTCTCTTTTCTCCCCTATCTTCTCTTTTCTCTTAACAGCTCCAGATCAAACACACAGTGACCGAGGCCGAGATCCAGAAGCTTAAAAACAAGGTAAGCGATTAAAACTGGCAGGGCGGGTGCTAGTGGGGAGTGCAACCGACAGAAGTTTGTCAGAGTTCAAACAATTTGTGAAAGGATGTGTAACTGTTGTCAGGATAGCGGAGGAGCAGGGTTTCATACTTGGATGGGAAAGCTTCAGGGGTAGGTAGCAGATTATATCACAAAAACACACCTATTAAAGAACCTGTTTTTACTCAAATAGGTGTCTACTAATCTGAGATATCTTTCAAAATAAAGCAATAGATGCCTTGTGCATGTATATTTCAGTATTGTGTCTTTTAGTTTTCCTCTTAATGTTGTGTGTCTTTAGAAAGACCTAGTAGTGTTGCAGATTATTGCTCTTTGTGCCTACTTACACATCTGAAGTGTATAATTTATATGCTCTGTCAAATGTTAATGGCCTAATTTGATTAATTTCCAAATTAATGTGTCATCAGTCGATATGATTAAATCAAGTGGTGCCTAAAATGCTTTTTTTAGGGGTAATGATGGGTCCACTTGTACAGAAAAATAAAATAATGAATTTGTGGTCTGGAAGAAAACCTTTGCTCTAAAAAGAGCCTTTGTGAAACTTTTTTCTTTGTCCAGCTTTGTGAGTTTTTAAAATCTGGATTTGTTTTGGTATTAACCATACCATATGGTTATATCTGGTAACATGTGATATTGTTTATTCCAAAACATGAGATCCTTTTGAAAATTAAAAAAACATAATCTAGGAGTCCTTATGCACTATTAGTTAAATTTACAATCCTACTCAAAGTTCCCATTTTGTAAATAAAATCATTTTTGCCCACTTCCAGTTGGCATCAGTGGAGAGGGAGAAGCAGCGCTGGGAGAAGGAGAAGAGCCAGCTGAAGGCCAGCATCGAGGAGAACAAGGAGAGGATGTTGAAGCTGGAGAGCTACTGGATCGAGGCGCAGACCCTCTGCCACACCGTCAACGAACACCTGAAGGAGGCCCAGGCCCAGTACCAGGCTCTGGAGAAGAAGTACAACAAAGCCAAGAAACTCATCAAAGACTTCCAGCAGAAGTAAGTGAAGCCTGGGTTACATTGGTCATCCTAGACTGTGATCAGGGATTGACGGAGGAATGTATGCTGACTATGACCTAATGTAGAAGGTGGAGCAAGATACCCAGTTAGGCCTAGGATCACCACTACATGCTTGATGTTGATTCAGTTTCAAAATGTTCATGTCTATGCTACACGTAAGGTACCAAGATGGTTGAGATTATAAAAATAAGATAAGAGACTAAAACTGATCCTGAATTCTCCTAATTTCTCTAATTCCCTTCCTCATTGTGTTTGGGACAAAGACCAGAGAAAGCTCCAGACCGTTCTTTTTGTACCACTGATGTATCAAACATATCAAACAGAAGCAATTTAAGAAATAAGAATATAATTAATAAAAATAAAAATAAAAAAATAATCATTTGATTTGATCAAAATTATTTGAATCATCATTCATCACCCATTAAAAGAATTTAAGCTCCTGTGTGTTTAATGTTCAGGTCATTATAAAATCTTTCAAGTTATTCAGATAGAATTCAATTTTGGTCATAGTAACATGAGACAATCCCAGTCAGAATTGGTGCAGTCTATGTGTTGCTTTTAGCCCATTGACTTCCGGGGTCTCCGGGTCGGATTTGTGCGTTTGTGGGGTCACATGCATTTCAGTCTGCCAGTGTGTTTTTTTGATTCAGCCACAGTGGGATGATAAAATCAAAAAGTCCTACACATGGTGGCTTTGATCTAAAGAGAAAGACTGGTGAAACTCATTAATTACTTCAAAACAATGTTAAAGCTTTGTAAATTGTCTTGTCAGCTCCATAAAGTTCTGTGTCTTTCAGTCCAGACCAGTCTGTTGCCATAGTTGAGTGCAGCATAATGCAGTCAGAAACTTCTGCTTACTGAACCACTTAGAGTGAAACATCATTTGCACATCTATTGTAACTCCAACACTTGAACCATTTCCTAAATGAGGTCATTGCTTGAATCCTGCCATTAAATGTACGTATTCATAAATAATTTTCGATGAATTCCTTCATTATTCCTTTTACAGCGGCCCTCTCTTGCCTCAGTGAAAAAAAAAAAAGAGAAATATCTGCTGCATTTCCATCTGTGAGGCAGAGCGTGGCTCTTTTCATAGCCCAAGTCTTATCCCGTTTCAACAGTAAAAGCTGAGTTTCTTATTCTAATGCAGCGCAGCTCTCCTGCTTTTCAGTGCGTTGATCTCTTTGGTCAGTCCCATCACAACCTCTCCTGCTCAGCCCTAGTCTGACTGCCTCTAATTGGCTCTGGTCCTGTAGGCAAAATGGAAGCTAACTAATGAAACAAACTCTCAGTGCTTATCTTAAAGTAGAAGACTGAGCCGCACAGGAGAGACAGCGAGCTCCCAGACCGAGGGCAAAGCAGGCAGCATCTCATATTCTTAGGGATGTGTTTGTATGTGTGCTTTTTTTGGGGTGTCGATATGTGTTGTATGTATGTGTGTGTATGGTGTGCGTGGTGTGCGTGTGTGTGTTCACTGTGAGAGGGGTCAGAGTAAAATGAGTCACGCTGACATCCTAAAACAGCCTCGGCCTTATTTCTACAGTTGAGCGAGGGACAGGCCCAGTCACACATGGCAACACATGCTCACACAAATGCATCCTGTTTTCCTGTTTTCCTGTTTTCCTGTTTTCCTGTTGTATCACACACCTACTCAGCACTCTCCTCCCTCTTTTCCCTCCAGAGAGGTGGAGTTTATCCAGAAGGAGGATGCAGAGAGGAGGCGGCTGGAGGAGGCTGAGAAAGCTCACCTGGCTGAGATCCAGGGGCTGCAAGTCAGGGTAAATCAGCTCTTTTTAATCTCACGCTTTCCATCTTTCATCTCTGTCCTAACTGTATACCTCTCTGCTGCTTAGCTGTTCTGTCTGTGTCTTGCAAGATTCAGCATGTTGGCCTCTGAACAAAATAGAAATCCCTGAAGTGAAAATAAACTGATAACCAATGTGGGTCTTTTCTGTGCTTGATGATCAATAGGATTGTTGGGGTTTAGCTCTTCTCATATCAATCAAAATTGTGAAAAAAAGATCAGTAGCAGCACTCCATCATTGCTGTTTTCCCTCTAGAAGACTATCTGTGCTTTTTTCTGCCGCATATAAAAAGGCTTTTCTCCTCCCTGGACAGTGACAGCAGATGGACTTGGTGTCCAGGGGCCTGTGGTTCGTTCTGCTGTCAACTGATTTTCTGCCTTCCTAGTCTTAAAACATGACAGTTGTGTTGTTTTCTGCACAAGTCTCAGGCCATGCCCCACAGTTGAATGGGTAGTCAACTTGACTGTCCCCTGCTATTATTCTCCACACTCAACACTCATTCTCCTACTGCACTGCACTGTACAGGGTGAATGGCACAGGTGGGAGTAAGTCACACATATGCAAGTAACAAGCAAGTCTCAAGTCTTAACCTTCAGGTTTCAAGCATGTGCCAAGTTACTGTCGTGAGAATCAAACAGACAAAGTCATTGCTCAGATCAAACAAGTCACAAGTCAAGTTTCTGACGATCAAACCAAGTTTTATTCATTTAAATCAGTCAAAACCCAGTAGCCATGAAAAGTTTAATTTTTATTTTCAACATTAATGAAAACTATTGCAGCTGCTTACACCTGATAAATCTTACTGATATTATCAGGTGTTATGTTTTTACTCATGTCTGTTTATTTTTCAGCAAAAAGTGCTGAACTGATTTGCACCAAACTTGGATGGGACATGGGCCAAGGAAGAACCCAGTAATTTTGGGTGTGGATTTGATTAAAGGGTTTTTTTTTAACACTTTCCTTCATGTGTAGGATTGTTTGGCCTTGGCGTAGCTATGCACTCTACTGTGTGCCATTCTAGTTATTACTATTACTATACATCTCTTAGTAGAACTTACATTATGCCATGTTCTCTTTCCTCTTGCAATCCAAATGTTAGTATTTTTCGACTCAGCCCCTCCCCATGAGAGCTGGGTCGTGGGCATCGCACTAAAGATCATCCAGTCATGTTTCAAAACAAAATGTATCAATGCTTTAAAGCAGCTGTTTTGACAGGTAAATGCCTTCGCCTGATTAACATTGATTGGTTCCTCTCCCACTACAGATTGCAGCATTAGAGTCCGAGCTAATGCAGCTGATGAAGCAGAACGGCATCCAGGTCAACAACAACAACAGCAACAGTGCTGAGAGGCTCAGCGCTCAGCAACACAGCCCTGTCAGGTCTGCAGCACCAGCCAGAGGTCTGTTTCTCTGAGAGGGTCATTATGATGATATTTCTGATATAAAGGAATAGTTTGGGAAATATGCTTATTCACTCTCTTGCTAAGAGTTAGATGAGAGAATCAATACCACTCTCCTGTCTATCCATTCAACAGGTGAAAATAGCTAGCTTGGCTCTGTCCAGAAGTAACAAAATCTGCCTACCAACACCACTAAAGCTGCTAATGTTGTATCTCTGTCGTTTAATCTGTACAAAATCCAAAGTGTATAAACAGTTTTGTTTTGTGTTTTTTCTGTTTTTTTTTTTTGCTGAACTATTTCTTGGGTGGGTGCAGTGACTCCCTGGAGTCTCCACTTGTTGTCTTTTTATGTTGTTTATTTGGGGGGATTGAACAAACAAAACATAACCTGTGAATTGTAGAGCTTTAGAGGTGCTTGTATGTTGATTTGTTTTATCAACACAGCCAGGCTTGCTGTTTTCTCCTGTTTTCAGTCTTTGTGCTAAGCTAGGCTAACTGCCTCCTGGCTCCAGCTTCCTATTGAATGGAGAGCGGTATCGATCTTTCCATCGAACTTTGAGCAAGAGAGTGAACAAACATATTCCCTAATGAATAGGGTGAATTCTCAAACAGGAGAGTAAGAGATGACGTGAGCATGACATCTACATCCCCTCAAATTTATGTCAGAGAATATGGTTGTGAATAAACTTTTCCCCAAATTTCTGATTGTATAAATAAACTATGGACCTAGAGAAGTTGTTTGTCCTTACGTTGACCCATAATACACCTCAACAACACTGCCATAACCATTTTTGTTAGCCCCTGCAGTTTATTGACCTGTCTTGCCCAGTGAAGGACATTGAAAAGACAGGACTGTCTTGTTCCACACTGTAAACAAACTCAGACACATAGTGCAATTCCTGCTTTTCTTACACGTAAATCCTCCTCCCTCCCACTGCCTTAACCTTCACACGAACTTTCACCTCTGTCCCGCATTTCACTCTGTTCTTCGGCACACAAAAACAAACAAGCTATCCCTTTTCAGCACATCTGTCTGGCTTTGTTCTCCTCTGGTCTTTTTAAGCTCCGGTGGCTTTATTTCAGTGGCTGCATCTGTCAGAGCAGAGACTGCACAGAGAAGTGCCATATCTGAAACTGCACAGTGCAGACGGGATAACAGAGTGTTTGGATCTGCACTGATCCGAGTGACGCAGCCCATTATGCAATATTAAAAAGAAGAGTGGTGGGGGTGGGGTGGAGGGAGACGGCTGGAACGGGATATGAAGGAGAGAGAGTATGTGGGAGGAGAAGACAGGATCTGCTGAAATGATCTTTTTCAAATTTGTCTCATCTGACAGCGTTTCCCTGTACACTCAAGGAATAAGCAGAAACATGATGATTGCCTGCCTAATTAATAGTGTTACTTTTGGAGGAAGACTTGATATTTAATCTGAGCTGATGTTTTTTTAATAGAGGTATTCAATGGGAGGTGTCAACACGGGGCTCTGGCCAAATAAAGTGCCTAAAAATAAGGGATGGAACAAAAAAAAAAAAAAAACATGCACATAATTGATGAACATTTGCATCACACAGTGAATTTTTTTACCATGTCAACCTAAATCACAGTTTGTGTGTGTGTGTGTGTGTGTGTGTGTGTGTGTGTGTGTGTGTGTAACTCTAGACCTGAGGGAGGGCTCTCCCCACTCACCCAGCAAAAAGAAGAGTTACAGAGGAGTCACCCGTGACAGCATCAGCTCTACAGAGGGAGAGGTTTGTATCAAAACACACACACATCTGCACATTTTTTTCTTTTATTCAGTGAAGCTTTAATATACAACAGACTTCCTGCCTAACAACATCTGTTCAAATGTCAGCCAGATGTGATTTGGATTCATGTGATTTTTCTAATAAAACAAGCTCCATTATTCTCATTAGACTACACTTACATTTAATATGCCCTTAATTTCACCACAGGGTGTCTAATTACTGTGTGTGTGTGTCCATCAGTGTGTTTGTGTGTCTTTAACCCCTGTCCATTCCACTTTATTCCTTCAATGGATTAATTGCTGTGTGTTGCTCCGCGGCACTAATTGAGTCTGTGGCGCTGTCACAACTTATTGTCTCTCCCAGTGTGATAATAACAGCCACAGTCTTTTTCTGGACGAAAGGCCCTCGTCTGGCTAATGCTGTCCCTTAACTCAGCTCGAGCAGGAATGAGTTCGGATTGGATAAACAGCTCGAGAATCGGATGAGAATTGGCAGGAACACAGAAACGGGGCAGTGTGAGGCTTCCAGGGGAAAAGAGGGCAAGGAATTAGAAATGGTGAAAGTATGTCAAGTGACTTCTTTCAGATTAGTCTGCAGTACTGGCTGCTCAGATCAGTTTTCCTTTGATTGCACTTTATTCTTCTTTTTTGTGGGACCACTTCTGAGCCTTTGCTTTCTTGTCTTTTAATTTTTCATTTTAATTCTCTTTCTCTGCCTTTCCTCTCTTACATTTCTCTCTCATCTCACTTTCCTTTCTGGCCTCCCTTCTCCTCTTCCACTGACTTCATCTTTCTTTCCCACTTTTTTTTTTATTGTTTACATCTGTCTTCAGGTATCAGAGGGACATCGAAGTCCAGCTCACAGTTGCTCTGGTTCGATCCGTAGCGTGGCCTCTTGTGATGGAGGAGCTGTGGTGCTCACAGCTCCCGGCAGTGCAGAAGGCTCCCCCAGACGAACACTGCACCCACCGTCCACCACAGGAGTCCTCCAGGATGGTTAGTACACCTGGACCCTCATTATAAATTTTCAAATGGTCACTTAATGCATCTGTAACTATATATACTATCCATCTGTATCTATCACATGACTCTCATTATCATATTCCTTTTCTGATATTTATTTATGTATGCCCATTAATTGAAGTAGGAGTAATCTCATTGTTGGGTGTTTGTGATCACAGGTTCTCAGACCCCTGCAATGTGGAGCCCTTCTCACAGCCTGGAAGAGCACAGACAAGCTCTGGACCCTGGGTAAGACAACAAACAGTGGAGTGCCATATTATCTTTTTTGAGCACATCAATCCATCATACATTGTTGAGGGAATTGTAGTAGGAAGAAGCTGATAGATGATCATCAGGCACAAGGCCAAATGGGATTTAAGAGATTTTGAAATGATTTCAAGTGTTTTCTCTACATATTATCTGTGCAAACACAGTATGAGAGAAGGTTGGAGCCATATAATTCATGAGAGGTGCTTTGTTTTAAAACTTAGGCTGATGCTAAGTGCGGTACCAGTGATGAGAAAATAAAACTGAAGGCGATGGGAGGCATACTTACATACCATGTTAAGTACATGAATACTGAGTAACTAGTCTGACATTTATTTAACAATGCATTAGTTGTTATTAAACGTCTGTGGTTAGCAAAGCACATAAAAGACTGAACACTATTCCATTACAATCAAAGCCTGCTTCACATATTTTACTTTTACTTTTTACTTTTCATTCAGGTCCTCCCTCAGGAAAACCAAAGCGAAGGACACAGATCCCAGAGCCTCACCTGGAAACAGGTAAATAATGATTGTGTCGGAGTCACAGTGCTGTTTTCCTTTTGCTTGTCTGGCTCCAGTGAATGAACACTAAACTGTAGGACAGTGTTCTAGAGCAGATTTTCTGATGTACCTGTTCCTCCATGATTGCTGATTCAGGAGCTGTTTATCAAAGTGTGGTACAGTAATCATCTATCACCGACCTCTGTTGCATATCTTCCTCCCTCCGTTTCTCTCTCTGTCTCTCTTCCAGTTCCACAGAGCCATCAGCTGAGGACAGTCCAGAGAAACACAAGGACAAGGTAAAAGAAGTTTGGTAACTGGTAGACTGAACAAATAATGATTCAATGATAATAATTATAAGTCCGGTCAGAGCAGGTATATCCTTATACTTACATACTGTAAGTTTAATGACAGGTTTTCCTGTGGTACACCCTTTAGTTTTGATATATTGTGTTATTTCTGTTGAACAGACCTCCCTCCCATGGCCCCACTTCTTCTCCTATTCATATTACTTGGTATTGTATTCTTTTGTGTTTTGTTCAATTATACCTCAATCCACTGAAATGGGTATGTGTTGCTACTCTAAGAGGTAAACAGGGTTTAGTAGCAAAGGGAATTGTAGTGGCACAAGCACAGAAATGCATAATTGCATTAATAATTGCAGGAAAATCAATGAGTAGACTGACATGATCCTAAATATCTTTTATAATCTTAGCTGTGTCCGAAGCCACACTGCAAAAAATGTCCATTTTAGTAATCATGTGATCTGTTTTATATTATAGTATTAAATTCCTTTTTTTTTTTTTTTTTGAAAAATCAGTTCCTTAGTGTCCCCAGTGCAAATCAGCTTGTTTCATAAGGCATGTTGAATCAGTTAAATGTCATACTAATTCAATAAGATTAAAGCTGTTAACATGGGCATTTGTTGCAGGGTAGGAACTTGCATGAACTGTTTTATAATCCTGTGTAATATCAGATGTGGTTACTTTAGGATTAAGAAGGAGATTATTTTTGATCCTGCACCAATCCAGTCCTTTTTTTTTTCTCTCCGTGGACTTGTTCTCAGCTTAAGATGAGCGCACATCAGAAGATAAATCAATGCACAATTTATGCCCTTTAATAGTTATGTGGGGCATTAAAGTAAAGATTCAACAAAGGAAGCTGAATCTGAAGCTGAAGACACGCAGCCATAGTTTTCTACAGAGCAAGTGTTGCACATGCTTCTTTCCTCCTGATAGTCTGTATTTCTAAGCAGCAGCTTGTCTCTTGCTGTTTGAGCACAGGTCTTGGATCTTAATGTAATTCCCTGAATGTCCACACTATCTCACACTCACAAGGACAAAGAGAGAGAGAGAGAGACAGATTTTTGGAATTGGAAAGCATCCAGCTACATCATTCCTCACCACTAATCACATTTACAGTTTGTGCTGTAATGGAACAGCTGAAAAATGAGGGATGTGCACATCCCTGTCCTCCTGCAGTCTATCAAACAGCTTAAATATATTAGTCTACTGTAGTTTCTATTGACTTTCAAATGTTAAGATGAGGCACATCAGTCATTCTGGTATGTGCTGAGAGGAAAAGCCCTTCAATTTCTCGATTCATTCGCTCCTCATCTAATCCGTCTGTTTAAGAAATAGATTTAATAACTCCTGCTTGATTAAATTTACAGCATCAACATACTAATGCAGCGTCATGTCGCTTTTAATCAATAACACTTCACAGAAACATCAATGAGAGAAAAGCGCTCCAACTAATCAACTAAATTCAGCCTCAGAGCCAGTTGGGTTTCACCGCAAGTCTTAGAAGTGTGTTTTTGATTTTTTTTTTTTAGGCACCCACTTTGAATGATGATCTGAGCGCCAGCAGCAGCAGCTCAGTGGAGATCAGCGGTCTGCTGAGTGAAGCCAAGATGTCAGGACGCTCACACACCCTGGTGCTTTCCTCAGACGAGGTCCATGTACAATCTTACAGTATCAACATACAGATACAGAATCAACATGAGATTGATTTAGTTGAACCACATCAAAAGTACAAACCCTAAACAAAAGCTTTCAGAGTGATTACTTAGGAAAAGTAATTTGTCAGTTCACATAGAAATATAGACCCCAGCTTTGTAAAAATGTAGGCACCTGTCAGTATATTTGTATTTTAGTAAATTTACATGTAAATACAAACAAGAAGAACATCTGAAAAACAAAGAAATTTGCTCCTACATTGCATCTGTTTATTCATATGAAGTTAAAAAAAATATTAGTCTTTATTATTTGTGTCGCTGCCCCCATTTATCATTTTTATAGATAACTCTGACAGAAAAAAAACATCCTCTATTCTCTACAGGGAGGGAGCTGCTTCTCTCATATCCTTCTTGCAGATAACAAACAAGCTAAAATCAGTGCACCGGTTTAGGCTCATTGTATTCAAATGTTGTTTTCGGCTGCTGGAAGCCATTTTGTTGCTGCTCTGTTAACAACCCAGTCATTTTCTGTTGTTTTCTATGCCGCCACATTCAGAGTCTGGATATGATAGATGATGAGGTGAGACTGAGGCTGCAAGCCTACAGGGGACATGTGTTTTACTGAAAGTGTGTCTTGTGGTGTATGTGTGTGTTGAGTATAAGCCATGTGTTCATATTTCATTCCAACACAATTCATAGTTATGTTTCTTTTTTTTTTTGCATGTCCCAAAAAATTAATGTTTCTTTTTTTTTTTTCATGTCCCAAATAATTAATGTTTCTTATTCTTTTTTCCACTTTATACATTTTTTATGGTCAAGTCATTATTCACTCTTTTCTGTAGAAGATATACTTTCAGTGCAGTGATGTATGTTAGAATTGGAGATTTGTGCATCTCATCTGGGGCTTTCTTTTTCTCTTTGTTATATTTTTTCAGATCCTAGATGAGGGACAGTTTTCGAAGCAGTATCAGTGGCAGAACCGCACCATTACAGAGTGGACCTCCCAGCAAGTGGCCCACTGGCTCATGGGCCTCAACTTAGAACACCATATCCCAGAATTCACTGCCAAAAACATAGATGGAGAACAGCTGCTACAGCTGGGTAGCACTGAGCTAAAGGTAGGTTAAAACCTCATGTTTTTATACATATATTGTGCATATATTGTAGTCACATACAGATAAGTTAGAGCCTGCAGATATAGATATAGTATATTGGTATTAGTATACATTATGGTTAATAATTTTGTTATCATGAATTCGTAGATTTAAAATCTGATATGGTGACAGCCCTAATTGGATTGTTTCAAAAATGTTTGTTTATGTTACGTGTTAATGTAAAAATAATTGAATCTGCAGATATATTGTAACAGAATTTTTTAAAATCTAGCATCCCTCAAGTTATAATGTTATCTAAACAGATAAATAGACCAAAGAAGCAGGATGCTTATGCACATTCTTTTGTTTCAGGCCCTTGGAGTCACTTCTTCGCAGGACCGTGCCGTGATTAAGAAAAAGATCAAAGACCTTAAAGTTCTGATGGAGAAGGCCAAGAGGAACCGTGAGAAGGTGGAGAAACAGCGCGAGAAGATACGGAAAAGAGAGCTGGAGCAGCAGCAGAAAGAGGGGCGCAAAGAAGGCGCAGCAGAGTGAAGCGAATCGTTAGATCACCTCCTGCTTTACTGTAGCACCACAACAAGTAGCATCGAGGAACAGAACGTCAGTAGGCCCCGCAAATGAACCCTGAGGGACGCCTACTCAGTAGTTCAGTAGTTCTCAGTGGTGGAGCTCCACCCCAAACTGTCAGAGATTGTTGAGTGACTTTTTCACCAAGCAAATTAAACCAAAATGAGCAGTTGGATAATAGGATGCTGCCCCTTCATTTGCCTAGTTTTACACCTATCCTGTGTTTTAGCCACTTAAGAATTTACTAGGTTCTATTTATTTTGCTGTTTATAGCTTGTAAATTGGGTTTATTTATTCATATTCAGAGTAAGTCTGTGCTAAACTCATTTCATTCTCATCCCATATCATCCTCAGAGCCATCTGCAGTATCCATCACAACACCTTTAGACACAATGACCATGTACATATACAATGATAAATACAGATACAAATATCTCTGATGTGCCATTTTGATAGATTTATGTGTATACTGTTCAGATACATTGATCAGTGGAATCTCTATTGCTTTGAAGCACATACAGGTCAGGCAGTACTCATCTCCCACCACTGGGTGTCCCCATGCTGCTTATTTTCACTACTGACCAAGACAACACTGGAACTGTCCAATAGGAACTGAACTGGGAACCAAGTTTCACAGAGAGGAACAAACTCTCTCAGCATTTGCAAGAACACTGGAAGTGCAAGCACTGTAAATTTAACCTCTGCACTGGCTCGTCCAGTGCTCCGTGCAGTATACATGTAACATTACTAAAGCAGTTCTCAAGGTATGAATAACAAGGACATGCTGTGCTCATTGGACTGGTTCTAATGGAGACTTCAGGTACAATGTAATCATGAAATTTGTAACTTACCTAACCCGTACCATAAAAACAAACAAACAAAACAATATGATGAAAAGAAACTTCCTGCTTATATGCATAATGTTGCTTTGACTCTGCTTGTAACCTGCTTTTGACCTCTTTTTATATTGTCTCGATAACAAAGTAATACCCCGCCGCTGCCTTTAGAAATTCTAGAGTAGTAGAATTTTTCTGATCTCTACCCGCTTCTGTGTGAGTGTTGAAACACATACAGTAGACTAAACTGAGTCATCCATTCCTGATTGTCATTTTATTTTTTCAGAAGAAGTCAAGCTCACCATGCAAATTACTCTGGAATATTCTTAATAATATTTAGGAATGCTGCCATATACGTGGTTCGTCTCTGTGATCGAGGACAGATGCAGGAGGTGCAGAAATTGTCTTAAAGATTACCTGATACTACTGATGTTACACTGGAAATTGCACCTGATAGATGAAATATAGTTTTAATTTTCTTATGAAACTGGTTCAGTAGGATTTAAAAAAAAAAAATTGATTTACTTGTTAGATGAAAACTACACCTTTTAAACTGATTTTGACTTATGTACTTTATGCAGTTTTTGTTTTAGGATTATGAAGCTCTATGAGAGACATGTTCCCTGTGTTACTTCTTTATCATTCCCAGGAATCATTGCGTAGGTTTACAATAAATATACAGACACCAGTTTCACCGTGATAGAAAAGAAGGCAGCTTTAGTAATACTCCCTCTTGTCTTAAGGGCCCTGCCTGGTGTACTGGTAACAGGTTAAGAACAGGAGGAACAGTTGGGGTTACAGATCCCGCCATGCAATGCAACAGTAAGACTGATCTGTTAATGTTATTATTTATTTATTTCTGTATTTAACGAAGAAACTGACTTGTTTATGATAACTTATACAAAATAAGAGTATTATTAACACCTAATAATGATTTATCCAGAATTGTATGATTACTTCCTTTTGCCAAAACATCATGAAAACTGTTAATTAAAAATGATTTAAAGATTTAAATGGTTGTTATCAAATGAAGGAAGGTTTGGACATGCAAAGCAAAAAGGAAACACAGTAATACTCCCCCATTGTGCTTGTGGTTTTCCTCTAATACAACCATAGTGCTGCTCCAGTGTTACTCCAATAAACTGCTCATGATGTATTCTTATGAAATATTTTGTAACACTTGAACCTTTCTGTGAATACCCCCCACCCCACCCCGTTAAGTCAGTCAGCAGACTGCACTCTTTTGACTCTTTTGTATGTATAGTAAAAACACTGAGAGCAATATGCTGTAAGAATCCTAAAGAAGCCTTGTTTTCTATTGTGTCAGTGTGTGTACACAGTTTGTCGGAGGGTTGAGGTGGCTACAAGGTCAGACCTGAGCCGAAATGTGATTCCAGATCTTTTCTATGTGCTTGAGTGAGCTTGCCTGGCATGATGACACCAACGTATGGATGAGACCCTGGTGCTCCTTGCGACGTTTTGAGTCTTATCTGGAAGGGTTTGTCTTTCATGTATGTAGAGAGCAAAAAGATAATCACCAACTGCTAGCCGTGCTTTCACTCTTTTAAAAAGCTGTGCTTATTCTCCTCCTCCTTTGTTTGTCATTACCTTGCTCTCTTTTTTCGCATTCTGAAAAGTTTGAAAGGGCAGCTACCTGTCACACTGAATAAAATGTGCAGTCACTGTCCAGAGCTTGTTTTCGTTTCTTCTGTTTTTCATCTTTCGTATGAATTCCCCTACATAGTTGTATAAGCCAGAGACAGAATCTGTATCCCATACAGCCCAACAAAATTCATATTATGACTGGTAAGTAGGGTGCACTTTAAAAGAATGGACCAGTTCCAGTCACATTAAGATATGAGAATAGAATAATAGAGGAGTACTAAACATTTGCCATGCCCCTGCCATTTTCACATGGCCTGCTATTTTCACCATGTGACCATCCACTGCATGATGCCTCTCTCCCAGTGAACATTGCAGCAGACTGGCTGAATTTGAGTCAGCTGCAGCCAGTTGTACCTCTCCAGTCCCTCCCTCTCTCCTTTCTATTTATATTCGGCTTAATTTCACTCCAGGACTATTTTCTCCCTCTGACGTCTCCCACCTTGTCACTTGTTGCCCCTCTTCTTCTACTTCATTTCCGTCTTCCTTCCTCATACACTTCCCATGGCTGGGCTTACGGAGGCCTTCCAGTGTTGGTATGCTAAATTACTTCATTATCACAATTTGTGCATTCATTTCCAATCTCCTCCATGCTTTGTGGAGAGCATTAGTGTCTGAGCCGGCTGGTTTGGCAGTGCGAGGCCCTTCTGTTAGGGAGTTCATGGAGGAGTTGAGCCCCAGACAACTGGCTGTTAAGCAGCTAAAGCAAAAGTTCCTGGAGGCCCTGCAGGCCAACGATGCCCAGGAGGTCCTGCGGATTCTGCACACCAGCAAACTAGACATTGACACGGTGCTCGAGGTGGAGGACCCGAGCATGGTCCTGGCCTCATACAAACAAGGTAAGTAGGGTGACATAACTGGCCCACATTAGTGATAAAGTTGTTGCTAGTGTATGTTTGTCACACTGTACTCAGAGTTAAGGCTCAGAAGGATAGACATGACAACCCCAGTTAGATTAGTCTCCACAGTAAAAGACATGTTCATGAGAGATTACACATTTTCAAAAAGCATTAGTTAAGAAAATGCAGTAGATTGTCGACATTTTCTGAATGTTACAGTTAGGGGACGAGTTCTGCAGTGTAGCCACTAGGTGGTGCTAAACCCACATGGATCATATATGACAACAAGCAAGTCTTTAAATTCAAAAGAAAGAATGAGATATAAATCCATTGTACATCAGAAATAATATCAGCATTTTTGACCTTTACTATTACTATTAAACTCTTTTGGTTGTCTTTCAGGTTATTGGCTACCAGGCTACAAACTGGAGAAATCCTGGGCGATGGGTGTTCATGTGTGTGTGATGTACAACGCTATAGAAACAGCATTGGTGCTCCTTCAGGAAGGTGCGGCCATCAACCGGATGCCCAATGGGAAGACCCCACTACATGTGGCCTGCGAGGTCTCCAATGGCGACTGTGTGGCCATGCTTTTGGCTCATGGGGCAAAGATCAACAGCCTGTCGCTGAGCGGGCACACACCACTGCACTACTGTATCACCAAGGAGTCAGTGAACTGTGCCAAGCAGCT
This sequence comes from Seriola dumerili, assembly GCF_002260705.1. Lineage (NCBI taxonomy): Eukaryota > Metazoa > Chordata > Actinopteri > Carangiformes > Carangidae > Seriola > Seriola dumerili. Next base: position 3,453,421 of record NW_019174365.1, on the reverse strand, counting down.
CATCTTAAAAGGTCAGGAGGGAAGGATGAAGAGGTGGATGGATGTATGGATGAAAGTGCAAATATAGAATATGTAAGAACCACTAAAACAACTAAACAATCATTACTTTTTCCCATGGAGGTGCAAAAGTCAACATGCCCAGCCAGAACAATGAGGAGGACTCACCGTTACACACAGCAGCCAGATTCGGCGTTCCAGAGCTGGTGGCTCTATATTTGGCTCATGGAGCATCTGTGGATGCAGTGAACTCTCTTCAGGAGACACCTCTGATGACTGCTGCCTTCTGGGCTTTTGACACTAAAGAGCAAATCTACAACGAAGATCACCATGTTGTCTGTCGTCTCCTGCTGGATCACCACTCAGGTGACACCCTCTGGATCAGTGCACAACTTTTTCTACTCACATTGTCATTGTTGTGCATCATGAAAGCTTTGCACTGTGTTTCCCAAAAACATCTTCCAGATCCCAACCTCCAAGAAGAGGACCATAAAACAGCTCTTCACAAAGCAGCCTGGAACTGTGATCACGTCCTAATGCAGATGCTGCTGGAGGCCGGAGCAGATACGAGAGCCATGGACATCAATGGCTGTGCCCCCATTCAGTATCTCCTCAAAGTGACTGATGTGAGGCCTATGGCCATACCTGAGCTCTGCTATCAGCTGCTGCTCAACCATAACGCAGCGCGGGTCTACCCACCACAGTTCCACAAGGTGGGAACCAATGCTTCCAATGCTGTTATTGAACTGCAGTATCTATGACAAATGAAATGTTGATAGCAGAAGGTCCATGAAAGATTCTGGTGCTGAATAATGTCTTGTGTGTTATTTTGTGCAGGTGCTGCAGTCTTGCCACGACTATCCCAGAGTAATAGAAATCATGGTCAACTCTTATGAACGTATAAAGCCCACAAAGAAGTGGAGGGATGCCATTCCTGATGACTGCTACAAGGTAGTGCAGGGATGTATTGTACGCGGATACTATCTACATACTTGTATTAGTGCAGGGGAGTTGAAAATATAATCACCAGAATTATGCATTCTACTGTGTCTTATAATTGAAAATAGTATAAAATTTCCCAAATTTCTTTTTGCCTCCTCAGCGACATAAAGACTTCTACGATTCAGTGTTTGCTGTTTGCACCAACACTCCTCGCAGCCTCCTTCACCTGACCAGATGTGCCATCAGAGCCAGTCTGGGTGGCTTCTGCCACAGCGGTGTAGCACAGCTGCCTCTGCCATCTCCCATGAAGAAATATTTATTACTGGAGCCTGAGGGGATACTGTACTGATGGAGAGACTTTTTTTGTAGACTTCAATCATCATATGGGATGCTCTAATATGGAGCTTGTCACCTGATGATTTAAACAGAAACATTCATTCCCTGGGGCTTTTGGCTGGAACAGGAGAAATCCCTGTTTAGTGCAGAAGACACAACATGCAAGCTGTCTCCGCAAGTCAGGCATCAGACAACTTACAATTAATCTGTTTTTTTAAGGTGGTTTAAGGTTGGATATAACAGAGGACAACTTACCACAAACCACAAATCAACTGATCGTTCAACCTTAAATATATAGGAATTTGAGCGACAGGTGAGAAAATGGCAATTCATTGCTGATAATTGCTGTGCTTATTCTGATAATAATTTATGGTGATTGTACAGTGAGGATATTTGCCTGCTTGGTAACATCACCATCCCATTCACAACATGTGTTTTTATCATTTATATCTATCATAATATCACTTTCTCTTTTAAAGTGGCAGTGACTTTCAGTAAACATCTTTGTCTTCTTTTGCACTAATTTTCCATCTGAGCAGTGTTGACCAACTTGTCTGTCTACTACAGTGCTGCCTCATATTTCAGAGGATCCAAATCTACCTGGCAACCAGCCTTAATGGTCACTCTCGTGCTCTCATGATACTCCAGACAGAACAAACACTTGACAGAGCACTCCACAACAAGTGCTTGTTTTTCCAGTGGACTGCACATGTAGGCACAAACATGGACCAATATCATTTTCTGAACACCTTTGCCAGAAATATGTAACAAACTATAAAAAAACATATACAAGAGCATTCTTCGGAAAATATTTGAATCTTTTGTCCTTCAATTCCCCCCACAAAATGTGAAATGTGAATATTTTGTTCAGCTGTTTTCTTCATCCCCAATCATACAGTGTACTGATGGCAAAAATAAAGGGAATGTCATTGTGTGTTTTATTTAAAATATTTTCAAGCTTCCACGTTCTTTGAACAATCCCAGTATATTGGGGGGAGTATGTTGCATTGTTCCAAGTACAGTGTCTTTATATCGGTGTCAGTATCTTATTATACGAAGGAATTAAATGCCTCTTGGATCAATGTCTTACAATACAACAATAAAACAACAGTACAGTTGTTTGTAACTGTACTGTTGGACTGCTGGCTTACAGCTGCCAAGGGTCCACAGGTTTTAGACTGGTGGCCTTACAATGAACCCTCTGTAAAGCCCAACAGGTGCAACAGGGTGCAGTACCACCCGCAAGCTCAAGGCAGCAAAACCCTGCAACACAACACAGACGAGCGTAAGCTGTAGTTCCAATATTTACTTTCACTTTACATTAGCACAAGTGTAAATAAAGAGAGCAGCTTAGTTGTGTTGTTTATTCCGTCTTAAAACTGCCCCCCCCACATTTTAATGAAAGCCTAGAACCAAATGAAAATGAAGTCTCTATTGTAGCTGTGTTGGTCTGTATGTGTAGCAGACATATGCTGTAGAGGGAACATTGTCTGGATGACTAAAGGGTCAGACCTCACACCCTGATATCTTAAAATAAACCAGCAAGAGCCAGGGACGGAGACATATTATAATAATGGGGAGGGGGAAAAACAGTTCACTATTTAATCGACTTTGACATTGGCATTAACCTCTGTGGTGACTCTGACATTGCAGCGATTTCATTTTTACTTTTCATTTTGTTGCCTTTGAGAATTACCTTAAATAGTGCTGTTTTTGTACTGCTGCCATAACAATAATACCTCAGTGAAGTGGAAAACACACTGGCGAGACACAAACAGAGAAAGTAACAAAACCAGAATAGAGTGCAACGTGTGGGCAGACTAATGAAGGGGCAAAACAGAGCAGGACAGCCTGTTCTCAGCGCCTAATGGCAGCTGGCCATGAAAAGCCAACGGACTGTGTCTGCAACGTTGACAGAGAAACAGAGCAAAGTTTCCTAAAAACAAGCTGTGAAGGGAAAACAGGGAGTCAGGAGGACACTGCATGCGGAGCTGTTTATGTAACACACTAGATATATACTACATACTTCTGTTACCTGAAATCTTTCATGTTGCATAAATCAACTTGTGAAAAAAATTCCAGCCAACACATGAACGAGTAACTATAAATGCTGCAACGCAACAAATAGCAGAGAACAGAGTTCACCAGTCAACGGTGACAACAACAATGAACAAACAAACTTCAAAAGGCGGAAGAAATGACATGTCGAGATTTTTATTTTCTACATTCACCGGTCCTTTTAGTGGTGAACCACAACTTCAGTACATGAACACTTGGCCTTTGAGAGTGATGTTGCACCATATAAAAAGTGACCAAAACATGTCTACTAGTTCACAAATCATGAAATATTATTAACTAAAATGAGAGAATTACATAACAATATTCAAATTCTAAAACAATAAGCCATTACTAAAAGCTTAAAACTAGGCTGAATAGAGAGGTGTATGAAAGTATAACTGGTGTGTCGCGGGGAAATGGAATATTTGAAATTGGTTTTACAGATATGTCAATAAAGCTTGCATATGGCATCATCTGAGTTATTCCTGTGTCTGCTAAACTGAACTCGGTGTGTGTATCAACCTATGAAATACAGATGACATGCTTTACTAATCTGAGCATGAGAACTAGGCTTACAGCAAGTCATATGAGAGAAAGCTGAAGTTATCTGCAGTGCAACATTTAGCATTTCACACAAGCCAAACACAAACCCTCTGAAGTGCAGCAAGTCACTTAAATATACAACACACACGCCATTATAAAACACTTAGGGTGATGTTACCAAATTACCTTCAATATGCATGAGAGCACCTGTGTAACTCTAGACACTTTCTCCTGGGAACACTGAAAATGTTGGAAAAATGTGTTTCAGTTCCTGCTGTGATTGACTTAACACATCCGTTTCAGCACAGGAAAATTATTGTGGAGGTCAAGGTTAACTTGGCAGTTGTTGCAATTAAAATGCAAATATTCAGATTTGAGCTGCACAAATCAACTTTAAATATGCAGTGATACTTTGTTTTAACAATTCCACTTCTCATTTTCAGAATTCACAATAATTCAACTTTGAAAATGATCTTAGCTTACATGGGTTCACGGATAAGGCACAAGGTAGGTAGTTTACTTACAATCAGAGTCCTCTAACAAAAGGATCACAATTTGTTTAAATTACAATTGAACGAGCTAACAGATTTTACATTGAAGTGATCAAAGCAAAAATCTTTTCAGGCCTCATTAATTCACAGCACACGTAACTGATACAACTTATTATGTTTCTGAAATGTTCCACTTGTATCAGAGCTGAACATGAAATGCAGAAGTCGTTTGTGTGAAGCTGTTCTGCAAGTTATAAAGGACTGAAATGCAAACAGGAGGAACAGACTTTGCTCCCTTTGTCTTTAGGCATTGAACATGTTCCCATTCTGATTAACTTGAGTGACTGGGCTTTGTCAAGGCACTGATACACATTTAACCTCATGCAAAAACACAATTTTACCCAGTAATTCAATTAACCAAAGAACGTTAGCTGCTGAAATGACGAAATGATACATTTTGAAAGAAAAAAAAATACATAAACACAAACAGCTAGCACACTTGTTTCACAGTGTCTCCACGTTATTAAAGCTAAATAACTGAAAAATGGGTGTAATGAGCGAGGCAACACGAGATTAATACTTGACTTGTTCCATTACCATTAGCAGCCTGTAATCATCGTATAATGGAATTAAATGTGGTGAGCTTTTGTTGGGTTAAATTGCCTGGAGGCTGGCAGTAATAGTACAGCCCAGTTATTTCACTGCATTTATCTGATTCTTGACACCAACAATGAGCAATTTTCTCCTCCTAGGTTTCTCTCTTGGGTGAGAAAAGAATCCAGATTCCACGTACACAAGTCCAGGTCCAGCAACATGCTGAGAGGAAATGGTTCCTTCTTTCACTTACAGTACAAATTTATCCACTTCTTCCAGCATGGACCCTCTTCCTCTTAATTGTACTATTCATTTACTCAGACTACTCTATAGTGTCCTCAACTTCGTCCCTTAGTCTATCATCATTGAGTCCTCTCATACTTGCCCAATTTCTTTGGATCCTTGCTGGGCATGCACCAGTCGTCAGCCTCTGTTGTGGTCTGGTAATGCCGTAGGGCTGACTTGTTGAAAACAGGAAGTCTCTCCACTGACTCTGAGGACAAGGCCTGGTGATACAGGACAGAATGGAACTTATTAGTCTGGACCCGTGAATGAGAGTCACGTCCAGGCTGTTTCTCGTTGGGCTACAAAGTTCCATCTGTGCCTGATTAAAACTTTTCTAACATGGAACACGTGGTGAGTTGTAACTTGCATCAAGACTCACATCAGTTGTGCATCTGTATTACATAATTACTCTACATCTGCCACCACTCAGTCAATCAAGTATGTGTCGTTGACTGTACATGTCTATGTGAACTTTGCATCAACTTGGCTTTCAGTTATGTTTGACATTGTGTGTGGAGATTGTTCTGTTCTCACCTTCAAGTATATGACAGCTGAGGTACCGTAGCCCTCCATAGAGTACAGCTGCAGATCTCCCTGGAAATACTTGGCATACAGGCGGGAGATGGGCAGGCCATAACCAAAACCAGCCTGACAGAAAAATAACAGGTTTACAATATCTTTACAGATTAGGTTGTCTGAGCCAGTTGTTAAAACATCACAACATAAAGAACATAAAGTGGATACTGTAGAGGGCTTGCTTTGTAATAAGATCTTAAATTTATCTTGTGGTTACAGTTTAATCCAGTGAAATGTTGCTGACTGATTTCCTCTTTGAAATAAGATAATCTGCAATCATGCTCAGTCGTGTGGGCCTCTGTTTAGAGCAAGGAGAAATACATCCCAGCGCAAAACAGCACAGCGAGATTTTTACTGAGCTGCATCTCATGTTTAAAAGCTTGCAGTCTTGTAGCATATTGTGTTCTGACTGAGACAATCATCGACAATGATGACTGAAAAATGTGCAAGAGTGACCAAGTGCAACAGGTTTTGTCTCACCAGAGGTGCATTGCGAGAGTTGTCGACATGGACAGGACTGGGAGCTGTGGAGTACATGTAGCTGAAGAGACGTTCAATCTTCCTCAGAGGGACTCCTCCTCCTCTGTCAGACATCTGAAAATAAGGAGGACAAGAATTCTCTTACTGCTCTGCCTGCAGTCTCACATCTGGTGAACTTGTCCCCCCAGAACCTAAGCAATTTGATGCTTTGCGTATCAAGTCATCACAGTTGGTTTTATTGACAGTATATACTAAGGTAATAAGGTCCACATGGACCTGCATACAGTATAACTGATGGCACAAGATGTATTTGTGTACTGAATGGCACTATATGTACGACTTTGTTAATACAGACTTAGAACAATAGTGTGCACAATATTGTCCTTAATGGTGTGTCTTAACTATCAGTGTCCTCATCTACCTTGATGGTCAGGTCCTCAGTGCCCAGAGAAACTCGCACTTTGATCAGGGGCAATGTTGGACTCGTCTCATGGGTCTCTACTGTAGCTCTCATGGCGTTCTGACAGAGAACATGGATTACAAAATAAGTGAGCAGACACATTGTGAAAAGTAGCATAGGTCTGCTTTTCAGGTTTGTTGGTTACTGTACCTTGAAGAGCTCGAACAGCATGTGGTAAAGATGGGATGGCACATAGACAATGTGGAGGGACTGGCCAGGGTTTTTGGCTGTGAATCATTTCATATTATTGATCATAAGAAAAAAAAAAAGATTACGTTTATATATTAATATGTTAAAACAAACCTTTTATACAACCAGGTGTTTTACAATGTTGGCTACATTGAGAAAAAAACAAGACATGACAAAATCATTCATCATTTGATTATCTAGACCTTATCTGCCAAGAACATGCTGGCCAGGTATGAACACTTTATATCTAAAGCACTGGTATGTCTCCTGACTGATATACAGCATATTGCAACAGAAATAAGTAATGTATCTAGTAAAGAACATATTTTAACATTAACTGCCACATTTAAAAAATGAGTTTTCTACTTATGTAGGTATAACATTTAAGTACATAGATTAGTTTCTCATGTAGTGTGCAATTGCAGCTGCAGTAAAAGCCTAAGAAAATCCCAAGCCTATTTCTGTCTTGGTTGTGACTTTCTCTGTAGGTATTAACTGTATGGGTCACACTGAGGAATGTCTAATGCTGATACTGGCTCATGGCAGGCCCAAATGACAGGAAACAGACATGGAGGTTCTCTGTTAAACCAACAAAGGTTCCGTTGAAATTCATCTTTAGAGTAGAAACAAGAAACATCCTAAAATGTGCACACACAGATAAGAAATATCTGCAAATAGAAACATAATGGATGTTTTATAAGACTTACAATTGACCTCTGTGATCTCCATATCAGGGGAGGTCAAGTAATACTGCTCACACAGCATCTTTGAAGTCTCATAGGCATCTACAAAGTGAAACAAAACAATCTGTGGTTACATTTCAGTGTGAGAAATGAATGACAACTTATGCTGAATGGGAATTTGAGTGAACCAGTTTACACAACATTCACAGGTGGGTCTACAATAGCTACATCCATAATGATAACATCATCTCCCAGTGTATATTTACTCTATAAATATTAGCTGACTGTAAAAGTTCAAAGAGTCATGAATCCGTACAGACAGAGGGTGCTGGAAAGCAGATAATACATCCAGTGTGGGTGTGTGTATGTATGTGTGTGTGTATGTGTGTTAAAGGTAAAGAAGATCATTCATTACCTTTTACTACCTCCACAACGTCACAGCTGGGGTCAATGCTGCCAATATGTTTGGGATGGGCTGGGTTCACGCTGCCGTTGAAGATTAATGCTAGAGGGCAGAACAACAAACACTGTGTGTGATTCAAAAAAACAAAGCTGCATCGGCATGACAGTCACTTTTCAGATGTATTACTCAATCAGAACAACAGAGGTGCTGCAGAGTAGGTGTTGACTGTGTGGTACTTTTGTACAGCAGTCCAATCTTTAACATGACTGAGATCACTTCTTGGTGCTTAATCAGATTTTTAAAAACATGCCGTGACAGAGCCCCTTCTTCTTGCTGTCAAGAATTTTCAGCATACTGAGTGTAAATCAATGACGTGAGCTGTGAGTGATAGCAACTGTGTTGATTAACTCACAGTCAATCACATAGTGCTATACTGACTGTGCTGGTTCATGAGCATGCGTGTGGAGATGCGGCTCATGTAGAAGCGGTCCAAGAAGTACTGAACGTTCTGGTTGGTGACGGGGTCCACGCCGAAGGCCTCCTTGTACTCCACCACACCCTGAGCCATGGTGGGCACCACATTGTTGTGCCGGTTCCGGACGTTTACCAAAGTCTGTGTGAAGCTGAGAGCAAAGGCGGTGATGATGAATGTGTTGGTATGTGAGGGTAGGTACAACAGAATATGTGCACGTCAGCATAAACATGCCTGCTAAACATAGCATAGCATAACATGTTGTACATACATATATAACAGGGCCATAAGATCATTCTCCAATAAACATATCAACCCATCTGCGGATATAGGTAACAATAACAAAGTTTGCAGTGTCAGGTTGAAAATGGGAAGTTAACAAGTAATTACAGGATTGTTGGATTAGTATTGACAGTTTCTGAATAATCAACAAAGTGGATTGCTAACAGCAACAAAACAACAATAAATACGTTCTTACAGTGTATATAAGCATTGCATGCTGGAAAGAGTAAATGACTTACTTTGACAGGACATCCTTATCATCTGGATTTTTCTCTAAAAAATCTACAAGCTCCAACAAACTTTGTGAATACCTGGAGGACATAAAGAAATACAGAAAATTCTCATCTCTGTTTTTTTTTTTTGTTTTTTTTGTTTTTTACAAAATGAGCTCCAATATGATTAAAAAAACATCTATGGTGATTTCATTTACATGAAACTCCAAAACTACTCTGAGTGGTCAGCATCGAACTTTATTTATTTAGACAACTAGAGCAACTGAATAATTAAACATAGAGCATGTTCACATGATTAACAACACTGTCCCTCCTTTAGTTTACTGTAGCTTGTTCCATCACAGACTTTTTATCTAGGCCAGTGGACGAAGAAGACTTGAGTGCTGAGCTCACTGAGTCACACTCTCTCTTGCACTGTCTCGCTGTGGAAAAACTGGGTGAAAGGTGAACGGCAGGGTGGCTATGCTTTCTACGTGCCAGGTTTGTCCCTCAACCGACCTTCAGCTCTTGATTTTGTATTAAGTGCCGCCATGCAAACAGATGTACATCTTATAACAGACTACTTTGCAACATTGGTTTTTGCAAGGTTGCCATGAAACACCGAGATGTCACCTCTCTCCCCTCGTAAACAACATTAACAAAATGATTGATCAACTCTTTTGCAGGAAATGCAAAGAGCTCTGCAGCAGGGGGAAGAGAAAGTCACGGTGCAGGAGGGAGGCTACGTGGCCAAATATAGACACTACTGTGGCGCTTATGAAAACAGTGGGAGTGGGGTAATGACCTCTGTTGTCATATCTTCACGTGACTTGTACACCAAACATAATCAACATGCTAGGGCATGCAGTCTGCAATGTAATACTGTGTTTTAACATGGTTGTACTGGGAAGTGGCAGCTGAGGTGGAAAAACAAACTCCAAGTAGTGAAAGTACACAGAAACAGGACCTCTGTTTTGGCTTTAGAGAAAAGCCTGCACCTATTCTTTGCTGTTTACAGTAGAAGCTGGAGGTAAAAAAAAAAAGGGGAGTAAAGTTGAATCCAATATCCAACATTCACTGGTGTAAACTCTATCCCATTCTACAAACACACTCCTGTACTTAGGTGCACCATCAATGTTTATAGCGTTTCACTCTTTAGATATTGCACTTAGTGAACCTTGAATTGGGTGTGTACATGCAGGGTCACATATGCTGGTTCAGCTCTACCTGTGTGTGTTATAAAGACCTATTACATAAACATAATACAGACATTAAACAGGGACAGGGAGGCTTGTTGGTACATCGGCTAGGGCTGAACAATTTATCAAAATATTATTGAAATCACAATAACCAAATAGCACGAGCTGCAATTTCTCGATAAATGTAACAACATACCATTATAAATGAAGCATTGTGGTGGTACAGAGATGCCCAAGTCTACAAATCAGATCCTCCAGACATAAAGGAACGTTCCCTTACATAATTTTTATATTTTTTTCAGTGAAAATGAAATGAAAAAATGACCATTTACACTAAAATTGTAAATCATTATAATCACAATATTGTCACATTAATGTCAATGTCTACGTCATGTTCATTTCAATATGGTTTTTTTGCATATTGTTAAGTCCTAGCATAAGCCTTATCTAATTCAAAGAAAGATCATAAAACACGTTCACAGATCTGTGGCATCTAGCTATCTTATGAGTCCACACAGGACAGGTGGGTGAGGGAGGAAGGGATTTCATGCATCTTTAAACAGAACAGAGTGACCTCATACAACCTCAGACAACCTCAACAGCAATGCTTTCATCCAATCAAATAAGCATGTGACAAGCGCTAAGTTCTCCAAAACTAACACTAGCACAAACTAACACTGCTGCAGAAAGGTGAAGGAAGAGATGTTGGAAAACTAAAATTTCATTAATCCCAGAGATTAGTAACAATGATTGTGGTACAACAGATTATATAGAAAGAGACGTTTGTTCAGTCTGAAGATCCTACCAGCTGGTGAGGAGCTTAAGGGATGGAGTGCTGAGGAGTTTGTCAGGGAGGAAATCAATTTCCTTCATGATGTTGGCCAGTCTGACAGGAAGCTCCTGACGCAGGAACACAAATGATGTCTTCTCACATGCATTGGCCGAGCCTGCGGTCACATGAGGGACAGAGTCAGGAAAAAAAGAAATGACTGAGTAAGCATCCAACTTCGACCCCATCCTGTAAATCCTCAGAAACAGCAACCTGTCCCAAGCATTGACATTTGAAGGAAATCTGTCAGGAATCATTTGTCTTTCTTTACATGAATCTATTACGCAAATGATATGGAAAACCATTAAGAAAATATCAGCATTTTTTCTGTTTTTTTGCTGATCTTGTTTGTCATTGCAGGATTCAGTCACCCAAACCAAAAGTGGTCATTTTAGATTTTATGTATAGTAAGAGACACAATCAAACATCTGAGAATCAGATCAGCATATGTCTGCATGTGTATTTTTCTGGTGTTAGCAGCAGTAGTCTATCAATGACCAGAATAGTGCGAAGTCAGCTGTCACCACACACAAAGAGAATGGGAATGTGAATTGTGCAACAGCAATGTGAGTGTGGGAAAAACACTTCGTAACATGCACTGTCCGACAAAAATCAATGCTACTCGTAACGCTTACCAAAGTCAATGAATTGCTTCATAGACAAGGGAGAAGGGGAAAACTTGGAAAACCTCTCCACTTGTTTCGGTATCCCAGCTACGGAGCCGTTTTTCAGCAAAAACTGAGCGAACTTCATTTTTCCTGCCCTTCATAGACCCCAAACTGTCAGTGTGTTAGGGACAAACTGTGCTTTCTTTCTCCAGCACGCTCCAGTTTGACGACTTTTGGCTAGCAAGGCTAAAGCTCGGCGTCGTACAAGAATCCCTCCGTTAAATTAACATCTTTAAGGAGGCTGGCTATAACTTCCCCATCACTGTTTTTCTCAGGCAGCTCCCCCGCATCTTGATGAGTGTCCTCCTTCGAAGGCAGTTTACTACACGGAACGTTGTGTGTTGTCTCGGACGAGGCGGAGAGAAGAGATTGACATCAAAATCAACCAATGAGCGGCAAGATGACGTCGAATCCCTCTCTCAAATGTTGGATCCAGACAGTGTTGTGAAATCGCAGAATATTTTATTACAGCATCCCCTACCGACGAGCTATCCGAAATACTTGTTTATTTTACATATTTGAACGCTTACCGAAATTAGACTTGTCCGTATGTCTAATAACTGCACGGGTCTTCATTACAGACACACCGGAACCAGCCGTTGTAACGAACTTAACTGACTTCACTGGCAGCTGCTTCATTTTCTAGTTAAATGTTAATGCGCCGCAGAGTTAAACTCACTAAACTTTCGGCCATGAGTTACAGCATGTTTGCAAGGCTGGAAACACAACAGACGGGCTCTTAACGCTTCAGTCTCCTCATGAAAAGTATCAACATTTGTTTATTTGTTAGTTTATTTGTTAGCACTTCTACAACTGCCCACAAGATGGCGGCGTTGCAAAACCCATGAGTCGATGACACTGCGTGTGTCAAAGGAGGTGGGATTTTGTCTCCTCCTTCTCTACATCATCCCACTCCGCCTAGGGATGTATCGGCGTGCAGTGCACCTGTTTTATGTTGTATTCGGGTCATCGACCGCTGAAATGCTGTGTTTTAATCAGTGTCATCAATAGCCACACGAAAAGGTTGAAAAGACCTATTCGGTGGTAGCCGAACGGCCTCGACTCAGTGTGATTCAGGTGGAGGATGTGCTGATTTCCTTCGGGGTGCAGCAGTGAGACAGCATCTTTACCGGGTGACACATCATTATCAATACGAGTGGACAAGGTATGAGTGAAACAATAACAGTACATTATACGGTTATTTGGCATAAAAATATTCCCCCTTTTTTGCCAGCTGACGTTACTCGTTATCAAATTCACTAGCTGTAATATTTATGGTAAGGCCCTAAACGCATTGCCAGAAGTAAATGCTGTTAAAATTTTGATTAGCTAACGTTAGCTGCGAATGCATTTATTTCCTGCTAACCTTAGCCATTTAAAGGGACTATATCAATGTAACTTGTGATCTGTTATGAGGATACTGTGTATGTGTCACTTTTCTTAATGTTGGAAGACATAATGGCCTTTGGTTATTTTCTCATATTTGTTCCAAATAGCTTTGGTAGACGCTTTTAAACCTTCAGGGTCAAGTCCTTTCGATTCATTTGCTGTGTCTGACAGATGTGACACTGGTCTAATATCCAGCAAGTCAGGGTGCACACTGCTATAAATAGGTAGCCCACCTTTCTGTAGCAACTCAGGCATAATGAGCCTGATACAAGATCCCAATCATAAGGCTACATTAAGTCTGTTTTCATTCTACTTAAGCTTAGTTATCTTCTTAATTGTCTAGTGGCAATACAAGTGTTGCGCTTTTGAACTGTTCCTATAAAATGGTAATGAAATTAGAGTATTGTCATAAACATGGTGAGTTATTTGATAACCATGTTGATTTGACTATGGAACCAATCAGAAGAAGTGGTGGCCTATATATGGCCAACATACACAGAACTAGTTCCTCTGGAATAACCAAAAGTGTCAAACGAATGTGGAAATCCTTTTCCGCTCACTGTGACCTAGTATTGACAGCTGTTTTGCCAATATCAAGTCCTTATTGATTGATGAGCCTGCAAGGTTATGGATCTACTGTATATGGCTGTATAACTCAGTGAGTTTTCTGAAGAATCACTTAGGCTCATTGGATGAACTGATACTCCACCATACTGTATCATGTCAAAATGAGACCAGAGCACATTGTGACAGTGTCGTACTAGCTCATTCCTGTTTGATCCTCTTACTTGAAGCCCCCCCCCATACAACACCATGTCGGACAAAAGTGACCTAAAAGCAGAGCTTGAGCGCAAGAAGCAGCGCCTCGCCCAAATCAGGGAGGAAAAAAAGAGAAAGGAGGAGGAGAGGAAGAAGAAAGAGGTAAGGAAAAAAGTGAGTAAATTCACACTACTGGCACTCATACTGTATCACTCTCTAGTTTGTATTGTTTGTGTGTTCACTTGCTCCTTGTCAGGCCGTGACACTTAAAAGACTGAGGTGTGTGTCTATGCGTGCATACAAACATCTATGTGTGTGCAGAAGGTTGGTGTTGGAATTTTTAATCAAACTGTGCATGCACACGTGCATGTTTTAACTGTAACTCATGATGGGTGAGCTGCGAACCTGTTCTTTAATTCATGATGTGTAAGCTGACATTCCTCTATGTGTCCTGTGCAGACAGAGAGCCAACAGAAGGCAGAGGTGACCCCAGAGGATTCAGACTTAGACCGTAAGCGCAGAGAGACCGAGGCCCTCTTACAGAGTATTGGCATATCACCGGAGCCTCCTCTAGGTACATAATACTTTTATACCATAAACAATAAATCAGTCCTTCTCTTGTGATTGTGATGGAAAAGGTTTTGTAAATTTTTACTAAAGTAAAAATTACCCATATAGGTCTAAAATTACAGCATTAATTACAGCCAAAAACATATGAGAAACGGTTTAATGGTCAGCCTATACTTCATAATCATATAGCAGACCTAAGATGCATGCAGTAACCTATGGTACATGTAATTTGGTGAAAATTATCTGTCCAATCCTGCCTTACTGATAAGGAAATGATCAAAAACTAAAGCATGTTATCATCTGTGTTGCCATAACTCTGCATTATATAGTACCTGTGTTTTTATTTTATTTCATTCATTTATTTATAAAAGTAGTAGTTTTGTCACATATAATATTTTATCAGGTTTCATCACATTACACTGTCTTTTTTATCCTAAGTTGATTCCATGATTTGTTGCACACATTGTGGTTGGACTGTGCTGAACATTACTTTACTTTGATGTGTATTTTTTTATAACAACTTCCTTTTATCATCTTTTTCTGTTCCACTGTGTACCTTGAATGTATTATTATTACTTACAATAAGGTATTTGGACATAAATAGCATTTTACTCAGAAATTTGCTGTTCAAAAATGTCTTCCCTTTTACTTGTGCACAAATCACCAGCAAACTTTTGGAAGCACTGTTCTCTAGTGGTCTGAAATTGTAACAACACCCTTAACACCTCAGAACTGGGTCACTGCTTTGCCTGTTATTAGATGAAGTTATTTATAATGCATCTTTAAATACAGCTGAATACAGATTACTAGTACATACAAAATCAACAATGCATTTGATACCCTGCCCTTCCTCTCTTTTCTTTTAAACATTTATTATATTTGTCCATCACTCATTTTACTTTATTGCTTCTCATCCCAATTTTTCGTTGAGCAGTCCATTCTTTGCAGCCTTTAATGTTAGATTCATGTTACTTTCATTATTTAGTCCCGACCCCTGTGTCCCCCTCCAAATCAGTGAGCACACCCAGTGAGACAGGGAGCCAGGACTCAGCTGATGGCGGGGCAGCAGGCAGGTAGGCCAAAATCACACACTTCATACCAGAGTTCAGTGTCTTTCTTGTTGGATGGGTTTCATTCATCTCTTTGTGATAACTTTGAAAAAAGAAGTCATTTTTTAAGTATTAGCCCCTTTTCTGAGGTTTGGGTTAAGAAAAAATATTTTTAAATTCCAAAGCTGGGTAAAATGTCTCAATAATTTCTCACATTCTTATATTAGACAAAACTAAATGTTAGATGCTCATGTAAATGAGACAAGACACTAGGAAACTGTACTAGAAGGCACTGCACACGCTCACATACCAGGCATGTTCTTTGAGAGTTTAATAATAATCAGTATGAGGAAGCACAGTCTTTAACTTGAAGGCAAAATGTGGCCTAAATAAGATAATTGTCCTTTTTGACACACATTCTGTCTCTTTTCTTGTCAATTGCACAACAGGTTTAGGTAAGAATAAGTGTCACTATTGGTGAGGTTGTGGTGCCTTGTTAGGTTCTGAATGTGGTATCTGTCATTTGTCATGACATCCTGTGTTTTGATGACCACTGTACAGCTCGTTGCTTCTCATAACTAGCTAGCAAAATTAAGTTAGATATTGAGGTAAGTTTCAGATGGAGATGTTTTTGCAAAGGAGATGTTAGTTTGGAAATACTGAGAGATTCACATAGGTAAAGCAGCCCTTGTGAAGCAGTTAATGGAATATGTTTGGAATATAGAGCCTAAGGGGCATGAACCATACATTTGCAGGTAAGCAGCTGATTTGAGCACAAGTGACAAAATGTAAGGTTGTCACCTTGTGTCACTGTTCTGTAGGGTGCATTCACAGTTCTTACAACACACTCATAACACACCAGACCGGTGCATAAACCAATTATCTTTAAGGTCTGCCCTTGGCTGCTTTGGAGAATTAAACCTGCCGTTGAGAAGGGAGTGGTCATCAAGCGCTTTCCATTTGCTTTTTAATGGTAGCGGACTGTATGGTCAATGTGTGAGGGACGCCCTCAGGGGTCATTAGTGATGTGTTGTTCTGGTATGGCCAGGGGTGGAATTGGGGATGAACAAAGTTCCTAGCAGAAATCAATTCTCTTATATAATACTTTTTGTTTCTTTTGAGCTTGTACCAGATTTGTACAAATTGGTGGGTTAGTTCCAATAAATGGAATGAAAGAGTTTTTTCCCCCAAATCCACCCTGGATGATGGCATGCCATTTTGAGCTTCTCCATTTGTGGCTGTGTATGTGTGTGTCCCTTCTTAGGTCAGGTTTCTCTAAAAACAAGTCCCAAGCACAGAGCACAAGGTAAGCATTTTCATGTCAAACCCAGGAACCCCCCCCTCTACTTTTCTTTAGCAGAGGTTATCCTCATGTGAACACAGAGAGGCACCAAATCGTTGTCAGTGGTCTTACCAATTTGTTCTCATCATTATTTATAAGATCCAAACAGTGCAGTGCCTCTCTTACCTTCATTCCTCCACTCTCCTCTGGTGACTTCCTGTCTGAAGCTGTGCTGTCTCCCTTAATACCAGCCTAAAAGATTGCTGCTTGCATGAGTTGAGCCACAAAAGTCATTTCAGCCTTCACAGAGTTGACAATCAGCTGCTTAAAGTGTCATCGCTGTTACTGTAAAACAGACAGTCTGTCAGGCTAAAGAGATGCTTTGCCACTCTCACCTGGTCCTATGTGGCACCAGCTGAAGGCCTAATGGTCGTGTTCCTTGGCCGTAAAAGGTATCATCAAAAAGTGTATCGGTGTTGGAAGTGTTATCCTTTCACAGCTGGTAGACTTCATCCAACTCGCCATAAAATTCTTTAGGTTTCAGTTTCTTTTTAAACTCCCTGCAAATAAATAATTCTTCCCTCCCCAATGTAAAACAAGCTAGAGCTGCTGAACAACCACAAATGCACTGAATGAGCTCATGGTTTGTCAAACTCATTGATCACGCATGGCAAGTATATTGTCATGTGTGCTGAGCAAGCTAAATCTTTATATACTGATTTATTTTGATTTTAATATGCTGAATGTAAATATGTCCAGTGTGTGTTTAGTGTATGTTGTTCTGTGGGTATGAAATGTAAATCATGTTGCTGAATACATTGTTCATGATTTTCATGTATTATTTGGCACAGTTTTGCATATGAAATATCAGGACACAGAATGTCACACAAATCTAATCCAACATGCATAAATGACTGATGTGACTTAAGTAAACATAATGCTAAAATCAGATACTGATTAAAAAATGAATATAAACATTTCAGCAGAGCCCATTTACAAAAGTCACCAGGTCATCTTATAGCTTTTCCATTGACAAGAATCAAACTATTTTCAACTAGATTCCTGGCACAAGACCAAGAACTCTATCACAAAAGATGAGCAGAGATCTTTAAATAAATAGAGGACATTGATGTATAATGAAATATAATGTCTCCCTAATGTATAGCCCTCCCACGCTATATCCACTTAGCTAAACATTTTTCCATTAACAGTGCCATCTTTGCATGAAATTCGATGGGAATTTCCGTGTTAAGCTGTTCTCTAGATAAGTGGTGTGTGGGTGAGTGTGAGTGTGTGTGCGCATACATGTGGTAATATGTGTTGTGGTAATATGTGCCAATCATACATGTGTGCCAGTGTTTGTGTATTTGTTACAATGTGTCTGTTTGTAAACATGCATGTCCTCTCTTGCCCCGCCCCCTGTTGGTGACATCAGGACTCTGCAGTGGGACACAGACCCCTCTGTGCTGCAGCTGCAGGCTGATTCTGAGCTCGGGTACATTTTCCTCCTGTCCTCTTGTTCACTGTCTGACAAAAAAAGAAATAAAGATCAATAGAAAGAAAGCCACTTTATGTGGCACTGCATGGCATGTGCAAAAGATGCTTGATTTTAATTTAATAGTACATTTTAAGGATAAATGTACATGTGAATAGAACCACTTTAATAACGCAATCCTCTGATAGCTGAGCTAGTTGTTACAACAGACTGATCTGATCTGACACTGATCTCTCTACACTATTTATTTCTGTAAACTTTGGACAAATGGACATATGTTTTAATCTAAAAAGGACAATTTGGGTTTAAGCACAATATAACCATGCTAATGATAACATCTTGTTTCTGTTACCCAGGCGGAGGATGCAGAGGCTGGGGGCCTCTAAGATCACACAGGTAGACTTCCTTCCCAAAGAGGTGGTCTCTTACAGCAAAGAGACACAGACGCTCACCGCCCACCTGTCTGAAGGTGAATATTTGTGTGTGTGTGTGTGTGTGCGCGTGTGCATGAGGGACTTTCAAGAGTATTCTCTTGACATTCCTTATCATCCATAATTTTTAGAATAAAACAATCTAAGATTCAAACGGTTTTTAGGATCTATGGGGGCACCAAAGGTTACAGGAGGCAACATATGGTTTCACATTGCAATGATTGTTGTCGTTGTGTGGTTGAATCTGATACTCCTTCGGTTAGCTAGTTCACGGCCTGTAAACCTGGAACGATTTAAAGATCTTACAAAGAGAGAGAGAGAGAGAGAGAGGGCAAGGCGTGGAGAAGCTGACAAGTGTCTCCCTGTCAGTTTTTGTGTCTTCAATCACAGAACATCATGCTTTTGACTCCTGGTCATAAGTGGAAACAGGCTGACAGATGAAAGTCACCCTGACGACTTTTGATGGATGTTTGAGAACCGCTGTATGTTGGCGTGTGATGTATCCGCACAGAAGTATATAGCTGTGTGTATGCGTTTTCAAGTTTCAATTTTGCATGTATTAGTTAGCGTTATGTATAGCTGTAGAACCTTCAGACTGTAACATCTACAGAAGAGATGTAGTTATAAAATGTTAAAAAAAATTTTAACAGAAAAAGCTGCTATTCACTCCATTATGATTTATGCTGGGGACGAGAAAAAATGTGTATGCTTGTGCATGTGTTTGGGTTGCTGCATGTGTGTTTTAAACATGTGAGGTTATGCGTGCATACATGTGAAAATGTATATGTGTGTATTTGTGTCTCTGCAAGTGGGTGTGCACATATGTGCTGAGCAGCAGTTACTAAACACATCCATATGGTTAGTGCACTGGATTTGGCATGATGTTGGTGATTGCACATCCAAGGGTTATAGATGTGAGTATTTTTCTATTGGAAGAGAAAGACAGTGGAGATTTGGATGGATGACAGTTGGAGTTGTTCCACTAAATTGAACTTCAAGCCTTTGCTCTTATTGCAAATGCAGATATTCCATTCAGAAATGTCATCTTCATGTGTAGGAATGCACATATAGATACTACTCCACCTACACACTCTCTGTCCAAACTGACTGCCAGGCATGTGTGAGTGTGTGTGCGCGCGCGCGTGCACGTGTGTGTGTTTGTGTATGTATATACATATATATCTATATATATAGATATATATGTATATATATGTATATACACACACACTCACACATACACACACACTCACACATGCACACACGCTCCCTATCATCTTCTCTGTCTTCCTTCTTCTACTTGCCAAGACAGCTGGCAGCCATGTGACTGTGAAGGGGTTGTACTTCCTGCTTCCTGTCATTATAATAGATGGTCTGGTGTGGATTCCACCGCCCTCCTCCACCAGCAACCACCACGCACATACACACACGTCTTTCCTGATCAGCATCCAAATGGCCTGCCTCAACTCCCCCCATTTCCTTGACAGACCCAGGAATAGATCCTTTATTCAACAAGTGCACAACCACTGACTCACATACGTGTGCTGGGAGACATACATACGCATATGTGTACACATACATACCAGAATCATAATCAGGTTTTTTAGTCAAGTTTATTTGTGCACACAAGGACTCCACTTGTCAGATGCTGTAAGTGTACCTACACAGAGCACCAAACCAACAAACACGCACAAATAAACAAATATACAACTGTTACAAACTGCATAGGGCAATTAGGCAAAGAGACAAAGACCAACACTTAAACATACAAACAAATAAGCATGCAGCAGGTACTGTAGACAGGTCAAATAGTGTGTGTATACATACAGACAAATATAAACACTGTGACTGGTTAGCGCCTGTAGCAATGCTATATGTCGTTCGTTTATTTGGTTTGTTTGTTTTCAGCTTCTAACAGCATGTTCAGGAGGTCCTTCTTTGTGTGTGTGTGTGTGCGTGTGTGCGTGCGTGCGTGTGTGGGTGGGTGTAAGTGTATGAGGGAGAACATCTGGGAGCCAGAACAGAGCTGTGGTGGTCTACAGGGAGGTGACCCTGGCCTTAGGAGACCCTCCCTTTGCAGACTACCACAAAGCTTGTGTGTCTGGAGGAAGAAGAAAAGGGGCTGATGGTAGCACCTGCCTGCACTTCTGGCTGTGTTTGTTCAGGCCAATTCCTGGTGTTGATTACTGAACCCAATATGCACGTAACACACATCTCATTTTCAGGTTGCAGCTACAAGTTGTGCACACAATTAGGTATATTTAGTTATTTATAACTGTAAATATTTAAAAATGTGGAATGCTAAACCTAAGTGAGGTCATGAAATGATTCATGCTCAATAAAATGCTATTGACCCTAACCTACTGTGAGGTTGGACACCTGTGTACCCTCAGAAGTCAATCTAACAGTCTTGTTTGAGCTTCAAACGCAGGGTTGTGGTCCATTCATATACTTTTGCGTGTGTTACTTAAATACATCTCTGTAGACTGTCAGAGCGTGCGTTGTTTTGTCAAACTGTTCTGTGTAGCCTGTAGCCTGCAACAAAAACATATACTGTACAGAAAGAAAAGAGAGTGGGATCAAGTGGGGAAGAAACCCAGCTGCAGGCTGCACTGATGTCTTAATGACGGTGGTGTGCCCCAGCAGTGTGTAAAGCTCTATGGTTAGACTTCTAGTTGTTTGGATATGTATACAGTATGTTTGTAAACCTATGTGTGTGGCTGACCTCTGGCCTGTCAAACAGAGAAGACAAATATCCAACAAGAATTAGTTACAGTATGGAATAATCATCATATAAAATGTCATATTCTCGTGACCAAAAATATCATATCTAATTATTGACACACATTTTTAAAGGCCACATCTGGCCAACTGGTGCTTTTTTTTGCAGATGTGTTTCCTGTGACTAGAATTATTGTTATCCCTATCAAATGTTATTAGGGTCTGGATATATTAGATGGTTCCTAATGTGGGAAATAGTTTCACATTCTAACTGTAATATTGAAATTGTGGCATGAGTGTGTGTGTGAAAGGAAGGATAAGTGAAGTCTCATCGTAATCACTTTAAACAATCATTGCCGGATGACTCAGGGATTCTCTCATGGGTTCTTCTCCTCATGAACTTCTGACCTCCCCAGTTCTCATATCTGCCCTTATGCCAGGGGTGGCTGGCTGCGTGTGTGTAAGACGTGAGTAAGCTCTGTAGGAGTGTGTGTGTGTGTGTGTGTGTGTGTGTGTGTGTGTGTGTGTGTGTGTGTGTTCAAACCTGAATGCAGCTTTATCAAAGTGGATTGATTTGATCTGACTATGTGTCTTTGTGAACACGTGTCTGTCCTTCTACATACAAGTTTGTGTTTTAAAGCTCCCATGTAGTGTGTGTGTGTGTGTGTGTGTGTGCGTGTGTGTGTGCGTGTGTGTGAGTGTGACTCTCATTTAAACCAGTTAATGATATGGTTTTTCATTTCCGTGACCAATTTGCCTCCATATAATTGTCATGTGTAGCTGTCTATGTATGTTCCTTTTCCCACTGGCTGTTTAGTGATCCGTCTGTCCCAAGTGTCCATTGTGTCAGGCAATCGGATTAGCCCCAGTCACGGTTGGCTCCAGCTATTTACTGCTATCCTAATGGGTATGAATGGACATGCTTGTCATGAGGGACGGACGCTTTGTCTAAGGACATAGCAGGGAAATAAAGTAAGGCCTAATGTGGTGTATGATAGTAACCTAACCCACTGAGGTCAAACAAAGTGTGTGTGGACTAGTTAGTGTTTCATGCCTCTATCTTGTGTTTAACCAGGATGATGTGTTCTTGAGGAAGGTGATTGAGGTGGCTCTTATTTCAAACTGACTATATGCTTTTCACCCAAAACACAAATTAATGTAAATAAAGACTGAAATTTATGTCAATCGGAAGTCTTAGCTTTAATCACCCTTATTTTTCTGAATATACAGTAAGTATTTGTGAACACAAAAAAAGGTTATGGCCAGCAATGTTTGCAATGTGACAGGTGGACGCATCCTCGCATTTGAAGTTACACAATATTTCTGCGTTAACAAAGGGTCAAATGACTGCATGCAATGTGAAACGCCACACAGAATTACCACCCAACTCTGCAGGTCCCCTCAGCTGTATGAAGCATTTTGATGTCAGCTCATTGGTCCTGTTTTTTATAGACCCCAACTTTGCTGTCTCACTGCTCTCATTAGCATAGTTTGTTTCCAGTTCAAACACTACAAAATTGATCCAATAAGCCCACTTTACACTACCTGCCCAGCACCAAATAACAGACAGATTTAGCACCTAGCTATTGAACATGGTGGAGCATTTTACAGCTACAGAGTCAGATATTTCCCTCAGGAGTTGGAGACCAAAAGACAAAACTAAAAGGAGAATGAACATTGGCGTTACATAGCATAAAACACAATTTCAAATGAATGCTGATGTTTCTTCTGAATCTGCTGGATGTGTAATTGGGCCAAAGATGTTTGCCAAAACAACTTTATAAAGTGATAATATGCCAGTGTTGTGTTCCTAGCTTGTTGTGCTGCTGCCAAGGGGCCAAAAAATCTATTAATGCAGATTTATGGAAATGCAGAAAGGAAATGTTTAATATTAAGTGAAATTAAGTATTTATTATAGAAACACATTAAACTAGAATCTACAGTTGAACAAATTGCTGTTATATCGCTGTAAAGCCAAGTTATCTTTGAATGTTATTATACCATCAGTGTAGTACACTGGTGAAGTGTTTCAGGAGTTTCGCTGAGACTGTGAACCCTCTCACATGTCTTCTACTTAACCACAGCAGTTGAAATGTTCCAACTCCATTCTCTTCAAATCTTACAGAAATTGTAGAGCCAAGTTTCAAACACTCTTCACAGGGGAGGAGGAGGTGAGATTTCACTTAGTTCCAGTAAAATGTGGGCAATCTTTCTGTCTCTCTCTTTGTTTCTCCCTGCATCCCTTCTCTGGACCAACCAATCCCACTTTGCCATGAACAGAGTCAATGTCAGTACTCTGACAAACCCACTCTTTTACTTTACTGATCCCAATCTGAAGATAACTATCTTTGTGTTTGTGTGTGTGTGTGTGTGTGTGTGTGTGTGTGTGTGTGTGTGTGTGTGTGTGTGTGTGTGTGTGTGTGTGTGTGTGCGTGCGTGCGTGCGTGCGTGCGTGCGTGCGTGCGTGCGTGCGTGCGTGCGTGCGTGCGTGCGTGCGTGTGTGTGTGTGTTGGCAAGTGCAGGAAAGGTCAAGAGGATTGTAGGCATTTTGTGCATGTGTTTGTGCACGTATACATGTGTGCAGGTTGGCATGGCTGTAGTGTCAGCCTGACCCAGTTTGTAGTAAATTGGTTTTGCTCAGTGGAGCCTTAAAAGACCCATAATGGGCCACACTGGAAAGGTACCCAAAGAAATAGAGAGAAATGTAGAAAAAGAAAAGAAAGATAGAATGTAAAGGGTGAAGAGAAATGTGTGTTCCCTGGAGAATAAACAGAGGAATGGAAGAGAAAGAGCAAGAGAGACACAAGTGGAGGAGAGGCAGGCCACCAAGGGATGTTGCAGCAGTTATGATATTGTAGCCTCAATTGTTTGCAGTCAACCACAAGTAGGCCTTCAGAAATACAACTCTGCATGTGATTGTGAATAATTTGATGTTGCAACTTCGGAAAATCCCTTTGTTAGGGTTAAAAGTTCACAGGGTCAAGAGTGTGTGTTAAAGTTTGTGTGTTTTTAATGCAAAAGAATGTGCATGCCCCCCCCCTGCAGTATTTTCTGGACCATTAGTTTTCAGGGTCTGTACAGCTTGAGTATATAGTTGGTCAGTAATTCACTCCTTAAGTATATTTACTGAAATAAGAGGCTTTCTTTTGACATGTGGTGGACTGGTAATGGCCTCTAATTGCAAGAGAAAAGCCATTTCCAAGCACTAATTTGAAAAGACACACGTTCTTGTAAGTAGGCACACAAACACATAAGCAAACAGATTCATAAATGTAAACGCATATGTGCAGACTAACATACATAGGAATAAACAAGCATATACAGATCCACAGAAATGTACACATATGAACTCCGACGTGGCCACACACACACACACATGCACATGCGTCACCTGAACTCTGTATAATCCCATAATGGAGCAGTTTAATTTATGAAATGATCCTGACCATTGGCAGCACATTGGTTCAATTACAGTGTTTACTTTTGTATTTTTTTCCACAAACTCCTAAATATGATTCAACAGGTCCTGAACTGTCTACAATCAACAGTTGTACAAAAAATGCTCTTGAAGATTTAATCCAATAGGGGTGGATTTGAAATTGGCACCAAAAGTATTGGAATCCATGTCTGAAACCCATTACTACATGAGTTTAATAGTTTATAGCACTAGATTAAAGCAAGTAAAAACCAAATGTTATTGCTGGATTACATTATTTCCGAATTTCCAATGAGTATGGGACCTTAATACTTTTGGTTACCTATCAAAATGTGTCTGTAGCTAACAATGAAAGTTGTCATTGAATAACTGTTCAGATTTGTAGTCTTGTTTTATGTTTCTTTAGTCAGATATTTACTGATTTTGAATAATATTTTTTCCAATTTTAGACCGTTTTATTTTGGCAAAATTCTAAATTACAGCTGCATGTGTTTAAAGGAACATTTAATATATGATAAGCTCTTATCTTCTTTTGTTTAATGAAAAAAGGGTTTGTAGAAAAAAACATTAATATTGCTCAAAGTAAAGTATTGTTTTCATATTGGTAATAAAACTCTGATATTGTTTTGACTTTCCCATTCACTTGAATGGTGACAGTTTAGTCAGGGGTACTCAAGTCAGCAACGCAGTAAATACAGTAACCGCATGTAAATTGTAGGGTTATGTAAACAGCTTATTGACACCATTTTGTTATGGCATTCGTCACATAACTGTCCCCATGCAGTGTGATGCTTGTTTACTGGAAGACTTGAATGTAGTTGTGTTTTGTCTGGTTTTTCCTACAAGAGAGCATCAAGAAGGAAAGTATTACTGCATTAGGCAGCGGGCTGAGGCTCATACCAAACACTCACAACTCATGAGGTTGAGGTCCTTTAAGTTCCCTCAGCCAATTTACCCTGTGTGTCTGTCTTTGGCCTTTTCGGCAATCCAGTGAAGCAATGATGCATTCAAATAAAAACAGTGAATGTAACACACTCCCGGTCTATACGAAACCGACATGACTGAGGGGTTTGCGGGCAGCCTTCAAGGCCCTGAAGGGAGGAATGTGGTTGCATGAGTGTGTGTTTTACTTGGTTAGGTACTTATATGTTTCTGTATGTGTCTGTGTATGTGCATATATGTGTGCGTAGCCACATATGGAAGTGCTTGTCTCATACATTGTTGTTGTTCCAGCCAGGCGGGTACAACAGGCTGAACAGACCAAAGGGTGTGTGTGTGTGTGTGCGTGCGTGCGTGCGTGGGTGCGTGCCTTCGTGCGTGCGTGTGTGTGTGAGTGATAATGTGTGTGTGTGCGTTTTGTAAAGGCTCAATTCATGTAGAGAATAACTACAGTGAGCGTATACAGAGGACCCTGAACAAAATGTCCTGAGTTGTTTAACTTTGAATTTGTTCTACTAAAAGTAGATATATGAATTGTTTTTTTATGTTTTGTGACTTCTGCACTTTTGGAAGAGCGATTGCCTCAATGCAGCCGCTTCTAAGGATACAATTTAAACCAATTTAGCCCCTTACCCTAACCTTAACTATCACAAATAAATTGCCTCACAACCGTGGCTTCAAACTTCAATTTGTCCACACAATAGAAAGACATGTACTCACGGACACATGCATGCTCATACTTCAGATCAGACTTGGGTTTTGCTATTATGATCTCCCCTCATCTTTTCCCTGCAGACACACATAATTGGCCCATACTTCTCACTTTCTCTCTTCTTAAAACGTCTCTGAGTTCGGCTTTCATCGTCATCAGACTCAAAAGGGCGCAGCTTTCACTCCAGTTTCACTCCTGTTTCGAAATTGATGCAGGGTCCCAAGCGGTTTCTGTCAAAATGGCCACGGCAGTCAAAACCCAGAGACGTTCCTGATATTAGAGAAAAATAATGTCTTTCACAGTGCGTAAGGTATTCCAAGTGAGTCACAGATGATTGCAGTTTTCCCCTATGACCACTGTGTAATAAGGTACATGAACCCCCTTCTTCATATCCCTCCCTCTGGCTTTCTTTCTCTCTTTGGCAAAATGACCATCATCCAAAATAATATTTGCCATCTGATGAGTGCTTGAGATGAGTAGGAATATAGTTTCACACTTTTTTTTTTTTTTACTCTTTCAACCGTTTTCTTTTTTCCCCTTTTCACTTGTATTTCGTTGAACTTGACTTTTTGACATGTGCACCCCACCCTTTCCCCCCGCCTTGTTGTATTTTTTATACGTGTGTAAAACAACAGTGGGGCTTGAACGTTTCCCTGGGTGGTCTCCCTTGTACTCCGAGATCCTTTCGACTCTCTAAGGGTTTTCATTTGAGAGGGTAGCGGTTCACTGCCACAGCTAGCCTGCAGCTTTAAGCCCTGCTTCCCTTTCAGTTTGATGTTTATTAACCATTTCAATGCTAGTTTGTGTGTTTTTGCATGCACAGTTGAAAAAAAAACACACACTGTTGAATTTAACCTTTTTTCTAGACAGGCAATCAAAACCTCTGACATTATTTGTCAGGTAAAAATAAATATTGTGCTACTAACAAGGTAGCGCAACAGAAGTTTGTTTTCAGTTGTTCTTCAACCAATCATGGTGGAAATTCAGTAGACTTTAAAATCAACTGACTCTGTTCTAGTTGCAAATGATTCAGACCTAAAATTTCCACATCATTATCACAGTTTATAGCTTGACAGTTGATTGAAGTGAAATTCTATAACCAACCTGGTTTTTTGTTTGGCAGGAGTGTGACATGTGATTCTGCAACTCTCCAGCAGGGAGCACTCTTGGCACATATACATGATATTTACTTGAGGGCTTTTTCAAAGTCTTAACAACCAAAAGTGTCAAACATTTTTTATTAGAAATGAGTATCAAATGAAATTAAATTATGGTAATAATTTAAAATAACATTTTTACAAATAATATCAAACACATGTTGGCTTTTAAAGTTGTAATTTGATTGACATGATTCCACAAGATTGAAAGCCAGTGTTGTCTTTGACTCCTAAAGGTATTGAGATAATTTCCCCAAGAATACGCTTGTTTATTATATAAGTGTTGCTGAGGTGCTATGAATACAGTTGTCTATTTTACTTCGATCCAAAAAGATTCAATCCCAAGCATCAACATCTAGCAGGCCTATAAAAACTGTTTGTCTCTTCTGTCTGTCCGTCCCTCATTAAAACAAAATGAAACACCATCGTCATCCAAGTGGCAAACACAGACCACCAATGACCATCTGAGCCACACACACATACGCACACAGATGCAAACGGTGCTATTTCTGAGTGACACAAATCCCTGCTCAGATGACGTGTTGAAAAGTGAATCGATGCCACAGCAGTGATTTTATGTAAGACTTTTTCTCTCTGTTGGTCTGTCTCTCTCTCCCTCTCTCTCTCCCTCTCTCTCTCTCTCCTCTTTGACTGGGTTTTTGACAGTTTGGAAAGTTTGAAGTCATGGGTTTTAATCAGGGCCTTGCGGCCGGGCTCAGAGCATGGCGTGGCATGGTATGATGGCTCAGTTTAAAGATGTGGGTCTGGGTCTGGGCCAGGCCTGGGTGGCACTGCTAGAAAGAGAGAGGGGTTGGTGAGACGGTGAGAGAGACTGAAGGAGAGAAAGATATGGGGGAGAGAATCTACTCTCACTGCACCCACAGCACACAGCAAGTTTGGCCACAGACCCCCAAAGGCCTGAATTGGCTGCATTAATGACAGCTGATTATGTGTGGGCATGCGTGTCTGTGTAAGGTGTGGACATGGGTGTACACAGATTTTTACACAAACACAAACACAATGTTTGATCAGTGTGGGGAAGTGTGGCGAATAGATGAATTAATCTAAATCATCCTGCGGTTTTTAGCCTCACCAGTTTTACATCAGGTCCTGCTGCTAATGTGTGTGTATGTGGTGAATACTTTTACTCCTACTGTGGCAATCATGACTTGATGAACCATGATGATTTTTAAACATTATTTTCTATGAAAACAAATGGAAAGCATGAATATAATTAACAAACTGCAGTAAAAGGATTTAGAAGATTATCAGTGCATGACTTTTTATGCATTTTCACTTTTCTCTCCGCCCAAATAAAATTCTGAGCCACTCTGTGGGGGAAAATGTTATTTTACAAACTGTTACTCAACATTTGACTGACTTTGTAGGAGACTTAAGTGATGTTGTACCTCTGGAATGCGACGTTCTTGCAAGAGGATGCAACTGTGGACTCAGAGATTGAGTTCATTGCCATATTGCTGCACTTTTTCCCACAATCTATCCAGTCTGTCTTGACCATCTACACATCAGTGAGATTCTTGAGCAGGTTGGGCTGCCCTCTCACCTCTGAGAAAAAGATGAGAAATAATGTGGAGCAGTGTTTATTTTAATCTCTGGGTCTACAGGTGGCTGAAAACAGGATATTTCTGCTTTAAATAACCTGTAAGGATTGTGAGAGTTAAATCTCTGTATTCCCAATGTTCTTATGTTTGCTTTATTTAGAGATGACAGACAAACATTATGCCCTGTGTGACAAGACAAATTCCCAGTAAGGCTATCATATCCCATTTTATCTATTTTAGGATTGCGTAATTTTATCTGTGACCTATATCATTAACTCAGTCACATAAAATCATTGCGGCCACATAGTATACTGTATATCTTTTTGTTCTGGCAATTGGATAACAAGGATTAGATTACTGGAGGTGGGACAGATAAAAAATGAGAGAATTCCCCTGATGCCTTCGGTCATTTGTGATATACGCAGAGGTTAAGTGAATGTAGTGTGTGTTGTGTCTTGATCTCAGAGAAGTTAATGCGTATGTGTGTGTGTGTGAGTGTGTGTGTTGTCGTGCCAGGGCCACATTAGAGGAGCCTTTCAAGTCTTTTCGACCTCCTCCTACTCCTCTGCATAGTGCTTGTGTTGTGGTCTGCTCAACAGCCAACCTCTCAGAACCCCTGCGAACTCTGTGTGTGTGTGTGTGTGTGTGTGTGTGTGTGTGTGTGTGTGTGTGTGTGTGTGTTTGTGTGTATGTGTGCCCATATATGATGTTGTAGGGTTATTCCCAGTGTGTGGGATCCCCCAATATCCTGCTGGATTTCTCTTTTGTATCCCTATCCCTGTTTCCGCCGCCTCTCCTCTCATATCACTGTCTCTCTTTGTGATTAATATAATGGAGATGTATAAAAATTATGAGTACTGTCATCTTTGATTGTGTGTGACTCAGTTTCGTCGTCACCTCCATGCTGCTATGATAAGTCTACAGCTCTGCCCCTATAATGTAGTCGATGACAAACGTGGGGCCTGGTCTCATCCTCCTCTCTACACACACACCCACAGCTCTTTGATAACTACGCCAATCGCTCCAAGCTTGCGCTAACACATTTCAGCACACTAGCACTCATTGTGAATTGGGTTCAGAATAAAAGGTTAGCTAACGCTTTGATCCTTACCAAACAGAACACACGCTCATTTGCCGTGACACACCACGCCATTGTGCTTTATGTGCCAGCCGAAGGGAAGGCGGAAGACTGTACATCTCTTATATGTTGTCAGTATCTTTAAAACTCTTCTCTCCACATGTTCGATACTTGTTGCCTACTGTGAGATAATACAAGATGTTTAAGCTAATGAATCTCTCAGCGGTGTATCAGCCTTCATTAAGACTATGTTTTTTTTATTCCACAAACAGATCAGCCCATTACCCTCACCTGAACTATTTCACTCTCCTGTTAGTCCATAAAAACAGTAATGATGTTTATATTGGCTAACAGTTGCCTCATGCACAGAAAACATGATAATAAAAGTATTACTTAGCCTCAATACAGTAGACGGTTGCATTGTTATTACTGGCTTATTCCTTGTTGTCTGTCTGAGAGGGTTAAGAGTGATCTGTCTTTGGAGGAGCTCTGTGTAGGTGCAGATTAAAAGTAGGAACAAATACAGTTTCAGAATATCCTGTTGATATGTAGGAAATAGGCACATATAAGATTACTTATTTTGCTTTATATTATTATTATTATTTTCCTTTGGAGCTACTAATGCAAAAAAAGATATACAAGAACAGACAAGTCGAACCACAGTACAACCACTAGTTTTTACTGTAGTTTTACAGTTGATATTTCAACGTATACTTTTCATGACAGGGCAGAATTAAAGGAAATTAAAATTAAAGGAATCAATTTTATGTTTAATGTAATGGACTGTGATATACTGTTATGGATTATACTGCTTAAAATTTTAGAGCAGTTAATTAATTAGTTGAAGGGGGAACTCATCAACTATTTTTAAGTTGCTTAATCCTTCCACTAATGTTTTACAGTCACTGCTTCCAGCCTCAAAAATGTGAATATTTGCTGGTTTTCTTAGTCCTCTCTGATAATAAATTGAACATTTTATTCTTGGGCAGTTCAAGAGACAAAACAAGCAATTTGAAGATGCCTTTGGCTCTTGGAAATCATGGTGGGGCATTTTTCACTGTTCTCAATTAATCAAGTCGATTAGAAAAAAAGTAATTGATAATAAAAAGCCCTACAAAACTGTTGTCATATCTATCACAAAAAACCTTAATTGACCCTTTTGTTAAGTTCCAATTATGATGTGCTTGGAGTCTTTATAATTTGGACAACATATCTTCACAATACAATTCCAACAAAAGTCATATATACTAGGGATGCACCAATCCAGCTTGTTTCTCAGGGTATCTTCGCATACCAATTACCGATCTGATAACAGCGCTCCTTTGAGCACCCCAGCTTTCTCAGTGTGGGCCATGGGTTGTTTCTAATGCAACATAACTCCACATAGTAAGACACCA
Source organism: Seriola dumerili (assembly GCF_002260705.1). Classification (NCBI taxonomy): domain Eukaryota; kingdom Metazoa; phylum Chordata; class Actinopteri; order Carangiformes; family Carangidae; genus Seriola; species Seriola dumerili. Next base: position 3,421,748 of record NW_019174365.1, on the reverse strand, counting down.
GATTGTATAAAGATAGGAGAAGGTACAAGTGGATATATGCATGAAAATATGCTGTAACACAGTTCCAGCAGTAGTTTGGAGGTAGAGGAAGAGTCATCCTACCAATAACAGAAGCACTGCATATAAAACAGGTGTATAAGTGCTTCCGACTTGGCACAAGGACTATCTGTGGGAATTGGTGTTTCAGTGAATGATCAGACTGTGAAGTCAAGTTCTGTGGACAACGTCCAAAGAAGAGAATCATTACTTACAAAACTGAAAGATTAAATTTTGCCAAAGAGCACGAGAAGAGGCCTGGTGAATATTGGCAGCACATTGTTTGGGCAGATGAAAATAAAATAAAGTTGTCTGGATTAGAAGGGGTCCAGCATGTTTGGTGTGGACCTGGCAAGCATATATATATATATATATATGTGTGTGTGTGTGTGTGTGTGTGTGTGTGTGTGTGTACTGACTTTTATTGCAATTGGTTCTTTATTATGGACCTTTCATTACGAAACATTTATGTTTTGTATTGTCTTCATTCTTCTTGGGCTTTGGCCAAAAACAAAATAAAATTTTGAATAATTATTACTGATATTACAGTATTAGCCAGTCACTTACATAATAACTATAAAAAGCCACATTTAGATGTGTGTATATGCTTCTGCTTGTGTGTGTTTGAGTGTATATACAGTATATATATGCCTCTGTTTTTGTGTATGTACATGCATGTGTATTTACAAACACCTTTCCACATTTGTCTGTCGTGTGTGTCTGTGTCCATATACATTTACAAACACTTTTACACATTTGATGTGTGTGCGTGTGTGCACTTGTGTTTGTATCTTCACACTATGAATCCGTGTGTCTACATACCTGCCAGGCTGTGCTGAATTGACTGGGCCTGGTCAGCATGAGGAAGCAGCCAGGGGAAGATTGAGGCAGCCAGATGCGGTGGCCCTCGGCTACCGAGGATATCATTACCCTGGGTGTGTAGCCGGCCAAAACAGGAGCCCCCAAGCGGAGTTTCATCAAGGTGGACCCCTGTCTGTGGTGAGGGGGAGGATACCAGTTAACCTGTTGTCCTGCAGTGAGGAGCGGTATTAAGCAGCAGGTGGAAAGAGAAAGCATCCCGTGACTGGAATGAGGTGGAAACAAGAAAGTGTGCAGATACTTGCAGGGTAGCAGTCAGACACACTCAAACTGTGGAAGATTGTCTCTTTTGAATTCCCTGCTTCTTTTGCAACTCAACAGGGAACCCTGTAGTCACTCTGTGTGTGTTTGCCTGTACATTTTACATAAAGTTTTATATTATCTTTTCTAACCCATGAGTCCTATTTTCCAGTATCATTTACCACAATGTAGCTTTTGCTTTGCTTTGAGCCCACGCAGAAATGTATCTGAAAATTTCCATTCAAAGGAAATTGCCGGGATATTTTTGGTGCGTGACTGTGACAGAACAACTTGATGCATGGCCACTGGCAACGACATCAGCAGTATCTTCATACGGGAATTGGACCGTCTCCCCTTAGTGAGGTAACCCATAGGCCATGAATCATGCTGCCTTGCTCCATAGTCCTGTGGTCCCGGGGGTTGACAGTTTGACCGCTCCTCAATGTGGTCTCTCTCCTCTACTCACGCTCCTCCCATCCCCGTCACCACACATTCCAACCACCGGACTGGTCACATAAGGTCAAGAAAATAGAATGGAGCCGAATAGATTAGAAGTTGTGTGTACTGTATGTACCCAGTGTTGGTTAGCGGGACCCCACTTGTTCTGCATTTGCAGATTAATGACCAGAGTTTGTAGAAGGGAAGAATGACTGATAGATGACCAAAAAAAAAAAACACAACATCTGAGAGAAACATAGCTTTACAAACAAGCATGGAGGCAGAGACAAAGGCACTGGAAAGAAGGGTATCCCTGTGCGTTTCTGTTTGCAGCTTGTCTGTTTTGGCAGCTCAGACATGCAGCTAGTCTGGCAGTCTGCCTGTCTGGTCCTCTCGGGTCTCTCCTCCAAACTGGTGGGTCACTGGTGTTTGGATCACTACAGTTGGCTGTTAACCACCAACTTGGACTGAGCCTCACCGCCATGTGTTTGATTCGGCTTAGTCATTTATTATGTACACACTATGAAAATTAAAGTCATATATCAAAAAAAGTTTACTTGGAAGTGAAAAAGAAAAGAGAATACAAAGACAGGGTGAGAGAGTGAGGTACTGGGGAGGCTGAAATAATATAGTAAAATAAGGGCAGAAGTTATTGTAATAATAATGATAAAAATAATAAAATCACTGAAGTGTTTCACCAATTAGAATCATATTTGTTGCTTTTAAAGCGCACCAGTGAGTTCATCAAAAGCTTAGGGAAGAGATAAATGGACAGTTCATCCAGTGCAGGAGAGGCCCTTGAGCAAGTGGTTTTGACAGTGCCCCAGGCCATACTCCAGCTGAGTTAAACACACCCCGACGTGTGTGCTTGTGTGACTCTGTGTGTGTGAGAGAGAGGCATGACACGTCTAAGGGTGTGATGTAGTCACTTCCTCCCACTGGACTGAGCGACTGTTGTCTGCTTGACCCTGCGCCAGTTAACCCCTCGCCACCCCTGGCACTGCGGGTGAGGGCCCCGGGTGTGTGTGCTTGAGAGGGAGAGAAAGACAGATTGTATTTGTGTGTATAGCGTGTGTTGGCAGACTGCAGGTGTCTGGTCGCGGTGTCAGGGTGTTAAGAGGTCTTCAGAGAGGCCCCCCGACTCTGAGCATCTGTTTCGGAGGGAGGGGAGCAGCAGAAAAGAGGAGGAGAGGTTGGGCGAGGGTTACCAACACAAACCCTGAGGGGTGTGGGGGGTCGTAGGGGAGCAGTCGCTGACAAGCAGGTGCCTATGTTGACAGTAACCCTTCATACTTGAACCCCAAACACACACACACCGCACACACTTACAATAAATCCTGGAGAGTCGAGTGTAATTGCAGAGCCTGATTGGAGGGAATGCAGAGGGAATCCCCTTTTACACACACACACACACACACACACCACTGGCTCTGTTTGCTTGGGGTCAAAGGTGAGAGAAAGAGGAGAGCACACAGAACTCTGACTTTTCCTGCTTGACTGTGTGTGTCTGTGTGTGTGTGTGTGTGTGTGTGTGTGTGTGTGTGTGTGTGTGCGGCTTATTTGCGTGCATGATGAGTGCAGTATCTCCACACATGGGGACCACGTGAACTCATGCTTCAGCTACAACACGGAAATGGGCACGGGCTTGTTTCCTGTGATATTTCTTTCCCCAAGACGATGTATACTAATACACATAAGCAACAGTAATGGAAATTCTGCAGCAGTTTTGCTTCACATTTTTAACGTGTGTGTTTGTGTGTGTGTGTGTGTTTGTAAATGAAACCCATTTGGACCAAATGTTTGTTAGTCAGGTGTACCAGTCCATGTCTGGGAATGATTACTTTGGTAAGCAGGGGGGGAGGCGGCACACAGCAGGAGGTCGAGGAAAATTGGAACAGCTGTTGATTAACATGAGTGCTTTCTCTCTTTTCGTTTTTTTTTTTACTCTCTTTCAGTAGAGGAGGAAGAGGAAGATGAGGAGATGATGGAGGCGAAGCCAGGCCCCGAGTCAGAGCAGCAGGATGAAGACGACAACAGGGAAAACAAAGATGGTAAATGAATGGCTGATGGAAATGTAAAAACTGTAATGGTCAACTTCTGTCAACCACCTCATTGATAATGTCCAAGTTTTCTCAAATTCAGTAATATTTCCTCCATATAAATTATCCTGATATACGAGGCAGTTCATGCCCCGGTCACTACAGGCATCCTCCTCTTCATCCTTCAGTCCTCTCATTCCCTCGACTTCTCACACTTGGCTGTCACGAAACACGGCGACTCGTGTGTGACATCCTCTGCCGGTCAGTGGGTGTATCAGATGGGAGGGTGGGGGTAGGTTACACTGGGGGTTAAGGCGGGTCTAGCATATCAGCTCCATGGCATGTGAGGGTCAGTACTGATTAAAAACCTGTCACTTGACCCCTCGACCACACTTCAAAGTGGAGAGGAATAGAGAAGTAAGTATGTGTGTGTATGTGTGTGTGCGTATGTGTGTGCGTATGTGTGTGCGTGCATGCGTGTGTGTGCGTACGTGTTTGTGTGTGTATGAGGAGGGTTCACATAGTAAATAATAGGGAAAAGACAAACAGCTCTCGGGTGAATTAAAACACAGCATGTGATGGACTCACAGATGGACAGACATATTCATATTCAACCACACAAACAAATCCGTGACTGTACTTTAGTCTGAGCCAAACACACACAGAGAGATGTATACACACACGCACTCATAAACACACAGTCATCCGTCTCCGCTCCATCCTGGCCTATTAGAAGGTCTGGCCTTTGATCTCTGCCACTCGATTCACTGGGTCTTTTCTGACAACTCGTAAGAAATACAAAGGGATGGGGGGGGATCAAAGTCAAGAGGCAGGGTAAAGGTCGATATATGTGTGTCTGTGCATGTTTGTGTGTGTAAAATCGCATGTGTGCTTGGGGACAGTGACTTCAAAAACCGGACGCCGTGCTGTGCAGCCATTACGTTCAAAGGGAGGCGGGTCGCTCAGAGGGCTTTGTTTTTCTCTTGTTTATGAAGTTCTTACTGTAGGGTTTTATTAGAAAAGATGCATTAGGAACTGTTTGTAGTTTATTATGTCCTGGATGTGATTCTGGTTTTGATAGAGATGAAGTGAATGTTAATCTGACATCGGAAGCACATCATGTACAGTACTCTTATTGCTTTTTGTAGTAGTAGTAGACATGACAGTACTACGTGTGTGTGTGTGTGTGTGTGTGTGTGTGTGTGTGGGAGTTTTCAGTAGGATATCCGTCCTATTATAGTCAGGAGTTGAATGTAACAGAGTCCAGAGTCACAGGCACATTTATTAGACTTTAAATGCATTGGTAAATTTTAGCAAATGCCTAAAAACGATGGATGTCCTGTAATGTCACAAATTGGGAAATTTAAGAAGCCGGGAAGATTACTAATTTTTAAAAATCTCAAACTTTCATATTTTACCAAATGAGATTTTTTATATACGTGACAGACAGGCCTACAGGTTCTTCCAGGATACATGTGCTTGGCAAAAACAGCGAAATGGTAAATATGGTACCTATTTTGAATATTTAAAAGGTACTGTGGTACTGACACGTGATGATATACTGAAATAACCCAAGTTGAGCTGAAACTGATAAATTGATAAATTAGCTGATCAGCATAAAATTTATCGATTGCTATTTTGGTGATTAATTAATCCTTTAAGTTGCCAGAAGCCAAACTAGCAACAAATTGCAGGGATTTTTATTTTCTTTCTTTGTCTTACTTTGGTAATAAATTTAATGTCTTTGGGTTCTTGTAAAACATCACCTTGGGCTTTTAGAAAGAGACCCTATGATCTAACATTTAGTCGTTTAGTTGAGATAATTATTGGCAAATTAATCAATTAACTGCAGCCCTAAATTCAAGTTAGTGCACTGGGAACAATATGAGCACGAGTCTCCCTCACATGCTCCTGTGTTTTTATTTATGTTCCCTCCAACAGGCACGTTTCCGGTGCTTAGGGAGCTGACAGAAGAGGAGAGGCAGCAGATCCTTCACTCCTCTGAGTTTCAGAGTTTCTTTGACTGCAGCATCCGAGTGATGGAGAGAGCTCTGGCTGAAGACAGCGACATCTTCTTCGACTACAGCGGCCGGGACCTGGAAGACAAAGAGGGGTGAGCAGGGAGGAGGGAGGATGTGTTTGGATGCACATGTGAGTGTTTACTTGCATGCCTCGAACTAGGAAATGTGCGAAGATTGACTCATGCCCACTGTTTCACTCCAGGGGCCTGGGAGGCTCCTTTGTTCTTCAGAATATATGTCTTCCCGCTGATGTCATACTCTCAGTGGGTTAAATACTCCTGTGAACTGAAAACCATCACAACCTTAAGAACATTGTCTTGCCATCTGATGGGTTGGCTCTGAACAGAGGTTATCCAAGTGGTGATTGAAGTTGTAAGAGTCATAAGTGCAAAGCTGTTTTGGGATACAGTTCTGCTGTGACAGATGAATGCTGTTTTTACTGACTCACTTCAACTTTGACCGCTGTAGCCACAGAGGAGCATCAAGCCTGTGGTCAAATAGAGATTATGTCTAAAACAGGCCATGGCCAACTGCTTAACTTCAGTCCCATTCTTTTTCCATTGGCTTGCTTTTTCTGAGAATGTAGCAACGTAACCCTCATTTCATTACCATTACTAATTCTACATAGTACGGCACACAAAGTAGGTGTCATTGACACTGTGTAGAGAATTTGTTGTGTTTAACACTAAAACTGTTGACAAGTAGGGCTCAGACATAAACAAAAACTATGATGGTCTTACTACTACTGTGGCCACTGACATGCTTGTTTTTCACTATTTAAGTTAACGTATGTGTGAGTCCCCTTTACTGATCCAAATCCATGTTTTCCGGTGTCTGAAGTTACTTACTGACTCAGCATGCCCGAACATGCTATTTCTCATGTTTGTTAAAAGAAAGACATTTTTAAAGGGGTAGTTCAGCGATTTAATAATCCACGTTTATAAAATTGGGAGAATCGCAAGAGACAGATAAAGAACGGTCAAAGTCGGAGCAGCAGAGTTCAAGATATCCTGAGTTTTAATCTCAGTCTTTCATTAAACCCGATGACCTGATGACCAGGGTTATTTTTTATTAATTAATTATTTTTTTTATTTTTTTATCAAACTTAAGAAACCTACTTCAGAACCAAAGGCAACAATATACAACTGTTTTGAAGTGAAGGAGTGCAACTTTAAACTGAATTTCTTGTATCATTCATTCACCCTTACAGAATGAAGCCATTTTTTTCTCAGCAGGTACCTTTTTACTTTTACTGACTGGAACAAAACTGATGTCTTCAGGTCTGATGAAGAAGTAATCTTTGACCCTTATCTCTACTGTCTGTCTGCAGAGACTTGGGTAGCGGCTCCAGTCTCTCTTTCAGTAGACTCTTCTATGATGAACACTGGTCGAAACATCGTGTTATCACCTGTCTTGACTGGTCTCCTCAGGTGAGGCCACGTTTTGTGTGTTACTTTGATTTCAAAGCTGTAACTCATCCCCACATTGTAAAGTTATTTCTCAAGAAATACCAGCAGCAGTTAAGCAGGTTTTAAACCTCTGAACGTACTTACTGTTTCTTAGTGTTTGAAGAGAATGGGAGTAGATCATCAAGTTCCACATGGTTGATTTAAGGTGTCTCTGTTTTTTATTAACATCCCTCTCTCTTTTCTTTCTCTCTCAGTACCCTGAGTTGCTGGTCGCCTCCTATAACAATAATGAAGATGCTCCTCATGAACCGGATGGTGTTGCCCTGGTGTGGAACATTAAGTTTAAGAAGGCCACACCTGAATACATCTTTCACTGTCAGGTACTTAAACGTTTCAAATTTCACATATATATCCATGTATACCATAGGAGTTATGATGGCAGGTTACAGTAGGGAATAAGTTAGGTTTGCCATTTCTTTTTTTCCCTGTAGATGTGGTGGATTGCATCTATCTAACGGCCACAGAGCTAAATGGTAAAAAAAAAAAAAAAAAAAAGCAAAACATCTTCCTCTCTCCTCAGGATTTCAAACTTATACCATATCTGGCAACCCAACATTCAATGCATCCAGTAATCTACAGCTTTTCCCCCTGTGCTGTAATGGCAGCACCTTTGTGAGTGAAAAATTATGCGTGAAGCAAAGGGAAATGAAAGGTGGCTCGACATGCACTCATTTGACCTTGTAGATTAGATTATCCCTGAACACTGCCACTGGAGGCCAGTTTCAATGGAAGAAACTCAGGCCTTGGTGGGAAAGAAACTCACTGACGAGTGTGATGTTAATGGTAAATGACACTGGGAAAATGGCAGGAGGAGGGAGGGAGGAAGGGAGGAGAGGAGGGATAGAAGGATTGGGTGTGAGGGCTTCACGGTTCCCAGGAGACAGGCGAGGCCATATAGAGACGTCTTGGTAGTAAAATGATGTGGCCTACCACTTCCTAATCCGAGGCTGCCACATGTGTGTGTTAGCCCACCCACATTGCCGCTGCATCTAATGTCAGCAGTGCTGTTTCCCAATAATTGACAGGTCTACGTCGTACAAATCACTGTAAACATGGAAATACACCTGTAATAGTATTAATGTCACAAACAATCAGCTCACTGTCTTAGAAATGATGTTAGAAATGCACCAATATACTCTCACACTCAAGCTTTATCCAGTCAGAGGAAATAGATTTTCTCTCTCTTTCTCAAACAGACACAGAACCACATATTCCTGCAGACCGCATGCTGCTTGCAAATATTTCGATGTGAAGCTTACCATATACGTCTAGCTCCATAATGGATTTTTAAAGCGCTTCATTCTTTCACTGCACCATAATTTATGCTGCTGCTGAAATCCATGTGGTCTTAGGTATGGATTACAGCTATGCATCTTGTAGCTGTAGGATTCAGTAGTTTTTCCATGTGGGTCTTTGACGGAATATGTACAGTACATCTGACTTTATTAACAGTGCGGTTTCTGAGCACGCTGATCTGTGAATTGTCAGTGTTAAACACAAGACGTTTGGGGAACAAGAATATTTGTGTAAGCAGCTGATAAAATGCTTAGTGTATCAAAAGGGGGCAATCAGCTGCGAATGCGTATGACAGAGGTGAAGTGTATTCAAGTTTAAGTGGAAATACAATGACAAGAACATAATGGCACATGTTTGCCCTGAAATGTTGGGAAATTTCAATTTATAACAGAATGAAGCATCGTCACTGTAGTTTGTTTTGATTTTCTGACACATACAAACCACTTCTACAAACACAGTCGATTTGTTTTCAGTGTTTACTGGAAGGATGTGCATTAGATGAAGTGATATCAGATGGAGAAAAGAAAGAAGAAAGACTGAAGGAAAACACAAAGTCTCCAGTGCCTCCCTTTCCCAAGCCCCCCCCCAATGTTAGTCAGCGAGTTAATGTGGCCTGGGGCTCTGCCATGGTCTTTTCATGAGGGGAGAAAGTCAATGACAAGAAAACAGAAACATAAAACAAAAGAAAGGCAGAGTGGGCAGCAAATGAGCAGGGATAAACAGTGGAGGATAGAACGAAGATAAATTAATTAAATGTGAAAAGAGAAAGAAAAAGGAGGTTGGATTGGATTTGGACCTAAGGAGGAGAAGAATATGTAGATTGCATTACTTTATTACTCTCTTTCTGTCTGCGGGGCCTTTTGCAAACACAATTGCGACTCTGTAGTTAGCCGTGGATCAGATGGCTTTTAATGTGCAAGCATGCTCTGCCGTTTAACCCCCCAAAACCACAGGGCTGTGTGCCTCTTCCCCTCTCTTCCTCTACTTTCTCATATTTTGCTTTTCACCTTCCATCTCCCATGCTCAGCCACCTATTTACGCGGTGCGTGCATACACACGTATGTATGGGTTGGGTTGGCTGGCCCCAGTAGATGGTTTTGTAGCCTCTCAGACATTTTTTGTTTTTCCAGACTTGCCGGCTGAAGCAGCTTTCATCTGGTGGATGGATAGGTAGATGGCTGACTACTGTATGTGTGTATGCATGTGTTTGTGTGTGTGTGTGTGCATTGCACACATGTGTAAAGACTGTGGCGTGTGTGTTTGGGAGAGAGTACAGATACAAAAGAATGACAGTGCTGGGCCAGTATTGGAGGGTTGGGGTTTGTGGTTGAGGTCTGGTTCAGCGGGGGCTTTATCGTATAAGGCTATGGCTTATAGAAGGCTTCATGTTACAGATGAGGTTTTGGTGAGGTCAAGCTTCTATATTTCTTGTCTGGCTGTATGCAGTTTGGTAAACGGGCTTAGCAATGCAAAAATTCCTGTCCTTTTTCCTCAGAATTTAAAGTTATATGAAATAGAAAAATGCAGATTATCCACTGTTATAAAGATCTTGTTGATTTTCATTGGATATACAATGATTCCTAAAAGAACAATTAGCTGTTTTTTACTTTGCAGAACCATTGTTAGGGTTTATGTTCTTGACGTGCTGGAGTCGTGGAAAATAAATCATTTCAAAGCTGGCGTTGGTTTGGTTTTGGGAGGAGTTTCAGTGACATTTTGGGCAAAAGCAATCTCGTGATCTTGCCTAAATATTTTTGGCAGTATGCAGTGGTGTTGTAATATTGCATTCTAATGCAATAGTTCAGGAGACAACATTTGACAAATCTTGTTCCCATGTGGAATAAACAGATGGCACTGAAATCTCATGGTTATGCTTTCATTTTCCCATCTCCTGTTTTGCTGTTGCCTTTCTGCTCTTTTTACCTCTTTTTTTAGAATTGTCTATCAGAACCATTCACAGGACTCTAAATGCAGAATGATATGACTAGATTATTGTGTATGGCACAGAATATAAAGTGTTCTTTAAATGGTATTTAGCAGTGGGAATATCAAACCTGTTGTATTGATCCAGTTTTACATTTAAACAGTCACATAGTTTTTGTAATTGATTCCCCTCTTCTATTTATTTGTTTCAGTTATAACAGATCTTTTTTGTGACATTTTATTATTTTGTTCTGGTTTATGCCATGAAATGTAATGCACAAATGCAATGTTATTGTTCTCTTACTCATAATGGCGAACTGTATCTGAAATTAAACAGTATCTCAGTGTACTCCCATTGTACTGGCAAACCTTTTACAGCCCCCTTAAGGACCCGAGGCAGTTTTATGACCCCACTTCAGTTGCCATTGATCTGTAATATAGTGAAGGAAGTGTGTGATCCATCAGTGTGCGGGTTGGTTTGTACTTCAGGAAAGGGGCTGCTGGTGCTGTGGATTCTGGTACCAGTTGAGCGTGCCTCCCCTCATCACGGCCGTCCCAGCAGTTGAACCCATCATCGCCCCGTCCCAGTTGGGTCCAATCTTGTAACTTCACACCAGCCTCTCAAGTGGGCAAAGGCAGGCCACATTAAAGGGCCCGTTTGACTTAAAACCTCTGGTGAACCCCTGAAACCACATGCCTCCCTTTAACAACCCCCGCCGCTACTGTCATATCCCATTGGAGTCAGTCATATTTTTATTAATATCTCTCTGTTTCGTGTCGCTCCATAGGCCTTTGGCACTTTCAGAAAGGTTGAGCAAGAGAAGCAGAGCAGCCAGGGATGAGAGTGGTGGTGGTGGGGGGTGTTGTGAGGGGTCGGGAGGGTAAAGAGAGTTTGAAAGAGAGAACAATACAACAGCATTATTCAGAGGATTTATCTGGTTGGAACGCATGTGAAATTACACTGGAGGATGGAGCAGCATTGTGTTAGCAAGCAAGCTTAGCAGAGAAATCCTCTAAGTGCTCACTGAGCAGATGAGTTTAGACTGTGGGACTGGATTTGATTTGTGGCACATAGATGAAGCTTCTACTTGCAAAGATGAATTTTGCAGTGAACTGGATTATTTTGTACAACTTTGAATGTATTCATTGAAGCTGCTTTATGCATAAATTGACACATGTAGTGAAGGAAATGGGGACACACAAACTTAATTGTTTGAATATTAAATGCATTAACATGCTGCACCACAAGCACACAATTTCTCTCAGGCAGTCAGAGTTACAAGTATGTGTTAATCATTGTGTTGTTGTTGTTAGTATTTAGGTGTCATCCTAAGTCTGGGTATCAAATCTAAATATTTTTTAAGTAAAAACCAAAATGTGTTAAGTGTCAGCATTGAATTTCTTCTGCTTATGATCTAAATCAGGAAACTTTGCTAACTTTAGACTGTCATTTTGGAAAGGTTTAGTGTAATCAAGTGTAATTTGAGTATCTGTATCAGAAATGAATAGAAACAAATATAATAGAATAGAATAGCATAGAATAGAATAGAATAGAATAGAATAGAATAGAGTACTTGGTTGTTGAGTCGAACACCATGAATCCAACAATAAAGCCGCAAAGCAGCAAAAGTGAAAATATGAGCCAAGCAAACAAACAAGATATGGAAAATAAAGGGAGAGCAGCTCCAGAGGGGAGAGAGAAAGGCCTGTTTGTGTTCCCGGAGCCTCCTCCTCGTGCTTTCCCTCCGTCAAACCGTCATTCTTTGCTCGGTGAAATGGAGACTCGGCTTGGTATTTCTCTCTCCTCGCCAGAAACCACAGAGTGACAAAATCCGTGGGGTGTCATAAACGAGCAAAGCCAGGGGGAGAAAGGGAGGAGAAAGGTGGTTGCAGGGGTGGGGGCGTTTGAGAAGCGGGGATGCAAGAGAAGACAGTCGGATCCATCTGGTCCTGATAAGGCAGAGTGGAAAACACATGAGTGTGTTGAGCTGGGGTGGGGGGTGGGGGCATGGACCGTAGATCTACTTGGGACGATATACTTTCTATTGTGCCCTATCAGCCCCCCCGCCTCCTTCTTTTCTTCTCACCATAGCACCCTCGCTCCGTTTGTACCTTCCCAAGCCGACTTCAGCAACAGTTTGTTGCCTGAGGAAAAAACGAAAGAGAGGAGGAGGCAACAAAGGAGGGAGTGTTCCCCTCACTACAACTTTCTTTCTCTCTCTGTCATTCCTCCGAATCTCCCTAATCCCTCGTTGGGTGCCATCTTTCATCACTGCCTACCATGTGTGTATTATCCTCTACAGAACACTTCCCATTAATATAATAAGGGCTGCCAGAAGCACTTAGCCTTGTGAGCCTGTGTGAGATATGGTAGATGATACTTTGTGTGTGTGAGTTTCTCCCTCGTGCAAGCACACACACACATGCTCACACACACACACACACACACACACACACACACACACACAGACACACACACACACACAGAGTAGACCTTGCCCAAGGAAAGAAATGAAACCCACTGTTCTGACTGCGAGAGTGTCTCCATGTAAAACGGCCACAATTTATCTCAGGCCCAATATACAGAAGTGACTCTCGCTGCTGCTTTTTCTTCCAGGAGCTGTCACTCCCCACATCCTCTTCGTCTGGGCTGGCAGGAGATGACTTGGCAGGTGTCTGACCTGCGCTGCATGTGAGATTAGAACCATGCACAGAGCTGCTCGGCATTTGGAAATGAAATGTCAGGCTCAGTACTGAGTCAGCTCTGATATGGAGATGCAATCATAGCGGGAGCATTGCCGGCAAGAGAGTTGTTGAGGTGTTATTTAGACAGATGTGGTGCTTGTATGACTGGTATGTCCAGACTTATGAATCTGAAATGAAGAGGAGCTGCAGGGGAAGTGAAGAGTGTGGCTGCATCTGATTTAAAGGAAAAGTTCCACATTTGGGGAAATAAGCTCATTATTAAAGAGGCTATTATTGGAGCTTTTCTTACAGAGAGTTAGATGAGAAGATTGATACCACTCTCGTGTCTGTACGCCAAGTATGAAGCTACTGCCAACAACCAGCTAACTTAGCTTAGCTCAAAGGCTGGAAATGGGAAAACGATCTGGCCTGGCTTTGACTAATGAACCAGATCTGTTTACCATTATCTCCAAAGCTCATAAATGAACACATTATATCTCATTTTTAATATGTTCAAAAACCAAGCTGTAAAAATGACGATGCACCCTTTTTTTTGGAGGTTAACAGAGACCAGTAGCTTCCACTGGTTGCCTGTGAACCGTTCCTTGCCAAGAAATAGTTCAGGCTATGTGTTTCCACTTTTTGTGCTAAGCTAAGTTAGCCAGCTATTGGCAGTAGCGTCATATTTCCCATACAGACATGGCATCAATGTAATCATCTAACTAGAAATAAGTGTCTAAACTTTTCCGTTAATTCAGAATAATAGTCTTTACACATACAATATTTTATACAGTCATGTTTACACACACTGAAATAAATTGCCTCTAATATATGCAACAACAGTATTTGGATCAATGATGGAAAAGGCTCATGAATGAATGAAATGTAGAAGAAAAGGCATAAACATAATCCAGCTCCCTATAATTCAGCTCTAAACTCGGTCGTTAACTTCATACATGACATCTAAATTGAGAATCCGTCAACCAATTCCCCTTGAGTTTAAATCATAAACGTCCTTATAGCACGGGACAAATTGATCTTATTTCAGCGCCTAATGACATACAGTGGATTTAAAAGGCATATAACTCCAAAACATATGTGCTGATGTGACGTTTGATTAGAAGCATTTAGGGGAAATGGCTTTTATTTTAAGTCCAAGTTGTGGCTGGCAGGCGCCTCAAAGTGCACTATTGGGACAAAGTCGGGCTAATTTTCAGTAGCTCTTTCACTAAGCCTGACAGTGCGGGGGAATGATGGCATAACGTGTGGTTTCTTAAAGAGGGGATTCAGAGTTTAGTCAAGATTTTTCCTCTTAAGATGGGGACACTGATAGGGCTTAGGAGTTAAACTAACATATGGAGCAAATAGAGGGGTCTCTTGATTTTGCTTCTCTTTTTCATTACTCATGTGGGGTAGAGATGTTTATTCAGGGTGATAACCGGTGGAAGAAAAACAAGAGAGAGTAGAGAGCAGGGATGTTTTCTATTTGTGTCTGTATATGCTTGGGGATTTGCGTGTTTATTTTATATTTTTTATGGTGTTAATAGTAAAAGTAGAATCTTTACTGGAAAGATCAAAGAGATGAAGGTTTCTGTAGTGAGTTTAAAGATAAGAGTATTAATATATTTTACGTAGCATACAGTCTATGTTGTACTCCAGATTGTTCCAATTTTGGCAAATATATTTAAAACTCAAATGAGAAGTGACACTTTTATAGCATTCTTATGGTTACTGGTTTGGGCAAATAGATAAGACCTAACAAAGTCAGCGATGAGGGAGTAAAGACGCAGTACTAGCATGGATAAAGACAAAGTAGTTAAAACTCAGATGTTAGATGTTTGTTTATAATTCCTTCTCTCTGCTTCTCATGTCTCCTTCACAGTCTCTACAAGGTTTAGAGTTTCTCTGCTTTCTGAGGACTGATGAATGGTTTTGGTGGTGGAGTGTACCTATTTAGTACTCGTGCGGATGTGTGTTTTTGTGAACAGGGATGACAGAGAGGGCAGGACTTGGGTTTATTAGCCCACTGATGGAGTCTGGGGACGCAGACCTCAGACAGCAGCCTGTCAGACAACCACAGAGGGTAAAGGTCATCCCAAAATTCAGGGCTGTTAAAAGTCATCAAGTTCAAGGCAGAGTCATCCACATGGATTTGAGTAGGAGTGCTTGGAGTAGCTGTCTTAGTGTCCCAAAACCTTCTTTCAATAATTTTTGGACTATTCTCTTTATTGATAGGTCAGGATAGTCGGCTTCTATGGCATCTTACACAGTTATACATGGCTTGAGCTTCACATATTCTTTTTAACGATTGCAGCTGCCTTTATTGTACATATGCCATAGAATAAACCTGGCAAGGTGAATTTCACGTGAAATAAATCAAACAGTTGTGGATAATCCAGGTCAGACCATCCACTCCTGTGTGCTAATACAGGCTAATAAACCAAAAACTTTGATCCCTTTTTATCTGATCGTGTAAATAAACTTTTCGGAGAGTGCCTCACTGCTGGCTGATGAGCAACTTTATTTTTACCACCGAAGTTCAGTTTATTTTGAGTGTTGACATCTGAAGCGACTCCCAAACCATTCGTCTGGAAGCCGTGACTCCTCAGAAGAAACCAAAAAAAAGAGAGTGAGAGAGTATGCAGTGTTTTCTTTGCCTCTGGTTTGTTTTCCAGTCTCCTTTCAAAATGAACTGGGTTTTGAGTTGGCTGCTTCACACATGGTGTGGTGGTGGGGATGGAGAGAGAGGGGGAGGGGGAGGGAGCAGGAGGGAAAGAAATGCAAAGAGAAATGAAAAGTAAGACAAATGTTAGACTATTGCAGATTTTTAGATTGACTCCGTCTGCATAAGATCTTCATATTGATCTTCTGTACACCAGGACAAATGTGAGTTATTAACAGTTATTTGAAATGATGATGCTACCTTAGCAAAGTTACTATATACCAGTAGTCCCCACAAATTGATCAGCCCTTTTACTTTTAGTGGTATAAACTTCAGTGCTCAGTTGTTGAGCAATATCTCTTCATTTTCATGAAGTAACTTTATTTATATAATTTATAAGAAATTGGGGCTAAAAAAGTTATGAGGGAATATTCTGAATAATGAGGTGTTAAATATATAAATTCATTGCAAGAGTTGACAGTGGTTTGACCTTTAAACTTTTCAAGGAACACTGTGTAACATCTAAGTTGCCTGTTAACAGAAGGCTGTAATGAGCCATAAAGGATAAATATGAAGTTAGAGCTTGGCTTTAGGAGATGGAGAACTGTTTTTGATAAAATTGAGACTAATGTTAAAATCTGTCATGTCCAGCCTCAGTCAAACAGGTGGTCTCCTGCAGCCCCGGGGGAGCATTAATCTAACAGTTGATCACCGTTATTGGATTTAGATTTGACAATGTCCAATGAATTCCCTCATAGGTTAAGGGGATTCATGTAAGCCATTATTGTTTCTGAGAGGGTTTGTTATAGTGGTTCTTCAGTCAATCAAACATTAATTTGTTACTGCTTTTATTGTGGCTCTGCGCCGGCAACAGCCCGGGCTGCAGGCATATTGATTTCGGGTTGTCTGTCAACATGTCCGTCACATTGTTGTGAATGCAATTTCTCAGTAACAGGTAATATCTTCAAATTTGGCACAAATGTTCACTTGGACTCAAGGATGAACTTATTTGATTTTGGTGGTCAAAGGTCAAAGGTCACTGTGACCTCAGAAAACATGTTTTTGGTCATAACTCACAAATTATGACAGTTTAACACAAATATCTAATAGGATAAAATGATAAAGTGATGACATTTTATATCCAAAAGGTCAAAGGTCAACTTCACTGTGACATCATAATGTTCTCCAAAAACACTTCTGGCCATTATTCAATGCTGTAACTCAAGAAGGGGAGATTGTAACCATATTTCAGCGGAGGCATACAACTGCAAGGCGGTGATTCTAATTAGTCTGAATTCTTAAATCATATTTATTTTAATTATATTAGTTCACTGTTTATTTAACAGCCGATGACAAGTAATGGTATCATAAAGTTTATAGAACATTTTAATATGTACTCTGTTATAAAAGTATTCAAATAAACAATCATACAACCATTGCCTTGTTAATCCATTAATTCATTTGGCAGGATTCTGATAATAAATGAAGAGACTGTCTCCAAAAACAGTCTCAGAGCTGTTGTTGCAACAACAAAATGGCAGACGCACCGTTTTCAGGAACATTAAATCTGTCAGTGTCAGTTCTTCCAACAAAATCTATGACTGTATCAGGCAACAATCCTTTTGCGAATTGCAAAATTGTGATTTGTGTCTCTGAGCTTCTTGTTGGATGCTCTCTTGGCTGTGTCGTGCCTATAAATTAACATAATTAACAACATGATTATGCTGCTTTGCTAGATGGATGGATGGGGAGGATAAATTTGTCAGTGCATAACATCACTTGCCCTCCTGTAGCACTACGTAGCTGAAACATTTTCTCATCACTCCTCAGCGCAGATGCTTCAGTGGCTCTGGGTCAGGCGAGGCTAGCTGTTGCACGCAGAAGCCCACATGGGACAAGCAGTGAAGAGGAACCAAAACTCAATAAACACGGCACTGGAGAGGGAGGTAGTTCAAGGGTGCGCTTGTCATGATGGAGGCTACAGTGAGCGCTCCAGTGGCTGCTGGGGTTTTGATGCTGTAATGTGAAACGGCTGGGGGAAAGAGGACCACAATTCCCCTCTTTGTCTGGTCTCCGCCCCAGCATCGCCCCTTTCCCCTCTACTCGGCGGACCCCCACCGTAGCCAGACTCATCATCTCCCTCTCCGTCTATCTGCCCGATGTCTGCCACCCATCATGATGCCTTGATCACTCTTTCTCACTCATGCTTCGTCTAGCATTACCGTTTTCTGTTCACATATTTCTTTGTTTTTGCTCTTTTCTTACCGTCTGCTGTTTTATCTAAGCATTTTATCTTTTCTCACCATCTTCCTCTTTTTGTCAGTCCATGATCATTTTTTTATTTTTTTTTTACTTGCCTCTAAAATAACCTCACACCAGAATAATATGCAGTAATTTTGCTCTCTCATCCTCTCCTCCTCTTTATCCTTCTCTCTCCGCAGTCCCCGGTGGTGTCTGTGGGCTTTGCCAGGTTTCATCCCAACCTGGTGGTGGGGGGCACTTACTCAGGGCAGATTGTACTGTGGGACAACCGCAGTCACCGTCGGACCCCTGTTCAGAGGACTCCCCTGTCTGCTGCTGCACACACTGTAAGGCTGACTCTCAGTATCACTATAACATACACATAACATCTAACATAACATGTTAGAGTTGCAGTACCCATCAGATATTTTTAGTGTGTAAGACACTCTGATGTAGGTGTAAGCAGACCTAAATGTTAATTCATGTATTTGTCAACAACTACATGTAACTTCGTCTGTGAAGCATCCATAACTGAAACCTAAAATGTTCTTATTTCTGTCTAAAAATCAGACAAGTGTCTAAGAGTTAATTTTTTAAGCCTACAATCATACAGTGTTTTTAGTGCTGAAACGATTAGCTAATTAGTGAATCTGCAGAGAATCAATCACAGTTTTGATCATCTGTTTAACATGCCTTTATCAGGCGCTCAAATACCAAAGGCTTGCTGTTTCTAGCTTCTCAAATTTGAAGAATGTCTTCTTTTCTTTATTTTATATCATACAAACAGTATTAGTCAGTATTTGGGTACTGGGAAACATTTTTTTTTATATTTTATAGACTAAATGATTCATTTACAGCAATTAAAATAATTGCTAGTTGCAGATCAATGTGATTTCAAATGCTAAAACAAGCTGACTTACATGAAAAAGCTTAAATTATTTGCATTAAAAAGGATATAATACAATGATTTAATAGTAACATTACAAAGGAGCATTAAAACTCCTGGCATTTGGCATTCATGACTAAATATGCAGCAATCAAAGTTCTAATTTCGAAAACAAAAAAACATCCATAGGTATATGTGGTTTTATGTATAAAGAATGAAGTTTTACGCTCAAAAACTCTGGTTATCTGTTTCATCAACACTGTGTGGGTGTAGTTTGAAACTGATAGAGACAATTTGTTTTTACTGTATCTGTTAATGTGGATGAAGGATAAGACATTTTCATGAGAATGGCTTGATGTATGTCCCCATGAAAGAAGAAGCTTTGAAACTCAATGTTCTCACAAAAGACAAACACACGAGTACACACACACAATCACACACTTGATGTGAGCAGTCATACTGTAGATATAACTGGAAGGACAGGTCAGCTCGGGCGATCCAGTGAACTCAATGACCCTCAGCAAATAACTGACCAGTATACACCAACAATATCTTGAGATTTGTGCTTGCTGTCTATAATCACAGCTACAGACGGCATGTAGACACACACATACACACACACACACACTGCTACATGCCATCCATGCTGTAGGTTTAAAGTGGCTGTGGACTCCAATAATGGGGCCGTCGCTCTTGTCCTCTCCAGTCAGTGAGTCCAGCCAGCGAGCACGGTGCTGATTGCTGAATGGATTCTTTGTTCGACCCAGTACACAAATCAATTACTTCCCAGTAATGACACAATGGTTACGTAGAGTCATTTAAAAGGACGACTGCACACTGGCATGTGAGGTGTCTGTTTGCCTGCTGCATATGTTGGTTCACAGAGTATCTAATGATGTCATGTGCTTAAGGGTAAAGTTACATCATCATGTTTAAAATCTATTTTTATTAATATTAGTTTATGAAATTATTGAGATATTTAGTTTCCCTGACAGCCAATTATCCCAATATTTATTATGCAAAGTTCCAAATGTCCAGAGAAGTTCTTGTGCTTCTAATCAATAAGACTAATCATCATGATTTATGATTGTGATCATGATATGCAGTGGAGTAACAAGCATTTCAGTAGGAACTGTGTCATTTCACAGAGGTGAGGTGAGTTATGAGATATTGAAAACGTGGTGTTATGCGTTGTGCAAGTGTGTATTCCCACCCAAATCCTTTTATGTGCCTGTTTGTCTGTATCGCTTTGTTTATGCTCACGTGTGTGTGTGTGTGTGTGTGTGTGTGTGTGTGTGTGTGTGTGTGTGTGTGTGCGCGTCTGTGTAGCACCCAGTGTACTGCGTGAACGTGGTTGGCACCCAGAATGCCAACAACCTGATCACTGTGTCTACAGACGGCAGGATGTGCTCCTGGAGTCTGGACATGCTCTCCCAGCCACAGGTACACAACACACTCTTCACTTATCACACAGTCAACACAACCTGCCGCAGCCTGTATCTTAAAAAACATTATTCACTATTTTATGACTCAATAACTGGTAAAATGTACCTGCGATTCCACATGTATTTTGATGGACGTGTAGAGGCATGTTTGTGTTTTTGAACTTGTGTTTATGGGCTCACATTAATGCTTGCCTGTATGTGCGTG